>NC_031966.2:12936478-14136478 GCF_001858045.2 Oreochromis niloticus | reverse complement strand
ATTGCTGCAATTCATTTCTGAACCCAATCTCTCCTTTCTTGCATGCCAAAAAGCTTGAAACCAGGCTGGAACCCATCTGCTTCATAGCCTCCAGATCAGCTTTACAGCTGGTCTTCAGGCCCTGGCTGATGCACAGATGTGGGATTTCATTTATATAGCTTTACTTGGCCAAGAAAACACTCCTTCAATTTGGCAATTTAAATTTGCAGAGGTGAAAAGTTTACTCATGCTGGACAATTCCAACATGATTGTGATTCATACTTAAATCCCTGCAGTTGGACTTCATGAAATATTTAAGAATTTGATTGCTTCCCTAGTGTGTGTAGTTTCCACTTCCTTTGCTATGCATACACTTTCCTGCAAATTTTGTCATGGTTTGAACCTGGCTCTCAGGTCTCTGAAAGGTAGCACAGCCGCTTAAGCGACCTCAGCGTGTGGCATCTTGTGTGATCCACCTGAAGAATGCCCCCTCCAGCTCCCTTTGTAAACCAAAACATTAGTCTACCAACATCTTACTCAGAATTTACACACTCACTCTTTCCTCACTTGAACTGCTCAAAAATTGACTCAGCGGCAGAGTTGCTTTATCTTGCACGTGCTCGGGCTCCAGTTCACCTAGTATCTTAAAAAGCAACATTGCATTGTTTTGACCCAAGAGTATGAATCAGTGAGTGCTGGGTACTTAACTCAGCGGTAGCTCTCCAGGACTAAAGGTCATTTCTGTGCAGTTGCTACTACGTATCCTCAGTGATGCAGCTCCAGGCATCTGGGGGACGGATGATGTCGTTTGACAGTAGCATAATCTTTGTTGTGTCACGTGTTAAAAGTATCACTGATTTTATTGTTACTATTAATAGTATTTTTAATCATTTCAGGCTTTTTAACATATTTATCTTTCATTTGGCTGTCTCTCTCATTGTTCATCTGCTTCTGTTGGAACTACAGTACGTGATTGTTCCTCATTTTACATAATTCAGTCCTTAGTAGAGTGACATCAGTCGAGGTAGTTTTATACTGTATTAGAGAAGAAGGCATCTGCAGTATGCTTATAAATGAACCGATCACTCAGTCATTCATTTTGTCACAAGCCAGCTGGACCTGGCAGCAACCAAGCAGCAACCCAGTGCTAGAGGGGAACCGGAGGCGAGCAAGACACGGTGTAGATTATCAAAGGGAGCAGAGGGCTGTGTATCCAAAGCTTAGCAGAGGCAAACTAAACAACAAGAAGTAGGGACGTGGGGGAGTCATCTGGGTGGCAGAATGAGTGGGAGAAAGAAAGAGAAACGGCGACTAAAATAAAAGAATGATTCTGATTGAGAGTAAAACCACCGCTGCTGACAATCACGTGGGAACTGATGTTTGATTAGGTGTGCGTGTGTGAGACAGAAGGAGGGAGGGAGACAGTCTGCGTGCCTTTGCATCTGTATCCGCACAGCGAGGCACTCACATGGGAAGTTTCTCCCAGGGGCTGTTGTTTGTTTCCTGTCTGTCAAAATGTATACAGGAAATATTCATAACATATTCAGACAGACACCTAGTTGGTGATGGTGAACTCTGGAGGTCACACAATCTTCAGGGGAAGACGGTGTTTACTGTGCCAAAGATTTTATGCAAAGCAGTTTATTATTCATAGGAGTTTGTACATGTCCGGTATTTTCATTCATTTTGTTTGTTCCATGCAGTGTTTCTAAATGTATAGGATGCATGAACTAAATAGATTTGCTAATAAGTCATGAGTCTGATCTATAGGTATGTAAACATAGCCTTATATGTGTCACATTAACAAGGACCAATGGTCCTGGATGACCGTTGTCCTCTCCTTCCTACATTTACTGTTGTGAGAATCTCAGCAAACCTGGGCAGCATACCAATTGGACTTTTGGTTCATAGTTTTTTATTATCTCAAACCTGCTCT
Organism: Oreochromis niloticus; assembly: GCF_001858045.2. Taxonomy (NCBI): domain Eukaryota; kingdom Metazoa; phylum Chordata; class Actinopteri; order Cichliformes; family Cichlidae; genus Oreochromis; species Oreochromis niloticus. The sequence continues at coordinate 14,134,563 of NC_031966.2, read as the reverse complement.
GAATGAGAATTGGGTTTACTTAATTTACACTGTATAATGAATGAACAATTCTTTGTACTGGAGATATATTAAAAATAAATCTAATAACACCGGTGACAACTGTCAATATGCAGCATTGTTGCTAACTCGAGAATGGATCCTGAGCTACAAGCCAAACTATGTTAGCTGATTCCAGCCTTTAGAGCTTTTGAGGTCTTCGTATTTATACTTTGTTTTTTAAAATATGCAATCAGAAGACTTTATGATTTTATATCCCAGACTAATCGCATGGGAAAATAATAAGTAGATTGATTCACAGTGGAAATGATGACACTGTCTATAACTTGAATGAAAAATATTTTCTCAAGTATGTTCTTCATACCAAACACATACTTTATTTACTAAGTAAGTAGTCTTATTTCTACCTTACTCAAGATCCATGCTATAGAAAAGAAGTATAATTTATCACCTTTTACTGATGGCTAATTACTTACTAATTGAATGAACAGGATACAAAACATTGTTTTCATCTTCGTGTAATGGCACTTGCATTAATTAGTTTTTCTGTGTTGAGCGCTTTTAATTTATATGCTTCATGCATTTGAGAATTTTCACATCGCAATACTGAATTATGTATATAACCTGAATTATTTGTCCCCAAAGATAGTCCCAGATGTTTTTTTTAAAGTAACACATGCATTTACAGGTTTTTTTTTCGAGGTCTTTACATGGTGCAATGATTTAAAAAATTGATTCAAACCTGCACCTACTAAAGAGTAAGTCTTCACTTCTGGGTTCAGTTTTTTTTCCTCATGGCGAGTATGAGAGCGCTTCCTTCCAACTGCTGGTGTGAAATGATAGATAAATACATAAACAGTAAAGTGAAGCGGGACACCTGCCTCCTTCATAAAAAAGCTAAACTCAATTTCTGGTAGCGTTTAAATTTAATTTGCCAAACCAGTCTGGCTGTTTACGTTTGTTAGGAAACAGTGCTGTATTTCCCCCCCAAAGGATATTTCTAATTTACTCTGGGAAATTGGAGGACATTTTAAGATATTTTAGGTTGTTGTAGAACAACACACAAGGTAAACTGTGACAAATCTCTGTGATGAAGCACGAGAGAAAAATCTGAACCTTCACTGAAGCTCCCTTTGCTTGCAGTTACTGTTAGGACATCAAAATATACCATCATCTCTCATTGAAAATTAATGCAATTCAGTTTGTTGCCTACTACCCAGATCTAAATGTGGCAGGAGATGAGTCAAATGGTTAGAGGAGAAAGATGTCTCCTCTTCACTGAATGAGCTGCCTTGAAGCTTAGTCATCCTTCAAATGTCACACACACGCAGGCAGGAATAAAACATGTTGTTCATTATCATTGCCAGTGCATGTAAATATGATAATTAACACTGCAGAAATAAGTCATTAACATGACCATCATCAAAGAATCTCAAGCCATTTTCATCTACACGCAATGATGATGTCAGATGTCACGTTTTCAGATTTGCTTGAGCATGCTTTTGCATTTGCACGGAATCAAATTACTGCTGCATTTTCTTGAGTCTGCTCCTGGTGGAATCTAGTATTTTCCTTTACTATAGCTTGCATGACAGCCAGCTAATAGAGATCAAACGCAATGCAACAGTGTCTAATTCCTGTGACACACTCACCACACACTAGCCACAGGTATTTCAAGCTGGAATTAATTTTTACCATGTCAGCATTCACCTCTTACCTCTGGGATAACTCTTTTTCCTCAGAGGCCTCCTCTACGCCTTGTTAGCCAGAAAGCTGAACGTTCTGCAGACCCTGCAACACTGTCAACCTCTTCACAGCTGTCTAAAATCCCAACAAATCACCTCAAGCATCTCCTGACACTTTGCTCTTAAATTCAACTCCTGACAAATTTCCAGCCTATTTTACTTCATGTCCCCAGAAGAATGACGGTCTGTGGTCGGAGCAGTTTCCCCGTTAACCAACTGGGGGCACTGTTGCATTTCCAAGCTTGTTTTCCCATGTAGGACACTAAGGTGTTGAGGTACGGGCATACCACAAATATATCCTGTGTTATTCATGGTTTCAGGCAGAGCCCCACTGTTTAGGGAGACTTTGGTCAAAGGTTTGGGCACAATTTTCTGTTCACACACTTGCCAAAGACCTTTTAAGGTGCACGTCAGCATGCCGCCACACACCAGAAACACAGAGAAAAGAGGAGAGTGGGAGGGAGAGAACGAGAGAGAGAGAGTAGAATCCAGGAGCTGTGGGTGCTGCACTGTGTTGTCTCCTGAAGCAAATGAATATGACAAGTTCCTGCCGACTCAGTTTGCTGGCAAATACGAAATCATTCTTCACTAAGCCAAGACTTTGCGTTGGAGGTGCTCCTCTCCTCCCTTTGCTGAAATCACCCACAAACAAGTGGCTATCATTTTTTGCTTCTTAGGCTCCTGCCATTGTGACAGAAAGAAAGAAAATATGAAAAGAGAGCATTTTTCTCTGTGCCTCATCTCCCTACAAATGCTTAACTACAATAATCCCTTTTCAAAAAAGATTGTTGCTACTGAATTATTTTTAAAGCCGTGTTGTTCTCCTTCCCAGCAGGTCTGCGGAGAATCAAAACCTGCAGTCAGTGAAAAATGGATTACTCAAGAGTTCTTACTTGTAGGTGATATTTTGAAAAGTCATATTGCAGGTATGGTGCCCCTTAATAATTGCTTACTTACTCATGGAAATATAATTAGCAGCAGAAATTAATTGTTAATTTTCAGTTAATTATACAAAAATGCAAGCCTTCACTGGCCAATTATTTCCTATCTATAGTGATCACTGAGTAATTGGTATTTTTGTTGCAGCCCTGAAATTTAATCAGCTGCCCTACTGTTTTTCTGGTATTTAACAAGTTCAAATTCAGTTCTGTTTTCTGACTGCCAGATTTGCTCACCATAACTCTTTTGTACGCACAGATAAAACCCATATGACTACAGAATACAAAGAACAAAGTGAAGCTTGACATGTACATACAAAACCTTGTGGTCTAACATCTATGTAACTGGGACCTCACCAAACTATCAGCCACATTTGTGTTGAATTTGTATTACATGCCATGCTAAACCATTTCATTTTCCTGCAGTGTTCTGACAGACAGCTAGTCCCATCAATCAGTAAATCCCATGATAGTAATTTCCTTTTTGTCTGATCAAACCTTCAAACTTGAAAGTCTCTCAGGGAGGTGTCTGGCAAGGTGATGACTGGATGAGAGTGATAGTTCGAGAGAGAGAGAGAGAGAGAGAGAGAGAGAGAGAGAGAGAGAGAGAGAGAGAGAGAGAGAGAGAGAGAAGGAAGTAAAGCTAATTTAGAGTTTACTGTTGTGTAGTACTAGCCAAAACATTAAGCAATATATATATATATATATGTGTTTTCCCTGTATACTAATATTTGTGAGTTTAAAGTTAAAAAAAAAAAAGAAAATATGGATTTAAATATTCAAATATGTTTTAAAAGTTTAGTATTAGTTAAAAAAAAAACCCCTGAACCTTCTTCATGTAATAGTAATGTCAAACTTGTTAAGCAAGGTATCCAAATAAGGGCAGCAACAGAGGATGATGACACTCTTCATCCAAAAAATCCATATAAAAGAACTAAGATAACATCTTATTTGTATATGAAGCAATGGTGCTCTAGTTTCCTGCCTGATCATGCTTCCAAGCTGTGCTCCATCTATGGTTGTCAGCTCTATTATTGCTTCTGTAACCTTTAAACTGACTGTATTTAAATTGCTAGAAAGAGACACAATCCACAATACGCAAAGTACAACATGATTTTTGACCGATATGTATGTATGTATGTATGTATGTATGTATGTATGTATGTATGTATGTATGTATGTATGTATGTATGTATGTATGTATGTATGTATGTATGTATGTATGTTATATATATATATATATATATATCTTAAAAAATGTTCTATTCTGCTTTATAGGAGCATAAATGAAATACAGAGGAGGAAAAAAAAGGCAATTAAGATCTCACACTGGACCTTGGCATATTGTACCTTTCTTAATATTTCACAATATTAATACAATGAAACAATGTTTAAAAGAGTAATTGCATTAACAGTTACATTTAAACTTCAGTGAAATATGCAAAAAATGTTATAAAACAACATGCAGATGGCTTGTAAAGAAAAAATACCTTATGAGTCTATATCATAACAGACTGGAGAAACTGCCAACAGTATCAGCAAATAAAGATCGCATTATCCCTGGGCTTTAGTCTACACCCCTGTCCTACCTCAGAGAAAAAGAAAAGAAAGGAAAAAAAACCCACCCTTTCTTTCGAAAGAAAGGGAAACGTTTGCCATGCATGTTGCAGTGTCTGTCATTATGCTGGAATGGCATTTCAAGAGTCAATTTGGTGCTGGAGTTAAAATCGAAGCTTAGATGGCAGCAGCAAAATTACACTGGCATCACTGCAAGTCATGAACTGAGCCTCTGCAGCTGTGTCCCAAATCTCCCTAGCAACCACAGATGGCATTGTCATGAAGGTCCACAAGCTGTGGACAAATAAAGGTTTAACACATAACAGCTAGGAAAGAAAATGAGACTTAACTGCAAAGCAGATTTGGTGATGTGGGTGAAATTGTTTGGATATGGCTGCTGGCATGGGTTGTGACATTATTGTAGTTTCTTGGCCTTCAACCTCTGAGTATTAACTACAGCACTGAGAGTGCCAGGACCCATTTCATTTAAAGAGAACTGAACCTATCATTACTAAACCTTCCTGTTTCCAGATTGATTTTTTTAACCCTCGTGGTCAATTAACATTAGTTATTCATAGTTTTCTCATTACATGAACTCAAAACAAAACAGTCCTTAAAAACACTTAAAAATAGACCTTTTTGGGGTGACCTGATAGCTGAGTGGTTAGGGCACATACCTTAGGCCCTGAGCAGAGTCCCAGGTCCAATATAAACCACCAAGACAACAGAATTAAATAGAATCCCTCTATTTGTCACTGTAGAGGTGTACAGCAAAATTTGGAGTGTCTCCCTGAAAGATACATACAATCCGTTCCTCTCGTTTTTATTCTGTACTTGCAAGTGTTACTGCTGCTGCTGTGTCTGTGCATGTGGCCAACTAAAACTATACGCCTTTCCCCAGTAACTAAGGCTATAAGACCTACAAAGGAAAAAACACCCACAGCAAGGCTATTATCACTTTATCCTGCAAAGAAAAACACCATTAGAAGTTGTGCAATAATAACAAAAAAGAACCACACTTCTAGAGGTCTCGCTGCATATTATTTGTTGAGTTTTGAAAATAAAACACCTCTTATGCCTAGACAGAAATGTGTAATGATGTTGCATAATGGTAATATTGCAACAATAGAACAAGTTTCATCGTAGTTTTTGTTCATTAAGAAATGTCTTAAATTCTACCCGACATTGCAAGAGCTACGTTTCCACCACCCAAGAGCTGAGGATCTTTTCTATTGCTTCTGAAACTTGGTGTTTCTACTAAATGGCAGCCATTGTGAAGCTGCTGTACATGTTTTCTGATAATTAAACATTTTTAAGCTGCACAATATAATTTCAAAATACAGATAACGCTCTCTCTAAACAACATTTTTGTATCATTCCTCATGGCTACTTCACTTTTTACTCAGGAGTCCTTGGATTTTCTTTTGATTAAGTTAGATTAAAGGAGTTGAAAAGACATACTTAACCATGTTAAAGCCTACACAGTTCTGTCATATTCACCTTTACATATGCCTGATGGGTACATTAAATGAACAATAAACAATAATAGAGGTTTCAAAGTTTTCCGTATAAATTGTGTAGCAGACCGATCAAATTCATAGAGATAAATCTTCCAGGATATCTGTTTTTCCTCTTTTTCAAGTGGCAAAAGTACAAATACAGTAAGTTTAAATGCCTACACAGCACAGGCATTGCCAATGTTTGTTATGCAACAACAATATTTAGCATGTTTATCGTCCAACCCCAATAGCTTAATGTATGTACTTTCAGGGCTGAGAGCAGGTATACAATAGTGGGGGTGGTTCTCCAATGCAGTGATTCACTGTTGAGAGTCCTGGAGGTGTTTTACTGTACATGCTTAACTGAACAAAACACTTGTTTTAAGAGATGCCCACTTGATGCCCACAATAACCTGCACTCATGTTTTTTAACCTCTAAGCTAAGGTTTAACTGATACAGAATGTGTGTAGTGCTATTTAATCTCCTTACTATGTTTTAAAAGTGTGTATTTTCACATTTTACCTTTATTTTAGCTTTAAAATGTCCCACATTTGGGTGGTTCAGATTGCATTTGCTCCTCTTTATGATTCACACTGACTGGCACATTCTCTCCTAACCCAGACACTTAGCCTCTTGTGGACTTACAGCTTTCACGTCTCAGAATGTATCATCTACATTCATAAGTGTTCAGCCCTGTTGTCCACGGTCTACACAATGGGATTCAGCCTTGGTGTGAGTGACTCACTGCTCCACATTATGCATACTCTACAGACTCTGCAACTGCTCATCTTTATTTTGTAGGCCTAAATCCATAAGCAACAACTTCCAATTGCTGTTTGGGGAATTAAGAGGCAGCTGTTGTAAATATGTTACAAAAACAATACTTCTGGCACTAATAGTCACTAGTATCAATAAAAATTATAACTACTAGACTAGAAAATGGGATGTAAATCAATTCAAAAGTGATGTGCATAGATGTTTGTAATGTTCTTCAGCTGCAAGCCGAGCTTGACATTATTCCCATGTCTGCGCTTCACTGGGCTGAAAGTATGAGTCACAGTGAGTCAAACTATAGATAGGCACACATTAGAACATGACAAATCAAATGTTTAGGCATTACACTCTGAAGTTGTGCAAGATTTTAAAATGAGCTGTTAAACACAATGTAATACACTGAAATCAATACAGCAATTTTTATTCTGAAATTTCTTGTTACTCACTGGCTGACACATACACACATATCTGGAATGAATAAATATCAGATGATATTAAGGTCAGGCTCGCCTAGATTAGCTCACTGCAGATAACCAGCATGCATGCCGTACTTCAGCTGAGCTCTTGCAAATTGTTCCAAGAAGTACCCAAAACAGCTGGAGAAAACTGACAGAGCAGAATTAGGTTTAACCAGACACATTTCTGACAAGAGGTTCTGAGACAGCACCGGTCATCAGGACACTCCTATTGATTATACACTTTGTGATTAGAACAACTGATTGACATCTGACATTTGATATATGTCATGTTCTTCTCGTATACTGTGTCTGCATGAGAATCTGCACTGTGGATGAAATTCAGCCAAATTCAGGTGATCTAATTTATCCTCTTATTATAACATAGTTTATTCATACGGCATGATCAGATTTGTCTAAAAAACTGTTAAATTAGTTATTAACTTCATTCATTAGTTATTAACAAACCAACTCATATCAGTTTCACCCTTATTCTTAAATTCTGATAATATTTTTAATAATTTTCTTTGGTAAAATTTGAATAAATAAGAAAACCAAACACATGAGTCAGAAACATCACAGGAAAAGCAGAAATTAGCCATGCTCAGCTGGATGTAACTAATTTTAAACAAATGTCACTGTGAAAACCAACCGTTTAAACACTAAAACATTGTGTAATGACACAATAGTATTTAGATCTTATGTCATATTTTGTGCATTATCTAAAATTCCTATTACTAGAAGAAAATTGCTACTGTGAAATTTGGTTTCTGCTCCCTCCGAACTTTTTTTTCAGTTTTATTTATTTATTTATTTGTTTGGCTGATCATGATTTCCATTTTACAGTTTGTGCACCAGAGGGTAGTAAAATTGAATTTTAGTGAACTTAAGGTTAGGACACTAGCATCAGCACACTTCAGCGCACTCCTTTGTGCATTTGCTCTTGATAAATCATATTCATTCAGCCTGGAACAACCCCATATTTTTACCACAGTAATCTGCACGCAGTGTGAGAACAACTCATAAGGATGCAGACTTGCACTCCTGCTGCATGAATAGCCATTTTTTACACTATCAAAAACAAAATTGCTGTATTGATAAATGTATATCAATACGAATATTGCACATTTAGGCAGTAACATAATGACATTTTGTATTTCATGAGTAGAGACTGTTAGAGAAGCTATAGTTATGCCTATGTTCTTAATATAATGATGCCAGGTTCTTTCGTATTTCCATGTCAGATTTCTTTTAGTGCATATCTGGTCCAACAAGGCATGTACAGCGGTCCCTCGTTTATCGCGGGAGTTACGTTCTAAAAATAACCCACGATAAGTGAAATCCGCGAAGTAGCCAACTTTATTTTCTACAATTATTATAGATGTTTTAAGGCTGTAAGACTCCTCACGACACACTTTGTACACTTTTCTCAGACAGGCATGAACGTTTTCATACTTTTCTCTCTTGTTTAAACACTCTCAAAGTTCAAACCTTGTAGAAAAATAAGTGCAGTATTATAGAATAAAACCAAAGGCACCCGCAGGTGACGACGTTTCGTCGACATTGTTGTGTTTGTTGGGGAGAAAACTTACAAACATACAGTACAGCACTTCAGAGCCACATTGCTAGCGATGGAAGATTTATGTAACTTTGACAAGCTGAACGCATTCTGTAGTGTACAGGAGACACGGCACGAGATTGATTGACAATGGTCTACAGCCAATCAGGACACAGAACACAATGCGCTGTAAAAAACAAACAAACAAACAAACAAACAAACCCATGCAAAATTGCACAAAAAAAAAAATTCCAACAAACAGCAGATAAAATAAAAACGCTCATTCTACCCAGGTTGTACAAGTTAGTCCTACATCAGAGAACACTGAAGCCATACTCTAAATGTTTAAGCCTTTTTCAATAAAAGTAAAAGCTTGGTAATCTTACATACATCTTAAGAACCCCCTAATTCTCCACCACGACAGTGCTAAGTTCACATATCCGGACATGTGGCAGTAATAAGTTCAGGAATGTGATGCTAGTACCCTTGCTCTCACAAAGAACTTGTTTTGGTAGATTATTTGCTTACAGAGATGAGAGTAGTATTAAAGAATTAAAATGGCTAATTCCCAGCAAAAGAACTTACAACTTTGGATCACCTGCATTAGTTACAGACATCAAATGCCCCAGAAGGGTATGTTGTCATGGACTTCTGCGGTGCATTACCGGTAAAAGCCTTTGGCATTTTAATTTTGAAAGCCATCCAAAGCTATTATTGTCATTGTCAACAAAGTCTTCTGAAAGCAATAGGGATCCTGTTTGAAACCTCTTAAATATACTCCTGAGGTAGAGCAGTCATCTTTGCTGACAAGAACAATCATTGCATTTCAATTGAGACTATAATTACTGCAACATTTAACCCTTTATTCGCTCAATGCACCATTCAAGAGAATCAGACGCACCGTTATTGCCACACACATGAAATGGCTTGATGACATTTCTAACATCTGATAGCATGACTACTGACACACAAGGTATTACACAGCACACATAGTAAACAGTGACTCACAGAAAAGAAACTCACCTCACACACAGAGCAAAGGCACTGTGAAACACACCGTGAAAATATAAGCCATACATTGCATTCTCTAAACATACAGCGAGACTGCTTGTCATCAAACAAAATCATTTCATGCAGTTACTCCATTATTCTCTTTCCATGCTTTCTATGGTAGGGTTGTATGTATAATGCACAGGGCTGTCACTCCACTACTAAAAAAACAAAACAAAAAAACAAAAAAAAACAAACACACTCATGTCAAATTCACTTTAAGCTTCATGCGACATGTTGGTGGAGTCTCACACACAGACCTCAGCACTAGCTGTGAATGTAAACTAAGTTAGAGTATAATGTTGCAGCAGCACATGTCGTGTGGTTAAAACAAGCCCAGGTGGTTGCAGGTCAGCAGGTTGTACAGTATGAAAACATTTAACTATTCAAATAGCGGATATTTACCTTTGAACTCTGTGTGTGAGTTCTGAGTTTTAACCAATTTGTGAGGTCTAAATGCTCCCACAAGGTTTTGCTGAGATTTGCCCTGATTGCCTGACTCTTATCTGCAAGCCAGTCATGCATTTTCCCATCAAAGAATTGTGTTCTGGTTTGTCTGCTTGTTTTTGTCCTTGGTGTAAGGCCACAGTGAATCTGTTCAGCTAACTTTCCTGAGTCTGCTTCCACCCACACCTCCTTGTTTTGGGTGCAGTTGCATTGCCCCTCTCAGCCAGTGGAAGGATCAACACAGGCTGGGCGGGATAATCCCCATTGTGCTAATCTGAGAGACTAGCCTCTGGGATGCCACAAAATTGACTTGCTGAAAAAGCGAGCTTGCTGCTCAGTATGAGCCCGGCTGACCACAAAACATAAACAAACTGGCTTTTAGTTATCTTGCCATTGTGAATGGCCTTACCTCACTAAAGCAGCAATGATACAAATTGAAAGAGACAACCTTAGGCCTAGGAAGAGGTGAGTCATTTGAGTTTTGTCCATATTTTTTCCTCCAGGTATAAACATGCCACACTAGCTCTAGGAGATGTTAAGCTGACAAACATAACTTCAGAAATAGCAAAATGCTTTACAGAAGAGTAATGAATTTATTGCACCACATTTGCCTGATAGTGGACAGAATTGTCAACTCATTGCACATGTTTTACATCTTCAGTGTGACATTTCCACTTGAGGCGATATTCATAAGGGAGGGGTTTTGATTTTTCCTAACCAATTACTAGAGACCAATGTATCAGCCCAGGCTGTTATTTTTATATATGCTAGTAAACACTGATATGAGCTCTGCAAAGCGAGCTCTAGTTTTTTTTCTAAGGGATTTTGAGAGTGAAGCAAAATGGACCAAAATCAAACTACAAAGCTGGGTGATCTTAAGAATGCATGCTGGTACACATGGCCTCCATTGCTCCATTATGTCTCTATGGTTCTGTTGCACAGCTTGACATCACTTGACAACAGCACTGCTTCCACCATTGGTACTGATTGGCTAATCGTTAGTCCTCATGTGGTCTCATTTGACTGATTGTTTTCTATCTTAGAAAGCGCCGTTTCATGCCAGACGATTCAGTTAACTTTAAGGAGTCAACCAACTCAACGGCGAGCAACCTAATGGACTGCAGAGATGGTTTTTGCTGATGAAACCAGTTTTCATCGGGCAACAGGAAGCATTCGAGCTTGGACATGTTTGGGCTTGCATGCAGAAATATTAATAATTAACAGGCTTATATAAGCTTAGTATGCAAGCTGAATAATTGTCAGACATTCATGTTTTGTAGTATGATTGAATATCAGCCTTAGGCTGGTGAGCATGACCATTTCTCCCTTTGAGGTGATGTTATTCATAAATTGAGCAGTCTTTGTTATTTTGCATTAATTAGCATGCAACACGAAAACTGCACCACCACAAATTAATCATGACCTAAAAAGAAGAACAGACTGCAATTTTGCATTTGGCACCTCGCAGCAAACTAGTCTGCATTGCGTTTTAAACATGGCTTCCAAGTGTAAGCACTCAGTAATCCTTCATTATCACTTCATTCTTTACAACTCTCATTTAACAAGCAGAGATTTTTTTTAACAGTAATTCTGGGGGGCTTTACAGGGGTCCCTGGGAGGTTCACAACCTCACACATGCTGCCCTTCTGGCAGAGTCAGCAGGCAGATTTTCATGAGGGTGTGTGTCTGCTGTTGTCACCAGAATGGACCCGTGGCACACTCTGCTCTGCTGAACACTATTTTATGATACAGTTGTAAGAAAAATATTCCCTTACACACAGACTATTTCAAAGACAAATACAAATGTATTCATTTTTAACTATTCCAACAGCAAAGGAATACAAAATCATTACTCTTATGATTTGTGCTCTGCAATAACCCACTATAAGAATATAAAACTAGCCTTTCTTCTTCTCCTTCTGCACTAATTACTGTATTTATATGATTATCGGCCTCACAGTAAGCATAATCATTAGGAGAGACACTAGAAGAGGCTTGCAGTTTGGCATCATCAAAATTTAAACATTTTTTTTCCCCTCAAGTAAATGACACTGTGCACTGAACCAAAAACAGAAGAATAAAAAAACGTTAGTACCAACTTATGCATACAATTATGCTACTCCATCTTTGTCTCCAATTTGTCTGACCTACTTCACTTATCTGGCAGCTAAACTTTTCATTCTGAATCAATACGTCATGCTGTTATTCTATCCTCCACTGCTGCAAAGTACATGCTTAGCTTGTGCTGTTTCACCGACAGTACAGTCCATTTTTTTAAAGCGCCATTTGCGTTTCACCATTGTGTGGATGTGTAGCTAAAATCAATCCAACTTTGTTTTGCCCGGTGGAAAAATGTCTTTTTAAGCAAGGCTAAAAAAAACCCAAAACCCCACATAAACACACTTCTTTGTACACCGAGCTGCTGTTGTCCCATGGGATGATTATTGTTTCGAGAGGTTGTAAGGTTTTTGACTTGTTGACTGAGAAAGGCATTTCCCGTAGGACTGAATGTTGAGAAAACACTTTGCTGCCAATCCCACATGCCAGCCAATCATTTGACCACCACGGTATCCCACTGAAAATCAATGGCAAAAAATTGTTCAGACTTTTTTCCTATCAGGGGAAAAATCTCATTCACAATATCACAGAGAACATTTAGTCTTACCATTTTCCCTATAGGTGTCAATACAGGGAAAGTTGTTTGTAGTAGGAAATATACCAATAATCCAGGATGGCTTTGTTGTTGTTGTTGTTGTTGTCAGTTTTAAATTTGACCTAGAAAATAAAGAAAGTTAGTCTGCCATGCATGTAAAGATGGCTCATAACATAGTGATAACTACATTTTCAAAGCATACATCGTTATTCGAGTCCCCTTTTAAGCCCTGCAGAGAAGGACCCTCAAGAGAGACATATCAATTATGTTTTGGCTGAAACACTGGTCACTTAAGGCGCTTTGTGGATAATGTAAGTGCAATATTGCAGAGCATAGTTCTAAAGCCAGCTCATTTTCATTCGGAGATTGGGTATCCCTCATTCATACCATGATTGGATTTGTGACATGCTCTCCACTTAGGTAAAAGGAGTGTAATTATGGGCTTGACCTTTAGGGGCATTTTCTCAAAAGTGAGAATAAAGCCGTGATTGGTTGAGTTTTGTAGATTTCATGAGCCACACTTCTATTTCATGGGGTTAACTGATGTTGAAATGGTGTACGCCATCACTTGAATAGATTTCTTTTTTCCTTTTTAAATCCAACTATATTTTTCTTTAGCAAATGGAACGGTGGACACATAGTCTAAGAGGGTTGGCTTTTCTCTCCAGGCGTTCGAAATCTAACAACTGATTTTGTAAAAATTAATTATTGTTTACTATTCCATAGGGAAAAGAAAATAACATTTAGACCTGGTCTCCAGTTGCCAAATTTAACGATTTATATGTCTATGAAGACTTTATGTCTCATATTATTTGCTAATTTACATTTTTCTTTTTGCACAATGTTCACTTTATTCATACTTAATTTTAATTATTAGCTGCTACAAGGAGGTTTCTGCTATGAGTAAAATATAATGAGAAACATAAATCTTATAAGACGTAAAGTACATAATAAACACATTTCGTTTCCATATTGAACTATTGAAAAATTAATTTTCCGCATTATCACTAGTTCTTTTTTCCATGTACATAAAAATGGATATATGAAATGGATATTTTTATGTGCACGGCCAGATCAGAAGAAGAGTTTCAGGTGCTTAAACTGTGAGGTAAAACCCTACTACAAAGGTTAATGACATTATTGCTTAAACGCTCTCACTATCACTACTGAAAACCAAGGCAAGGAAAAACTAGCATATTTCAAAATATGGATAATACTACGCTAATGTCTACGCTAACAGTCTGCCTAAGTGAAATATATTAGCCTCGGTAGAGACCATCAGAACTCAAATGCGACAAGTGTGGATGTGGGGGATAGTCACTGAGAACCTCTCTTTCCCTCACGTCAGGATAGGAACTTGCCCATGCCAGCAGCATTTATGGCTGAGGTACCCTCAGATAGTCTTCTTTCCAGATTATAGGTGCAACTAACATGGTGCAGCTTAGCATGGCGAGGATGTCTAGACTTGTTGCAACAATGAGTTGCTACCCTGCAACAGTGTTTTGATGATCACTGCCAAGGCCAGAGTAGACATCGGGGTTGTGTTAGTTGTGTATTGAAATGGGCTGTTTATTTTTCTCACCTTCCTGTTCAACTGAAATCCTCTTGGTTGTGTGAGACTGTTTCAGTAGTATGTGTGAAAGATATAATTTCAGTAGTTTGTGTGAAAGGCTTTCGATACTGTGTGTGAGAGCATTTCAGTAATAATGTCCCCTCATACCCTACAGTATTAGGAAGATAACCACAACAATCAGATGATCCGCTATACGCAGGGGATGATGGGAAGGAAAAACTGACTTTCTTGTGTATTGGTTTGTTTTGGGGGCGCAGGGTTCTCTTAAATGACCTTCCTCCTCTTCCAAATGAGTAGGTGGAAAGGCTGAAGGAACAGGGCTGCAATACGACTCAAACAGAGAACAAAGAAGGCATCAGCAACAACAGTTATGACACTGATTAATTTGCCAAGTGACTGGCAGAGGCTGTAGGCTGGCTAAAGCAACTTAATGCCATGTACTGCATGATATTTGCCAATAGGATGCACAGAATAGTGTCCTGATATCTCAGCTTATATAGGCTCGTATTGAGAGCTTTAATAAAGTGATGTACTGGCAGTGTGTGTTATGGTTTGGTTTTCAAAAGGCTCAATGACAGTTAGACTGGAAAAGTTTAACAGGCTTAATGAACAGTTTCGGAAACTACAACCAGCAGGAATATCGGAATAGAATTGGAATTTCAAACTTCTCCTATTCTTAGGTTTCTTCAGCGAGGGATCGGGTTTCATCTCTAAGATTCTACAGGCTCACCACATCTCTGAGATTACAAAAGGTCTGCTATCAGATCATTTCCTTCAATGTTCCACAGAGTTACACAGACCAGTTATGCTCTGATCTCAGGTACTGTAAGTGTAAAGTAAGAGTGTGAATTAGGCAGGTAGACCCAATGGCTAGAGGACAAGCAGGTTAAGTATTTTAGTCAGCAAAAGCTTTAGGTGGTCTGAGCATCAATGCTAAATGACTGGGCCAGAGTTTAATACTGCAAGTGAGTATAATGAGGAACAGCTGTTTCAAAGTGGAGTTTTGGGGCCACTGGGAGGGGGCAAGAGAGAGGCTGGGTCCTTGTCTGAAGAACAGAGGGCTTAGCTTGACCCCATGGCTTCTTGAACTAGCAGTATGATCAATAGTGCAATCTGTTTACCGAATGAACATTATCAAGTAAACTGACTTGTATTCAGATACCAAAATGCAGGAATTATTCAAGTGGTTTTTGTTTTTTTAACTTTTGTTTCCTTGTAGCTTTAAATAAATTGATGTACCATAAGGAAGAATACGTTTATAATTTCTGAGTGATGGACATGACGCCTCTAACATGAAGTGCTGTTGATAGCACTTCATGTTAGAAGCTTTAAAAGACAATTGTGAACATGTCTGATACTGTTTTGCTTCTAACAATATTTCATCGCAATACTACAAAGATGTTGCAATATTCATTGCTTTGAATGGGACAATTTGCTTAAGAAGCAGAACACGTCACATACTAGATGTTACAAAAGAGATGCTTGTTTGAGTGACAGTTTATTGTTTCTGACAACGCGCTGCTTGAGTATCGCTTTGACAGTATTTGCCGGCAAGTCGGGTGTGCCATTTCTAGTGTACTGTGACTGGATTTTGTGGCCCCATAGCCAGAAGCAGTGTAAATAAACTCCACAAAAAGAAGCCATCCTCTATCACCTGCATTTGAATTAAAAGGAAAGTGACACCTTTGCACTAGCACCTGCTACCATAGTGATATCGAAATCAATGCAAGCAGATATTTTCAGGTATTACAGAAAGATGAAACCGCATGCTTGCATGCAGAGAACACTTGATGCTCAGAGGCAGTCAGACATCACTTAAGTGTCTCTTTCTATGACAGCCTCTTTTCTGGGGGCCCTGTTGGCAGGGGTCACTGTCCTCCCAGTTCCCCACACTCATTGCCTGCGTGACTGACTCTGAGCCGCAGATCTGCACGGAAAGCTGTTTGGATAACTGTCAGCTCTCCCTCTCCCTCGCTGCCATCAAAGATGAAGGGTCATTTTTCTTCATCTAACTATGACTCTGCTCAAGACATCTCCCTTCAAAATGCAGAAGGATGGTTTCCTGACCTCCCACACACCAGCACGTAATAGATGGCTCATTTCTGAGTGACAGTCAATCTGGTACTTATGCTGTTTTTGTATTTTTTTGGTAGGTATGTCCTATAGAATCGAGTTTATGCTAAATTAAGTTCAAAAGCGTCAAAAGCATATCATGTTAAGGGCCACACTGATATGTGAAAAGGCATGAATATGTTTGATGCCAGAATGTAATTTACTTTTTGTCGTACTGAAAATATCAACGTTTGATGTGATGTGCAAACAAATACAAAATCCCACAGCCTGATAGGCAAAATAGACACTGGATTTCAACTATGCCTGCTGGTTTGTGAGCATACTGAAGCTCGTCTCCAACATGGAGTTAAAGAGCACTCCAGAAAAGTGCAAATGTTATGGATCGGGATGTACTGTTTTATCTGCCCAGCATTCTTCCTGTTGACAGGAGGCAGAGTGATAAAAGGGTGAAAGACTTTAAAACAATGAGTTATTTATTTATAATGAAGATTTCCTTCTTTCCCCTGGCAGGGGGCACAGGATGAATGAATAACAGAGACAAAATAAACAAACAAGAAACTAACATTACCATCAGCTATAGGCCAAATTGTTATTTAAAAAAAAAGTGGTATTGGCCCAGAATTTCACTGTGCTGCATCCCTAATTATAGCAGCTTCCTCTCCTCCTCCATTAATCAACCTCAGTCAGAGAACTGCAAAGCATTTCTCCCTTTGGGTGAGGGATTGATGGTCACCTAAGCTTGGTTTATCGACCGTGAACCTACTCTTCTTGCCTAGCGAGCACTAACCATGGTGCCTACTATTCCTGTCCAACATCCTCCCATAGCTACTAAGAGGCAAACACATTTCTGTATGGTAGTTAGACCTTGACAGATAGGGTGGGAGGAGCCTGTCTGATGTACTCTGGGGACATGTTTGTTTCAAAAAGCATAATTTAAAATGCATGTGCAGTAAGCCCATGGAAAAGACTGCCCTCTGTTACAGCATCGTATATACCAAATTGTTGAAAATTGTTGAATATTTCAGTTTTTATACACATGACTCTTTCCCCCCAGGTTGTTCATTTGTTGCTAAAAATATATTTTGTAAACATCTCAAAATCCCAACGGAGAATCTTCACTATGTTTCTTCAGTTGACATTCATTTCATATTTGCAGTCACCTGGAAAAAAAACACCATCAGTTGCAACACACTTGAGACATTCACACAACTCAACCTGGCTGACAAGAAATGATTGATTTTTAAATAGAGACGTTATTGATCCTTATCCAGGATGTAAATGAAAGCCTCCTCTACATCGCTCCTGACAGCCTGGGCTGCTTCTATTAGGGAGATGAGAGGAAACGTGTGAAAAATGAAGACCATCTGTCTTGATGGTGCCATGTCCTCTGTATGCTGTGTCTGATGTAAACAACTCCATTTGTCAAGATATGATGAACCTTGAACTGTCATAACACACATCACATGCACTGAGATCCCCAGCCTACACAAAGCAAAACTCAGCAACCTCTGACTGGTTTGGGCTCGGTCAAATCTTTTGTGATGCAACGCTATACATCTTTTGTGGACCAATCACTCTCAGATAACAAAGATTCAAAAGGTTATACACTGACTCCAAGAATAACAGAGGCAGAGAAATATACTGGACATTAAGTATATGGTGAGATAATAATATATATTACAGTGTGGGGAGGCTAAGCCCATCCCCTTATTATCCCACTTGGGGCACAAGGGCAACTCCACCTTCACCACAGACACACCTACACACAGTGAGCATTAAAGCCAATGTTCTCTTCACATTTGCTCAGTTGCCCTCTACAGCAGCAGGATAGGCAGATATAGTTACTATAAAAATCAGACACGATAATATTTTAAAATAATCCTGTAAAGAGTCAGAGTGACATAATTATTAAAAATATATCAGGCATATTCACAGTAAGTGTTTAAAAATGATCTTAATGTAAACAAAACCTGAAGTCTTTCCAATTACTTGCCAGGAACCAGAGAATCAACCGTATTTATTACAGTCAAACCAACAACACAAAAGACTATTTTATCAACTAGTTTTAGCTTATTTTAAATATACCTACAAAACAGGCTTTTGGCAGTTCATAAATAAGAGAGCTGCAGCACTGCCATGAAAAAGCAACTGTCTGTTGTTGAAGAAGCAGTGACAGCATTACAATCCTGTTCAACAGACAGCAGTGACTGGCTTTTTTCTGTTCTTCTGTAGTAATAAAGTGTTCTGTTCTGCACTAATCTTGTTCCAAAAAGCAGAAAAAGAAAATGTGGATATTGTATGGCTCAAATATAATCCTGTATTGGGTGCAGTGTTTGTAATAAAAGCCAATTACATGCTTTGGCAAATATGCAAGAATGTTATTTCACCTACATTAAGTTTAATTCATGTCGTATTTCTGGATGCACTGATATGTCTCCAGATCTGCAGCACAAGCCAGGATTGGTGACCGACAGTGGTCCGCGTTTACGTGTTCCTGCAATTTTTCCGCGGGCTAAATTATCAAAGGTAGTGTGACGAAGAACTGAACCCCCCTCGAAACCAACCTTGACACAAAAAGTGGAAGTAAATAACAACAAAATGAAACAAGTACAGCTGCATTCTTCTGGCTAAAGGTTAATCAACATTCAGGAATATTTGGAGGCAGTAATGTTTGTGAGAGCTTGATTTTGTACGATTACATTTTTTCCCTGCTTTAATTATTTGTGATTGCAAATATTACTTTTTTAGCTTTTTTGATGCACTAAGCTGCCCTCTCAACCTGCAGCACTACGCAGAAAATAATTTTGGTTGGACAAAAAAAATATACTGTTAGCTTAAGGGTCTTAGACTTCAGTCATTTAAAATTGTGTTTCTTTGATACAGACTATTTCATAATTGTGTCCTTCAAAGTTTTTACATTTTATTTTTCTCAAGCTTCTGGTTTAAAACTATTTATCTGACAAGCTTGACCTGTTTTGATATTTGACAACCATAAAAATGCCATAAATTACTTTCCTTAAAGTAAACGAAAATAGACAAAAATTTAAATATATGACTATATATACTGTTGTAAATAAATGTTTCTACACTGAGGTTGTTCTAGATCATATGTTTACCATATTCCTTGAGAATTATTTCTGTGTAGGTCAGAAGACAATGGTTGTTTTAGGGAATTTGGAAATTGAACTGATTGCGTCCCCACAACATTTGCAGGGGTTCCACAGAAACAGGTGTTTTAAAACTGTGAAATAATAAAACAGAGCAGGAGTGATCATATTTGATGTACAAAAGGAAGAGAGGTCATACAGAGGTCAGAGGATACTTTGACAGAAGGTGCACACATGAGATTTGTAGTAAACAGTAAACTAATAAGAATCCATTTACTTCTAAGTGAGACTGAAACAGAGAACAAAGGATGGATTTTACATACCTGTCGTGACATTACCCATTGGTTTCTGATGTTTCATTTTAAAGTCTTGAGATGAGCTTTCCTACCATCCAAGTTCCAGAATATTCTTCCCATTTTCACTTTCGATAAAATATATGGAAATCATTTTAGCTGTTGTATTTTCATGCCTTAGGTAGAACAGGACATAATACTGTGTAAAATATTTTTTACCAAAAAGGAATAATGTCAAACTAAAAAAATACTCTTTATGCTCTCTAAAACATTAATTAAGAATTATTCACCCCATCCTTCTTGTCAGATAGGCTAATTATTCATTCTAAATAGATCTGTAGTTCCACATTTGGTATAGACACTTATTATGAGGGACCTATTAGCCTGGGTCAAACTTGACTTGAACCATGCTGTGAAAGCATGGAAATGGATAGTATGTAAGTGTTAAAATGATTACTATAATATCCATACAGCAAAAAGCAAAAACACTGAACTGAAAGAATGCAAACCATGAACAGTTACATGATGTAATGAGCCAGAAATAAGATGTGTCTCAGTTTGCTAAACTCAGACTGCACAAGGCACACAAACCCAACAATAGGAAACTGTTTTGGTTTGTCATCAAGTTACTCATGGAATTAATTAGCAGCAGCTGAAATGAGCTGCCACCAGCAACCATTTTAAATAGTGGAAATAATAGTCAGCCCCAGCTAAAATGAGAAACTACTTCCCAAATGTTTTGTACACTGATCTTTTTTAATGAGAAAAGGAGAGAAGAAACAATGGATCTGCTAAGCTAAACAGCTTAGTGAATTTTACTAACCTGGGATTCAGAGCACTCAACAATCAATCACCATCTTAACCAGTTCTCTTTTTTTCTTCTTCTACTTTTCTTATGCAACAAATGTCTACCACTTGGAGAAAGAACGAATCACAACTTAAAAAAACACTTCAACAGACACCCGTTCATTAACATATAGCTGAAGCTCAACCACTAAGCACGACTACTCCATCACATCTTAATTATTCAGCACTAACGGTTAAAGAAACACCTATTTCATCTGTAGGTGAGGAAGCACATCACACTGTTATTTCAATTGATTTATCAATTGGTGTTTTGTGACTTTTTTGTATAGTGTTACCTCTGTGTAACTTATTTAGTTTCCAATCAATGCTAAGGTTATTCTAAATTGACTAGCTGGCTGCTGCTGTCTCTGCCCTTGGCCACTGAGTCAGAAACCTCTTGATTTTTTATAGCAGGATAAGCAGGTGGAACAACTAACATTTAAGAGTAAGCACACCAAGAGTTCTGAGTCCATCTCCAAACCCCTGCATAAGTTTGAAAAATGTTAAAAAGTGATGTGCACGAGGCAGAGAATAGGGGTTGGAGATGGGCTGAGGAGGGGGGACGTGGACGTGTAAGGCAAGAGTTGCTCAGTGACATCCCAAGGCCATAGGAAAATGGAGAGCAACACCGAATCGCAAGACATCTATCTATGAAAGTAAAAGGCTCTTTCGAAGTGGAGGAGTTTTCCTCCTCAAAATACCCTGAAGGAGACATTAGTGTGGCGGAGGACCATGGTGGTCCCAAGCTGTATCAATTTGAGCTGTTGGTTGCAGGCCTGCAATGCCCAAAGCTGGAAATCTCTCTCGGTTTCTCTCTCACCCCCTCAGGAACTGTCTTGCCAGCTGCAACCATTGTCAGGCCATGTGATGGTCTAAAGGGAAGCACTGCAGTTCTGTGGCACTTTGACAGCAGGCAGAAGTACTGTACAAGTCCAAACCATTGTGCAACATTTTGAAAACAATGTGCAGAAGATGAAAGAAGAACAAAATTGACAAGTTTTGTTCAAAATAGATTGAAAAAAAGAGAAAGAGGTGGTAAAAGGAACTCTGTGCTCTTGCTATTCATTGGAATTTTATTTATGTAGTGCCAGATAACAACAACAGTCGCCTCAAGGCACTTTATGTTGTATGGTAAAGACACTGATAGAGAAAAAAAACCCCCCAACAATCAGATTTGCCCCTATGAGCAAGCAAGTATCAACAGGGAAGAAAAACTCCCCTTTAACAGGAAGAAACAATATGGGCATACTTGCACTCTATTCTCTCCCTTTCCTTTATAGCATAATAACAAAAGAGAGCTTAGTTTAAGAGATTCATTATGAAAGAGGCACACAATCTGAATTTTAGATATTGGAAAACTAAAATGGTATTCTTTTAGCGATTCTTATTTTAATTTGTGGTAATATTGAGGTGAAAGTCAGTAAATGTTATTTTTACCTCTACCTCATTAGTGTGGCCCAGACAAAACTTTCTTTATTCTTTATTCATGCATTTAAAGTGGTGACCTTCATAATAATACCTGGATGGTTGAAACATAAAAAATTGGCCTTTTGATTATTACATATATTTCTGTAAATTCCAAAAGTAGTATATAAAAATGGTTCTTAGGGGTTTTGTGCATGACATTAAGTTATCTTCCCTTTGGTAGGGCACTAATGATAAAATTGCTGCCACTAAGGGGATATCAGATGAACAATTTCCATCTTAATCACATGAAAATGAAAAAACAAAACAAAACAAAAAAACCAAAACAATTTCTTTTCTCAGTAGTGGGTGAAGTGTTTGTATTTTACAATTCAGTCACTGCACAACTGAATAACTTCACTCAGTAACTACTTACTGGATTGGATGGCCTATTTTTGAGCATGCAACACTCATTCTCCTCCCCTCAAAAACATGTGATATGATCACATAGCCTCAAGCATGTTTTAATGAGTTGCTGAACAAAAATAACTCTTTTTGCTCTCCATGGTGTGTATAGATTTATTAACCAAAAATGTAAAATGTCTCAGTTCACCTCACCGGCTCACAAACATCTTGTTTTTATTTTTTTTTAAAGAGATTTTAAATAAAAGGAGTATACTAACACAGGTTTCAATCAGTCTTCGGATGCTTCAAACTTACAAGGAAACTAAGAAAGAAACCACCTTGTCTGTTATTCAGTCTCAAGCAATGCGAATGAGCAGTGTTTCCTCTTCACACTTGATCTCTGTTGCTTTTGATCAAGTTCCCAATCACATCTATGTCAGACCTGTTCAGACTCCAGCCCTCTGTCGACAATCATGCCATTTCCGCTAGCAATTTATACGTCCTGACAGGCGACTGGATTGAATCTGCAAGACAGTATCCAAGTGGTTTCTGCCAGAAAAGACCTACTCCATCAGAAGGCAAACTTTTGTTGCAGGTTTTAAGTAGCAACTGGTCATATATTCACAGTACAGTTTTACTCCCTCAGCACCAATATCACTCAGTGTCTAAATGAGGAATTGCCAAATGTTTCCACATCAAGAAAATCCATTTAGTTACACATTAGGCCAAAGACCCCAATTTCATTAGCACTTGTTCCAAACCTCCTCATCTAATATGATCTCTTTTGGAGTTTTGGAACAAAATTATTTAACAATGTGTACAGAATTATTCAGCAGTGTGCACTGTGCAGAGAGCAGGAAGTAATGTGGGCAATGATGCTTGTAATCTGAACAATCATCATTTTGCTTAATCGTTTCCATGAGTTTTAGGGTAATGAATAACCTTTTTTTATGTGATTTGGTACCAGAAGAAGACTCTCGATGGCCTAAACCTGGCCCAAAAGCTAAAGATTTTACTACAAGGTCTAAAGAATACACATATCACTTGAGTGAATTACATCTCTTTTCTGATTTTGCAAAAAAAAGAATTTAAAAGGAAAAAGCTGAAAAGTGGTGGTGGTTCTGGCTTATTAAAACCACCAAGGAGAGAGTGGGAGCAGCTGTTAGTTAGGCGAGGGCAATTAATATAAATTAACCTTGAAACTATTTGCAGAGGTAGTGTAGTGTAGAAAATAATAAAATTGAAGTAGAGTGGCAAAGTGTTCGAAAAACTTCAACATATTTCAAATAGGACAGTTTTGCACTAATTATACAAGCAAAAATAAGTATATTCAGATTTGTAATAGTACCACACCACATTTTACATTTAAACAATAGATTTCCAATAGTGTATGTTCACGCTTACAACAAGTAGTGTAACATGATATTGCTTCAGTTTCCTGTTTTTAGCAGACAGTAGTGGCACCCAGTGTGGTCTTCTGCTGCTGCTCTATAGATCTCGTCTCTTTTTCAGGCCAACCTCTGTAAACCATAGAGATTTTTGTGTGGGAAAATCCCAGTAGTTCTGAGATAATTACAGTTTCAGACCACCTCACATGGCACCAACAACCATGCAAAGTTCAAAGTCACTTCAATCATCTTTCTTCTCTATTTGAACTTCGGCAGGGCATGCATCAAGGCACATAGGCCATGTCTACGTGCCTAGATGCACTCAGCAACTGATGCACTCAGTTGCTGCCATGTATCTGGTTGATTTGATAGTTATGTCAGCATGCAGTTAAACAGGTGTACCTAATGAAGTAGTCAATGAGTGTATGTCCCACTACTCAGTATTCTCAGTGCTTTTCAGTTCACTCCACCGTGTTATATCACCAGTATCATACCATATATAGACTATATGGTGACACAGAGTCATTGTAGGGTCCAGTTACTCTGCCCTCAGTCCAATATTAGAGGATAAGGCAGGATAAGACCTGGGGCACACTAGCTAACTTTCCCTGTGTGTGACAGCTACCTCCCTGAACTGCTGCACTCAGCAGGCATGTAGTATCCATATAGACACTGTTGCTATGGCACTATTACTGCCACAGAAAGAAAGAATGCAGCAGAAAAGACGATGTCCTTATCTCACTGCTTCCTTAACTTTTTTTTGAAAAACATAATTATAGCCTAGACTGGGCTCCTACAGTGACCATATATAGTACATATGTAGGCACCCTTGTTTCCCATGAACGTATTTCTAAATGTCTGTGAAATAATGAGATATAGCTCATGCATTCAAATTTCTAATCTGCCATGATTGGCTATATTTTTTTTTATTTTCATCCCTAAATATCCTCGAACTACTAACTCAGTGGCAGTAAAACAAGAAAAAGTGCAACACAAACTATAAGTGGGGCGTCACCTTCAAAATAAAAGCAGTCAGCAGTGACCAACATCGTTTAAAAATTCAGGAAACATAACAATGTTAAACAAAGGTGAATCTTATGTGCTGTTACAGTGTGTAAAAGAAGGTAAATATTCAATTTATTTTCCATTAAACTGGATAAATGCATTCTGGATATGTTAAGCTTCCATGTTTCTTCATCTTATTTTTTGTTAGAGCTATCAGACGTGAATTTAATGAAGAAGGTTGTGGATGGTTCTTTGATGAGCAGGGGATCAATCCTCTGAGAAACAAAATAGGCCAAAAGCTCATCAAGAAATAAGCTGGTATATAATTTGTTTTCACTAGTTATTGTAATGCAAGCTTCATTTATTTCATGAAATAAAATGATGATCTGTAATCAGCAGATGATTTGTCTGAACTGTGCTGGGTATGTGGTCATCATAACACATGCACTGAGTTAGGCAAGGTTGGGGCTCTTGCAGTTGATTAATGTCTTAATTATGGAACTGCCATGCATGTGCAATGGAGTCTGGACATGATTCACTATTGTCAGTGTTTCTGTACACAATTACACTGTGTGCTCTTCTGCTTTAGGTACATTTGATTCTTTTCGGTGCTCTCTCCTGAGCACATTAACTGTACCTGTGCTGAAATAAGACATTTGAGTTTTTCAGGAGAAAAATTATCTGTCTGTACTTTTCTACAGTTTGTAACCTAGTGACACCAGTTTTTCTCTGCTGGACATCCGCAGAAACAATGCTTCACAAACACAAGAAAAACTAATGTCATTTCTTTTAAGTTATTATCTTTCCTGCCAAGACTAAGTGCATGCTTTGCGGGATCCTGTTCCACTGGATATGGTCAACTACTTCTTATTGTCTTAGCTTTTGTTGTCTTAGCTTACATGTGCCAAGCAGATGAAGGAATTAAAATAAAGACTTCTTTGTCATACAATGTCTGTTCAATTGAATTAGAAAAGTGATAATAGAGCTAGCAAATTAATACTCAAAGCCTATTTAAGTTTAGAGTGCTTTATTTAGGGCTTGAAGCTCACCACGTAGGGCTGGTTAAACACAAATTGCTCTTTTGATCAGGGGATTTAAATCCTGCTTAATTAGTTATTTTGAAATTATTGTTCTTGGTTTATATTGTCTAAAAAGGAAGTTCTACATACAGTACACACATAATACATAAATACTGCATATACTGTATGATGTTTCTACATGTTATTCTGAAAATTATAGTAATAGATTAACTGATGATAGCAAAACTGCTTTTATCTGAGCTTGTTTCTGTCTATCAGGCAATAGTTGACAAGGAATATGAGGTTGTTCTATTGCTTTTAATCTTGACAGAGACATCAGTGATTTGGGGCTGACCTTCCTTCAGTTTCCACAGGGAAATCTAGCATTTTAAGCTTTCCTTTGGTAAAACAAAAGTGCATTACAGCAAGAATGGAAAAAACCATTACAATCTTTGTGAATCAAACAGTAAGTTTAACTTAAGTGGACAAAAAGACAGTTGAGTTTAAATATCTGTGCTTGGAACACAGACACTGAATCCACACGGAGTACAGTTTTATTTGACTGTAGACACACACACACACACACACACACACACACACGTACGTATATATATCTATATACCCACACTATGCAATATACTATCTATCTATACTATCCATCTTCAGATATATACTCTTGCATTACTGCTACCATTATGAAATCATTAGCATCATAATAACCAATGTTGCATTAATAGATGCAATTATAACCTGTATTGATCCATTCAGCTTATTTTTGTTGGTATTTTTGCCTTTCTCTCTGATTGAAAACCGATTGTGCTTTGTGCATTTAACCAAATCAATAGTGAAATGTCTAAGCACTGTTAGTTTCTAACCTTATTAGAATCAATACCCACTACAATATATATATATATTTTTTTTTTCACGTTTTTTTTTCCAATGTGATGGTAGGCTTTGTTGCACAACTTTTTTTTGTAGGTGTAGCAGTAACTTATCAGCTGCTTTTTTAGGCTTGAAGTTTGGTATCTTTTCAATGAACCTATGTTATGTACATTCCACTATGTTTCAGAATTAGACTAGCATAGCATTAATTATATATAGATTTCTCTCTCACCTGTGCAAGCAGTCTTTATCCTTCAAGCCTCTACCAGAGGCCTGGGAGCTTGAGGGTCCTGCGCAGTATATTTGCTGTTACCAGGACTCCGCTCTTCTGAACCGGGATCTCTGATGTTGTTCCTGGGATCTGCTGGAGCCACTTGCCTAACTTGGGAGTCACTGCGCCTAGTGCTCCGATTACCACTGGGACCACCGTTAACTTCACCCTCCACATCTTCCTGAGCTCTTCTCGGAGTCCTTGGTACTTCTCCAGCTTCTTGTGTTCCTTCTTCCCGATGTTGCTGTCATTCAGTATCGATACACCTATCACTACAGCCGTCTTCCTCTGCTTGTCCACCACTACTATGTCCGGTTGGTTAGCCCTCACCATGCTGTCTGTCTGTATCTGAAAGTCCCACAGGATCTTAGCTTGGTCATTCTTGACCACCCTAGGGGGCATCTCACATTTTGACCTCGGGACTTCCAGGCCATGCTCGGCACAGATGTTTCTGTATATTATGTCGGCCACTTGGTTATGGTGTTCCATGTATGCCCTGCCTGCTAGCATCTTGCACCCTGCTGTTATGTGCTGGATTGTCTCAGGGGCATCTTTACACAGCCTGCACCTGGGGTCTTGCCTGGTGTGATAGAACCCAGCCTCGATCGTTCTTGTACTTAGAACTTGTTCCTGCCATGATTAGTGCCTTTGTGCTGTCTTTCAGTCCATCCTTGGTCAGCCACCTGTAGGATTTCTGTATGTCAGCCACTTTATCTGCCAATGGTCCAGCTGGATAGCGTAGTGGTAAGACTACAAGCCTTTGGAACGGGACTCCCGACCAGGACATTTGTATCTAGTAAGGGTCCCTAGGCTAGACCCCCTATGCTAACCAAGCCTATGTCAGATATGAGAGAGGTGGGCTAAACAAATAATTTTTTATCTAAATAAATGTTATGAAATCCACACACATGCAGACTAATGACTGTGCAGAAGTTTTTTAACAGTCATCGATGCAGACATTTTTCATAACTTTCCCTGTAATACTGACACGATGACAACATATGGCAGGCAGTGTGTGTTCTGTTCACTCTGAAAATATAAATATTGTATGTTCTTCAATATGTTGTTTTTCTGAAGTATTTGCATTTCTTGCAGTCCTGTTCACTCAAATGGCTGGAGGGTAATTGAGTTCACATTTTATACTGAACCTTTGTAAAAGTGCAGTGAGTGGAATGGCCGATTTGACAGTAATCAGCTGATTAGCATACAACCCTCACTATACCATACCACTTAAAGTGAGTTATTAAAAATTTCCAGATCGCCTCCTGCCAACAATGTGTCACCTACTGCTGTAGCAATTACACCCAACATACCAGCAAACTAAGATTTTTCAGCCAGAAAGCAGTCATTATCTTTCATTACACACAAAAGCTACTCAGCAAGCTTAGCTTGACAACCCAGAGAGACAGGACTGTCCTCCAGGAATTTTTTTTTTTTAAATAAATTTACATTTAAAAAAAAATTCTTGCATTGTTTCTCTAAAATGGACATTATTGTCCCATTGTCGATAAGAGTGTTTGGTAGACAATGTGAATATATCTTTAGTGATATTTTGAGCAAGGAAGCAAGGCTTTCAAAGGGGATTGTGGTTACTAGGCAACAAGCAGCAGAACCAATTGAGGACTAAAGTTAAAAAAAAAAGAAAAGAAGTTTCCATCTATCTCAATCATGCAGTCTCTCTCTCTTATACAGTCTCTCTCTTACACATGTGTAAGTCCGTGTTTTGCCTGCAACCAAAATCCCCTCTGAATGGGGTTTGACCATAGATGGGGACTTAGCCCATTTCTTATGCTCACGTGCAGGATTTATGTCCGGTTGACACTGAGAGGAAAAGCTTAGATAACAGAAAGGGTACACAAGTGTTGGTAAAAATTCATATTGGTATGCTCTATATTCCCTTTTGAAAAGGCTTAAGAGACAGAAAAGCAAACGTGCACATGTTGCTGCTACAACCTTCAATGACGAATAAAAAGAAAGAAATGTTATCGAAAAGTTTGAATGACCATTCAGGATGTCTTGTTTCTCTTTAAGCTCCTGTTGAACCACTTTTGTGTTTTGTTTTTTTTGCCTTTGCTAGCACAGGACAATTAGCCACGCAATATGGGCACAGTAATTGAACACAGTGCTTTGACGATGTAGTCTCTAGTCATTTGAATCTGGACATTATTTTTCTGTTGTCTCACCTGTCATAGGATGAGACTTTAAATATAAAGTGATGATTACTGTGAACAAAAGTGCTTACATCATTATCACTGAAATAACTGCTGTTAATATAAGGAACAATACCCTACAGTCATTATTACTAGCAGTCCCTTACATGGCTGATTCTCAACATCTATTAGGGGAAAGCCATGGAAATGATGTAACCCCCCCCCCCCTTTTTCCAACTTTCAAAGCATTGGTCTTTGCACTAAAGACATAATACCCATTGATGAACTGCATGCAAATGAAAAACCTGCAGTGTTGTGTGTTACAGAATACCTCAGCTTGGCTTTCAGTTAATTTCTTTCTTTTGTTGTGCTTGCACATCAATTTTCAGCAAGTCATGTCAGGTGCATGGACAGCAGCAGGTATTGACTGGTGGAAAAATCAACACCGACTCACTGCTGGGAATGGATAATAACACCTGGAGCATCCTGTAAGCATTTTTTCTCCACTCACTGCAGATGCTACAGCTGCCACAACTGCCAGTGTAACAAAAGCAAAATCTGCATTCACAATGATAGGGACCTAAGCTCTCATCACCTATCTATTCAAGTTTGGGACAGTTGATTTGTCTGTTATCTTCCTCTGAAGATGTTTTGTTGGAGTCTCTATTTGACATTTTCGGAAGATAGGGAAATGTACTTTTGACAAAGGATAGAGAATGAACCTTAATCCAATTTAAAGTGTTATCAAAGAAAAGGCCTGTTTAAAAAAGAGAGAAATTGGCTGCAGAGCACACACATACATAAAGAGAATGATTAAAAGAAGTCTTATGCCAACAAAGACAAATCCTCTCTACTGTCTGGAATCAGACAACATTAGGAAGCTGAAAAAATGTGTGGTTTTAAAATGAAATCTCGAATATAGCAGATTGAAAATTTATGATCAAGGATTCTTTGGATGTTTGACATCAAGGGCAGTTATAGCACTAGTTGCTCTTAATAAAAAGACAGAAAAAAGTGCATCTAAAGGATGGTTTATTTTAGTATCTCTGGTCATATAGGGGTTTGATTTGGACATTTGTTTACACTGCCTCTGCATCCAAGCTTTGGAATATGAAATCCTAGTTATGTAAAAATGGTTCAAATTAAACACTACAATTAGACTGATATGATCAGACTAGTAAGGCTGAGTCAAAGTATGCCTGAGGTTAAAAGAATGAGTCATAGTTTTAAGCAGTGTCTTGTGAAATGTCAGGACTTTGGCTTGGCCTTGAGTAACTACTGCGTTTTATACATAAATGCTAAAAAATACATCTTTGTTTATGTGTTTGTTCAAAATATGAACCTGATTAGACGGGGAGGAGTAAATTAGGGACAAATCTTGTGTTAGATTTGCAGAATGGTTAAATGTCAGTAAAGCAGCTTGGGCCTTTGAGCCCTGTAAAATACAGATAAATGCTTCAATGTGCGTTAGGGTATATTAATAAAGACAAAATAAATAGTGTTCGATGACATACAAAGCACTGCTCTATTTATTTGCACTTGAAGGGATTGAAATGATGCCAGAGCATAAACTGTCTTGTAAGTCATGTATTGACACAGCTCTTGACATTTCTTTTTTTATTAGTTATTCAGGCCCAGTTTGCTAAGCACTCAAGCACATTTTGCATACTACCCTTTTCACACTTGTACACATTCACATCCAGGGGCTACATTAACAGTGTTTCCTATTGGCAGCTGAGAAACTGACAGCCTGGATTTGAGTTCTTACCTTAAGGGGGTCTCAATAAATGTTTATTTATTTATTTTTTTAATTATTAGCGAATAGTAAAACAAAGAGAGTTGGTTGAACAGCCTTTTTGTTATTGTGCTGTTTATTCATTTCAGGTATTTGCCCTGGGCTGATGAATACTGATATTAATAGCTTGCAAAACCACTTTGGACGACTGGACCTCACTTGAGGCTTAAAACAACTTAAAGCAAATTACTCCATTATCCTATATTATATTTCAATACATTAAATCCTAATATGTTCACAAAGCCAAGTCAAGTATTACAGAAAACCTGTCTCAATGCAAATTCTACCTTTGCAATCAGGACTTGAGCAACCAAACGCACAACGGTACATTTTAGGCCCCTGAAGATTCTTATTTATATCAGATATAGCAATCACCAACCAGCAGGATAAAATGACCCATTTGTAGTTTTTATGCACCATAGAAAAGCATCGCATCATTTTAAATTCATGACAGTAACATCTCATTTGTATCCACTAAACTTGAATTATGCATGAAATGTCATGATGTCATCATGTTGCCTAGGAACCACGTAACAGACAAAAATTAGACCAAATAATGCAGTAGCATGAGCGTATACTAGTTAAAATGACAGACCATATTTTATGTTTTAAATAAATTTCAAGCTACCCAGAGATACATATGGTTATTTGCATCATATCTCCTGTTCATATATATTCTATATTTAAAGCAGATCATTAAAAATATTCATCTTTTGAGTTAGCCATTTTTATTATTTCACTCATTTCAGTTTTCAGATTTTCTATAATTCACATCATTTGCATTATTAAATACTTTCTTTAGCATGCATATTTATAAGATCTTGAAAAATTAAACATGCCAAAGGAAAATGTTACAATAAGTTTTCATGCTTTGTTTTTAATCTTTATTAAAGAAAATACATTGTCAAAACTCAAGCCACTCATTCAGTGTGGGCGCTTAACAGGTTGGTTATACAACTGACAGCAGGTGTGACCAGTGTTTCATCTGTATGCAGGGCAGTGGCCAAGCATTTTTATATTTAAAAAAATATTTTCCAGAAAAATAATTACAGTCAGCAAGAGGATTATTTGTGTAACCTGTGGAGCATCCATTTTGAACTAACTACCTGCCTGACATGATTATACATATTTATGATTTGAGGGGATTTCTCAAATACTAACAAAACAACACTCTACAGCTAAACGATAGTAATGTATTAGAAGCTCCACCCTGAGCAACAGTTTAAATGACACTTTTGGGTAAAACTGCTTGTTTACTTCAGCTGTTCTCAAAAACATGGGTGAAAAGGTTTCATGTGTAATGAATACCCAGTCTGCATTAAAGTAATGGGAAGCATTTCGTTCACATGTAAATTAATCTCTAATTGTTGGCCTTTAAGCACCGCCAGCTTGCAATTTCTAGTTAGCATTCTTGAAAGATTAATAATACGAAGGAAGAATAACCATTAGCTTCATAGTTTAAGTTAAAGATGATATAATTCAGTACTAGTTTTCAAAATGTTTTCAGCATAAAGTAAAGGCATCAAGTTTATAAAACTACCAAGTTTACCTTAGTCCACACAGTTTGAACTCCATGCCCTCAGGTCATGTAGATATTGACAATATTTCAGACATGAATCACAAAGTGGGATGATATTTTCTTGACAGTTTGAACACTGCATTTATATTCGTGTGAAGCACTTTTGCTGATTTTTTTATAGCTGATCTGAAAGGTGAAATTTTTTTGCACGATCCATCCTGCAGTGGATACTGCAGATGAGTTTTTGCAGCATCACATTTACGTTATCTTTACAGTGTCATGTTTTTCTTATTTTGTTAAGTTTTTATTTAGTTTCATTCATATTTTATATCAAACAGAGAAAAAGAGACATGGTTTGCAGATTTTAAGGTGTAGGCACCTCCTACTGGTCTATCAAAAATATTGAGGCAGACTAGAAATTCATGTTTCATTCTCTAACTGCAACATGCATTATAAATTACATTTTAGATAAGGTGGTCGAGATTCAAGCTGCGAAAATTTTAAGCACTGAAATATTTTACCTAAAAATTGAGGTCCTCACACAAAAATAGGAAAGTGGGATGTTTTAAGAACAGCGCAGCTTGTAGTTATGATTGTGGGCCAACAATCGCAGCTGTTTGTATTTTGGGGTATTTTCTGAATAGGAATTCTGTTTCTTCTTCAAAAAAGTGTATGTTACTCAGCAACTTTCTGCTCTTAGAGCAGTGGTACATTAGAACTGTGTGGTTATCTGAAAATAATATGCATAATATTTTTAAATTGAAGGGTTTAACGTGCATGACAGTCATATCAAAAACACTACTGAAACCATATTTGATGTTTTTGTGCCTGTTTTATTAGGAAAGGCACAGTATTAATTAAGTAAAAAGCAAATTAAATTTTCAAAGGATTTCAAAGTATGCATGAGTCCTATAGCACCTTGGCCACAGAAAAGCAAATTCACAGAGTGTAAAATTAATATAATCCTTTAAATCAATAAATGCTGAACAGTTTGAATGCACAGGCTGAATATAATCTCTACTCTTTGAGAGCACAAGAAGCCTTAAGGTATTAATGTCTGCCAAATCTTTGTTTTTCCAACATCATGTGTGGGGAATAAATTCTTCCTAATCATGAAGCTGTGTCAATCACGCTGTCTGTTCAAAAGAAAAAACAGCAAAAGAAAAAAGTTATTCCACATAAAGCTCCAGTGGGTACATAGAGGAAATCACTCACTGTGGACCATTATCTTTATTTTGGAGCTCCCTGCAACTGGCACCCAGTCAGACGAATAAAATTGATTTTGTTAAGAAAAGGTGGCTATAGATGTCAAGCACTGATGAGGTGTGGATATCACTGTTATGCTTTTGTTTGATAAATTCTTATGTTTAGCTTTTCCAGGTGAAATATTCTTTCTACCCATCCTAGACTGTGTAATAATCCCAGTGATAAGTCCATTAATTTTCCTCTGGACTCTCTTTCTAGCATCCACCTGAAACATCTGCAGCATTTGATTGAAACCTGTCTTGTTAAGCAGAGGAGGCATTTCTTTAATCCGTCTTCAGATAGCATTAGCTATAGGCTATTGAATCAGGACCAGATTAAGCAGTGTGCAGAGGGAACACAGTAACACAAATACTTTTATGGTGAGGATAAAAATGATTATGGACTTATTTATAAAAGTTGCTATGGCTCAGGAGAATATGCCAATAGTTAAGCGAGATTGCAGTATGATTGTGAATCTGTTGAGTAGTCCGACTGGAAAGCAAAATGTTGCCCTTGGAATTTCTTCCACTTAAAGCACCACATCTTTCTATGAGTCTTTCTGTGGACAGATCTGAGCCAGGCCCTTTTTAACCTTAGACAGTTGTCCTTAACAGCCGGAAAATAAAGGGTTAGCTTCTCAGTCTATATAGTGAGTGAGTGTGTTTGAGAGAAAGAATGTGTATGTGTGTGCGTTTGTTTTTCTATTTTTCTGGGATCCATGACCTGACATATCAGTCATGCTACGGGAACAATTTTTTTTGTTTGTGTGTATGTAAGAGAAGGAGTGAGAGACCAAAATGTGTTGAGTGACAAACCAATAAGTTTATGACCACAAACAGATGCTGCTTTTTTCACTTTGTTTGGCACATCTGAAACAGAAAGGTATATCAAAGCCTGCCATTTATGTCGCATATAGCACATGCTTTGTCTAAAATTGTATAAGGCGAGCTGATGTTACTTAAAATTATTTAATCAGTTTCTACTGTCAGCCGCAATTTGAGAGACCTGAATTGTAGTAAATAAAAATTAGGATATTTTAAGACCAAGCAGATTCTAGGTTTTCTACAGATCAAGAATATTTAGCTGTCTGCTTGAAAAAAAGAAGTGAAATATCAAGAGGAAAATAACAGCTATTACAGCAACTGTTATGAAAACTAATTAATGAGTGCACACAGGCTCATGAATTACAAACATTTTTATATAGCTACAAATGAAGCATAGGTATGGCATCAGTCTCAAGAAACTAAATTCTATCCAACTCTATGGCTCTGCTCTATAATTGAGATTTTTCATGAATGTCCTTTTACCAGACGTTGATGCATTTGATACATTAAGTGTGATTGAAGGGTCAGGCATGGGCTGTTGCTTTCAGCATTAGCTGCTTCTGGCTACAGCTGGCATGAGTTAGCTTTTCCTCATCAATGATTTCATAGCAGCAAGGAAACTGGGGCAGAAGCACGACTGTTTTCCATACTGGCAAGGCTCCTGAATTCGATTTTGTAAGCATCTGCTCACTGGGATAGCTCAATATGTCTCCAAGTTGGGGCGCGCTGTGTGAATAGCAGCTCTCCACCCAACCACAGCAGCCTGTTCACATGTAGATAGAAATGATCATTAATGCGTCATGAAAAATCAATTGTCTCAATAAAAGAATAGAGCTCTACAGCTGAAAGATGACAAAGGAGCTGGCTTCTGATGATGAATCAATGCAAGCATGTGGTTGCACCTGCTGCAACAGGCTTTGATGAATATCTGGATGCTGCTGTTGTAGCCCAACAGGAAAATATAATTACAAGTCTTTAATTTCCACCATCTTGAGTGTCTCACTATGTCCCAGGGAAACCAGTGTCTGGATTTATCACATGCTTATTACTATGGGTCATAGCTCCTGCCCATGCTGTTCTGCCCTCTTTTACCCTCCTTGCTTTCTGCTTTCGACATAAACAACAATGACTTCTTCTATCTTGTTCTTAATTAAAATAATTAAATAATTGTTTTTTTTTTTTATTTTAGGCATGCAGCATATCTGGTATACATATGTATGTCTTTTTGATGTGCTAGAAGTTGTACAAGAAAAAAACAAAAACAGGAAATGCAGACATATGTTTGGGGGGTGATTATGCTGATATCATGATAGGCTGTAGGGAGCTGATTTATAATATTTCACATGCTGTTTTTTTCCCCTCAACCTTTGTTTCCATTTCGGTATATGCTATAAATTTGTTCAGCTTCTGGGTCTGATTAAGGTTGATGCCATATATTCATTGCATGTGTTATGAATTATTTTTTATTGTTAAATGTAGAATTCTTATCAAATGCCTTTTCACAAGCCAAATCAACTATTTTCAAATGTATCTTTACAAGGAAAGTCACTGTAGCTCTTTGAATATTTTGAATATTCACACTCTTATTCAGTGTTTATTCATGTAACCTTACTGATCAATATAAAAAGTTGAATACACAGTTTGCATGCAAAATTAACTTTCCAGACTTTAACAGTAAGTTCATATATATATGTATATAAATCCTCTGGATATTGTAAACTCCAACCATCTGGGACTTTATACGGATTAAAGCAAATGCCAGGAATTGTACACAACTACATAATATCCTCATAGAAATAACCTCGTTAAAGAATGATTTAACTTTTTATACCTCTGCTTTAATGATGTTCATATGTCATTGATTGAACTGGCACAGTCTTAAAAGCTATGCCCAACATATTGGTGTAATCGATGCAGTGAATCCTCAGGGTGTCAGAAACTTGTAACCAAGACTCAGACCATCTGCTTCTGCAACAGTAAATGTCAAATGAATGAATAAATATGCTAAATGGTGTAGGAATACTGTTTGTCAACATGACAACACCCCACACAACCCGTGCAGGAAATGTGATCGAAAGTGTCTTTGTGATAACTTTGAGAATTACAATCAGTTGACCTGTGACATCATTAAGGCTGTTTGTTATTGAGCCACTTAAAGTGGGTGGGGGAAATGCAGTTTAATCATGATTTTGTACAACACTCAAAGTGACTGACATCTTAGCAGCAAATGAATACTAAAAGCTCCAAGGCCAATATCAACTAAAAAGAAGTGCTGTAGATTTAGTAGGAGTGCAACCATATGTGCAAGATAACGGCAATTATATACAATATGCCAGAAAATCATACTGAATATAAGTCAATACTGACACATCAGGATATGTTTTTCCATGTTATACAGTTTGCTTTAATCAAAGGTTTGCCAACCTTGGACAAGGAGGTAAAGAGGAAAAACAAAGCACAAACACTACATATACTAGACTTTTTTTAAACAAGATAATTTTATCTTTTTGTATCTTGAAGATTTTTGTTTAATCTTAACCAGCTTAAAGTGGAAAATTATCTTTTCTTTGACTCTTCAGTTT
Organism: Oreochromis niloticus; assembly: GCF_001858045.2. Lineage (NCBI taxonomy): Eukaryota > Metazoa > Chordata > Actinopteri > Cichliformes > Cichlidae > Oreochromis > Oreochromis niloticus. The sequence continues at coordinate 14,097,508 of NC_031966.2, read as the reverse complement.
GTTACCTCTCTCTGGCAAAAGAAAAGCGATGAAGCAAGCTTTAAGTTCCTTGAATCAACTTTATTTATTGAGCAGATAAAACTACTGTGCAGAAAACCGAATCAAAGTTTGCAATGATTTTTTTGCGTTAAAACGTCTGCTGTGATTTTTTGGGATGAACATAAATGTATCCATCCACCTATCTGACCCTTAGTGTGATGATTACTGTAAAGCAAAAATAAACCAAAGACCAGATTACTGTATGCATTGTTTGAGCTATGTAAATGATCAAAATAACTGCTCTGCTGATCTAGTACTTTTTTGAAGATATTGAGTCAGCTTTCTTCTATTTTCAGAACTGCTTAATACTGGTCTAATTCTGAAATAGTGTTTAACAGTGTGTAAAATAAGAGATAGTAAATTGGAATGTATTAACAACAGCACAAAACCACTGCTAACCTGGCTGACCCTGTTTGACTCTGCCGCCTTGGGGTCCTTGATGATGACTTAATCCAGGGTCAGTCCAGTGATGGTGACTCGGTTTGTTTTTTTTTTGCTATTTCATATTGTTATTATCATTATTATCATTGTTGTTGTTGTTGTTGTTGTTATGGACCCTTTTCACTGATCATAGTCTGCTTACATATCCTTACCTGTTTTGTGTCCTGTTTTTTTTTTTTTTTTTTTTTGGGAAGAACATTTTCAGGTGCAGCAGTATTTTTAATATCTTTTATTTATTGCAGTATTTATAGTTATGTTCCTTGCCAAGATTAGAAATCAGTATATCAAAGGGACAGCTGAGGTTGAGCAGTTTGGAGACAAAGTTAGAGAGAGAAGACTGTAGTCACTGGACAAGTGCAGAAGAGGGACAAAAATAAATGTAGAACCTGGAGGTGCCAGGCAGGAGGAAAACCACAGGGGAGGTTTGTGGATGTAGTGCAGGGGGACATGCATGGGGTTAGTGTAACAGAGGAGAATCACTAATTAACCTAACTCCACCAACTGCATGTCTCTGGACTGTTAACATTCTGTTCTGTTACATAGAGAGAACCCAGACACAGGATTCGAAACCCAGGACATTCTTGCTGTGATCTAACAGTGGCAACCACTATGTCACCCGGGCAACTCATTTACTTTAGAGTATTCTTTTATTAACAAATATATTACTTTTAATAATATTTAGTTCCTGAGATCTGCCAAAAAAAAAGTATGCAAACACATTAAAGACACAAAGTTAGGTGAGGCACAGGCAGGACCTTTTTGTTAGGAGTCAGTGCTAAAAACAGCAACACTGTACCACCAAAGGTGATTATACAGATGACCCCCCCAAAATATACATAAAAATGTCAAAAAGCAAAATTGTCATCCTGAATTCCACCAGGAATATCATCAGTTGAAGTTTACTGATGATACCTTGCAGACTAGCTGAAGTGTTGCAGGCCCAGTGTGATGTGCGTGTGTGTTGAATGTAAAATTTTATGGCAAGATAGTCCCCTATCTGGCAAACACAGCCAAACTGCAACCAATTTTACATTCAGGATCAAATATTTGATTTTGAGAAGCCAGATAACAAAAAGAAAACACCTAAGCTCAAGTCTCTTTAAATGGAGAACATGCTCATGCCCAGACAGAGCTTCCAATTATAAGTCAGTTTCCTTCCTATACAGTAGTATATAGTTGCTGATATCTTCCTCTGAATGGCATCTCACACTTCAGTTCATCTACACATACTGAAGGGTGTCAGCTGGCTCTCATTTAAAATCATCTGGCAATTCTCCTGAAGCATGGGAGATGAGGATGTCAAGGAGTAGAGATCAGCGACTTTGCTTGATGAAAGGAGCACTTCCTATCAAACACGCTGTAAGATTATTGCTGATGACACATCAGCAGGGTCAATAGGAGAAAAGTGTCCTCCCTGGGCCAATTGACTCACTTAATCAAGAGCTGTGTCGGAGCCCCACACTGCACATTGCACACTATGATGATGTGAGGAGGGTTCACCTTGTATTTTGCCTTTTGAGAGGTGAACATACTCTTGATGTGAACTAATTTGAAGATCTCAAAGGGACAGTTATTGACAGATTGATTTGACTACATGCATCTAAAGTATTGTATATAATCATCTCTATATAATCTCTTCACCTATGGAAAGCATATGGCAGCCAGTGTAAATTATTATGTGAAGAAATTGTAGGTACTGATTGAGATTAAATTTAGATGTTACATTAAAAAATGTATTTTCTTCTCATTTTTTCAGAACATGAGCATTTTAGTTTCCATTTTTTGTAGTTTTTCTGTCTAAAACAAGACAAAAGAACATTAAATCCATGTGGCTCATAGAGTGATAAATAAACAGGTTTGAGTCTTAATGCAGCCAAAACCAGGACATGACTAAGAGCTTGGAAAGGTTTTGTGGGTGATGGCCAGCGTGTAGCAGGAATGAGTCAGCTAAAGGTCATGCAGTTCAAAGATGTTGACACCGGTGCTCACTTTAAAAAAAAATAAAATAAAGCTGTATAATGTAAGTTTCAATAGGCTGCAATGAACAAACTGTTTCCATTATCACAGCCTACAACATATTTTCATTTACACACTAATTCCGTGTAGGGATCCTACACTTCAGCAGTGCCGAGTAAGGCTTACTTCCCAATACTGCTGATATATTTTGTTTCCAAAATATATATATTTTCACCCTTTTTAGAGTCTTAGTCACTGCTTCCTTACCCTTGGGCTGGGACTCCCAAGGGGTCACAAGATAAATTTGGGTTGTAACATGATGAATAACAAGGCAGGGAAAGAGAAAAAACATTTTTTGCTACGAGAATGTTGTTTTTTTCTCCTGCGTTTTCTCAAATAGACCATTTTTTTCTTCTTTTACAGGTCTCTTAAACCTGACAGTGAGTGAAGGAAATATCACTCTTTAGTTGAACTGCTGACAGCTCATAAACAATCCAACGCAACTGTTCTGCCATGTCAACATCTATCTGAACAAAGTTTATAACAACCTGATCATTGCCAGAAGTGGTGTTTACTCTGACGTACACTGGTGATGCAGAATATTAGAAAATCTGATATAGTTCAACATTGTGCTACCTGCAACTTCAATGATGAGAAATAACTGAATAAACTCTTCTTAGAACTCTTATTCCAAAGGAGCACTATAAAACGAAACTCTATATCAAATAATATATGTTTTATGTTACTTGATACTCGAGGCTATTTCGGGATTTTCATCTTTTGGTTAGCTCATAACCACTCACCTTGCACACCAATGACCTAACTTCTCCTTAGGGTTCCATAGCTGACTGATAAGATCTTACTGTATATGACTGGTTAACTATAAGTTTTCAAACAGATACCTTTAAATCTGGTTAATATATGAATAAAAGCCCAGGTATCTTGGGTATCTGATTAAAGCAAAGATGATGAGTAAAGGAGGAAATTAATGAACCTTAGAAATTAGAGCTTTTCGAGACAAAGACTCAGTTGGGCAGATACAGATGAGAAGCAAGATGGCCTGTCATTGGTTGCAAGACTAATTATTTTTGTGGTGATGTTTTCTACCCTACCTGCTTCAGGCACAACAATGATGGAATTCCAATGATGTGAAATGCCTGGCACGGCAAATTGCTTGGCTGTTCTGGTCTCCCCACGTACTAATGCCTGCCAGGTCTCTTCACAGTAGTGATAGGCCCTCTCCAATGAAAGCCTATCCCTCAATTACACTGGCAATAAAAGCAGGGCAAGTCCAAGCATATAAATATCCACTCCTCACACCAAGAAAGGACAGAATTACTTACCCAAGAAATGTGTGGGTGTTCAGATTAACTTTATGTATGGCAAGTATTTGTTTTTGAGCTTTAATGGGTCCTTGTGAATTTGGTTATATTGGCATCCATGTAATAAAGGATATAATGGAACTGACCAATTGGAAACTCAGTTGAAGCAGTTATCCCTAGACACATAAATAGAAGGTGAATGATGGAGACTGCGATCCCAAATGCAATATATGGTTGCATGCTGGGAAAATGAACTTTAAATTTAACAAATAGTTTGATGCTTTTTCTTAAAGAACCACAAGTTGAAAAAAATACATATTTAAAAAATTGCATTGGTATGCCTTCCCAAAGAAATCTCTCTATCAGAAAGGACACTGGAGCTGCAGCAATTTAAACATATGGTGTCTGGAAGGAGTAATTCACTAACATTGATCCCTGAGCCAAAGGAAAACCACTTGGACATTGACCAAATATTCTGGAGTTTTTCCCTTGGGCAACACTATTTATTTCAGAGGAGAGTTGGGCAGCAATTGTCCTGACCTTCAGTCTCAAAGTGATACTATCACAAGACACGCCTTTCCTTTTACACTTGCTCTCATTTAACTGCCTTAATTCAAGACCTGAAAGATGCTCATCACAGCAGTGTAGATTTTAGAAAACACGTCTTACAGTTGCTTTTGAAACACATCTTTGATTTTATTTTCCTTTCCATAACCCTGAAATCTAACTACTGTACATAAACATTTTATGCTGAAAGGCAATATTCAGTGCCACTCAAACTAATGCGGCGCTATGTTAAAGTATATAGCAGCTTGAGGGTTATGAATACATCAAGCATCTGCAGCACATATGCAGACAAGGGTAACCAATAGAAAAAAAAAAAACTAAAAATTGATGGAATAAATTTGTATAGCGATGCTCATATGGTGAGATTTGTTTAGAGCTGACACTGTTAAATAATTTCCTTACTTTACTTAATTGCTTAAATCTTCATATTTGAATTACGGCGATTTGCGACATGTCATTTTACACAATTATGACACATCACCCCTCTTTGTTCCCATCTTATACAATGCAATTCAAACTGTGCCAAGTGTTTGTGTATTAACCTTCGATAGCATGACTAAATGGTACAGTAAATGAAATGTATTTAAAGCAGGACTATCTTCAGAGGATGTCAATATAGTGCAAGAGTATGAAGATGAAATAAACTTTTACTGTGTAAACTTAAGCACTTGAAATTATATTATTAAAAGTAATTTTTCTAAATGTCAAGTTATGTGTATCAAGTGCACTTACTGATGGTTGACACTGATTTAATCAGCAGAATTTTTCACAAAGGTTGAATAAGTGGATGTGGCACAATGTTCACACTCAAAACACAATCTGGCTGTTGTTTCTGTTTATCAAATCAATCCTGTTTTTCTTTTTAAAATATGATACTGTTCTCGGAGTTTGAAGAAACACTCCATTACATCATTTTTCATCAAATAAAACATCAAAAACTTTTTTATCAAGTTATATCAGAATCATGGAAAAGTTGAAGTATTTTAGTGTAAGCCAGCTACTAAAAGGACTTGTAGCACAATTAGTTAAGATGTCTGGAAGGCTTATGGGAAAACGTACACACCATCAGTTCTAAGATTTTACATCTCTCTCTCTCTTTTTTTTTTTTTTTTGCAGACCTAAAGTAATTTGACCCAATTTCTTTTAAAAACATTACCTGGGGTTTGGAGACATTTATTTATGCACAGCTATTTTTGACTGAGCCATTGGAACACCTTGAGTGTTTTTTTTTTTCCCCAGTCATTCTGTCAATTTGATTCTCAGCACCTGGCTGCTACTTTCCCCTTGAATTCCTATGGAAGCTCTATGGCTGCACGTTTTCGCACATCTCCTCCTCAGTTTAGTTTTGTCCTATGTTATGTGCTTTAAGAACTGCTAAGAACCAGATTACTTTTATCATGTCCTGATATGTGAGGCCTTAAAATTAATAAGTGTTCTCTCTTTTTACCATGACCATATGCCCATTATATTCATTTTTTAAACTTTATAAATGCTTTTGGCTCAGTTGTCAGTCTAAATGTGTGTGTGTTATGTCACCTGAATGTTGTGGTTCACATATAACATTATAACTAAAATGTATGCACTGTAACCAGTCTTCATAAATATGCTAGATCAGTTGATTTGCTCTATAGAGAAATGAATCCATTTACTTGATCCATCCCTCACATTATACTCTTTGCCTAGTTTCAGTTTCCATTGTGTGTGTTGTTTTTGCTGTTAAAACACAGCTACTTAATCACAGTTTGGTGATGAGTATTTGAGCTTGTGATTGGGAGGATACCAGAGTGGAGACAGTTAATGGGGCAGAAAGCAGCCCTATCACGACTCAGAAACAGACAAGGATTGGCACTTGCCATTGATTTCTTTTCCAAATTACTTTCAGGTTTTCTCAATGGTCTGTAGTGAAGTGTAAGGCTAACCAGATTTGTTATTGTCCCTGAGCATAGGTATGGAAAAGCACCCACTATTAATTTAACAAAAAAAACAACAACAAAAAAACAAACCATCCCAGAACAACCGAGACCATTTAGATTTTTTGTGTTCATTTGCATTTTTTCACTGTTGATTTACATCCATTTATAAATATGAATTTCTTTGTTGTTTCTTTGGGGTTTCCTGTGTGTTATTCTAGTCATTTGGTGTCACTTCACAGACACCCTGGACCTTTGGTCCCTTTGGGCTTTAACCAGTAGCCAGTCATTAGTTCATCTTTGAAGTGAAATGTTCTACCACCTATAAAGTTTCTCAGAGATGTGTGCCTTAGTTGGTAAATTCAGTTATCTTACTGTACTTCTGTACTGCACTGCATTCAATAATAACACCTTTTGCAAGTAAATACAGCATGCTATTCCTACAGATACTTCATGGCATAGCAAAGAAATCATTATAAGTGATGCCAAGGAGTTGGAAGACCTTTCTCTTGGCAGACTGTTAGACTCCATCTCTGCCACATGCTGGGTGTCTTTTTGAGATCTTAATAGCCCAATTATCACAGCTCTGGAACAGATCAATGGAGACCTGCCAGCCAGGGCTCCCTTCACAATGGGGGATGGGAAAGGTGTGACAAGATGTACGAAGACCCTTTGAAGAAGGTGACAGGTGCAGTCACTTCGCCAGAAGTCCCTCTTTCTCCAAAAAGTAAAGCTGTGACAGCAAGCCATTTATACAGACACAATGGATGTATTACATGCAGTAAATTTACTATGCTACTGTTATATGGCAGTATGCAGCTGTTTTTCTTGCTGTCAGAGGGGAAGTCTTGAGTAGGGTTTACAGTATAAAAGCCCAGTGGCAAATTGTGTGGCATTATGCATTTTCCTAATTTATGTAGGCTACATATTTAGATTCTTATATCCAGTAGTATCAACAAAGAAGCCCCTGGTCAGTTCCAAATACATCCTTCAGCCAAAGTCATAAGGAACAACAAATTCAACAACAAGACGAAGAAGCCCTGAAACATATGGTATGAGCCCCAGAAAGCTCTAAGCTCAGCATAATGGAGTCAGCCTCCCTTTCTTGCTTCTCTCTCTTCCTGTAACCCCAGACTAAGTTGTCAGAAAAAAAAAAAATATCAAAGAAGGTAAAGAACAACCTACCTACCATGAGCCTTTCTAAACTACAATATATGGAAGTGTATATATCAATGTGTAGCTGCATACAAAATCGGATTTTCCTTCTTGGTTTACTGCATTTTGTATCAGTTACTCTTTGTAATTGATTAGTGTGTGAAAACATGCTTCATTCATTCACAATACCAGGAATGGACCATTAAGCCTAATATGATGTTTGGCTGTTTTAAGTCCATATAAAACCACTTACCCCGAGATCGGCTTACACTATATCGGCCCACTAATTACCTGATCTGACACAGGTCCAAAAATTTGATTAAACACAAAGGAGTTGGTGAGCGTTTGCATTTATGTCTCCCAGTGGGTTCCCAGTCATAATGGTAATGTAAGGAGCATGGAAAGAAGGGACAACAACACCTACTCAGGTTTAAATGCTTGGGACTTGCCACCATTTTGTTTTAGAACTGATGAAGCCTCTTGAATGAGAAATGAAACATCTCCTTGACATTTAAAGAAGTTCAGTTGCTTTCTTGCCAAGATTCTTAGATTCAGCATTTATGGGTTTGTCTCAAAAACTGTTAGATAAGATTACAACATGTGTTCAGTCTTTGCAGTCCCACATCCTTCTGGTCAAATACTTACATTTTGTCAGGGGCGTAATTTCTAGGGGGTTTAGGGGGGTTATGACCCCCCCAATAATCAGACCCAACCAATATAACCCCCACAATAAAATTATGAATTCCCTTGCATAAACAGGCTGTTGATTTTCTTTACTCATTTCAGGTATTACCAGAAAAATAGTTGCACTTTTAACCATCTGAGAATTTACCCAGATGTATTTATTTATTTAGACAGAGATCTTGACCCCCCAATGTTCAGCACAAAGTTACGCCGATGCATTTTGTGAAAGAGACTTACACAACATGTAATTCGAAGGACATGTAAGATAATGCCAATATGTCCTGTGCCCCATTCCATGATCTAAGATCAGAGAAGTCTCTATTGTATAGAGTGTACATCTAATCTAATGATGCAGTTAGTCATATCAAATGGAACTGCAAAGTTGGTCCTTGATATATCTGTCTAGTATAAAAAAAACAAAGCATACTGTGGAAGTTATGAAAGATGCACTAGTCTGTAGTCTGCCATAACCCTAACTAATAATTTTATAGCATTATGACTACTCAAATCTAATACTGTGGCTTTATTAAGACAAAAATGTGGTGAAATTGAATCCAAGCATTATCAGACCACAAATGTTGTTTATATGCTTGCATCTTCTTCACTTTTACTTTTTGTGACTCAAGTTCTTTTATAAGCTTGTTGAAATTCACATTAGATATGTGCTAAAGAGACAGGTCATAGATATTTTTAGATTCACTAACGTCAGCCTTTACACAATTATTTATTGTTTTTTTTGTTTGGCCTATTTTCTGTTAAAGAAAACAATGAAAAAGAAGAGACCTTAAAATGAGCCACCTGTTTAATGTCTGGTATTGCATTTTTGATAAATGCAAAAGCTAAAAGTGAGCAGCAATAACTGCTCACTCAAGCAGCCTAATCTATCTTATCCTACTTTGTTTCAATCTGATTAGAGGTTGTTTAGCTCATAATGCACACATGCAAATTACCCAAGTGTATCTTTGTTCTTTGCTCATACACTGTACAAGTGGTGCACTGCTTCACAGTCATGCAGTTAGTACTAGCCCAAGGCTCTAGATGTGCTCTGCACTTAGCATTGGGAAATCAATGCTCATTGTGCATCTTATACCTGAGTACAGGGGAGCCACTCAGAGCTGTAAATTGCTGCTTTACTGGAGCTGTGATCTCACACAGTGAGGACCTCTACCACCATTTTCTCTCACATTTGGCTCCAGTTCATTAGCAGCAGAGGGAGGTCATCATAACCTAGGACTCTCAGGAGTGGCATTAGCTAGTATTCATATGGTTTAAGAATCTGCTCTGGCTGATAGTATTATTGGACGGGCAGAAAAAAAAAAAAGTTATCCAGCTATAATTATAATCTACCAGCTTAGCTTTTGTTTTTATGCGAGTGCAGTTTCATGAAAAAAAAAAAAAAAAAATTCTGTCCCTACTCCCACTCTTCGTCCCGAGGGATTATTCATCACCATTAAAACTGAGCTCTTCAGCTCTTTATTTGTTTCTTCTAACTGAAAGACCTGCTGACTAATGAAGGCTGTCATCGCTGCTTTTCACCCACCGTGATTCCAAACCACTTGAGACCAACAAGTTTTACCCATTTTTCTTTAGTTGTGCATATTGTAAGTTGAAACGGCCACAGAGGCAGCCTGGCAGATGGTTTAACAGCAACACTTTGAAAAATAAAGACTAAATGTATATAGGATGTGTGATTTTTCAAGCTGCACCAGTAACCTCATGTAGACGTAAACACGTCCAAAAGAATATTCTACCAGTTTCACATTTAGTAGAGTAACAATGTCAGACTGATCTTGGACAGCTAACAAAAAAAGGGAAAAGGATCAAACTTAAAGCAGCAGAACAAGAAAGAGCCTACTAGCAGTTTTTTGTGTCAAAACCTGACACATAGCACATAGTAACCCACAACATGACTAGATCACTGATGGTTTGATTGGTTTATGCTAGGAGAGAGTTAGCTTTTTGAATGTCAAAAGAAGACATGATGAGCAGGCTACAGAGGTTTTGTAACTTTCCCCCCCTCTTTATTTTTATCTAGCTCCACATTCAGATTTTTTTTTTTCCAAGGAGACTTCAGTCCCAATTATGACTCATGTGACAGGGCAAAAATCAGACTTTGAACAGCTTCTTCTGCAGCTACAAATTGCTTTATACAATGTATTTCACATATGTTCTCCTTTAAGATCTGTAATTAGACTTGATGTGTGAAATCTGTCATTCTGTAAGGCTTAATGATCATAATTTCGCCTGGTGTTGGTTTTGTAGAATTTGAAGTGGTAATTAAAGCTGCAGTATTTCTTCATACTTCTCTAGGAGTAATGCTCCATGTACACTAAGAAGCTTTGCAGCCATTTCATTAGCTGAACATCTTTAGGTGCCATCATAGCTACAATGAACGCATTGTGCAGCAAACAAGTTTTGCCCTCGGGCTTGTCAGAGAGAGAAGGATGTAACTGAGTCAACTCTGTAAAATCTTACTATTCTCAGCAAATGCAGAATATTGCAGCTCTCTGGAGGATCAGACATCACCCGTACAAATGCTGATTATAACAACTGGAATTGGATTCTGAGCAAAGCATCAATCTGACTTAGCTTTATGTAGCGCTCATTCTCCCCAAACCTCCACCGGAGACCCAACAGGGTTATAACTTGAATCTCCAGATTACTACCTACAGTTTCCCTATTCTCCCTAAATGGAAGGATGTTGAAAATTAAAACATAATAAAAAATATTATTCATGATTATGTTCGGAAGTTACAGCATCTACTAACACCCACAGTGACAGTTTGCAATGCCTTGTGGGCCTTAAATGGGTCAAGAGTGAGGAAAGGAGGGCTAAAAAGGAATAAAGGCATTTCTAAATGTTGCCTGTCCTCAATGCTAATTTGGCCTTTGTGGCACAAGAAAACAATGGGGTGAAAATAATTTAACTGGCTGTCTTCAGCCAGAGGAGATGAGAAATAATGAGCAAATAGCAACAATAAAAGTAGAATAATACCAGGATTAGCAGTGGCCTCACAGGCTTCTGTCCAGCTTGGTTTATTATTTACAAGTTGTGTGCTCTGAGGCCTGCAGCTGCAGATAATAATATTGTCTTCGGTAGCAAAAGCAATAAGGGTAAGCAGAAAACTTCAGGCACACCCCACATCACTCTCCCACTCCCTAGTGAAATATGTGGAGGAAGGAGGAGAGGATCATGGGTAGTCATTAGTGAGCTGGAGGTGATGCTTTTTATTGTTTATTGCTAATTCATCTAGTTTGAGAGAAAGATGCATCCTGGTGTGATGCTTGGTTGCAGAAATTTAAGTGTGACTTCCTTGAATAATTTGGAGGAAGCAGAAATTTGTTTTTGCATAAATGACTTGAGAATGAAGCTTTTTCTGTTACAACTTGCATTTAAGCTTTTTCAGAAATGTTAAGCAGTCGGGACAGATTGAAAGTATTTGGAAATATCTGAACAATACATGTTTCACAGCAATAAAAAAGCCTTTGTGTTTGCTTCTAAATGTTGGATACATGGAATGGCTTGTGAAACTGAAGGTTTGATAGTGTACATATTGTTCATCATTTGATGTTTTATACTTTATAGAATGCTTTGGACCCATCAATCAGATGTCTGCTTTGTTCTTTGGACTAATGTACTAACACATATTCCCAAGACAGTGGTCTGAAAGTTAAAAAAAAAAAAAAAAAAAAAAAAAAAAAGACCCAGAAGGGTGGGAGATAAGTTCTTTCAGTATTTTAGAACACAACAGTGCTTCAAAAGCAGGTCATACATAGATCTTTGGCTCACTGTGTTGCATTGATTTCTGTTCCCTTAAGATAGTTTTCAGCTCCATGGTGAAGTCTGGCACCTTCGGTCTCGAGAAGAACTTGAGTGTGGTGATTAGTTACTCGCAGCGCATGCAGCTGCTCCTCTTCTTTGACTGAACCCACTTTAAAATCCCTTTGTGTTAGAATCTTTCTCTTCACGAGAAGTTCATTTGCTGGCCAGTACTCAGGGGTCACATAGGCCCTGCTGGCTGCCGAGGGGATTGCTGCAGGGCTGGGGGAATGGGGAAAGAGCACACACAAAGCGGGGGTAGCTTGTGGGCTTTCACACCTCTGCAGCAAGTAAAATTTGATACACAATGACCCCTTTCTTTCTGATTCTGTTGACTGTTAGACGCTTCTTTCAAAACAACAGCGATATGTACTAGTAGCATTTTACTTGCTAGTATATCTTACGTTACAATTCTCCATATTTTTCTAGAAATGTATAGTAAACATGCATTTATTAAACTGCATAAAGTCTGTAACAAAGTAAAACTTGGCTAATGTTTTGAAGAACTGTAATGAGACTTGTGGTGGTTTTCCCTACAGGATAGCAGGTTAATAAATGCATCAGGTAAGCACAGTTCTAATAAATACACATCTTTTGTTTCCAAGCAGAGATTCATTTGTAATTTCACAGCATGAACCTAAACAAAACAACCCACCAAAAATGCAATGAAGAAAGCATATACTCAGAAAAATTAAATAACTAGTTTTAAACATGCTTTTAGTTTTGCCTCCGACTGTGCAATTTAAGGTTAAAATGCGCATGCTGATATTGTAATTTTGCTTGCTCCCAGTAAGCTGTACAAGTCAAGACTTGCTTCTATTCACTAATTGAAAGGCAAGTACATTTAAAAAGAAGTGAGGACTGGAAAAGAAACTTTTGTGAACTTAACATAAGTTTTCCACATATATACATAGAAATCATAACTGTTTTACCCTTAAGGTGTGTGCTTGATACAAAAGTGTCTAAAACCAACTGAACAAAGAACTGAGAGGAAATAAAGGACAAAATTAACACTTAGTTAATTATAAAAATCTGTACTGTGAAAACAACATAAAATGCTATTTTTTTCTCAAATACTGAAGATGTAGCTCAAAATATAACTGTAATTGTGACAGGTAACTTAAAATCTAAACTAGGGAATGTGCAGAGCACTACCTATGCCAGAGGAAGGCAAACACAGAGCTTATGGATTGGACAGAAGCCAAAATAAATTCTGTCCTGGGATTTGGAAGAAGGCTCCAGCAAAAAGGAGAAACCTAGCAGAACATGTGCTGCAGCATGTAAGAAACACTAGTATCGTTTTAGAACAGCCTATGCAGAGAGGTTGTTCGTGTCTGTGAAAACCAATTTGATCTTATTATTTGCAATTAACTGTGGTTTTGTCTGTCTTAAAGATGTTATTTGAGAAACAAATCTGATTCTGTTGCTGTCTAAACAGTGCCTTATATATGTGAATTTGAAAGTTGTTAAGGACAGTTGGGCACTTAAATATCTAAAATCAGGGAGGGGAGTTTTATACAGCCCTGCGTTTCTAGACATCAGAAGGTATGCATTTATGTGGGATCTCTGGAAAAGTTTTTTTAAGATCCCTTCTTATTTCTTGCTGCTGGTTTGACAACACACTTAAAAACACCACTTTGATTGGAGAATTTGTTTTCTAGTTAACTGAGTGTAATTTAGTAAAACTCAAACCACTCCCTTGCATTGTCTGGTGTAAGATGTAAACATCGGGAATCTTTCATATGCCGCCATCTACTCCAAAAACTTTAAATAATATGTTCAGTGCATTGTATGGCTTAGAGAACGTTAACATCAAGACCAGAATCACATTGCTGTTTTCTGACAAAGCTGATTAAATAACAGTGATTTTTCTTTTTGACGCTGTTGCTGAGATGCACTAACAAAGAGCGTAGCAAAGACCATTACACATGTTACAGGGCCAGCAATATTTCACATTTAGTGGACAGTGACTTTGATAAAGCACATTGTACATAGATTCCTCAGATATACATTAAGCATGGTCTTACATCATCTTGGGACTTTATATAATCTTCTCACAGCTCTTCCCTGAACAACTGTATGAGAATATTTTTGGTGTGTGTGTTTTATTTTAATCAGGCATTTCACAATTCCCATATTTGATTCAGGAAGTCTCAAATGAAAGGAGTGTTTCTTATCCCTCATCACAACTGACAGACAAAGTAAAAATGCATCTCACTGAGGCAATCCACTCTTGACTGGCTATGGCTCCCATGAGAGAGCATTCTCCCCACAACAATGAGCTACTTAGACTGCCAGAGGACACAATGCTTGTGCAAAGAATAGAGATAAAAAGACAAGTTAGATGTGGGGAGAATAGATGAGGAAAGGGAGGAGGAAAAGGAGGTTATGAATTTAACATAGAACAGATGTGAGACATATTGCACTGGTTTCAATGAAGATATTTACAGCATTCAAATGCTGAATGAAAATGTACATGACATTACGTCATGAAATAAAGCTACAATTAAACTGATAATTAATGGTATGTCAGCATAAAGTCCAACAAACTCCTACAGTCATGTGCACAAGAACGTTTTCACAAGCCTGTGCAGGCCTGCGAAAAACTATGATTCAATAATTTGTAGATTCACCTTTAGCAACAATGACAAAGTAATGACTTTCAGTATAAACACCAGTCTCTCACATCAATGTGGACGACTTTTGACTTTCTTTTTTGTTCCCCCCCCCCCCGGCATACTTTTTGTTTACTCTTTTTGTTTTAGTTAATTGATATTTGCGAGCATTTGTTTATCCACAGCTCTTTTAAGGTCCCACCTCAGATTACAGTTGGGTTGAGATCTGGACTTTGCAACACCACAAGTCTTTTCTTTTTCAATGGCCCAGACAGACTTTCTGTTGTAGTTTAACTGATGTCCTTAGGACAGGGGTGTCCAACTTCAGGCCTCAAAGGCCAATGTCCTGCAGGTTTTAGATATCACCCTTGGTGACCACACGTGAATCTAATGATTAGTTCATTACCAGCCTCTGGAGAACTTCAAGACATGTTGAGGAGGTAATTTAGTCATTTAAATCAGCTGTGTTGGATCAAGGACACCTCTAAAACCTGTAGGACACAGTCCCTTGATGCCTGGAGTTGGACAACCCTGGCTTATGATCATTGTTGTGTTGCATGACCCACATTCTGCTACAATTAAAACTTTTATACAGATGGATTCACATTTGACTCTGGAATGTTTTGGCATACAGAAGAGTTCAAGTAGCCTCAGTGACTGCAACATACCTACTTTAGGTCACACTTATGCAAACATCACCCCTCCACCACAGTTCTTGACAGCTGGTATTTGTGCTGGCTTGCTGTGTTTGGCTATAATGCATATTGCCACATTCGGCTAAAATCAAACTCCACCTACTTCATTGAGGTCACCTCAGTCCAGTGTTTACTGTCCCAGAAATCTAGTATTTTTTTTTAAAACCATGTTGCCATGGTCTTTCTACAGAGAGGAGGTTTTGTCCTCACAATCCTTTCTTACTTGTTTAGTCTTTTTCAAATTCTACTGCCATACTCTAACATTTAACATGCTAACTGAGATGTAGCTCTTAGGATTTTGGCAATTTCTCTGAGCATTGCATGGTCTGACCTTAGGTTGAATTTGCTATGACGTCCACTCCTGGAAAGATTGTAACATTGTGTTAACACGCATCTGAATGCTCCAGACCATCAAGCTGTCAAAACTTCTGCTTCAGAGGTGCTCACACTTTCTGATGATCTCTTAATCAAGAACATTTGATTAGCAGCACCTGGCTGCTGCTTACTTTCTTAATTCTTACTGAATAAGAATGAATGAGTAAAGGTGTGCTTACTTCATGGGGCTGCAAAGAGTTTTGTGAAAACTCTTTTTCAAGACTGCACAGCTTTAAAAGTTTGAAAACAAGCAGTTTAATGGGATGTTATTGTCTAATTTTGTCAATCAAAAAGCAGTTGAGACCAATTATCATAACCTTTTACAACATGGACTCCAAACACATTTAACAATGTGTTTTAAAAGGAAGTATACAATGGTTTAAACTGACTAAATCCATTTTTTCTAGAAGGACTCTGTATATTTAAATGATGAACTAAATAAAATCGATCCTAATGAAATGTTCATACAGGCAAAACAAAAACCAACAGTCTGTTTTTGTGAGGACTCAGTATGATCTTAAAAAATATGAATCACGATTTTTAAAACTTATACAAAACAATGGAAAATAATTTACATGTCAACTAATTATATTATTTGGTTTTAATTTTCTTTTTATTATTTCATCAGCTAAGATCTCTTTTTGAAAATAGAGTGTTCACAAGTAATTTTAAATTACAAATGGTCATGTTTGTAGTATTTTGGGTTTCTTTCACATTTACTGTTAGGTTTGAGTTAAAACAAATTAAAAAATAAATATATATATAAACAGGTTAACTGTAAAAATGGTTGAGTTAATATGTCTGAGAAGTGATTACTGAGCTAGGCAGAGTGAACAGCCAAACAAGTGTAAATGCCATAACTAGAGAGAAGTTGGTGAGCACACAAAGAAAATCGGAGGTGCAGAGAGAAGTAGGTTAACACTGGTAAAAACACAACACCAGAGGAACTGATGATAGGATGATCTGGTATAGAAAGGGTTCCATATCTGGGATAGATATACTCTTTATGATTAGATGTTGCAGAACAGGTTTGCCAGCAGAGAAATGTAGACATGATATATACAGGTTGGCTGACACACACACACACACACACACACACACACACACACACAGTGGAGTAACAGTGGAGGTATGGGCAGTTAACAGTATGGTGTCTGTCTATACTGAAACCAACCACAATGCTAAACATGGTCAACACTTAATGTAAAGATCCGTTTATCAAAATACTCAAGAGGGCAACAGTTGAAGCATTTCTTAAACTTTGATGGTGCTTCATTCTTCTAAATCCATTAAAATTATGACCAACTTTAGTAATTTCAAGCTTACTGTGATGACATCAGTCATACGGATGTGTGTGAATGAATCAATAAATTAGATGTAACAGCAAGATGCTAAACCTTATTATTAAATGTTCTTCTCCACTGAGCAGCACAAGTGAATTCTTTTTGCTTGTCTGAACTGAAGATCTATAGTGACCTTGTGAAGGACTACGGAAGCACAGAAAATTAATGAATTCATTCATTTCTTGCGCGGTAGGTTGAATCAGCATTTTTTTTTCTCCACATAATATGAACGTATTTAAATGTTTAATCTCTGTACATATTACATTTTATTGCCTACTCCTTGGACAATACATCAATGGCCGGCAGTGAGGGTTATCTCCTCAGGCTGGTCTCTGGACCCTCTCCTCTACCCCACACTATTTTAGTGGGTCCATTAAAGAACTTCAATTACAGAGTCATTTCAATGACCTTGACATAGTGAGGTAAAAATCAATAGATGCCCCCCATTTTTTCCAACCTATGCAGGTCACTCCTCTCCCTTGGAGTAAACCCAGCTCCAAGTCTTTGTTTTACAAAGGATTGCTGAGCTTTATCTTCTCGCTGACAAAAAATACATGCCCGTAAAAGTTGAACAGATTTATTTAATCTCCTTCTTGATAATTTGATCCATACATCAACCCTTCTGGCCACCAGTGCACTGTGTAACACAGACATATTGACAAATAAAAGGGTATTGTCACCTGCACATTAAGGAGTTGCTTTGATATTGCCTTGCTCAAAGCAATGGCTTAGTGTTGTTGCAATACAGCCACTTTTCTGTAATTCTGAGGGAGAATCACTCATTGATCATAAATAGGGTTATTGGATTTTTACTGAAAAAAAAAAAAACTGACACAAACAATCCATTCAAAACATTTCTCACTGTGTGGGCAGAAGTTCTCAACACTTGTGTAAATTGGCCCATCTGAGTTTAAGTTACAACACCATGGAAACAAGCACCATACAGAGCAGCCACTCATCATCACAACAGTAACAATCCAAAAACATCTGTGTGCCAAACTAAACTGCCTTCATTAAAAAATAAATACATTTAAAAAAGAGACTTGGCTTTATTTAACGGAACCAGTTTCTTCTCACAGGCTAATGTCTGCCAATTTTAGGAGACTGGCATTTTCAGACTTATTATTGCAGTCATTACAGACTCCCTGGACAAACTAACAATGTGAAAAAACTGCCAGAATGCTGTCCAATGTTCCTGGTGAATTAACCCCTGAGGACTCATTACAGCTTTGTGGATTTGTTCCTATTTTTCATTTTGAGACTGTCCTCATTTAAAAAAACAAAAAACAGCTTGCTTAACATGAACTCTGTGACCCATGTTTCCTCATACTGTATGTCACCTTTCGTCACCTCTTGTAATTGTGCAAATAACGACTATCCTACTTGATGAGGGCAGTGGCAGAATATCACTAAAAGATTATGGGAAATGGAAATGGATCACTTCAGCACTAGGAGATAAGTTTGCACCCATTGTTAAAACCTTGGCTGCTGATCTTAACCACACTGTTACTGTGATTTTGAAACCAATTTATCCACAATTTTGACACCTAAGTACAAAAACCACAAACTTTATGGAGCGTTTTAGTCTCAGTAAGGCAGCTGTTTTGCATCAAAACCTCCTGCAGACTGCCTCCGCAGACCAAAACTAAAAGCAGACATATTTAACAGCTTGATGGTGGAAAATAACAAAACAAAACAAAACAAAAAAAAAAGTTTAGTCAAACAGGTTGAATATAATTTTCCCAGCTGTTGTGTAACGGAGCAGAATAAAAATTACAGGATTATGGAAATTGGACCTTTTTCTCTTTTAAACAAAAACAATAAAAAATGAATGATTTACTTGAACTGATGTCAACTATAAGTAAAGCCAAATCTTGGCAGAATCTTAAGCTATATTATAACATCTGAGCAGCTGATTTGAGCAGAATGTTTTCTGCCCCTTTGTGGCCAAAGCTCAAAGCGTTTGTTTAAATAACAGCGTTTTGACTTTAGAACTCTGAAAGCATGAATATATGCTTTTCCTACAAATTGAAACAGTTTTCAAGTATGTTTGACGCTTTTATGTGCATCATGTTGGTAATCTTCATGTCATTTTACCAACATGAATGATGACACACGTATACGTTTCTGTGTTGAAGTCAAAACACACACACACACACACACACACACACACACACACACACACACACACACACACACACACACACACACAGCTTATTATAGAGCACTTTATGTTCAACTTCTGCATTTTTATTCAAATCGCTGTGCTACTCATAAAAACGAACCATATAAATATTAATATGTTTACATGTATTTCCAGATCTGATAGTAACATGCAAAGAATAATTTTAATCTGAGTGGCTTCATTTATGTAATCTCACTTAAGTATCACAAATTCAACATATTGCCTTGTTTTGATACGCATTTCTTTTTCTGTTTGTAGATGGGGTTATTTATTTATTTATTTATGTATCTATTTTTTACTCACGCTGAATCCAAGTCCTCATTTGACCATGGAGTTACATGGGGACATAGAGCTGAACATAAATTGGGCAAAGTACAGCTTGAGGCAAATGAGATTTTCTTTTTTTTTTTTTTTAAAGAAGAGAAGTTTTAATATGATGCTTATTTGTTTAATCAAGAAACACCATAATTTTCTAAAATACTGCAGATGAAAAAAATGTGAGTGTTCATCAATTATACTGTAGGATTTGCCCACAGTAAAAGAAGATACAAAATTATCAAAACGATATGTTGTCATTTTGGTTTCTTCTGCATGGAAGAAAAAGTAGTTTAATCTGCAAGATAATTAGCATTAGACAATTTTGCATTTCAGATACCAACTCTCAATTAGTTTTATTGCCTACAGTTTTTACCTGTGGACTTTTCTGACTTTGTTCTCTAACTGCAGTAATTTAACAAAGATGTAAAACATTTTGGGGATTTTTGTTTTCTTGTTATTAATGTTTGTTTATATATTTGTAAATCATTCCAGTAGTTCACATCCAACAGCTTCTGCAAAGAGTCTAAATTTCTTGGGACACTACTGTTGACTTCCCCATTTAGTATTCATCTATGTGATGCTCCTTTCATTTGAATACTAGGTGCCAAGTGCAGTTCCTCTGTTCATGAATAACTCATGTGGTACCCAGGGGTTTTTGTCTAATCTTAGACGTTTAAGGAAAACACAGTGAAACAAATGGAATGTGTGGATTTAGTCTAATTTAAATGAGCAGCCTCATTCCTCCTTCAGAACAGCTTCAAAGATAAATTATATTTACAGTTTTTTAAGCACAGCTACCTTACGTTAGCACAGAATTGAAATATTACAGGGCACCAAGCAGTCATTATTTGTATACCCAACGTATAATTTTGATAGATATAGCTCTTTGACTCCAGTAGATTGTAATCAGGGGTGGACTTTTCATTAAGTGTTGCAGGCTGTTGCCTTGCCTCATAGTAAAGTTTTTTTTGTTTTTTTTAAAGAGTGATAGACATAACCCAGCCTCCTGGAGAGTTTATATACTACTGATTTTTAGCAGTAAAAGTAGAAAGCTGCACAGATTTAGTTTTTATCAACATGACGCAGTGCTGAGAAGACTGAATATTTCACATTTAAGGAATATGTGCATTCACATGAAAGTAAAAATGGTAGGGGGAAAATCCACTGTGATGTGAAGACTATCACAACATGCTTATTTAAGAAGAACACAGAACATGCAACTGACTGTATGAAAAAATACTACAGATAGTTCCTTCTTCAGCTTAAGTCAATAGAAATATTACTGACCTCTTTCTGAAAAATGAGAATATGACATCGCATTTTATAATACTGTTGAGTAGAATATTACACTTCCACACCGCTAATTTAATATTACTGTCACACCGTTTCTGTTCCCACTGCTCACAGTTGACATATTTGTGCTAGATGTTATAGCTTTGTTGGATGAAAATTTAAATGTGTGAAAGATCAACTTCAGAAACGGCTAATTTCAGTCAAAGCAAATGCACACCACACAGACGTGTATATCAAGCACTGAGTTTGAAACATTCTGGACACAGGACATATAAAGCACAGTAAAAATTTAGCCTTTTGGAAATAATTGTGTCATTTATGGGGTCAGTAGCGGTTTTTGATACGGGCGACACGGGCGGTTGCCCGGGGCGGCATCGTGGTGGGGGCGGTATCACGGGCATCGGCAAAAAAAAAAAAAAAAAAAAAAAAAAAAAAAAAAATTGCTCGTACTCATGCTGCCCCGACATGATGCCAGCGCATTTTGGGAATGTCGTAGGCACCGATCGGTTTTCTATCGCCCATTTGCTGGGAGTAAGGGCGCCCTCCGTTTGCCAGGTGCATCTGCTGCTTGCGGCACAGGGAGGAGAGGGCGGGGCGGTGGGGGATTCTCTGGCTGGCTGGAGCAGCATCTAATAACCAACTCGCAAAATAAAACAAAATAAAAACAAACCAACAAACACCAGACATTATGATACAGACTTGTAATTTGCACCGATGTTTTTTCGAAATTCTATACGCGAAAAGTGAGCGCGAGATCCTCGGTGCGCCTGCTTGCTGCTGAAGTCAAAGTAAACTTTATTGTCATCTCCGCTACATACAGTCCGGTATATAGAGAGATGAGACGACGAGGCTCCAGTTACAGCAGTGCAAGTAAACAAACAATATAGTAAGAGGGAGTGTTCGCCCAGGGCACCAAACAGGCTAGGACCGCCACTGTATGGGGTTCTTTTTTCAATTAATTCAATTAATTTAAATTTTTTTGTGGCATTTAACAACCTGTCTGTATTCATGATTTAAGTGGTAACCAGTGAAAAGCAATCAAAAGATATCAGAGTATTTAATTCATAAGGTCAAGCAGGAATCACATCCACTGTGAATTTGAAAATTCAAACATTTATCTTCTGAAAGTAGTAAAATATATGGCTGTTAAAATAATTGTTTTCAGGTATGTAAAAAGAACTGAAACCAGTAACTGCCCAGAAATAATATGGTCAGCAATAGGGTGGATTTCTTTTAACATATAAGAAGCGCTACCACAAGGTAACACTCATAGTGTGATCCTTTGTAAATTGCTTTACAACACTGACCGGTCACTGAACCCGAGCTAGAAAAAGGTTGTCTTCTGCTCTGGTTGACCATGATGCCTGGTGTTCCCATCTCTAGCTGTGGGCAGCAGCCTCCTTGCTCTGCACCAATCTAAACCTCTTTCTGCTTCATCTTTCTGGCTAGGCAGCAATATTCATGAATCAAATGCCTCTCTAAAGGTACCTCATGGCAATGACTGCAAGTCTTCCAAACGGGTGCAGCTGTCCTGGCAGGGTGCCTGATAGTTAAGCTCTGATCTGGCTGCACAAGAGGCCTTTCTCTCTGTGGTTGGTTCCTTAGATTTCTGCTCACGACATGACACAGTGCGGGTTTTTGTCTGAAAGGAAATTTAGCCTGAAAGGGTTCAGAAGGTCCTTGGAATAGAAATAGCATAGTGTGTGGTGTATACAGCTATACTTCCCTTTATATCTTGGCCAGTGGTGTAAAGATGTGTGCACGTATATTAGAATTATCTCACTGGGTATTAGCACCCTATGGAATTTATAGGTTAACTACCCGTAAATTGTGATCATGTGTGTGTTTATGTAACAAGAGCAGACAAGCATAATGCACTTGAAGGGAAAAATGCAATGTAGTATTTAAAAATGTAATGCACCTTGTTTGTTTTGATTACTACTCAAACCTCCTTTGAGAGAAATACCCTCAAGAAAAAGTGTTTCTGGTTGCTGCACAAAGTTCAGGAATCACTTTGGAATATTCTTCCCTACAGAACTGCTTCAATTCACTTTTATTTTTAGGATGTTTGCTGTGAACGACCCTTGAGGGAATTCCACAGAATCTTTATGGTCTGGACTCTGATTGGACCATTCCAAAGGCATATTATCTTTTAAGTCAGATTTACCTTGATACCTTGGGGTCATTCACCTGCCTCAGCAGTAGAAGTATACCCAACTTACTGATCTTCAGCTGATGCAGTGGCCAAGCCGAAGTTAACCTACACCTACTTTGAAAACAGCTGAACATTAATTTTTCTCTTGATGTCAAGGTTGTCAGGTTGCTTTACTAAGCAGGTTTAAAGGTACTTTTTGACAAACTTTAAGAGTAATGGCTGTAAGCCATGGATGCCTGTCTGGCAGGTTTGTTTTATGCATTGCTGGATTATAAAGAGATGAAGGTTCCACATTTTAATTTAAGCCTTAGGCTGGTACCCTGTGCCCTTTTTATTAAACCTGGGTGTCCACTTAGAGAAAAAAAATCAAGCAAAAAGTAAAACAGTTCTCTGACAATAGCATGTAGATGAATTTGATAGTAATTGTGAAGTTACAGTTAAGTCAAAAAAGCAATTCACAGAAAAGCACGCTATGAAGTACCTGGGTGTCCACTTAGAGAAGTCATGCTACTAAATCATTTTATTATTTCATTATCAACTATATATTTTTTTACTAACATTATGTCCAAATGCAGGGCATCTCAAAAACCCCAAAACCCCCCACACTGGCCTAATAAAGTGGCGCATAGTGTTGCAGCTCTTGGCACTGTTGCCTTACAGCAAGAAGGTCCTGTACCCATCTGAATTTGCACACTTTCCTGTGCCTGTGTGGGTTCTCTCTGGGAACTCTGGCTTCATCCCACTGCTCAAAGACATGCTTGTTAAATTTATTAGTGATTCTAAATTGGTTGCAGGTGTGAATGTGACCATGAATGGTTGTTTATCTTTGTGTTAGCCCTGCAACAGACTGGCTGACACAGAATTGTCCAGGGTGTACCCAGCCCCACTGTGACTCTGAGCTGCATATGTGGAAAAAAAGTGGATAACAACTAATAGCAACTAGATTAGGATTTTTTTTAAGACATGAAAATTTTGTGCATGTTCCCCTAAGACTATTAATACATTTACAGAAAACAAAATCTTAAATGAAACTGTTGCCAGATATATTTTGAGATTTCACAGCTCTTACTTTGAAACTTAACTTGAGGAGTTATAAAACATTGTTTTCCTTTTTAAAAAACTTTGCGGTGGAGTAAATTCATTTTTACCCACTTATACAAAAACTAACATTATGGTAGATATCTCAGACAACAGTCTTAAAATGTATTCACAGTTTCATAAAAATGAGAACAAAGTGCATTTGAACCTTTTTATTAAAATTTTTGTAGGTGAATGGGAGAGAAAAATATAACACATACCCAGGTATGTAGTTCATTATGTGAACAGATTAGTTTTAATAGTCATAAAAATAAGTGCATTACTAATCCTTACAAAAGCACCAGAAAGGAAATTATTAAAACATTTTCTAAGGCTCTCAGACTTCTGAGGAGGAGTCAGGAGTTCAGCTAATTTGTGCTGTGTTAACTCACTTATTAATAATCAAAGAGCTTTCTTTAAATGGATAATATAGCTACAGTTTTTAAACTAAGAGATACTTCTGCTACTTCTTTTTCTTGTATCATTATCACCAAAAGACTCTAAACCACTGGAGAACTCTGAACATTATATTATAATAAGATCATGTTTATTGAAAAAAAAAATCAAGCAAAAAGTAAAACAGTTGTCTGACAATAGCATGTACATGAATTTGATAGTAATAGTGAAGTTACAGTTAAGTCAAAAAAGCAGTTCACAGTAGAGCACGCTATGAAGTACAGCTGTGATGTCTTCAGCCACATTAGATGGTTCACTGAAAAGTGGACAAGCGCCCGAGCTGTCATTAAAAACCCATAATGCACAACACCAAAGTGGGAATAAAAACATGAGGATGACTATCACACTGAATCTCGAGCACTGAGAATTAACCATATTTGTCTTCAGTATATAGGGAAATAAATGCAAGTCTGCGACTTCTTTC
Source organism: Oreochromis niloticus (assembly GCF_001858045.2). Lineage (NCBI taxonomy): Eukaryota > Metazoa > Chordata > Actinopteri > Cichliformes > Cichlidae > Oreochromis > Oreochromis niloticus. Next base: position 14,072,678 of record NC_031966.2, on the reverse strand, counting down.
ATCCATTCAAATTTGATGTGACCTAAAACATAATATCTGGATTTGCTCCATTCTCACCCATGGAAAAGGTTATTAAAAGAATCCACATGCCCCACTATAGGTGGTAGAAAACAATTTTATCTGCATGTTGCATTTTCTTTCATAATTAATCACAGTCATTCAGCCGTAGAGTTGGACATTTAATAGTAAAATATGAATTATATTACCAAATGCATAAGAAACAGATTAAATGTGAGGCAGTGATCTGCCTAAATGCACCCAGAGATGTATTCATTTCTGATTATTAGTAGAAATCATACCATCCCTTGTCTGTGAGCTACTTTGCCAAATTTAGAATTAATGTGATGCTAGCTTTAAATCACTGAGGGCAAATACAAAGTTGCTCCCCATATCTTGTTCAAGTAACACAAGAAGACAACCAAAGGTTACACATGCCCATTGCCCACTTTGTTAGATACACCTGATCAGCTGCATCTTAACCTAAATATCTAATCAGCCAGTCACAGGGAGGCAACTCAGTGCATGAGGTATAGTCAAGACAACATGCTGAAGTGCAAACCGACTACCAGAATAAGGTGATTAACATGACTTGAGGAGTTTTCTGAGTATTTTAGAAAGTGCTGATCTACTGGGATTTTCCTGCACAGTCATCTCTAAGGTTTATAGAGATGATCTGAAAAGAGAAAATATCCAGTGAGTCGCAGTTCTGGGCAAAAATACCTTGTTGATGGCAGAGGTCAGAGGAGAATGGTGAGACTGCTTAAAAAATCTCTGCATGTACAACACAAAGCTTGAAGCAGATGGGGTACAGCAGCAGAGGACCACACTGGGTGCCACGACTGTCAGAACATCTGGCGTAAACAGCATCGAAGTATGGCTCTATTTTGCCCATCAGTAGTTCAGGCTGGTGGTGTAATAGTGTAGGGGATATTTTCTTGGCATACTTTAGTCTTTTAGAAGTCAAGCATAGTTTAAATGCAACAGAACACTACTGTTGATAAACTTGTCCATCTTTTCATGTCTAAGTGTAATAATTTTCTAATGGCTGCCTCCAACAGGATAATGCATGATGTCACAGTGCTCAGATCATCTCAAACTTCTTCCTTGAACATGATAATCAGTTAACTGTGCTCAAATGTCTTCCACAGTCTTGTAGTTCTTGTAGAGAACCAGTTCACAGTAGTTCATTTCCTTGGAACTGTTAGTCTACTTGCGCTTATTGGTTCCACTTGCACAAGAATCAACCAATTTCAATTCATGTGCTGGAGAAGGAGAATACAAACACCCTGCTCTGTGGAAATGTGCATTACTCTATTTACTTTTATTTATTTACATTATTGCACAAAAGGATGACAGCGTGATGGTAAGGTGCAAACTGCATCCAGGACAGAAATAACTGCATTATGTTGCTAACACAACTTCAGCTCTTTGCAAACACCTGCACAGACAGCATGCTAATGCTAAGTTAGTCAAGAAACTGAAAGAAAGAAAGCTAGTCAAGAGATATAAAAGCTGAGCGATTACCGACATCTCTTTGTGCTGGTTTTCATCTTTGCTTTGTGTTGTTGGCTTTGTGTTCATACCTAAATACTAAGAGAAATATCATAAGTGTCTTTATTAAGATAAGGAGTTGTGTGGTGTGTGGGACTGTGGCCTATAGGTTTATATTGTTAAATGGAATTATGAGATAATGTGAAGGTAATGTGACGAATTGTATTACAAAAAAACTTTCTTCTGAGAGTAATTAAGGATGTGCTGTATTACTTTTAAGAAAATAAATGGGTAATTTATAATACATTAGTTCTTTTTAAGTAATAACCAACAATGATCACAACAAAGAGAGGAAATGCCTCCAACATGCAGAAATATTTCACTACACAGCATGTACTTAATTTTTACGAATGTAATGTCTTAGATATGCCGTTTAGAGGTGATGACTCTCAAAACGGAGCCATTGAGAACCCAAAGAGAATTGATGAGTGATATTAATAATGGAACTGGAATAGCTAAATTCTTATCAATTACCATCCTTAGCAGCAAGGTTGGTCAACAATAAAACACTAGCTGTACTTATTTTGTACATTTACATAAGAGGATCGGTGTTGTTAATCCCTTATGGAGCTTTATTACACTGTGGTAGAAAAATGATAATTGTGAGTTTCCAGAACAAAAGATAAACAAGTCTTTACTACCAAAGCCAGGGCAACTGCCAAAGGTCAATATTTATAAAGAAAGTAAATACATACCTACTACCACCATAACCTATACCTCTACAAAGTCACTGTCAAACAATAAATAGAGAAAACAAATTCAAAATGATGATTCTATAATATATGGGCAAAACTCATTTGAAAAGGAATATGATCTCATCATACGCCCCATTAAATGAACAAACTGCTTTCTTCTGAGAGGGAAAAACAAAAACAAACAAACAAACAAACAAAAAAACACATGGATGGTATCACTTACTATAGTTCAGTGCTACACATGTAACTCGACATGAATCTAACTGCTCCACATGAATCACTTCACCACACACTGTCTTGCTGAAAATTATAATAGAGAGCTCTGCTTGAATAGGCATTGGAAAAAACACACAACTGTGCTGTTAAACAACAGTTGTGTAGTTATGTTGGCCAGTCACTGGTATTTAATGGACTGCATGACCAAGGCAAAAAAACCAAACAAAACTAGTAATGATCTTGGTATAGTTGTCAGTGGACATAAACAAGCATTAAAGGCATTTTAAAGGGTTCTGCTCTTGATTTGTTAAACTGATCCTCCTGTTTGTACTGACTGCCAAAATATCCTTTCTTAAATGTATTCCAGTATAAAAAACAGTGAACAAACCCATTCAAAGCTGTGTCACCTCAAAAAACAGTTATTTTCCAACAGTGATCAGTAGCGGTTTTGGAAGGTTGAGACAAATAATGCCTCCTGCTGATATTGTTGTTAGAGCAGGTAAAAGCTGCATGTACTGTTCTGCAGAGCAATTAGAAATTCTATTTCATGTTTAAATGGATGGACTTGTGGAAATATGCTGCTAATGGCTTTATGGTAAGAATAGGTTATAGTGTTTGAGGCTGGCCAAATAACACACTAAAAGACAGACACTGCAATCAGCAATTAGCCTAAAATGCGTGCCTGAAATGTGGAAGGAAGCCATAGAGGAAACATGGAAAAAAGGTGTGGAGAAGAAAAAAAAAAAGACGACATGTATAATCTAAAAAGAAAAGGCACCGGCAGGCTCAGACCCAGAACCTTGATGACGGATTTCCCTAGTTATTAATGTGCACTTTTGAACTGCCTGACTTGGCCTTTAAATGTGATTAAAGAGCTGTTGCTGTAGTTTATTAAACTGAAATCATGTCAAGTAAATATGGAAGAAAAATTGCACTCAGGAGCTCTAACATAATAGTGTTAAAAATATTAAAAGGGTGTACCTAGTGTGTATCTAGGTGTAGTAACTCTGATAGTTCAGACTACAAGAAGGAAGGGCTCATGCTGGGGGGGGGCTGAATTGTTTGGTTGAGTGGAAGTGAACAAAGAAAAGATGCTGTATGTAGGCCAGCCTTTAAAAGCTACAAGCCATCAAGCACAGGTGACCCTCATTTGACTAATGAACAGTCGCACTACCAGGTCACTGCAAGAATGGAAAAAGAACCACACATTATGGTGATTTTCCTGCCACAATCAACAATAGTGCAAGGTTACAAAAATGTATGCAGTCAGAGGCTGGGAAACTTTCTTTTGTAAAAATGGATCTTTTAAAACCAACCAGTATCTTACTTTAATTGGTGTAAAGGTTTCAAAATTCAAGTGAAAATGTGAAATGAAGTGAAAATGAATCCAAATTGAAGTGCAGGGGGGGCATTTTACAAACCACTTCCCCCAGGGGAACTAATTATTTGTGGCACAGTTTGTTTTTCAAGTGAACACATAAATTGTTCACCCTTTTTCCATGTGACGTTAAATCCAAGAAATCAAATACAAGGCAGACACGGAATGAACCAGCCTGGCCTTTTCACAAATACACCTCTTTAAAATCAAAGTAATTTTTCTTTTATTTTTATTTATAAGCCACATACGTACAGTGTGTTTCACCATGCCCTTATAATACTGCGTGTACAAATCATTCTGAGGGGGAAAAAAAGCAATTTTTCTTGTTTGTGATTATAATTGCACTTTTCACCTACAACTTTCTGTGCCCTGAAATCAGCTGTACATCTCACAAAAAGCATATTTATTTAACTTCTATAGATTTCCTACATTTCCATTTATGCATCTACTCAGAACAGCTTTCTAGCACAAAGTTGGACCCCTTATTACCTTAAATTCTTCATGGCATCGCTTTATCGGGTGCTGGAAAGAGTCTTTAGAGATTTTGTTCCATATTGACATGATACCTTTACATAGTTGCTGCAGAACATCCATGATGTGATCTCCCACTCCACAACGTCCCAAAGGTGCTCTATTTGAGTTCAGTGAAATGCACTGCCATGTTCAAGAAAGCAGTTTGAGATAATTTGAGCTTTGTGACATGGCGTGTTATCCTGCTGGAAGCAGCCACTGGAAAATGGGTACACCGAAGTCATAAAGGGATGCACATGGTCAGCAACAATTCTAATAGGCTGCAGTGTTTAAATGATACTCAGCTGGTACTAAGGGGCCCAAAGTGTGACAATAAATTATTATTATCCACACTATTAAACCACCAGCAGCAGCCTTATCCACTGATACAAGGCATGGTGAATCCATGATTTTATGTTGTTTACACCAAATTCTGACCCTAACGTCCCATGTTGCAGCAGAATCGAGATATATCAGACCAGACGATGTTTTTACCTTTATATAATTACATCATGGTTTGATGTGTTGTACATTCAGAGGTGCTCTTCTGCATACCTTTGCTGCAAAGACTAATTGTTTCAGTTACTGTTGCCTTTCTATCAGCATCAAGCAGTCTCACCATTCTCCTCTGACCTCTGCCATAAATAAGGCATTCTTGCTCACTGGATATTTTCTTTTTAAGACCATTCTCTATAAACCTTAGAGATTGTTTAACCAGCCAGAGGCAAAAAGAAGTGCTATATTTCATACACAAGAACATAGCCAGATGTTGACCGCATTGTAGTACATTCTAGTTAGTTCAACAACATGAACAAAAAAGTGTTAACTTCTTTTCTTTTCTTTTCTAAACACTGTTCTTTAATATGAACAGGAGTTCACAACATGTGGGATGTCATCTCAGCCAGACATCAACTGCTGTCGAAAATCTCTATTGATAATGTGTCTACAGGAAAATAAACAGCAAATTCAGTTTTGGTTCAGCTATTGTGTTGAGTGACAAACTTGAATGTGAAATAAAACACTTCACTCTAGATGTATTACGTTTAATTCAATGAAACAAAAGATAAAGATTATTTGAAAATGCCAAGAATCTGTCTTGTAATGAAAACGAGACAACAAAAAGAGAGAGCAACAGCTTGTTTCGCCGCTAAAAGCATTACGTGGTGGAGAGGAAAATGGACTGGACGACCGTTTTACTCTGTTCAGTGGAAAGTAGGAAAGTGGAGGTACAAGGAGCAGCAGGAGAGATACATTTACTTTTAATCAGCTCGGGTTAAATGTCACCATGGTGTGGTTGCTCAGTGGTTAGCTTTGTCACCTTACAGCCAGCATATTTCATGTTCTCCCTGTGTCCGTCTGGGTATCCTCCCACAGTCTAAAGACACGGAGGATAAGAAGACACACAAATTGTCTGTAGGTGTGAATGCTTGTCTCTGCTTCTTTGTGAGGAACCAAACCCGAACCTATACTTAACTGTAGAAGAATTCTGAAAGAAGTACCGTTTTAAAATCCAGTACTGAACACAATACTGCTGATTATTGTGGTGTCTAAGCTGATATGTATCAAAGCATACAACAGAAAAACTTCAAGCTTCCCACCTCTCAGCATGTTACTGCCACACAACAGTTTCAGATTATGATAATTTTCCATTAAAGGGATTTTATTAGGGCAGAAGCCAAGGATTAGAACAACTTGAATAAGCACTTATCCACATGACATAGTTCTGTAGCAAAACTCCTGTGCTGTAATTCTGATCAAGCAAAGACAGTTTAAGGAGGTTGACACTATGAAGACACTATGAGGTCGAGAATGGAAGTTTTCATTCAGTCAGATAACAAAACATTTTGTTTTTGTAATGGTTGGTGTTTTCACCAAAAGCATTTAATTTGACTTTACACATTTTTTTTGGTTTTTTGCTCATTGTGTTTTGTACTGCATCACAGTAGCACATGCAAACTCTACACAGAAAAGCCACAGTCAGCTGGTGGATATGAACACAGGACCTCATTGCTTCAAGACAGCAGTGCTCCCAAGTGCTGTTTTTTCTGACTCCGTTAGGAATTCTAACTCATCAGACACTCCTGTGGATTTTGTCAGAGGGTCCGGACAAACACTGCAACAGCAGCATCACATTCAGGTTCACATAATTTAGGCAACTGTCTTTCTTGTAGCAATTGTGTAAATTTTAACTTATCTTCTGACTGAAACTGTGCAAGAGATTTTACAGTTTAACCAGATTCCCATTTTGTATGTGTATTAAATACTATCTGCATTTTGATACAGAAATTATGTTTGTTTACTAGGTAATTGTTGGTTAATGTACTGTTCACAACTGTTCACTCATTTGGCCTGGAAATCAGAAACGGCACTCTAATGTCACTCTCTAAGTGACCAAATCAATATTTGTGACACTGACGTTAACATTTATAAAGCAGTTTAACAGCAGGTGCAGATGGATTCATGTGTTTGAAAGTCAAAGTACACACACAGAGGCTAAATAACTGACAGCTTTCTGAATTTTGGGTGGATCATCACTCCTTTTCTTTTTGTGTGATCTTTGTCATTGCCAGGATGATTCAGTTTCCTCTGAGTTAGACAGGCTAAATTAAGAATGCTTGAAATAAAAAGGGTTGTAACGGTCTAATTTATATGGAATAATCTGACCTTCCAGTCATGATAAAAAGAGCTCGACGCACATCATGAACTGACAACTTTGCTTTCTCCTCCTCTCTCAGCGTGACAAATGCATTGCTGAAAAGATGTGGTGTTGTAAGAGACCTTGAAGTCTAAGCAACAACCCTGATGGTATGAACGAGCCGTGGCAAACTCTGTTGCTTGGTTTCAGCTCACAATACAGTAACAACTGCCTCTGACGCATTCACAAATGAAGACAGATTGCGTATGATGACACAAGTCGAGTTTAATTCACTCTTTTGCTAAAAGGGGACAGAGCTGAGGGACAGAGATGTATCACATGGGTTGCAAGTTAATGCAATAAATAACAGAGGCCAGAGATGTGGCTTTGATCTTCTCTGATGAAGAGTTGTGACATGGTCTGGTCCTAAATTTAGGTGGCCCTTCACAAAATAGCACAGGGAACAAACTGAATCTCAAAGACTAAGTAAGTCTTCCTTTTTACAAAAGAAAGGCGATGCGACAACAGGGTAAAACTGTATTGTTCTTTCCAGATGTTGTATTCAATTTACATGGGAAAAAGCTGCTGACTGAGACCACTGTGCATTGTAAATCTCTTATCTCTCCACAGCACAGGTGGGGTCAGCTCATTTTCAGTGCAATCAATTCAAAATGTCAGCAGAAATTCAGTTTTATTTTCCACATTTGGAACATTCAATCTCATTTATTTGTCAGCAGCTTGGATATATGTCGAGCAAGGATTGCTGTTACCCCGCAAACTGCTCAACTACTCCATTGCGCAGTGCACTCTTTTGTCAACAATTCTTATTCCTGATCTATACTGACCTCCCTGCATTTTTAGAAGATATACTGTTCTTCTGAACACCAAAATCACACAGTATGTTTATGGTACTGCAACCACTATAATTCAACTGTCACAGATATTTATACTGAAATATATTATACACTACTCAAAGGAATTACAGGAGCACAGGAAAACACATCAAATCTCAATAGGAAAAAAATCATGCTGGATATCTATACTGTATGGACTGGGTAATGTGTTCGGAACGAAAGGATGCCACACATCATTTGATGGAAATGAAAATGATCAATCTACGCAGGGCTGAATTCAAAGACACCCGGAAATCAAAGTGAAAAAATAATGTAGCAGGCTGGCCCATTTTTCAGCAACTCAGAACGGTACTCTGTAGTTTGTATGGTCCCCATGTGCTTATATGCTTGCCTGATGTGGGGTTATGCTTAGATGATGGACAGTGTCCTGGGGGAGCTCGTCCCAGAACTGGACCAGGGATTGCGGAGCTCTTAGATAGTGTGAGGTGCAACAGCATCGGATGGACCAAAACAAAATATCCCAAAGGTATTCTATTGGATTTAGCTCAGACAAGCATGGGGACCAGTCAATTGTATACATTCCTGATGAAGTCTCTTTCTGATTGTTTGGTCAGAGACATTAATACCAGTGGCCTGCTGGAGGTAATTTTGTAGGGCTCTGACAGTTCTCATCCTGTTCCTCCTTGCACGAAAGAGCAGATACTGGCCCTGTTGATAGATTAGGGAGCTTTTCTGGACCAATCAAGCTTTTTTTTAGAGTAACTGCCTGCCTCCTGGAATCTCTTCTATGCTTTGAGACTGAGACCTGGTAATGAGATGTACTGATATGTCATCCACCTGATGCTACCACTAGTGACAACCCCCTCTGTTTTTGAGCAGTATTTATTGACATTCATACTAAACACACACACATATATGTACATCAAAAGGGTTTGTCTTGACAAAAATATAGAATAAAACTGGAAAAGCACACACACAAAAATTGTGTGTGTGTGTGTGTGTGTGTGTGTGTGTGTATATATGTACCCATGTGCCCATATATATACCCATGTATAAAGCAATATATACCTTTCAGCAGTAATCGTGACTTGACAGATGTGCAGGGTGCCGATTCCATAGGCACTAATGCTTCTCTGTAACATCATGCAGTCTTTTAAACAAGCTGGATGGTCCTGCACCTTTGTAGTCCAGAGGATTTTGGGTTGGTGTTTTCCAAAAACACTGATCACAGAACAATTCTCCACTTTGTCTCAGTCCATTTTAATTGAGCTTTCTCCCAGAGAAGATGGCAGCATTTCTGGATCATGATCACATATGGCATATGGCTCTTTGAATGATAGAACTGCATTTGTGGATGGCACAGTGAACTTTGGTCTCTCTCTCTCTCTTTCTCTCTCTCTCTCACACACACACGTACATGTTTTCATATCTTAGTGAGGACATCTAATTGACATAATGCTTTCCCTTGCTGCTTAGGTTTAGGCATTCAAAAATGAATGCCTAAACCTAACCTGTAGCCTAAACCTAACTACAACCTAATTATAACTCTGACACTAAAACCACATTTTGAGGCGCAAAAATGCCTTCAAAGTAATGGGGACGGGCATTAAGTCCCCATAAGTGACTGTTGGTCCCCACAAGTATAGCGGCATGCAGATTTTCTGTCCTCACAAAGATGTCTAAACATGTACGTACACACACACACACACACACACACACACACACACACACACACACACACACACACACACACACACACGCGTGCACTTGTACTCTGTCATCTTACTTGTTGCTAATTAATTTAACAAGCTGCAAAATTTTCTTCCAGCTATTTCTTACCATCACACCTTGTACTTTTCCAGCCTGTTGTTGTCCAATTCCAACTTTTTTGAGATGTGTTATTTTTTTTCCATTTAATAAATAAATGAAATGTCTCACAATTTTTAAGTTTTCTATGTCTTATATAATTCAAATATGGGGTTATGAGATCTGAAAATCATTGAATTCTGTATTTATCTTCAGTTGATACAATGTCCCAATTTTTTTTGAGAAGTGCGTTTAGAAATATTTCTGAATGAAAAATGATAATACAAGTGATACAATAGAGACATGAATTAGGTGCTAATAGTGCACATATATGGCAGGAGTATTTTGAGCCACAAAAGAAAAACAGATCGATTGGTGAATTAGGTTGGTGACCAAGGCTGCCAGACACAAGCTGGGATCAACAACATAAAATATTAATTTCTTTCCTACTGATTTTGAGACACGATCATATTTGCAGAAACAATCATATTTCCAGCCCTTTCAAGTAACCTTCTAAGCAGTATCTGCACCTTATGAATGACAATGGTTTGTGAATATTTGAATATTTGCTTACGCAGTGCTTACAGATTTGCTTGCTATGACAAATGTCTGTGCTTCTTTGATTTAGACATTAAAGAACCTGGATGTGAGCCTACACTCTTTTCACCCTATATTCATGGAATTCACCTCTTCCACATTAATGAAGTAGCTTCGTTGCTAATCTAGCTGTCATCCATACATGTTTGTTTCTGACATGTTTGTCTCCTCTAGTCAAGAATGCTGGGGTTTTCAACCTTAACATTCTCCATTAATTTCTACAAGTTTTCACTCCACTAGCTTCCTGCTGCATTTTGCATCTGGTTCAAAACTCTTGTGTTGATCTCCAAGCTATGGTCATACCCTATAAACCAATGTACTGTCACTCAGAGGACCTTTTGGTTGCTCATCTCAGTCAAGGTTATTCTCTGCTCTATGGGTGATGGGTGAATGAACTAAAACAATCCACAGAACACACAGTCCCTGCCAATCTTTTACTGTGGGCTAGAAATCCTCCCACACATCATGCCAACAGTTACTAACATCTTATTTTCTTTCAAAAACTGACAAAAAATCCATCTTTTGTTCCCATCACTGCAAAATGCATTAAACAAAAGTGTCTGTTAGAATCCAATTTATTTTTAATCATTGTATCAACAGTTAAAATGTAAATTCTCTTCACATTCCTATATTCAAAAATGTTTTATATGTTAAAAAGTGACTAATAAGATGAAAATAGAGAAAGGAGAGGTTACTGTAAGTAGGTTTCCACTGCGAATGATACTCAGGGAGGCGTAATGGTTTACTAATAATACTACAATACCAGAATCCACTTTTGTAGCCAAGTTACAAAGCGGTAAGTAGGGATGTAAAACATCCCAAGGCATCTATTGAAAGTAAGGGATAAGTGAAGTGGGAAGGGTAAGCAGATTCCACCGGATCACTGAGACCATGTAGTGTGTGGGAAGGGAACAGACTGCTAAGAGGGGCTATTGATGATTTATGTATAGAATAGGCAGAACAGAATTTCTTTTAAAGAAACCAAACTAACTGCTGTTCTGATGTCTTAGAGATCAGTTTAACTTTGAGCTTTGTCGTAAATTGCTGGTAAATTCTGCAAGGGTGGCCAACATGAGTGTGACAAGCCCAATGAGGCAAAACTTGCAGAACTTGAATGGACAGTCTCCAGTATATGACAGAGAACAAAACAGTTTCACTGTATCTTTGAATGTATCTTTTATGCACAAGAAAAACTGAGCTGAGAAATTCTGAATTCATTGTAGTGATTTTCTTTTTCTGATTATATTTGACATATACGTTCAGCCAATATGTTCTCAGGAAAACTGAAAAGTGCTGCATTTTATACCATTTAGGTTTCTCTTTACTCAGAATACTGCCTTAATACAGAATACAGTCTTGTTGGCTGCAAAAGATGCTGGGCACATTCTCCGCACGGGGAGACGGAGGTCCCCGTGTCAGGGGGGTTTGCGCGACCTGCGGCTGAGAGCGAGACGCGAGCTGTCCCGGAACAACGGACGCTGGTCCAGCCGGCAGTGAGCAGGTGCTTACGGCTGTGCCTGCAGGGTCGTGCCGGTTCACCAGGTGGCCGACTACCAGACCAGCGTTGCCACTATAGGTTGCCAAAGTTGCTGTTTTGGGTTCAGGTCTGGAGCCATTTGGCTCAGTGATATCAGTGTTTATGAAAAGAGACGGAGACATTTTTAGTTCCTTTAGTTCCTTTCAGTGTGACAACGGCACCACCAAAAATCATGATTGCACTGCAAATTAAAAGTCTGCCACTGCACTGAACAAAGCAGAGTGAAGTACAAGCTTGCCATCTGGAGAACACTAGCTCATACTGTTAGACTGAACTTTGGTGGTCTTTATGTGTACCATGTGCACCTGCTCCCTGTCAGTCTCCATTTCTGGCGAAAAGTCGCCAATGCAGCAGTCACAGCAACAAAAATTTTGGGCCACCCTGTGAACGTAGCAGCCTAGGTTAGCACAGAGCATACCATTTTCTACATGAAGGGCCCATAAGAAGATAAGTTAACTAGACAATGAAGTAGTGTAGCAACAACAATCAGCAGCTAGTTGAGAATATTTTGGTCTTGAATCACCACATTCTCCAACATTTATTTCTCTTCACTCTCTGTTGTATAGACAGATAGGATGTTGAACTAAAGAACTAAAACGTCAGCCAAGCAAAAAAAGAAAATCTTCTGGGAGCTACAAGTTGAAAGAATAGTTATCCAATTATCCGAGCTAAATTCCTGGTACTTTGAACAAAGTCTGGCCATTCATCTTTTATTTCTATATTTAATACGGAACATGCCATGAAAACTGTTGCTTACTAATGTTTTTTTTGTTGGTTTTTTTGCACCAAATTAGATATCATTAACAGTTCCAAGAGATTGGACAATTAAATAGTAAATAAGTAAACCAAAATAATATGTTAACTCAAATTGCCCAGATCTTAACTCAATCAAGCTTCTGCTGAAAGTGCCAGAACAAGCCTAACAGCACAAGGTCCCCACCAGAAGTTTCATTTCTATGCTCCAAAGGTTCAGATCTGTCAAATTAAACAATTACTTGTGCTCGATTGATGTATATACTGTAGCAGTGACAACTCACCTGATCTATTACTAATGTGCTAACAGTAATATATAAGTTAGTTACTTAGTTGTTTAATTAATTTAATCAATTAGTATGCCACCTTTGGTAATCCTGGTTTAATTTTGTATTTTATGTTTTTCATTTATGATATCATGAAAGATGAAAAAAGACTGTTAAAAGCCATTTGTTAATTACCTTGTTTCCACAGAGAGTATCTTTCTGAATCCATGTTGTAATTAAATCATTTTGGAGGTATTTAAAAAATGATATGCCTCTCATCTGGAGAAACTGCACCATAAGAAAAAACTGTAATATATACCAGTAGTGCACTTTAAGATTTAAAAACTTGACATGACATTTAGTCATGAGTACAAATTATAAACTTATCTTAAAGGCTGAACCATGATTGAGTTTAAATCACACTTGGATTCACAATGAGATAAAGATGCCTGCCCACACCTCTAAATGTGATCTCATCTCTTCTACTCTATAATTTAGCCATGACTTTTAGATATTTATGTTGTTTCATAAATCATCAAAATCTACTTCAAATAATAAAATGCTTCATATAAAATTCATACTTGTGGACAATGGTGCTATTTCAACTGTATAAACAATTATTCTGTTCCACCAAGAGGAAATATTGCTGTTACTTCTGTTGGGGAGCAGTGTAAAACTTTGTCTCTTTGCCTCAATTTATGAGTCCATTCATCATTAAACAATTACATAGGCAAAGAATTCAATTTTCCTCCTCTCATTTCTTTTTTCATGACTGTGTTTCCCAGAAAGGGCAAAAACATAATTACAGAATGCAGCAACACGCTAACAAAGAAATATCGACTGCTGGCTTACAGGCAAACATTGGGTGTAAATTGTGAAGGGGTTTTTGTTGCTAATAATGTTTTTTTTGGTCCGTTATCCCAGAGACGTTTTTCACTGCTGTCTTGCAATGTGACAAAGGTTTATTTAAAAAGAAGGGAATAACTCTTCTACTTTTTAGTCCCTTGAATTTATCTTTGTCTTGAGAGAAAATACAAAAGAAGCTGTTTCACTAGCAGATCAACAATGGCACAATGAAAAGGAGGCAGTGTGTGTGGATGCATTCATACCATGTGCCAAAGAATTTAAGCACCGAATGCTGTCTTTCATTAGGAACGCACATTTATTTCATATTAGTGAATGCTTGAATGTTTGTAGAAGATGCATAGCAGCAAATGCATGCCTTCCTATTCTCCAGCCAGCCACAATTCTTGGACGTCAGGTTGGAACTGGAGTCGGCTCACATGGGAGCTCATTTGGCAGACCAGCCTGCCACCGGGGAGCCTAATGAAAGCGCACACAGCCAAGGCTTCAGCTACAACCAGCTCCACTCTCTTGTGAAACCAAAACCACACAGCTTTCGCTTTCTACGCTTTCTTTTTCTTACTTCAGTTGTTTGCATTGCATTCTGTGGGCTGTGGAGTCTGGTAACCTATCAAAAATGTGGTATGTAATTTAAAAACTACAGAGATTTCTGCAAGCATATGATGATCCCCCCCCATTTTTTCTATTCCTGGGACTGTTTGTTTTGCAGATATGTGTATTTATAGAGACTAGAAAGATAAGCTTTCCTCATCCATAGCTAGAACTGTGTCATGAAAAAAACACCCAACATATTGATTAATTCATTCTTAGCTGGTGTTTCAGATTCATGAGATTTAGACACAGAGAAATGTGTGTGTGTGTATGTACAGGAATTAATTTATATGTATACTTGTACCATACCATATGATGATTCATGAAGTTTTCATGAGACAGCTTCTATAGCACTAGTAAACTATAGTGTCTGCATTTGTAGGACAGCTTCAGGGCTTGTTCCTACAGTTTCAGAATATGCATTCTTATATTTAAAAAACAAAAAAAAAATGTCTCTAGGTTCCAGACCTGATTTTGGATATGGCATTATCAACAGGAGCCCTGTAATGGACTGATGACCTGTTCAGGGTGTACCCCACCTCTTTCCCTATCAGAGCTGGGGCAGGCTTTTACAGTTCTTGTTGTTTGATGAAGTACCTGAAGCCCTAATAGAGTTTTCTTCTGTTGCATCATGTGAAGATTGCGCTAGAGCTAGCCATCATGTTGGATGTGATAAAACCAGGGCAGAGCATTTCATGCAAACTATGGGGAGTTACAAAGAGTGTTTCTGGTCTTATAATACAAGATATAATAATAATGCTAACCTGCTAATGTTCAGTATCATTGTGATCTTGGAAGAAAGCCAATGGAAGCCTTTAGCTTAGCATGCCTCTTACTATCACAATCAACTGACTGCATGTACACAGATTCTTAATTTTGTTGTATTTTTTTTCTTCAAATGTATATACAGTGATAGAACATGGTGATATACTAATTGCTGTTGTTGTATTTAGTTTACTATTCATGGAATCACAAATCAAGAGGGGGCGGGGGGGGGGGGGGGGGGTCTTCTGACTTTCGCTTCAAAAAACATGCAAATTAAATGTCACAAAACAAACATATGACTTAATGCCTTTGTTAGTAAATTGCATCAAACATGTATTTTGATCTTCTTTGATGTGACATTAGAAACAATGTTTGTTTCTTTATAAAAACAAAAGCAAAAGAGTTGTAAAGAAAGAAATACGAAATATCTTTCCCTACATATTTTATTGATACTTGATAAAATTAAAACTTTTGAAGTGTCTCCGAGCTTTCGGAACCTGTACGTCATCACAGTTTTAATGGCCAAGGTAAGTAATGTATTTGATTGATTTAGAATTATAGTAATATGTCAGTCTTTCATTTTCTGAGCCAAGAACTGCATTAGTCAAATTAGGCTGAGACTCTCATCTGTTCTGAAAAAATTATCCTCAGTAATTAGTCTGAAAATAAGAGTGGTCAGATCAGTCAATAACTGATAAGAGGGGTACAAACAGCCACAAAGTGCTAATAGCTTCTTATATGCAATTCAAATGCGTAAGTCCAGTCTAAATGCATTCAATTAATATAAATTGATCACCAAAACACCAAATTATTGTGGACATATCCACAGAAATGCATTTTAAATATTTGTCAATTTTTTTTATTTTTTTACATGGCTTATAATTGTGTATTTTGAAATCTTTGGTTTGAATCATATCTGAGTTGCTATAGTGACATACTGCCCATTAATTAAGACCAGTACCTATTTTAACAAGTAAGGATGAAACCCCGGTGGCACAGTTTCCTGCTGCCTCATAGCACAAAGATCCTGGGTAGAATTTCCTGTGTCATTTCAACACAATCCAGACATGGATACTAAGCTAACTGCTGATTATGATCTGAGCATTGTGCAGACCTTCTGTATTCTTTAGACATTTTATTATATGTATAAAAAAAGATATCAAATAAAAGGTGCTAGTGGTATTTGACCTACAAAGTTAACCTTGTTTCTTTTGTATTTTTGGTCAAGTTGTAGCATTTGGTGGTCTCATTTCCTAAGCAGCCCAGAGGACTACAGGTTTAGAACCTTAGTCTAAAGAATCTATCTTTAGACAAGTGTGGAAGAAGGAATTAGTCACTCTTGATGTCTCATACAAATATACTTTAGACCAGGGGTGGGCAATCTCAGTCCACGAGGGCCGGTGTCCCTGCAGGTTTTAGATCTCACCCTGGGTCAACGCACCTGAATCACATGATTAGTTCGTTACCAGGCCTCTGGAGAACTTCAGGACATGTTGAGGAGATAATTTAGCCATTTAAATCAGCTGTGTTGGTTCGAGGACACATCTAAAACCTGCAGGGACACCGGCCCTCGTGGACTGAGATTGCCCACCCCTGCTTTAGACAAAAACATGTTAAGCAGGGTGAAACTGCTGTACATCATCACTTGTGTTTTCTCACAAATGTTGCTTACTGCATTAACACTGTGTCAATGGACTGTGTCTGCAGTTAAAACAGACCACTGTTTAAACTGTGATTAAAAACACATTTCGACTCAATGGGGCCATTGTTCAGTTTGAGAAACAATACTAAATTTATACAATGATGGTTATTATGGCACACATAAATAATATGGTGCACATAAATGTGCATATATTAGGAGGAATAGGAACATTTCTCTAAATATTAAAATTGAAATCTTAAAGCTTAAGATAAAAATATCTTGAAAAGTAAGTTAGAGTACAATTAAGTAATAATGAATAATTTTTTTTAGTGTAATTAATTTAACTAGACAATACTACAATAATTCCAAATTATGATGTCGCAAGAATAATTACCTGTTTGTCAAAGTTTATCGTACTTTTTACAGCAGCATAATGTGTTTGAATGGATGAGGTGAAATAAAAACATTCAAAGCTGGCTGGCAGTGAATTATTTGTCAATATTAGCGGTTAAACCCAAACAAGTCTCCAAAGTTAAAAGTAACTGAATTAATTCTTTAAGTTTGGTTGCTCTGCAGTTGATGGAGGAGGAACCAATTTGGAAGTTACTATTTCTTTTACTCTTCATCACAAGACACATATGCAACATAAATGCTGAAGTTATATAATATAAATGCCAGTTTTGGGGGTACTTCCTATTTTAATTTTCCTATTTGTGCTAATGCAAATATATAATGGCACCTGTGAATTTCTTCTTTAAATGCTGATGCTCTCTAAACTTTGCCTTTCTTATTGTCACTTTGGATTAAGACATGTAATACAATTCAGTGCACAATCCAACTTACAATTGTACTTAGTTTGCTATGATTGTATATAGCCCTGACTACATTAACACATTAATAAATTATTTATAGACCATTTCAATCTGTTTTACTCTGATACTAAATTACTTAAATGTTTGAAATAATAAACTTTTTCTATGACTGAAGTTTCACTCAACCCCAAGCAGTTGATTGGCTGGCCTGGAATCACTGTTATCCAACATGATGCCAACAGGCATCATGCATAGGTAAAAAGACAATGGTTCTTACATTTTTAATAACATACACAGTTATTACTTATACATACCAGTATTATAACCCTCATATCCATGTAACAGTCACACCCAGAGGCTGTGCAAAAGCAACAGCAATATATAAATGGTGTTCCACATTTAGGTAATTTGTTTATTTTTTTCAGCTCATCTCAAATTTTCCTGCTGCAGCCAAGACATTTTTAAAAAGGGACATGTTTTACTTTGCAGGCAAACTGTTTCTGTTTTCATCTTAAATTTACATTGTGTAAGTTGGATAATGGAACAACCTGAGTTGTATTACATGTCTTCATCTAAAGTGACAATAACAAAGGCATAGTTTACATGTTTAGACATCATCACCATCTGAAGAATGAATTCACAGGTATCAGTATACATTTGTATTTGCACAAATAGGGCAATAAAAACACAAAATATTTCCAGAACTGACATTTCTCATCATACATTATTTGATAAACTTACACCACAATCAGCCAGTCAAAATAAAGAAACTGAAAATGTGGATCTGATAATGTGACAACACAGTTAAATGTATGAATTCTTACAAATTAAATTACAAAATTAAATATAAAAGTAGAAATTTAAATTTGAAGAAGGGGAAATTATTTTCTTGGAAGAAACGGGAGTTAAAGATGTTATAAGCTAGTAACTCCATGATAGTTAAAGTGAAACTAAATACAAACTATAGCTTCATTGAGTTTGCCCTGCAGACATAATTTAATTATTATTGTGAACATTTAGAGTGAATCACTGCAGTTCTGGATCACTGTGCCATATTATCAAGTATTTCTAGTACTGCATTTTGGCATTTGCAAGTAAATATTGTTTGTATAAGTATTTATCTCTTAACCAGGGGTGGCTACATCACTTTGAATGTTAATGTTTTGAATGTTTCTGTGAGGTTTTAGAGACTGCAACAATAAAAAAGGAATTAGCAACGATACACTTATTATTACACCACTGATGTGAAGTCTATCAGTGAGGCTGTGTAGAAGATGATTATATATATATATATCTTATGCATTTAGTCAGACACTTTGGTACAAATACATTTTTTTTATTTCACATACATAGTTTTTTACTTTTACTTTTGTTTTCACAATCTAAATGATTCAACAACAAAATGAAGAACTACCACAACAAAGTCCAAAATTCCTACTGGGGAAAATGATGCAAATGTCACTGTAGTAAAACTGACACATGTAGTTCGCCAAAGGTACAGTTAAAGGAATAAAAATAGACAAAATAAGACAGAAAAGTGGTTCATGTAGGTTGCTTGACCAATACTAACTCAATGTTATGACAATCCAGCTGTTATCCTGAACAGTTTTTGAAGACTGATTTTTGCAAAATTCTTAATACTTTCATAAATCACATCATTTTCTTGTACTTCTTTTGATAAATGATATATATATTTATTAATATTTATTCAATTGGGGAGCATAGGACAAATACTTAGCCATAGAAGCCCTTCCAGAATCAATGGAAACTTCAAAAACCTGAAGAATGTACTGGTGGAACAGGGTTATAGCAATTTTAGCAAGTGCATCCCATGAATATTGCTATGAACTATTCTTTTGAATGATTATGTACATACATGTACATAATGAAGCATTACGTACACATATGAAAAATATAGAACATAGGAAATGATGTTTAATTGATTGGTTCAGTGAATAAGCATGGCGCAAGACTAAACAAAGTAGGTTATAGCTTAGATACAAATTTGTAATGTACACTGTTCAACTGAGTCTGTAGATCCATCCCAAAACTGAATGATTTTGGGACATATAAATTTCAAAAAGTTGATAACTGACACTTATTTCATCCAGGTCTTCATGAGAGCAACTCATCTGAGACGTTTTTCCAGTAGTGATAGTCATTCTAAAATCTTTTGCATTTGAGACACAGTATTCAAGAACTATATCAAGATCCACAGATTTAAGGTAATGCTCATCATTTTGTGATGCCCCCAATGTTTTCTTTTCACTACCACTCTTCCTGTAGCAGTGAGAAGATTCAGTCATTCTGTTTTCAAAAAAATACACTGTACTTTGGGCTTTTCCACAATCCAGACTCTTAGTTCTATAAAAGAAGTCACATCATTTTCATGTTAAAACGACGAGGACCGGCCTGTCCCTCTGCTGAGTCAACATTAGTGCCGTTAGACTTTGATCGAGGCACATGTTCAACATCTATATTGTTTTTATGTTTTCCTTTTCCCCTGCTCCAGACAAAAAGAAGCAGGAAACAAAACAAGACCACTCCCAGGAATGTGAAACAACCCATAGCTGTTGACACTAAAATAGTCTTAAGGTCCAAACCGAGGGTCACACCAGTCGTTCCATTGGCAGTGGCATTGCTGGGATCTGTGTAGTACTGGGTCCTGTTGGCATACAGTGATCCTAGACTTTTCACCGCCAATGATGTCTTCAAGGTGTCATTTCCAGCAGTGTTGGAGGCAAGGCAAGTGTACTCTCCACTGTCTTGGACTTCTGCTGACTTGATTTCTAGTGTACCATTTTTATGGATGGTTACTCTACCATGATTGCTTATTAGCACTCGGCGACGTGGGGACAACCAAGACACAATTGGCCTTGGTGTCCCATCAGCACTGCAACGCAACATAGCCTGCTGACCCTCATCTACAGTAACTGTTTGTGTTTTATTTTCACGAATTTTCGGTTTGGTACATGTAACATAATAAGACAGGAGAGTCTCCTTAAACTCCTTAAAAGGGCGCCCACGAATGCCCTCAGGTGTGCTGCATTCTGGCTGTGAATCCCCAAAGAAGATGGAATGCCTCTTCTGTAGGATCCACATGAGGCGGCAATCACACACTAAGGGGTTGTTGTCAATGAGAAGAACCTCCAGAGCCTCAGGAGACTGAAAAACGCCCTTTTCCAATGTATCCAGTCGATTGTGTGAGATATTGAGAACTCTGAGACCCCGCAGGCCTTGGAATGCGTACTGTTCAATGGTGGTCAGCTGAGCTCCAACAATATGCAGCTCTCGCAGCCGAACCAGTTCCATTAGCATGCCCCCTTCAATGTGCCTGATGCGGTTGTAGGACAGATTGAGATGTGTCAGATAGGGAAGATGCTTCAGGGCTAGGTAAGGGAAGGTGGACAAGTTGGTGTTGGTTATAAACAGTGTTGTCAAGTTGAGGCCATGCAGGGTATTAGCTGGCACATGGTCTAGTGAAGGCCAGTTATCAATTTCTAAGTGCCGCAATCGGAATAGCTTTTTGAATGAGTATGCATTTAAAGTGCTAATGCTGAGGTATCGTAGATGCAGGCTGACCAGGTTGTGCAGATGAGAAAGAGCCTCAGTGGGTACAACTGTAAGGTTGCACCTTTCTAAGGTTAGTGTCTCCAGGCTTAAAAGTCCACTGAATGCACGGTGAGAGATGTAAACCAGGTCATTGTCACCCACTTCCAAAAACCTAAGATTGTGCAAGTCCTGGAACATATAATCCAGGAGAATGACAATCTTGTTGTCACTTATATCCAGTCGGGTAAGATTGGCTAAGCCTGTGAAGACACCCGGAGAAATGAGCTTGATTCGATTGCTTTTGAGGGTGAGCGAGTGCATGTTAAACAACCCATTGAATGCTCCAGGCTCAACATAGCTGATAATATTTCCACTGAGGTCAAGTTCCTCAAGCCCAGGGAAGGCAAAAAAGTCATCAGGGTTGATCATTGTCAGCTTGTTCTTACTTAAGTCCAGGATTCTTGTTTCAGTTGGGATGCCATCTGGGATGGTGGGCATGCGCTTACGGTGACAGACAACTGCCTTGCTTTGTGCTGAACACTCGCATCGCGAGGGACATCCCAGGGTAGAGCCCACAAAAACAGCCACGAGGGCCAATCCCAGGAAAGGCTGCCAGCATGAGATGACCGTGTGCGGCATGACTTTGCTCATAAACTCGACCATTCTGTCACGGTTCTGCAAGACAAGAAAGAACAGAGGGAGAGAAAACGATATATTAGCTGGTTCCTCATGGTAGACTTCATTGTGTGGCTGAAGAATAAATAATGAATATTCACAAATAACATTGGAGTTAACTATGGAGAAAAACACACAATGTGCCCATAAAAGTATTTGATAAATGTAGCTCACCACATCTAAATATCTATCTCTTGCCTTCCTTAGCATTCTTGTGAATGTGTACAAGGTGAACAACTGGGTGCTAGGCTTTGTTTTGACATCACCCACTGTTTCAGTAGAAACAAAGAACCTCTACAAAAGTTCCTTAAAAAGCTGAATGTTTTTATTGTAAATGATTCATCTATTTTTGACATGTATATATTTTTTTTTAAAACACATTGTTATTTGGAAATAGAAACATTCAGAAAAATTATCCACCCTATCTCTAAAACGACAGAAAGAAGAAAAAGAAAGAAGAAAGAGTAAAAGAAACCACTCAAAAATGATGGAGTTCATGGAGGTGTAATATGGAAAAATTGAGAAACTTATAAAATTGAAACACATGTAACATTCAAAGAACATTATGAATATCATTACAAGCATTTCCACCAAAAAAGCAGAATCTACTAATTTCTCATGTTGAATATTTTTATATTTTTTGATTTAGAAATAAAACATGTTTAAAACATGGATACTCCAGAAAAAATAATACAAAACACAACTTGCACTATATCACTGGGTGGCTTTACATATTTTGGTTATTCATACACACAGGTGTACTTATCTATATCATAAAGCACATACAGTAGATACATGAACTAATGCCGTGTTTGCAACAAACAGACTGGGTGACAGGTTGCAAGGATTGCAAACCATTCCTGCCTCATTTGGTGTGTCATGGGCTGTGCTAAATTTAAATGTTGACAGGAATAATCTAAATTCCTCCTCAGGCTTATTCTAACAGATTATGGTGCAAAGATAATATGATGACATACTTATCTAAAGAGAAGCATTATATAAACCTAAGAAATCAACTAAAATAGCTAAAATATTTTTGCTGCTGTAATATAATATTTATATGATAGGACATATTTATATATGGAGGGGGTATATATGAAAAGTAAACTTTTATATTGATATTTTAATGCTCAGTGTAAGTAAATTGCTATTCAAACAGTATAAAGATTTATTTTCAAGTCTACTTTAATACATGCAACCACAACACAGATGACTTCAGCCTTGAGAGGACTGTCGAGAAAAATTGATTTAAGAACTTGGTGGAGCGGTTCTACTCTGAGTCCCTCCCAAATGACCAAGATCCTCACCATTTTGCTAAGTGAGAGACCCTCTAGACACACTGAAAACAATACGCTTGTTTCTGCTTATGTAATTTGTTCAGTCACTACCCAGGGTTCATGACAATATGCCAGGGTCAGAACCTGGATCGACAGCTCCAGGACTGGCTCTTTTCCCCATAGCAGATCCGCACAGTGCCCACATTACTGTAGGTGCTGCACTTATCCATCCGTCTATCTCCTGCTCTACTCTTCCCTCACTCATGAACAAATCCCCTGAGACAATTAAAGTCCTCCACTTAGACCAGGAACTCACCCCTGGTCTGGAACGGACACACCGCCCTTTCATAGCTGAGAACCATGGCCTTATACTTGAAACTGTTTATTCTCATCCACCTAACACAGAAGTCCAAACTGCCTCAAAACTGCATCACTGGAGGTCAAGACTTGATGAAGCCAGCAGAACCAGATCATCCACCATGTCATTGTTATTATTAATCGCTGGCGTTCTTCCATAGCATGTCTTTGTCCTGTCTTCCTCACCACAACCGGTCGAGCAGATGGCCACCCCTCCCGAGCTTGGTTTTGCCAGAGGTTTCTTCCTGTTAAAGTGGAGTTTTTCCTTCCCACTGTCACCAAAGCGCTTGCTCAAACGGGGTCATATGATTGTTGGAGTTTTCTCTGTTTTCTCTGTATGCTTTTAACTGTCAGTGTTTTAACTGTCAGAAGTAACTAGCAAGGTTAGTAAGATTTTGAAAGTAGCTTCAGTGGCTCCATATTGTAGAGGTTAATATATTTGCCTAACACATGAAAGATGCCCAGTTTGAGACAGGGAGGGAACAGAAATCCCTTAGAAGGGTTGCAGGTAAGGAAGCGGCTGAAATAAACTAGCCAGATCATCACAATGTTCAATGCAAAAAACAGTGCTTCACTGTTTTCACATTCTCTTATGCTGACACTTTTTGAAAATTACTTGCTGTGCTGTGAATGTGTCTAACTGGTACCCCAGCTTTATAATATCTTTATAATATCTTCTGAGGATGGCAACATGAAAGGTAGAAAGTAAAAGAGATAAACCCAATTTTTAAGTTGTTTTATTAAGATGATGAATTAAAAACAATGAACAATGTAGTTCATGGAGACTTTTCTTTTATGGATTATATGAAGCCTGCTGCCTGAAAGAGAAGAAGAGACTTAAGGGAAGGAAATTTTAAAAGCCATATGCTACTGATTGGTCAAAAACAGTCTGTTGTTGACTGTACTTGCACATGAAACAAAGCAGAGCAGTCAGGTACAAATGGACCCAAACACAAAATCCAAATAAAATTCAAGGATACCCATCATTGGCTCTCCACATTAACTGAACACACAGGGCTTCTCCTATTACACACACCTGTAACTTATATTTTTTGTATTTCTTAAATTTAGGCAGGATAGTCCTTTAATCCTAAATCTTAAAACCACTTAAAATTATTCAGCACAATCATAAGTAAATTAAACTGATAATGATTTTAACATAGTGGTCAATCAATCATTTCTAGCTACAGTGGACAAAAATGACTGTGAGACACATCTCTGTACAGAAGACTCTTGTTGTGCGCAAATCTTCCCACATAATAGCTGGCTTATGCACTCTGGCTGTCCACATGAATTGCAGCACAATATGATTTGATGGTTTACTAAGAGGGTGTGTAATCAGGATAATGATTGGAATTCCTTGTAACAGTTCATAATCAGGATTTGAGTGAGCCTGTTATGTGACCTAGTCACCTGCACACTTCTGAATGAGAGTACCCTAGTGCATCAAGTGCATCATCAGTTGCACCCACTGAAGTGTGTCCTGCATAGGAGGAAATGCTGCATAGAATTAGGCAGATGCCCGAGAGCAGCGTCCACAAATAACATTCCAGCTATCTGTTCATTCACAGTTATTTTTTGTGTGGAAATGTGCCCGTCATTTCTGACTGCACTGCGTATTTTTCCTGTTCTCATAATTTCCTTTATAATTTAACTACAAAGAACATATGTGTTCTGAGCTGTTTGAGTGATTGTGTGTTTAAGCAGATACAGTTATATATATATATAATATAGCTGTATCTTAACCAACATTTAAATAAAAATTATCTTCAATAGAACTAGATACATGCATCACTAAATTAAAAATAAAATTTTGACTCTCTCACACGACAAATTTGTTCAAAAATTGTTTTTCCAATAACACCAGTAAAAAAAAAAAACCCAGCTTTGGATTTTCGAGCGTTTTCATTTTAACTCAATATTCTGGAAACTTCCTATGACATTCACCAACAGTCCAATGGCAGAAATCCTGCAATGCACTGTGAGATAAGTCTGTACAGGGAAGGCTTTTCTATAATGTGGCCCTTGACCCACATTAGTGCAGGGTGGGATCCTGAGAGGGGGATGATAACAGCTAATGGTGTCTGACTCAGCATAAATCCATGAACAGACATTTCGCAGGGGTGCTGAGGTCACATGAGCAATGCCATCAACCCAACCATATATACACAAATGGCCCAATGTGAAGAGCAAACTTATAATACTTTTCTTGGCTATTAAATCATCATTTGCTCTTCCAGTATAACAAATATATGAGAAAACCTTTTCTTAGCCTATTTCTGGTAAGCATACAGTTCACATCACTGAATAATTTCCATATGAATCGCTAAAAACATATGGGGCACTTCCATCCCATGTTCCCTCTTTAATTTTCAACACAGCCTCAGGCAAACTTGTGAGGGGATGAGTAGAAATGATGCCTGACTTTATCAGAGTGGCAAACCACACAGTTACACTGTTAGTTATAATTTTATTCTTTCTTGAAAGGTTTTCTGGTCATAAGAAATCCGTTATATTTCCTTATCATCAGCTGCACTTGTGCACGATATATAAGCTGTTAGTCTTGTCAGAATAATAGTGTAACTCAGAACTCTTGACATGATGTCCAGGTAAGTGAATCCTACAAGAGGTTTTATCAAAACGGGATTTGAAGGTGAGAGTGTTGCAATTGCTCCCTGGGCAGCTGACTGATGGGTAATTGCAGAATTTCTGTTTATTTTTCTTTGGTATGGTCTCACTATAACTATTTTATTTTGCTTATCCTTTTTTGAAGCATTGTCTTGTAGCATATCCATACAGACAACATGTACAAAGTGAGTTTTAAAGTCCATTAAGTGATAGTGATAACCAACAAATTTAAACCTTAAAAAGTAACATTTAGGTTCAGAGATGGTACTATGCTGCGATCTATGTCTCACATACAGTGCATACACAAAGTGCATGCAGGTGAATTTGTGTAGGTCCATCACTGAAAACAGTCACTTGTTAGAGCACATCTCATGAAAATGGCGATCAGATACGCTGTCCATGGTCCTGAAATCATAACAGTTTAATTTATTTAAAACTTTACTGTTTGAGTGTAGTAAATCTATTTAATGCTTTGATCCAAACAACAATAAACAGCACTTTAAAACTAACAAACAATTTCTAAACTCTAAGTGAAAAACGGGATGCTATTCAGACTTCCCATCCAGAATTCTGATTATTTTTAGGACAGGGATCAAAGTCGGTGTTTCCTTCCCTCTATTCTTCTTCCTATTGAGAAGACTGTAAAATTCCTGCCACATACGGTAAACCAAAACCTAAAAATGAAGAATTGCAAGAAGTTTTGTTGCTGCTGGTATTGCATGGGTCCTTTAGGCTGGAGGTTCCAGATCATCTCTGAGTTCACTAAGCAAATTTACAATTAGATGACTTGGAAATCTCTACATTTTTATCACATCTTTGTTTGGCTCTTTAGCACATGCTCTCAAATCTCAAAATGCCTCCTCTACACAGCAATAACTGCTACATTATCAAAGGCAAAAAATAAGATACAATAATAAGACAAAAAAAAAGAAGACTTTTTTTGACATTAGATGTTAGTACAATTAGTAGTAAATTACATGTGGCGAACATTAGTAAATCAGTTTGCACTTTGTACATACTGGCAATGCATTTTTTTATGCCAAAACCAAGTTTGTTCTGGTGCAATGTGTGAATATGGACATGGTGAAAAATTAGGTTTTACTGGGTACAGTGAATACCCTTCTGATAAAACTGTTCATTTACATGTAATTAAAGTCATATGATAGCAAATGCAACAAATCTATTTACCTTAAATCTGAGCTTGTTTATTTAGAACGAGCTGAAATTTGAGGAGGCAAAGTCTGTATGTATTCCTTTCTAAAAAACAAAAAAAGAAATTATTTTTAGTTGTTTAGTTTTCAGTGTTCTAAGTATTAACTTACAAAAAGTAAAGATAATACTAATTGTTGTAGGCACGGTCATTTTACACGTAGTATCTCCGAACTACAGCCGAGTGTAGCAGACATAAACCTCAGATGGTCGATATGACATATGTCTGTCCTTCTGCATATTCATCTGTCTTTTATTCCACAGAAACATGGTAGAAAGCAAATTAAGTCTAGGAATCATGGGTCAGTTTACACATAATTATCTCTCTCCCTGCTGAGAAGAGTGGACGCTCACCATCTATCTTTGATTTCAAATTATTTACCAACTAATTATTCACAGAGCGCCACTAAGAAGCTGATATAATCATGCAAAAGGAGCGCTAATTCACTCAACAGTAGACCTTATTGTACAGGACGCTGACTTATTAGAATATATGTGATCTTAGCAAAGGAAGAGAAAAACTTTAGCATGCTGTGATGTAAGAGTGTTTTAAGAAAGCATAGTTAAGCCTAATAATACTTCACTATTAAAATAATATGTTTCTGAAGTTATTTGAATGCGGGCTGCTGGGGCATAAAACTTGTCCAGGATTATATAAACTGTCTTTTCAAGTAAAACCATGCAAATCAATGTTGGTATAATGTATTTTTGTAGACTGTATGTCACTGGTTGACTTTGTAACCACTTGGTTTCCTAAGCCATAATCCTGCACAGTATTGGTTGTAAACATTTTGCTTTGGTATTTATTTGAGGGGTAAGTTTGCACACCCTGAATGGTCACAAGGCACTTCTTATTTTGCCCGAGAATTTTGAGGATTTAGATAACAACTTGGCCTCTGTGCAATCAACCAATGAAAAGCCACTTGTGAAATTTTCCTGCCTCTATCTCCCCGGGAAAGGTTTTCAGACTGTGTTTGATGTGGCCCCCAGGCACTGATCATTGCACATAATGTGACTCCTCTTCACACAAAAAAATCTCTCTGCATTAATGGTGGATGGTTGGAGACAGTTGCTTTCTTTACCCAGCAATTGTTAACACTCCTTAAAAAGCATAATCAAAGTGTTAGATTTAAATTTTTTGAGTTGGAAGATGGCTCCAAAGAAAGAGCCACTCCGGAAGGCAGGAAAAGGATGAAAATTAACTCTGAGAGCTTGAGTGAAGCTGCAGAGGAATGGGACTGTGTGCAGAGTAAAGCAGTAATAAAAGCAACATTATGTGTAATCATGCAGGGACAGTATATGCTACATACTGGGTGCAGTGTGCAAGTAGCAAGCCTCAGATTAGCATCTGATATGACTGCCCTTATGTCAAAGGGTCCAGTTCAATGCAATGTAGTTGGTTATCATGTGAAAAGAATATGAACCAAGACTCTTTCAGAAAGTGACAAAAACATACTGTAGTATGTAGGTTAAAAACAAAACAAAAACAAACCTACATACAAACACAATATTAGAGCACTGGGCATATCTTAATTTAAGTATGAGATAGAAACCACGCCAGCACTTATCCTTCTGCATATGATTTTTTTTGCATTTACACTGGTCAGAGTTCCTGTAGCCTTGAAATGGTTAATTCTTGCTTTCTGAAAACAGAGGAATACAAAAGCAAAGTCTTTGATAGCTTAATTTCCCAGATAACTACAAAATAACAGCACAACCTCATAAGGGTCATTGTAAGGGAAAGTTATTAAATCATCATTTTATTTTAATGAGGCTTATATCTTATAATGATGCTACCCTGAAGGAAAGATGTTATTAACTTGCAGGTTAGTTCACAGTCAGAGTATGCAATTAACCCACCTTTTCAAAAGAGCATCGGCAAGCAATCAAATGGGATCATAATGAGAGGAAAGAGATTGCAATGCTCTTTGGCTTATTCATTATTGAGAGGGTCTTTGCAAAGGGCAGTGAGGCTTTAAGGTGAGCCTGCCAACATGCAAAATAACACTGTACTCCTTTAATAAACCAGTGTGTATCTGACTTCTGATGCTACAGAATGGCTCCACAGGATGTGACCTGGATATGATTAAACAAGTCTGCCTCCTTCAATTTTGCCCAACACAAATAATTAAGGAAGGAAGGCAGCAATATTTCAAATAAAAGTAGGAGTAGGAAAAACAAGAATAATGTGAGCAGCGGCAGTCTTGTTGACTCCTAATGCATGCAGATGGCAGTGAAACAATCTAAAGACGTTGCTGGTAATTGTTCTATTTTCACAACAATTTTCATAAATTGTTTTCAGCATAGCTAACTGTACAATTCATTAACATATACACTGCAAGAGCAACATAATTACAGTCACATGACAGAGGGCTTTGGGACCTAGAACCCTTAACAGTGAGGATCAACAGCCTTGGGGCAATAACAGGCTTCCATGCACAAATTACCCTTCTGCTTGGCTTGCAGAGCGAAGTCAAAGCTCAATTAATCCATGTTAATTAGAGATAAACTTGGTAGATTGAGCCAGTTGCTCTTTTTGGTGTCTGATAACCCTTAACTTGGGATAGAGTCAAAGAAGACTGCATCAAACAGTCAGATCTTGATTCATCCCACAGGAAAAGCCTCCCAGACATGAGCCTTAATCCCATGTATAATAACTATTAAAATTCTAAACTTTGAAGACAAGCAGGAGCTTGTAAAAAAAACAGGGGTAACAAAAATTTCGTAATTAAATGGGAGGATAAAAATAAAACAGCCACAATATGAGAGGACTTAATAAGGCCTGGGGAATAGTACACTGTCATTTCATTACATTTGTGACAAGTGGGAAAAAAATCAACCAATTTCTCAGTTCATTAGAGAGACATGTGCTACGTATTAAGAACGTTATTGCAGTATATTTTTCTCAGTAAAACTGACTCTCTTATCCAACATAAACATTACTGCACTGTTATATTGATGCTGAAGTGCCTTATATTTCCACTTTAGCAGGTCAGAATACTTCATCTCACATTACTGGGGGAAATGGCCTAAAGTAGCCTATATGTTCCAGAAATGCTGAAAAGAAAGACACTTATTTTCTTATCTAATGCAAATAATCACAGTAATATATGAAGAGATCAACAGGAGATCTTTTACCATCTAGAACTTAGCAACCACTTACACAGATACACTACTGTGCACACATTTTCTACGCCCTATGCATATCCTTTTCCACAAACTCTTTATTTAATGTGTATTGTAGCTTACTAAGCTACATTAGCTAGACAGAGTGAAAAATCAATAAATGCATTAGACAACACGTCCTGCAATATGAGCATTAGACGAGTTTTTACATGGATGCAAGTATATTAATTACTCATTGTAATTAGAATCCAATAATAATCAAGACTCAAATAAACACAGATGTGTAGCGTTACAATGTACAACTATCAAAAACCATGTTTTAGATTTGCCATTTTTCACTTCACATTTCAAGCAGTGTTACTACCATAATTCAGTGAAGCCTGGGGGGATTTTCTTTTTTCCACCTGCTACTCCCCCTTGAGAGATTAGCCCACAACAGTACCTCAGAAGCTGTGCGCTATGCCGGTTCTTGCTCAAAGGTACAACCAGCAGAGTGTGCACTGCTTGCCAACAATAAGACTTGAACCTGCTGCAGGTGCTTACAACCTGCTCCCTAAATCATGTCACAGTATTTCTAGGAATAGGTAAAAAAAAAAACATGGATAGGCGTGGGAGGGAAATAAAAAAGAGGCAACTTTAAACACTTTTTCTTAATCCTCTCTCCTTTAATAATTTCATCATAAACTTGCATAACCAGCAAAGACTGTCTCAAATTTTCATCACTCATCTCTTAAATTTTCACTGACCTGGACTCTTTTCTTATGCAGCCTGAAGTCTAAAGAGCATTTTTAAAATGATAAGCAGAACCTTGAGTGAATTTCTACCTTCTCTGGCTTTGAACTAAAAAACCTTGTGAGATAATTTGTGTGAACTGATTAAAATGCATTTGCAGCCGCTGTTAACACATTGTGTGGGCTCCTGAGAGCCCTTGTGCATTCTCTTCTTGGACCCCCACCCCTCTGTTCCTAGGCAGCCTACATCAGGTCTGAGTCAGGGGGTGTTTCATCTGTACAATGACTCAACAACAGAGGCAGTTAAAGACGGTACGCACACACCTCATCCTAGCCTATATTTGAATCAGTGTTCCCATAAAAACTAAATATACCATAAAGCTCATAAATACACAGTGTAGCAACAACATGCAACATGAACAGTTAGGTATGACAAAGGAAGACATGCCCTGCTTCCATAAATGCCTGTAGCAAAAATTTAGAAAACAACAAACAGTATGACTGCACCCACCATAATGGAAGCATGATGTTTCCTATTGCCAAAAGTGCATCATTTTTGACTGCATACTCTGCTGAGATGATGCTTTTCCGTATTAAAATGAGACACTGTAAACATCTCATAGTCATACTGATAAAATGACAGTAATATTAATTAACAGCTTGATATTGTTACATTTGGCCCAAGCTTTGCAAATTTATCACAAGCAGCTACTGTTGTCATTTGTGCATAATGTACCATTCAGCACATCCACAAGAGGCCATTGAACATGCTTTTTGTGACCAAAAACTGACAAAGAAATGCAGAGATATATTTTTTTTGTAACAGAGAGAAATTATTCATGATGTTAGCTAAAAGGAACACATGCAGCTCCAGCATACACATCACATCTCTGTGATGTCCCAACAGTCTTTGAGTATACTTAGCAGGAAATCTTATCTAAATAGCTGCAAGACATCTTCCCACCCCCACTTTACAAAATCAAATTCAATATACAGCTTGATTGTTTCAAACCGTATTCTCTTATGCCACTGTTTTCTCTTCTAATTTCTTACTGTGTTTTCTTTTGTCTCCCAACCTCTCCATCATTCCTCTTTGGTTTTCAGTCTCCTCGTCCAATCAAGAGATGTGGCCTCTGACCTCACTGCTCAATGCCATTAAAATCCTTTCAGTAGTGCAGCTTGTAACACCTTGAGAAAGACTAGAAAGCCTTCTTCTGTCCTTGATATTTGCTTGTAGCCTTTTTCTCTTTATAGTCTATAGTCTAGTGTGAGGTATACAGTGGGAGGGGAAATACAGATGCATTTAACTGTTTAGCTTTACACCGGTGTTTTAAACAGGGCTGTAAAGGCATATTGATTGACTTGAAAGGGCCTTTTGTGTTTTACCACGAAACCCAAGAAGGTTCTGAAATAAACAGTACACTAACAAAGAAACAAAACAAGAAATGTGTGGATAACTTCAATGACATTTCATGGATGTTTATTTTTTATCCATTACATCAATTTTGTGTACTTTCTATAAATATCTTTGTATATTTCCTCTCCAGTTCCAGTTCTCCTAAATGTAATTTCATTATTGTTGTAGCTTGGACTTTAGTCCTGAGAGAAGTTTTACTTCCTCCAGGATATTCTTTTTATTTACTTTTTTCCTTCATCTAAATTGAGGATCTCATGATAAGGACTTTTTATTTACTACATCATGTAGGCTCTTGATGCAAAAATCACACTATCCACTAAAGGTGTTGGAATGTAATATTGTTCAGGTGGGACAGAAGGTAAGTGCAAATATGAGTAATATGTATAAGATGAAGTATCACATTGTCATTGCCACTGCATGTAGAAGAGTGTGCAACACTGTCACTAACACAAGTAAAAAAAAAAAAACAACAGCAACATAGACACAAAGCTTTGCCTCAATACCTCACTGCATGATTACTACCCAGGGGAATTCAGACAACAGTGCTAATCTGACTGAACAGCTGAACCCTGAGCAGGGGGTTTTACAAAGAAGTAATGGACCCCTCGGAGGACAAATCAAAGCCACAATTTAAGTGATTTGGCTGTTTCTATAGCTTGCTTGTTATCACTCATCCAATATGGTTTTCTGTTGTCCATGCAGGGAACACAAAACTTTACTAGTTATTGATCAGTCCATTGGATTCAGCTGATGAAAAAGCCGTAAAAGAGAATAAAAGGAATGGCAGGTAAAGAAGTCCAAAATTACACTCCAGTTGATTCTTGTCCAAAATATCTTTGTCAATATTGCATTTATGGCCCGTTATGCTTTTTACTGATGATGCACACATGCTGTATAATGTTACTCATTTGCTCACATTCATTAGAATTAATAATTACACTATCCATCATTTTGTTCCTATCCAATTCAGGATCATTTCAGGGCTGGAGCCTATCCCTGCTGTCAGAGAGTTAAAGGTGGGATATGCCCAGGACATGTTTGTCACAGAGCTAACAGAAAAACAGAAAACTATCGACTCTAACATTCACACCTATAGGTTATGTAGAACTGACAATTAACTTAAGATGCATTTCTTTGGGCTATGGGATAAATGTGAAGTACCAGTTGGGAAAAAGAAAAACATGAAAGTATTGGATAAATTTCTTTCTATTGATGTAACAGATACATCAATATTGCCAAAAATATCAGTACTGTACCAACCTCAAAAATCCAGTTCGGAGGCAGTTGTAACATTGCCAACGATGTACATAATTATCAAATTTTAAGATGTTCTACCGAGTAAAGCGTTGTTCTTTGCAGTAATCCTTACAGGAATGTCAGAAGAAAGAAAATAATACAAAATATGACAACCAACTAAATGAGAATAAAATTGTTTTAAATCATTAAATTGTTTAGAGGGCTTATTGGTCTGCTGGATCCCATGTGTTCTACACAACTGAGGTCTGGAAACAAACATTTCATAGGAGGCATCTGAAACAATATCTCTCCTTATGTAATCAGGAAAAAACTATAATTAGAGTAGAATATATATGTGGAGGTGGGGGCTCTGTATCCGTCTCTGAGCTTGCTGGAAACATGGACTTATCACATGTTGACAGAAATTAGCAACGACTATTTTCAGATTGGCTTTATTAAAGTCTCTTGCTACAATAAAGATCCTATCAGGATGAAGAGATTGTAGGTTGCTGATAAAAAACTAGCTGACTGCTTTATTCAGTCTTAGTATTGGTGCTTGGTGAAATGTACACAGCCAAAACAATAACTGCTGCAGCAGATAAAACCTCTGTGTTTTGCTGTGATGTACTCTTTGTTGCAGAGCGATCTGGCACTGGTGATGCAGATACTGGGCAGTGGTGGTTTATGGGGAGCCATCTTTAGCCTGGTTTGTATTCAAGCTCTTCACACCTGCTTCTGCTTTTTTTTCTCTCCACTGCCTTTAAGGTCTGCAGCCTGCTATACTGATCCTTGGAGCACCTGTCCTGTGCAGGATCTTCTTTAGGACATCCCCTTGTTGATAGTTTACAGTGAGATCTATTGCACAGCCAGAAGTGGCAATCTTTATTAGTTCCTCTCCACTGTAGGGTGGAGGGTTTGTGACAGAAAAGTAAGCTAAGAAAAGAAAAAAAAATCAGCACCAAAAATCATGCTCTATACAATGATGACTGACACAGCTGTGATGTTGCCATGATGTCGCAAGTATATGTTTTGCTCTCACGACAAGCCAAACTTCAACAAGAAAATGTGTCCCCTGTCAGTGCTTAGTTCTATGAATAATTATCCTACCATGATACTTTTCAAACTCTGTGCCTTTGAATAATTCATAAGGAAAATCCCGGGTTCTCTCGCTGACGCTTTCACCAAACTCTCATTTGGAACAATTGGAGAAAGCAAGTGGTGGGAGTAAAATGAAAAGAAAACATGCAAAAAATGGAGATCATTGAATTTCAGCATGAATCTGTCAGAACGTCTTGTCAAAGGCAATAGCCACAGGCTTCATTCAGTCAAACATGCAAAAGTAGGATTGTGTTTGCATTGCCGGCGGGTGTTCAGGTAATGTCACTGCTTAAACAATGTTGACTTGTGAAAACAGCACAAAAGAATGTAGCCAGAATTTAATCAAAATAAACATGTTCAAGTTTAATTAAATTGCTTTCTCAGTTGCACATTGCCTCCAGTACAAACAAAGGAATATCATTACTGGAAAAAGTATAAAAAAATAAAATTAAAAAAACTTTGAAAAATTCAAATTAGGGAACTTCATTAGAGTCTAGTAGTGTAAAAAAAGACATAAACAAATAAAAATAATACTAAGCTGTAATAAATAAATTTTGTTTCTCACATTTATCTATACTCTTATTGGTTTTAAACAAATGACCTTCTTCAGGTGATTGTCATTGCAATGGACAAGACGAATACGTTTCCTTCTCTAGTAGCTTCCTTGACTGTTTGGTGAATATTGGAGGGAAACACCCTCAGTGCTAATCACCAAATTACACCCAGTCCCTCAAGGGATCTCATGTCCAAGAAGACAACTTTTTCTTACTATTATTGTTTAATAATAGATTTTTCTGAATGAAAAGAAAACATTTAATCTGTAAAATGAGCATTAAAAGGGTTAGAGTTGGCTGTATTAAGATATTATATCCAACAATTTTTTGGAAAACTAGTAACTGAAATTTTTAGTACACTGTTGAAAAAAGCAGGACTTTTTGAAGTCAAAGTACCTTGAGCACTTAGTTACTGTTACAGTTCTGTCATATTTGCAGGCAATCCATTAAAAAAAGCAATGCAAAAGTAGCTCCACGTTCTCTCACTTTACTTCACTTTATTCTGTTTCATGTTTCCTTGAAGTTGCTTTCACAGTGAACACGGAGCAGTGAGAAAGCATCTGGATACATCCAGGGACTGTGTAGCTCTCTACACGGCAGCAGTTTAGCTAACAATAGCCCAGGGTGATTAGTTTAAGCACTCAAAAAGGGGTGATGTGGGAATCCAGTATTTTAACAGTAGGTCTGCCAAGGCAATATGTTCAAGGTAACTTCAGCTTGTAAAAGGCTGCAATCTCATTTCTCAAACAGACCCAACTGCTAACCAATAATCAAAAAGTTTCCCAGAGGAAGATATATACTTTACTCTATTGGTTAAAATCCACACGCCTGACTTTAATAATAGCTGAAATCAAAAATTACTCGCATTAAACACAAGGCCAAATAGACCACATGTTTCAGGCAAAGCGCTGAATCTAGTACATCTATGAGAACTATTACGCCTCTTTGCCTGTAATGGAATGTCTATAACTGAGAAATTATATATGTGTGTGTATTTCTGCAGGGTCAACATATATAAGTTTTCCCTGCAGAAATCTAATATTTCACATAAAAGCTTGAAAAATTGGATCAGGAGAGTCACGTGCCCATGTGAATTCTGAAATAGGATTATTTTTGTAATTGTTACTATATGAAATACATTGTAAATTATACCCTGGTTTAGAAGAAAAATTCCAGTTTAGACTGGTCAACTATTTTAATAACTTTAATAATATCCTTTTTTTTTTTTTCTTAATGATTTAAAATACCTGACTGGCTACTTGTTACAATATATTTACATGTTTAAGTTGAGTTTTATTCATAAATTGTAACCTAATGTCTTCACAACTGTTTATGATAGGGAGAGTTGCCACTTATTTGGCACTTAACCCCATGCGGGCCATAGTTGCCAAAATTCAGGGGTCAAAATGTGTTTAAGTCATTTCTGGTTTCAGCTATGAACTTTTAATCTTAGAGCCAGTTAGCACAACATGAAACCAACCAACACTTTCAACCATGATTTTTTGTTTCAGTGACATTTATGTGGAAGCATTTTGACTGTAGACCAGTCTAATGCTGCAAGTTAATGCTGCATGTAGGTAAATGAACTGATGGAATTATCTCTCAAATTTACAGTCATGGAGATGTGAAAGGCCATCTGGAAAGGTTAGTACTGCATGAGCAGTATTATTTGGGCACTTCACTGTTTCAAAGTAGAGACATGAAAAGTGAACTTGTCTTTCCTGTATGAGAAATTTGATTCAGCAGCTTTAAAGGTTATGCTATCAGGCTACTTTGAAATTCTTCATGAATGAAAAAAAGGAAATCTTTGATTGTGTATCTGCGTATCTGCAACATGTGCAATATGTGTAAATCCAACAGATGATCTGATATTAAGCTGTTTACAAGAGCTCTGTGAATCAGCTCTAAAATGGTATCAAATGTCAGCATCATTGTAAAAACATTTTTATTGCATTTCAGCGACAAGTATGGCCATTTCTGAATTATGATCTGACTAGCCCACTGACTCACGCCACCCCGGCTTAAAGACTGAATATATAACTACATGAAAGTTGGAGAGTTATATTTTATTACTGATTGAACAAAAGATTATAAATATGGAAAGACTACCAACTTTCTTTAATATACACTGTGACAACTAAGGAAAAATATGGATGCTTTCTGGCACAAACACATCTGACATTTAATGACTGTTTTTTTGGGATCAAGTGTTGGATCAAGGAGTTGGATTTTGCCAAGGAAACAGATTTGGAGACACTCACCAAAACAGTTCTGTATTCTTGTAGCAGACTTATTGAGGGCTCTTTATTCCTCACAACCACTTTCCTGCATTAAAAGTTTGTTGCTACCTAGAGACCTAGGGTGGGTTTCTTCAGGGCTCTGTTTGCTGAAGATAAGCTGTAACTGACTCTACTGCAGACAGACCCTTTTGAAAAGAAATCATTAACATGGCCATTTCTCATGGCACTTGGCTGATTTCTTCCATCCTGAACACTAAGGATGTCTACTTAAATTAATGACTTTCTTGACTGCTTGAAGGTAAGTGATGGGGAAGTTTATAATCTTTTAAGAAGGCTGAAAGGCAATGCTCAAAGGAGGGGATGGCTAATAATGTTTTATTATGAAAACAGATTAAATTAATCTTTGGATTAATCAGTTGCTCTATGGACTCACCCACAAAAATCTTATTATATTACTCTCACAACACTACCACCGCTGAGACAGTCTTTAAGTAAGCAAATTATGCCCATGTACCTCCTTAAACTAATAGCTTTTATATATTTTACCAAAATTTTAATACACATTTAGGATTTCATGTGTTTTTGGTTAAGACATGTTTTAAAATTAAAGATGCCAACCAATGTGATGTACTGAAAAAATGAAGCTTGTACCACTGCAGGTAAACTGCTTCTGAGGTAAGATATGGATCATGAGCTCTGAGATTATCTGCTGCACTGCCTTTTTCATAAGGCTGCTACACTTTCTAGCCAGTCTGGCCATCTCTTGCTACATCTCCCAGTCCATCTGCTAGTGCATGTTGACAATATTACTGATCCGACTGCAAACAACTTTGAAATATTTTCACACCTGTTTACTCACTCAAGGATTAAACTAATTGTACTGTAACAGAGACACAGACACACTTCTTTTCTACGAGTTCACAAGTTTCTCTGAACACTTTGGCCATGTTTGCATTTACAAGAAGATAAAACCTGACCAGCGAACAGATTAAGCAAGCAGGAATGAAGAATGAAGGCTATAATACATCAGCAAGAGCCAAATATATGTGACAGATAGATAGACAGATAGATAGAAAGGAGACTGTACTTTGATTAAAGATGAATAATTACTGTAGGGCTCAACGGGTCGCGGATGAGATATTGAGCTCAGGCAGAGTGGGTCAGATTGGGGGAGGATGTGTGAGTGGACACAGAGAATGTGGTGGGTTGCTGGCTGTACAGAAAAGTGAGAGAACCATATCAGAAATGAGCATAGAGTTCAGAGTGTGGAGTACTAATCCAAGCAAATAAAGAGAAATCCAGAGCAGATCAGGCACATTGGAAGGGGAGGAGGGTTGCAGACTGACAAGGGGTATTTCTGTTTTAAATATACACCATAGTAACCATAAACCCCACTGAAACTCGACAATGGAACCTATGCTGTAACCTGGTGTTCCTTTCCTAAAAATGCAGCTAAATGTCATCTTGATGCAGCCTATAACTATTTTAATTGAACTGTTCTATGCAGTAGATTCGTCCTGTGTATTTCTGGCTGTTTTGAATAAATCATTAAGAGAATGACAATCATTGACAATCTGTATAAAGAATAATGATCAACAGCTTCAATATAAAGACTAATAGATGTCAACAAATAGAAGGAATTGACTTGAAAAAATGTACAAAGTGCAAAAACCTGAGGGACAAATATGTTTGCATCTGAAAAGCTGACTATATAAAGCATATACAACATCATTACACCACAACAAGATAATTAACATCGAATGCACCATGAACAGACTTGAATTTAAGTTATGAAGACTCCACATAGATTCACCACAGAAGTCTAAATCAGCAACAAGGCAGACTGGTGTGTAGGGTAGATGAGTGAGAGGCTGCCAGCCTAGTGAAGCAGAAGCAACTGTGGATGATAAGCTTTCTTTGTTCTACTTTATACTTAAAATGTATATCAATAAAATATGTTTCTTTTTTTGTTGTAGCCAACTGTGAGGTCAATTTTAGTTTTTCAAAATCTTTTAAATATAACATAATTAGTTTGTTAATTCTTATTTAAGCATCTGATGAAACTTAAGAAATGACCATTGCAGCTCCAGTTGTAGGACCCCTGCACTTCAAAAAGCCAAACCGATGGTGGTGTGAGAAAACACACTTTTGCTCATAAGCTATAAATACATCCTAGTTTGTTAGTTTCTTTACTCTACCATATGTTACATTCAATGACTGAATGTAGTGTAAAGCGCTTTGGGGTCTTTAGGGACTACGTAAAGCGCTATACAAATGCAGGCCGTTTACTGTTATATTTCTCAGTTTCAGTACTGATCTCATTTTGGTTTCAATGTGCATTTCCACAGTGATCTTTGCTAAAAAGAGCATTAGAATCCTGTACTTATTGGAAGGTGTCCCCTAGGGTTTCTTCCAAGGACAACAGCGTCATCAAGATGAAAAAGTTCAGGGGAAAAAGGTTATTGGTTCTAGTCTGTAGGGGTTGGGGGGGAAACATGACGACACTAAGCCAGAGGGCACTACTGTGGCCTAATTATGGTCCAGATGGTCTGAATAGGTATCATTTCCAGCAATTAATTACTGAGTGTCCATGTGCACCACGTGGCCAGCATCCCTAACAAGTGTGTAAACATGTCCCCGGTTCTTATTAAATAAACCGAAATGATTGCTTTTATTCATGGAGTCTGGGTTTAAAAATGACTATTCCTATATGTGACACAGTTATTGTCACAAATTATTTTCAGGGAAATTGCCAAATTTTATATAAAACTTATATAAAACACATTTCTGGTCTGACAACAAGTTAACAAAAACATAACTCATCCGCTTAAACATGGCTAGACTGTAAAAACAAGTAAGCAATCTGATACATCTCATGTATGACAAAGAGCATAGGTTTTAGGGTCTTGTGAGGATGCTAAAACCTTTCCTTTTGACAACGTCGGTACGTTTTGTTGAGCTCTAATAAGCGGACTGTCTGTGTCTTGTTACACAGAATTCTATTTTTTATTAATTGTTCACATGTTTCAAAGTTAGACACTTCACGTTGCACTCTGTACAGGGGTGCAAAGTGCAGTGGAGGACAACGAGTGGAGGGGGGTATTATGGAAATTAGTTATAATTAGAGAGGTGCAAGTGAAAACAACACAACAAGGCACAGAGCCTGTGTGATCACTGAGTCATAAGTGCAAGATACAACCATCTGTACATGTAAAAAGGGTGAAACATAGAGGGACTTCACTGTTTGGGAGTGAGCATGACTTGGCTTTGTGGTATATTTTGTGCAGGGATAGTTTGATTTTAATGATTCATTTACGCATTTATAATTTAAGACACGTGTGTGGCGGCCCTTCTCTGTAGGCCACCACAGGAAAATTGTGACACATACCAAGACTGTCTCATCCTTGCTAATTTAAACTATCTTGACCACTGAATGAGAAGGGTACGCATTTCATAACTCCTGAAAGTCAGAAAATGGGACATCGTGAAAAAACTGGTTATTTGGCCTTTTTGAAATGGGGTTATTCTATTTTAATGTGTCATCCATCTTCTTGATAACGCATTAGTACGGGAATAGAAATGTGACTAGACTTGAGGCTAAGAGGTGATAAGTATAAAGCCAACATAAATAAATTTTTAATTACGCGTGTGCTTTGTTTGTCAAGAGCTTTACAAACACTATTCCAAGCTGTACACAAACAACACACCAGGCCACACCTCAGTGTTAGGATGATCCTTACTGAAACTGCGTGTGAACTCCACTAACATTAACCTGGGAAAAGATAAACTCAGTAATGACAACCTGTTGCTAAAATTGCAAAACTTCAAGAACTATTGTGAATGTGAGCTGAGTGTGTATCATTTTTTAAAAGCTCAAAAGCAATGAATTACAATATCAGCAGGCTGCAGTTGTCTTTTTTTCTTCATTAATGCATATGAAAGCAATTATGTATTCAGAATTAAGGAGCCCTGATGTCTAATGCTTTTTAGCTTGCTCACACCCCGTGGCCTTCAGTTTTGTGTTTCCACAATGATGCTGTGATAATTCACTTTCACCGTAAGAGCTCAGTTTTTGCTCAGTCACTCAAACAAAAGTCTTGAATTGACTCATCAAATTCTCAAGGCGCAGCCGAAAGCAATTACAGAGCATCTGGGTGGAAGAGCTATAGCAAAGGCCTTTTTCTTACTCTGCCCTTAATAGAGGCTTGGCTTACAAACAAGATGAATCATGCTCTTCTTTTCCTTAAGCCTCAGCATTTTGGTGAAACCTTTCAGACTAGCATTGTATGCTCATAACACCTCACCACTGGAGACAGTGGAAAGATTAAGCCTACACCAGCATGCAGAAAATGCACATTTTAAGGCTCTTAGGATCTTTTGTACAACGTGCAAAAAAAATGCTAACAGCAACTAAAAGTAGTAGTAGTATTCTTAGTGTTTTTCTTCTTGTCACATATGTTAACAGGTGTCTAGCTCTTGAAGACAAAGACTTTGGCTAAAAGGTATGTATTATGTAGAAAAGATGAATTCATCACTCACTGTACAATTCTTCCCTGCTATTCTTCATCTACTCCACACGAACAAGTGATAGGATGATAAGATGGGTAGTATACGCAAAGGTTATGTTGTAAGACGGAGGAAGCTTAGTAAGGCGACACGGACACAAAGCTTATTTTTCACAAAGGGCACTTGCCATCAGGATGCTTCTGTAAAGTTTGGTGTCACTGGCAAAGATTTAACAAGATGACATGGATTTACACCCATCTGTGTGTGAGTCAAAATTAAACATTTGTCTGAGGGGGACAATCTCACAGTATCGCAGTATTTCAGGCAACCAGGGGAGCAATCCAAAAAGTATTTTTTGACCCTAAGCATTTAAATTAGGCTGCAGAATGTTTTTAATCACGTCATTGAAAGTAAACACGCACACTCTAAAAAACAACAACAGAAAAAAAGAGGATTACACTGAAAAGAATGAAGACACTGTATGACTTTCTCTGATCCCTCACACCTCTTTTTCAGAGATTATATTCAAATATTAATCCATTCAAAGCGCCCATTTAGATGCTTGTATGATTACTAGCATGAGCTATGTGTATTATAAGTAATACACATAACTTTTAAACACAGTCTTTATATAAATTTACTCCAATAGTCCATACAGATTGGAGACTTTTGCTTAACAACTTATGTTTTAAACACAAATATGAAGTAAAGATGTCTTACCAGTAATTCATTGAGTAGCCAACTGATATCAATATGCCACAAACAGTCCTTTAGAAAACAGGATTCTTGGTTTCATCTTGTGTGTTTTCCTCTATCTTGAACAAAAAAAAAGATCTCTCAGGTGTATCGAAGCTGAAAAAAAACAACGCCGCAACTGACTTGGTGGAAATTGATAAAAGTTAAAAGATCTGCATCAGTTATTCAGTCTGCATTCAAATTGCAGTTTCAAATAAGGAAAATCAAATAAACTTTGAAAACACTACCTACTAGAAACAAACAAAGAAGATTCAATAGGTCTGTTTGCCTGCTAATGCAATCCGAAGCTGCTAGCTAGTTACCTAGTCTGGTTAATTAACCCCCAGAGGATTAGAGAGAGCAGAGGCTGCAATCTCGATAGGCCTACTGGGCTCAATCAGGACCACAAACTGAACATTGTATATGGCATAAAACTGTTGTAGTAAACACATTCTCTTCCCTCTGCCAAACCCTGGGGAGCTCTTAATCAAACCACAATGTCGGTGCCTGTGCACAAAATGAAGAGAAGAATGGAGAGAAAAGACCTGAAAGCATCTGAACTTACAGGCTCTTGGCATTTTCTTTGACATCCAGTGACATTTTAGCTCTGCTTTCCAGCTGAGACTGTTTCTACCTGAAGAAAGCACAATATATTGTGAGGATTTTACTTCGTCTTTAATTATGAGCTTCACCTTGGATGGTATTTTTTCCGCACAGAGTTTGCATAATGCAATTAGGGCAATTTCATTGATCTATGTTTCGTCATTAAACACAGACTGTACTCATTAGCAATCTGCTGTAATGTAACTATTCTCCCATTTAGATGCAATGCTACAGAAATCATCAGCATGATCTGACCAAATAGATTTTCGCTCACTGTGCAGTTGCTGAAAAATGCAGTCTCTCATTTTTGAGTTCAGCTACACTAATGAAAGACTGACTTAGTTATTGAAGCATGCTGAGCTATTTAAAGCTCATCAAAAGTGTTTAGAAATTTCCAAAGATGATGAATGCAGAACCCTGCCTTTATCACAGCTGCACTTTTTCCGTTGGTGCTGTTTCTGTTCTGGTTTGCAAGTTCCTGGTTAGAGCTGAGGGAGACTGGTGGAAACGTGAACACATTACTCTGAACAGCTATTTAAATCTGCATTCTTATTGACTCGTGCTGCTCCAACTGACTACGCAATCTCCTCTTTCCTGGTTCCTTTTGTTTGTGTTATCGTTCAGGTTTGGTTTGCACCTCCCAGCACGTATCTCACATTTGCTAACGCTTCACTTTATTACCTACATGACTTGATAGTGAATTACGCACTTCATGTTTATATCCATTAGATTAAATAAATATTTATCTT
Organism: Oreochromis niloticus; assembly: GCF_001858045.2. Taxonomy (NCBI): domain Eukaryota; kingdom Metazoa; phylum Chordata; class Actinopteri; order Cichliformes; family Cichlidae; genus Oreochromis; species Oreochromis niloticus. The sequence goes on along the minus strand of NC_031966.2, from coordinate 14,028,513 downwards.
TGTTTTTCATTTTTGAAAAAAAAAAGTATGAAGTCCTTTAATTCTGCAGGCATTCACTGGTAACGATCAAAAAACATTGTTTGAAAGAGGGGAATTGTGAGTTTCACATGGTTGCCAGTAGGTTGCATAACAACACCAGTGGCTCCAGTGACTCCAGACATGCCTGCAAACGTATTGGACGAGTTTGATTATAGCAATGTTTCCCAACCTTTTGGAGCCATGGCACATATTTCACATTAGAAAAATCACACGGCACACCACCAAACAAAAATGTCACAAAAAGCATATTGATAATTTTTCCCTGCACATCAGGCATAGCGGAATTGGTTGGGTCTGTCCCCAGTATAGACTTTTTGCTTTCTTTTGACCACTGCTCATGCTAGGGCCTTCATCTGGGTCAGAATTTTCTCCAGGACCCAGGTCAGATTGACTACGTTTTCTTTTCAAATATTATCTATTGCTGTGTTGTCTCACTCACAGCATGATTAATATGTATTTTCTTCTTCATCTTTTTCTGTTTTACTGGCAATTGGCAACAGATTTAATTAGAGCAGGTTGTTGTACTGCCCTCTAGTGGAAGACAATGCAATTGTTCTGCCGGTCGCTTAGAGTACCAATCACGTAGAACCAGATAATTTTCCATGGCACACCTGATTATTTCTCACGGCACACCTATGTGCTGCTGCACAGTGGTTGGGAAACACTGGATTATGGTATGAACATATGCTATGCATCCGCAGGGGAACTCCTGAGCAAGTTTTGTATGTAAACCTTTATATTCAGCCATGTTTTTTTAAATTTACTGCAAGGTTGTTATTTCAGCAAACCCATAATTATAGCCTTTTGAAATCACACACACACACACACACACACACACACACACACACACACCTACACACACACACACACACATACACACATACTGAGTAAGTCAGCCTTAAAAATACCTAGAGGGATATGTTTTTTTGTTTTTTTTTTAATATTCATGGATGGTAAACTATGAAATGAACAGGTGGGGAGAGGAAAATGGTGAAGGTTCCAGTCATATCACCGGAGCAGAACAATTATTCTTAATCGAGACCTTCTTGTAAATTGTGACAAGGTCTTGCCCCCAAATTACGCAGGACACAGTCAACAGCCACAAAATAAATATTTAATGACATTTTTTTTAAAGATAAGGCTCAGTAGCAAGCATGAGAAACTGTGTTCTGAAGATATCAAGACGCTGTAGAGGTTTGGTTAGGGCATGGTGGCGGTGTGTATCTAAGGATTCCAGTGGAACACAAGCTCACTGACCAGACTGAGGAAGTATCTTCACACAGTAGTGTTAAATAAAAGCTGTATATTACAATTTTATGCAATAAAATTACATATTATCTACATTAAATCACTAAAGTGGAAATGATTCTGGAAGAGCCAGAAGGAAGTCATCCACAGAAACAAACTGTTTTCATTAAATCAGTGCTTTAAAATACACACACACACACACACACACACACACACATATATATATATATGTGTATGTGTGAATTAAATATAAGTGCTGCTCACAGGCCAAATGACATGCAGCATGAAGCATTGCACTTCACAATCTGTGTATATTAACCTTATCTTATATAACATATGTATTGTATGCAATAAATAAGTACCACCATCTAAAAAGTAAGCAAGAAGACTTGAGCATTAATCAAAATCTGATGATTTGTTTGCTTTCCCAACCTGATTCCTCTGGAGACACTGTGGATCTCTAAAAATGCATTTCATCCTTTGTTCTTCATAATCAAGAGTCACAAATCTTTTAGCCACAAGAGGCTTTGTCACTTGAATATAAACAACTGCTAAAATAACTGATGCTGACTGACAATCTATGCGACATCCAACGCTCTGCATTTCTCACGGTACCTTAGATAAACAAAATTTTCCACCTACAGTATAATCCCACATGCCTGTTTAATCGTGGACAAAGTGCCTACCAGGGGTGATGACTAATTAGACTTCAGATAAATATTTACGGTAATCACTGGTTAAAGCAAGCACTTACATGCTTTTGTGATCTAGTATTGAGATCTGTATTTTATATATGGTCCATTTTCACAAATATTCCCTAGATTATATTTAAAAAATCTATTATATGTAAATAGATGCTATATACATTACAAGTACAACAAAATGTACAGATATTTTAAAAAAAATCTAGAAAGAAGCCCTAATGTATATAAGACACAATCTGATATAGTCATTTGTATGGAGAAAAAACCCAACCACCCCAAACCCCCCCCCCCCCAAAAAAAACCCCCCAAAAAATCCTGCTTTAGTAAAAGTCAACCTATCACTAGGAATCACATAGACAATAGGTTAGTCATTCATTATTTTATAAGCAAAACCCATCTCTCTGTATCACTGTTGTAGAAAACATTACTATTACCGTGTCACAGCTTGTAAAAAAAAATATACCTGCAGGAATATCGAATTTCTTAGATTGTGAGTACACAAACCTGTTAAATCTGCCTTCTACTCTGCATGTGGCTGCAAAGTGACTATAGCACAGAGGCAGATGGGATATTTATGGGATGTTTAATTTCTTTAAAACCTAAATGTGTTATGTTAAAAAGAACACAGAAAACAGCAAGTTGGTATCTAATTATGGAAGTCATAATTAATCATGATGAATGTGGGCCTATACCCAACACTAGCAAATACAGAAAAAGACACTGGAAATTTAAGGCATGCTGTAGAGACCCAGCACGGGTGTTAGGCCGAGTAAGAAAGAGGGGATACACATTCATGAAGAGAAGGAAGGGTGAAACCAGTCCAGTGTACTTAAATGGCTGATAGAAAAGACATTGTTCATATGTATCATAGGGGTATCATAGAGACAGGCATTAAGATTAAGGTAGAGAGAAAGAAGGTAGAACCCAGTTAATTGAGAAGATGCTGAACTGCCCATTGACATGCTTTGTCACCCTTTGAGCCATGGATATGTTTACATGGACGCAAACATTCAGGTTACTTTTTGTTTAAAAAACAGTTTTGGTCACCTTAGTGTATCAGTAGTATATAGCTGTGTATTCTTAAATATGACATATGGTTACATCTTTTGGTTTAAATATAGATGGAAAACAACATTTGAAATATGGACATCCATAATGTACCTTACAGTGGTTTGGCTCACTTCCAGTCTTCCCTTACTCTTTTACTTTCCAAATGATGTGTCTGTGAGACACTTATTTTTATGTAGACCGATCAGCAAAAATATTTACTGTTGTAAATATTTGCAGTGTTACTTTGTTTTTAAATCTTGGGCTTCAATGCACTTTGATTTCCCATGAGCCCACCATAGCATACCTAAAAAACATCAAAATAGATGCAGCACATTTTACAGTTTAAAAGAAAAATACTCAAAAGTTTTTTTTAAATCATGGATAATCAATGATCTATAACAGCTTTCAGGTCTAAGCAATCTCATGCATATTTGTAATTTAGTTAACTCACAAATGAAAAAAATATGTGCATAAGGACAGGTTCCCTGTAATGTATTTATTATGAATAAAACCTACAAATGAAAGGTTTTTCTCCATTGCTAATGAAATTCATATGTATCTTTTATCAGCTCCCAAAAGTGAGGCTTACAGATGTTCACTGGTGATTATATAAATGCTGTTAAGGAAAACTACATTTTCATTTCTATTATAGGCAACACCTGATATAAATCAGCCATAAATCAATATTTCCTTTATTCACAATATTGGCCTATGTATGCACAAACACAGCCAGAAGTCTGAAAAAACTTAGGGTGCAGCACGAATTGAAGCAAAAAATTCTTCAGAGCATTGCCTTTAGCCCCCTTCTACGCTCACTTTGCAATGCTGCTGCTTAGTTATCATGTCTCACACAGTCAGATTCAACAATGCATTGCTGCATGCCTAACTGTCACTTCCAGGTGGATGTTTCCCACAAGCTCGAGGAAAGAAAAAAAAATACATTCCTCCTCCATGACATCCTGTCCCCTATGAGATATAACACCTCCTTCCATCTGCAAAAAAAAGAAAGAAATCTAATTTTCAAAAGCTACCTGTCCGACAACACAGTGGCCACTGTTCAGACCTGTAGATTTGCTCTCGGCAGTCATTGGATCACACCTTCCTTCATCATCATCTTCTGCTCCAAGCCCTTGTTCTCGCTCCTCGAGGCAAGACCACTTTGACACTCTCGTTCTTTGCCTTTTTTTCATCGACCTCTTGACCATTACAACGATCTGTAATGGTCCAAAAGAGGAATGCCTCTCTCTCTATTTCTGTACTGGAACAAACAAGAAACCTCTCATTGGATCCAAAGTGTATCCTTGCAGTCAAGTGTTTAACCACATGAGCAAAGTCCTGAGCAAACCACATCATTCTCAGATTGTCCAAACTCTAAATCTGAGACGTGGACGACTGTTACCTTTTGCCCATAATAGCGTAGGAATAATAACACATTGTAATATAAACTGTGATAAAAATGAACCTCAATTTGCTGGTCCTAGTGGCCCTGCTGAATGTGATTCCATCGGCTGTGGCAGGGAACATTGTGCAGTATTCACTCCTACAGATAAGATTAGGTCGGCAGTGAAAGATGCACTCATCCACCCGCAACCCTTCTCTGGAAATGTCACTGTGACACAAGAGAAACTCAAAAACCTTAAAATGTTAAGGAGTTCTTTTGTGAAAGCTTGTCCCAAAAAGCTCTCCTCATTACTCTGTAGCAGTGAGAAAATTCAAAGCGTGTGTGGTGTTTTTCCACATTCAGGTGAAGTCAGTAAACGAACTAATGCTCAGCTAGTAAGACGAGACCTCATGATTATTAGAATGGTACAATCAGCTCTGACAAGAGAGACTTCATGTCCTTGACATGATGTAAGCAAACAATAAACATAAACTGGGAGTAGAAACTGGTATGAGCTTAATTCTTTAAATCAAAAATGGAAAGGCACTTTGAAAGGTGAACTTATTGCTATCGCACAGTCAGTGTAATGCAAGTGGGCTTATAATATTAATGCGGTTTAATTTGTTACAATAATTAAATGTAACTTATGGATTGCATGCATGGTATAGTGATTAAAAGCAAAAGAGTTTTATATATATTTGACTGAGACATCATTTCCTTGTTCACCTATGTATGAAGCAGATATAACTATAGATGTTTCTACTTTCGCTCACATACAAAACATTAACGATGAAGCTAAGCTCCAGGAGATGCTTTCGAAAGGAGTCTCCTGTTTCATACATACAACTTGTAATTTTTCTGCTTAGTTTCCTGCACCAGTAATTTTAATTATAATTATAACAATTATAAAGAGATACTGAAGAAATTGCAACATTGAAGATGCACACATGATAAATCTGTTTATAAAATTCCTTGACTTTTTCCTATTAGTGAGTGCTGTGCTTTCTCATTAAATCAGCAAGTCTGTTTCATTTAGGGTTTTATGACTGACTTTAGAGGCACAACAAAACAACTAAATATTTCCAGCTGAGATACAAAAATATGAAAACATCAGGTTCAGGTACTGTTAGCACTCAGTGGCATTTGTGTGATTAGCAGACGTTGAAATTATCGGCTCTGCCCACTGCCTGAGAGCTGCACCCTGCCTTAAAGATCTTTCCCATTCAATTTAACGGCATGTTGCTCTTGTCCTCTTTAACTATTTGGCTGTGCCGTTGTGAGGCAGTGCATCATTCCTGCTTTCTCATTGGTCAGGACGCTCTACAGTCCTAGCTGAAGATGGGTAACCATTACCTCCTACCCAACTCTGCCGCTTCACTTAGCTCAGATTTAATTAACTCCAACCAGCCTTACTCCCAAAGTGATAGCTGCAGAGGACTGTCCATTTGGGATTTTTGATCAAGAAGTGGACAAGAATACAAACTAGGACTTCAAGCTGTAGGAATGCTGAACCACAACCTGATGATTGTGATGCTATGCCTAGTGGAATGCATACTCAGTTCTATGGACAGAGGCTTTCACATACACACCCAGCCCTTTATTCTGTTAGCATCCCCATCCGTACTCGTCTCAGATCCGACTCTGATATTTCACTCCTGTGCTTAATTAGGCCCCACAGTTAAACAATGCTCTCAGCCTCCAAGGGTCTACTTTACCAGCACAAAAAAAGAGAGCAGTAGGGGTGAGCGGAGGAAATTCATATTCATTTCACATAAAACTATCAGGGAAAAAAAAAACTAAAAAAAAACCCCCTGTCTTTTCTGCTGACACCCCATAATTCACCTCTGACTCTATGGCACCCCTTGTGGGTGGTAATCAGATCACAAACAACACTTGCACAGACTGGGATAGATAATACATGTAACGTGTTTGACATAGCAGTGTGGTCTAATGCTCTATTTAAAGGCATACGAGAATGTCTCCATTTAAAATGACTCTGTGCGTATGTTCTAGCCTACATTCTTCCTGGATACCAAGTGATCCATGAGGACTCCTCCACTACAGTGTCAGCAGCACTTGACAAATGTGCTAGCCCTGCAAAATGCTTGTACAAGCACAAACATATCTGGACTATTTATCTTCCTGCTGGAAAATTTATCAGAATATGAAAGCATATCAACCGCATCCATTTTGTTTGGAATCAAATCTGACAATAACAGGCAGACATTGGGAAGATGATAGATGGCAAAATGTAGAAGAAAACAGAAAATGGCAATTTCACACTAAAATTATTTAATGTTTAATATCCGGTTGGTTTCCTTCCAGCTATTCACATTTCAGTTGTGAAGAAGCAATTCTGAAGTTTGATGTCCCATGAAACAACTGTGGTCAGAGATACATCACTGACTCAACCTCGGTGTAAAATGTTTTGCCCCATGGATGGATCACCTTTCTTTAGCTTGGAAATTTATCAACTGTACCATGCAAACAAATAAACTCTTCTCTGGCATTTGATGAATGGACAACTGTAAATGTTTACTGGGAGTTTACTGAAAGTGCTTTCTAGCTTCTTCTTCTCCATGAAATGTGAGTGTGTCTGTGTTCCCAGGTGGACATGTCCTAGTGGTGACCTACTACCCAGCTTGTACTGCTTGCCTGAATAAGTCTTAACGCACTGAGCATAAATATTCTGAGGTAAAATGTTGTGTTTGATCCTATTATTTCAAATGAAATAGAGATTAATTTTATTATTATTATTAAATGTACTACTAATTTGTTTGTGGTCTGTTTGACAACATAATTGTAAGGAATATTATTTGGGGGTGTTGCTGGTAAAGATGTAAAATAATTTTTCAACATGTAGGGAGCAAAAATAATTTGCTTTCCATAACCAAGTGGCTGGCAAAGTATACGGAAACATCTTTGCCGAGTATGGCCTGGAGTCCCGGGGTCAAAATGGGTTAATGTCCCTCGGATGGTTGGGAATGACCAAACTAAGATCCTGTTGGACTTCTAGATATAGTGGTGGTGGACAATCAGAGGAAGAAGGCTGAAGTGACAGATATAGCTATACCTACTGATAGCAACATAAGGAAGAAAGAACATGAGAAGCTAGAAAAATACCAAGGGCTTAGAGAGGAGTTAGATGAAATCTGAAAGGTGAAGGGAAATGTGGTCCCCATTGTAATCAGAGTACTTTGGGCATTGACCCCCAAACTGGGTGGGTGGCTCCAGCAGATCCCAGGTATGACATCTGAGATATCTGTCTAGGAGAGCGCAGTTCTAGGAACAGAGGAGATACTGCACAGGACCTCTGGTAGGGGATTCACGATTAATGAACAAAGACTTTTTTTTTAAGTAACATGGCATGGTCAGTGGTACTAGATGGTCTGGGCTGGGTATTTCAGAAACTGCTGATCTAATGGGATTTTATCACAGAAAGTTTTTTATGGTTTACAGAGAATGGTCCAAGAAAGAGAAAACATCCAGTGAATGGTAATTCTCTGTGTGAAACTGCTATGATGATACCAGTCCGAGGAGAATGCCAGACTGCTTCAAGCTGATAGGAAGGCATCGCAACTCAGATAACCACTTATTACAACCAAGTTATGTTGTGCATCTCTGAATCCACAGCATGTCAAACCTTGTACCTAGGCTACAGCAGCAGAAGACACTGAACGACACTCCCATGACCTAAGAACAGGAAACGCTATGATTTCACAGACTCGCCAAAGTAGAATAGAAAACTGGACAATACAAAAATTGGAGTCTCAATTTCTACATTTAGATGGTAGGGTGAGAAGTTGGTGTAATTAACATGAAAGCATGGATTCATTCTGCCATGCTGCAGCAGTTCAAGCTCCTGTTGGTGTAATGGTGATTTGGGGGATATTTTTATAGCATACTTTGCTCCCCTTTGTACCAGTTGAGCATCGTTTTAACACCACAGCACCACACATATTGTTGGTGATCCTTTCCGTTCCTTTATTTTTTTATTTTTTTGCTGCTGTTACAACCAAATTTTCCCTTGTGGGGCAATTAAAGGATTATTCTATTCTATTCTATTCTATTCTATTCTATTCTATTCTATTTATGACCACCGTGTACCCATCTTTTGATGGTTGGTTCCAGCAGGATAACAAGCTATTTCACAAAGCCCACATCATCACGTGCAGCCAGTAGATCTGCAGAAACTGCATAATGTTGTCATGCCAGTATGGACCAAAATTTCTGTAGAACTGAATAATTAAGACAGTTCTGAAGGCAAAAGATGGTTAAATCCAGCACTAGTAAGGTGTAACTAATGAAATGCCCAGTGAATATGTTTTTTTAAATTGACCTTTACCAGAGTAAATTGCGTGAGTAGCCATTATCCAACTTGATAATTATGATTCATTACTTCACAGTTCTGCAAATTATGTTTAATCTCACTTTGACACTAACTACGGTCCCTCTAATGCCCTTAACACAGAGCTGATTCTTGAGTGACAAAAGCAACAGGATTCCTAACTGTGCTGTTCTAACACTTACTGTCACTGTAGCACTGTACTGTATAGAGTCAGTGGCACATTTTTCACTCTGTCTGTTCTCAGTGAACAGCTTGAAGCCTTGCTGAGCGCATTAATCCTCTGGGATGGGGCCCTTTAGAATCATTTATTCACAGTCAGAGGTAAAGTACAGAGAAGTCAAAGGTTAGTATTTGGTCACCCCAAGCCTGGAGCATTTCCTACTGGGTGTTAGACCAAAAAGACTGAGACACATATTATCGGGAGTAGCAGTTTTTGCAAACTTGTGGTCACAGGTATCTCAAGCAACGCTGCTGAAGTTGGATTAGCATGTCCCATGTGCTGTTCGGTACTTGCAGCAACTTGAGCTGACAAAATAGCATAGAAGGACATTTATGCAATTATATTAAAAACTTAAATGCATTACTCCAGCAACTATCTCTAGCAGCCTGTGTGTGAGTCATTACAGTAAACATCAAAAGCCTTCAGCAAGAAATTCCATACGCAAGCAATTATATTTGTTCTTAGGGTCAAACACTGTAGTACACAATAACTCTAAGGCTAAACTCTCTCTGAGTATTCATTGCCAGGAAGCATCCTATTCATAAGCGGGAAAACAATAACAGCATGACAGAGTAGCAGAATATTTAAATAGCCTGAAGAAGAAGTCGTATGATTTCACATAATTACTATTCATGGATGTCTACTCAATATGGGAACAATATTGAGTTTTTCTCTACAAAGACTGGGTTTTCAGCAGCACAAATTCATTCTTTAATGAGTGTGGTCTACTCACATATATACCAAACCTTTCTCAACTAATTTGTAGAGTAAAACACGTGTTTCAAATTATTTATATATAGAAATAACGATTTGTTTTGTCACATGCATAAAACTTATCTGGACTTCCATCTTTGAGAAACATCCAGATTTTTTCAATGTATACATGTATTTTCCAATTTAAAAAATACAAGAAAAAGACATTAACTTAAGGTTTACAGATCCTATTTAGACCTCCTGTCATTTTGTGGGATTTTTTGGTACTTTGTTGTCTAAATTCTTTCACAACATTCTTGTTGAAAACAACAAAAATACTGAGGCTGCTTTCTGTAATGCATCATCACATGTTGTGTCTCCCCCGTCTTTCATTTTGGACATTGTTTCTGCTGTCAGTATAACAACTCATCTTCATGTACTCTCAGTAATTTGCTATTAAAGTTGCCTATGGGCCCATAAAGCAGAAACAATGATTGAAAAAGACAATGATAACTATGGCTGAGTTCTATCTTGGTCCACAGCAGTGTTCACTGAGGCACATAAAAAGATATGCTTCTTCCTTAAAGTAATTCTGATTGCAACTTGCAATCTTACGAGAATGGCTCTAAATCTATCCCAATTGAATGTGGATGTGCAATTTCTTTACTGCTTTTTTCTTATATTTTCCTTTAGAGTTTTTTATTCAGTTTTTTGCCTTTTGTAGATGAAGAAAAGTAAAAGGTGGAGAGGCAATTTACATGATTCTTGGTTTTGATTTAAACTCAGACTGACGCACTTAACCATGTAAAAACCCCAAACATTGTGTTCCTACTAAAGATGTGAAATGACATAGAAGGCCTCAAATGTTACCTAGTGTGGCGGAGGACCATTTCTCAGGTCAGAAACTGCCACAAGGTTTTCCCACATACATTACTACATTTTTATTCCCTGATTGAAGAGCGGTATATCAGGAGTGGATGGGGTGCAGGATGGTAGAAAGGTATTTGACTGATATATAAAAGGGAAAAAAGGGAAAAAGCAAAACATAACACATGTGTAGGACTATATATTAGAGGGGCTCTGATGCTTAATTGTCATAATGAGCCGTACACTCCCAAAGTCAGAGATACAGAATTAAAAAGGTTCCCCTGGAGTTGTAATACACTTGAATTGTGCCCTCAACTTTAAGAACTAATGCTTTATGTAACACTCCATCACATCTTTATAGAAGGCAGGCCGTCTGGAGAATGCAGACTTGCTCTGAAAAGTTCTTTTCCAAGTGAAAATGGAGCCACATCTCTGTCATCGCATTGCACCTCAGGCAACATCCTCACTCTCCATCTGAGTGCAGTCGAAATCTTAAGTGCTGTAGGACGATTTGAAAACCTTAAAAGCACACATACTTGCCTTTGTCTTGATATTACTTGCTTTACCCTTTTACATAATCATACAGCATTCATTCAAGTAGCAAAAAAGTACATTATTTTTACTCGAACCAGATTCTAACCATCAGTTAGGTATGAACCTTTCTGCAAAGGTATCAAAGGCTGATATTTCTAACACAGTTATTACCACAGTGCAACTGTGAGGTGGGTGTGGGTAAGCAAAGATGAATGTACTCATTCAGCACTCCACCCCACCGTTCAATTCAGGGGAAGTGTCCTTGTATGTGTAGCCGCTCTTGAAGGATATGCTTGTCTGACTTCTGAAGCTATGCACTGAAGGAACAGGCAGCAAGCAGACAATCACAGAGGAGCTGAGTGCGTCCATTAAGGCTGTCAGTTAGCATGGGCCTTGATTAATTGCATACTGCATAGTTGCAAATTAAGGTAGATCTCAACCCCAACCCCCCCCCCCCCAAATAATTAGGTAAGAACAGATTGCCAGAGAGAGGAGGGTGAATACTGGGTGCCTGATGTCACTCACTCTTTCACTCTGTCTTACATGTAATAAAAGCTCTTACTCTGTGTTAAGCATGGGCAATAATTGTGTGTGTAAGGGTGTGGCTTGTGTGAGTGACTGAGGGTGTAATAATGATGCTGATGGTGAATGCATTTATATCTGCCCTCTATGAACTGTGTGTGTGAATAGCGTAGGGTATGTGCATGGAATGTCTATACTCTGCTTGAATATACATACATTTTCTACTGAATGGGTGAAAAGAGTAATGTTAACATATGTAGAAATATATTGCAGATGACAGTTTTACCTTTTAAGTAACATTACTGGAGCCGTGGTTACACATGTATTTTCAATGTGAATTTTATCTTTTGATCATGCTGGGGTGGATTAACTGTCAAATCCCACTGCTGCTTTTAAATCCAGTGCTGATGTAAAATCCAACACAGCCACAACCTGAATTCAACTAACAACGGACTCTGGGGACAGGTGAGCACAATTTTAGCACAATCGAGACATTCTTGTTCTTGCGTCAGCAAAGCATAGCCCACAGTCATTCCCAACACTCTGCAACAATTCCTCAGTGGTGAAACAACCCCACCAGCTATGGCCTTGATCTCAGAGCAACCATCTTTTCTCTCACTTCAGTGATACTAAAAAGTGTGGCTCTCTGTACCAATCCACTGCTAATATACAGTGCTGTGAGAAAATTATCTGCCCCCTTAGTTTTTTTGGATATTAGTCATACAAATAATGATTGCATTTATTAAGGGGGGAAAACTGCCTGGTCCTGTGTGAAAAAGTAAACGCCTCACTTGTTAAATCATGAATTCATTGACATCTATCAGTCTGGAAAGGGCTGTGAAACCATTCCCAAGGTTTTAGGACTTCAGCATCCATGGTGGGAGCCATTGTCAATAAATGGAGAAAACTTTGAACAATGGTGAACCTTTCCAGGAGTGGTTGGCAATTCACCCAGGAGATACAAAAGTACCCAGAACAACATCTAATGAACCACATGCTTCCCTTGCCTCAGCTAAGATCAGTGTCTGGCACCCCAACCGCCCCACCCCACCCCCCCAAAAACAAAACAAACAAAAAAAAACCCATTTTGATCATCCCCAAGTCTTTTGGAAAATGAAAACTAAAACAGAATTTAATTAAAAAAACTCATGCCAACAGTCACACATGATGCTGGTGTGGCAGTGTAATGATCTGCTATTACTATTGCTGCTTCAGGACCTGGAGGACTTGTCATAATTGATGGAACCAATGAACTGTGTTCTCTACCAGAAAATCCCGAAGGAGAATGTCCAGCAATCAGTTTGTGCCCTGAAGCTCAAGTGCACTTGGGTTATGAAGCAGGCCAATGACCAAAAACACACCAGCAAGACCACCTCCTAACTCCTAACTCCAAAAACTTCTAACCCAAAATGAAGGTTTAGGAGTGATCTTGTCAATGTCGGGACTAATATCTCATGTGAGATGTTCTGGCATGATTTTAAACATGCTGATCATACTTAAACACTCCAGTATGACTAAATTAAAACTATTCTGAAAAGTAGGTTGAGTGAAAATTCACAAATGCTTGATTGCAGTTGTTGCTGTCAAGGGTGACACAAACGGTCATTAGGTTTAGGGTACAATGACTTTTTCCACACAGCCCCAAATAGGTTTGGATATTTCCCCCCTTAATGAATGAAATCATCATTTAAAAACTGCATTTTGTTTTTACTCAGGTTATCTTTGACTGATATTAAATTTTGTTTGATGTTCTGTAACATTTAAATGTGACAAATATGCAAAAAAAGAAGAAATCAAGAAGAGGGCAAATACTTTTCACAACACTATACATCTGACACTGTCTGCCATATTTTAAGTCTTGTCCATCCAATGTAACTAATTTGTTTCAGTTTTAATCAGTGCAGCTGTCTTCACTTGCCCCAAAATGACTCATGCTTCATTTGCATTCATATTTAACTCCAACCTGAGTCATGCTTCAGCCTTCAAATTTTTCTTCAAGTTTTTGGCTGTGCATAAAGTGGGATTTGAGCATGCATTAAAAAAAACAAAACAAAAAAAACCTTTTAAAAACAAAAGTACTATGGATGAGCTGATGTGATGCGCAGAAGTTTTGCGTTATAGCTGATGACACTACTTAATCGATACACACTAAATAACACTGTATTTTATTCCAATATTAAAAGTACACAGGATGCACAGGATACATGGTTGAGAGAATATTTTTCATTTGTTGTATGTGTTTTTCTTATTTATGTCGTATCATTCTGCCTGAGTGAGTTGACAGTATTGTAAATGCATATAAGTGATCCTTATCCTACTGAGCTCAGTTGGTATGTATGTCAGTATTTATCCATTTAGACTGCACAGCTATAAAACTACACACCAAGGTGAAAACCAAGGCTAAGTGCACAACATGTAGCATTTGGACTGAAATGGTAAACAGAAAGCGCTAGTAAGGGTGTGCTGTGTGAGAACCAATCAGTGAAGGGACCCATGGGAAGATGATTTTTTTTTTTAATGTGTTGATCCTGCAGGGAAGGACATTGAGCCTTCTCCCAGCTGGACAGGGTTTAATCTTCTTACAGGCCATTTGTGTGGAGTCCATTTAAAATGGTCTCTCCCTCTACAAAGAGGCCTTTTCTTTAACTGTTGATCAGGCTGCTTACTTATACACACCCATGGGGTTAGTGTTTCCACACACACACATACTTTGTATGTGTGAATTTATGTCCTCTGTATCTGTATCCTCTCCACATTGCTTTTGATCAGGGTCAGTATCTCAGAATAGTAGTGGTAATTAACCTTAACACCCACAAACCCATTTAATCTCTGTTCCTAGTGCATCATTTTCTACCTGCCCACACGCCCTAGGTGACTTGTAATTTTGAACAATAAAGCAAAAGAGTTTATGTACTATAATCGAGTTCTATCAAAATAAATGTCAAGATTGTTGTTTTACTCTTATTAGGTTACTGAATACTGAAGTGACCCGACTGCACATACACCAGTTCTTCAGCAATTAGTGTTTTCATGAAATATTAGCAACGGCTCATGTCGTCCTCGCTGGATGCCAATTGCACACTGGCAGCAACAAGTCTAACTTGCCAACAACTGATGTTTGGTCACGGAGAAACAGAAAATTCTGCAGCAAGATAAGCTCTAGAATGATAAAGTCTCATTATATTTGCCTAGGCCCCAGTCAGCTAGTTCAGAGTTTGGTCAGACAAAGGGGCAAAGGGTCGACAACCTCTGCTTTCACTGTCCTCTTCCTTAAGAGGCTCCATAGGGAAATGTTTTGAAAATAGTCTGCTCTGATATTGCCCAGTGGTGATCAGAGAGAGGCAAAAGGGTCAAAGTCTGACAGAGTCTTGAGACAAAGCTGCTCACAGCACTCACAGCTGTCTTTAGGGGAGAGATATTCGATAAAAGTAAATAGGGCATGTTGTGCCAATTTATAGACATAAATCCTTCAATAGTTGGAGGGCAAATTCGGATTAGCTAGGCCTGACCATGCAAGATTAAAGTGCAACATAGACTGTCTACGTTCTAGGCATATCACATTAAAGGTAAAACCTCGTGATTTTCTTGGGGATTAAGTACATGGTTAAGTATTTATATCATAATCAATTTCTTTGGATTGCCTTGAGATTTAAAGGTGCAGTAAGTAATATTTTGAGGTTATTTAATAGAAAAAAAGAATGTTTACTCATAAAAGTACACTGATTGATGTGTAAGTACGTCTTCCAAGAAATTGATGTGTTTTCACAAATTTAGAATGAATGCAATGAATGAATGCTTTGTTGAAGCCACCATATTGCCCCATCATCTTGAATACAGTGGCTGAGACGGTCATCACTGTTCTGTCTAATTTGGTTTTAAGTGTGTGTCTAGAGTTTGGCTACATAGTACATCTTATAAGTTACTTATAAGTTACTTTAAATTTCACAAATAGCTCATTCAAACTACATGACGATTCAATATTTGTGCAAACATATTTTCATCAACTCTTTAAGTGATCATGTAATTTTTTGTCCTCCTCCACCACTGTCTCTCATTTCCACCTCATCCTCTCCAGCCTAATGTTAGGTTTGAGTGCCTTGAAAAAAAAATCAAACTTTGCCTCTGATAAACAGTTTGATCGTATTTTTAAATTATATGAGTTTATTTGCAAGTTCAACGCTGTTAGATCTGCTTTAAAGAAAATTGAATTTTACTGACATCTAGTCGTGATATTTTACACACTTTTACACCTTTACACTGCTCATTGCCACCATCACAAAGTTGGAATAAACCGGTTTGATATGAGTATTTTCATAGATAACTTAATGATTATGAAAATACTAATAACAAGTATTTTATACGATCTTGACCTTGATGTGTTTACCATTTGATATGTAGCTTTATTCATAAGTAAAAATAAAATAAATTAATTTACCACAGCAACATCAAGACAGATGAGCATTTTCTCTTGCTCCTAACGCAACTGCCTATAATATTTCATAGAAGAGAGGCCTGGCATTGTAGCAAATATTCAGTACTGACAACCCTTAAAAGAACATACTGATAAGAGTCAGACCTGCCACATGTTATGGGTTTTGAATTGGCACTGTCTTCGTCACTCTCCCATGTCTCTTTCCCTTTGTTCCAAAAGAACAAGCTATTTGCTACGCAGCCAGAGCTTAAACATAACTGTCAACAGATCTCAGCATGTGTCTTTCAAACACTGATCAAATGGCTTTTGAGATGTGGATTGCCTGGAAGTGTACATTGTTTTTTGTTAACCAATTTAAACAGTGGTTATGATACACCTTAGTATAAAATTGGAACTATGAACTTCAAATTATAAAAAAATGACATTATGCTTATATCTATTGTGCCATAGGTACAGTGCTTGCACAACAGTATGGTGAGAGTCATGCAATGTGACAAAATAAATACAGAAGATATGCCACAAGGGAGCACTATAATAAAAGAACTGCCGGGGAGAGAGGTAGATTATGGCTTAGCCTGAACATACTACAGTAAGATGGTCGTGCTTGGTGTGCACGTATTTGCGTATTTTGTGCACTTGTGTGTGTGTGTTGCGTCCTGTTTACAGGGCGTGAGCCAACCAAGATGCAGCTTGAATTCTTGTTGCTCGATCAAAGTCCCTGGAGTAATCTCTTATAAGAACAGAGCGGGCAGAGGCAGGAGGATGCCCATTTCATTCTGCAGTGTATTAAATCCCTACACTCACAAACCAGTATACCCCAGTGTGGCAATGCAATTTTGTAGGCTATGTGGATACAACAAGCAAAGAAAAAGGGGAAAAAAAAGTATTCATAAGACTGATGCTGACACTAAACCAAGACTGGAATGAAGAATAAAGGATGGCAACACGCCTCAGTGATTGGCTAGTGGAGGAACTCCCCTGTGTCCAAGTAGATATGTCTCTCCTTCTCATCATGGCCGGGCAATTTTGTCCCGGTTATAGCTCCTCCATCTTCTCCCAAGCTACTCCTTATATCAGCATTTCAATTTCCTCCCTTGTGCAGGCACTGAGTGCTAACCTACTTCAGACTTTCTCTGAGACCAGAGAGAGAAAGAGAGAGAGGGAGAGAGCGACAGAGAGCAAAGCTGAGGAACTGCTGGGTTCTCGCTTCAGTCCTGTTTCCGGTTTCCCCAAGGTGTGAGGATGCAGATTCAAATAGAAAAATGCCCAAAGGTGATGTTGTGGTTAAGATATCTGCCTCATGAACTACATACACCCATGCTCCCAGAAGACTGAACACTGACAGTACTTCCTCTCCTATGTCTCCTCTATTGTCAGAGACTTATTTGCAGCTAAAACTACAGATAGCTAAGAAAAACATTGAAAAACTCTGTGTCAAATAAAAATAACATATTTTTGCTTTAGGCACATGACAGTTAGGTTCTTGCATTATGTTATCTGTCTACTTAAATGCTACTAGAACTTTATGAAGTAGATCCCAGTGGTCATATATAATCATTTCTTGAAGTAAATTTCATTACCCTGAAAAATAAAAAGAGCAAACCCAATTTACACATGATCAGATCTATTTGATTTTTTATTACCCTTGCTGACACCTGCAATCTCACCTTTTCTGCTGCCTACAAACGCATTTCTTTGTCATTACGTAATACCATTCAAAGCGGAGACTGAGAGAAATGTTCCTGACATAGCTAGAGTAAGCCTCCCGAAGGCTCTGAGGATTAGGGGAACTTTTTCTTTCTTTGCATCTTCACACCCCTAAATGTTAACACGACTAATAGACCAATGATTTTTATATGCATTATTCTTCTCTTCTACAGGATGTGTATCCCTGTTGCTACAACTCTTTCCTTCCCACTTTTCTTTGGTTTCATCTTTTTTTCTGCAGCCCTGTGAGAATATTTTTGCATCATTCTTTATTTTCAGTTTTCTCTGACTGCTTGCAGTGTATCACATTTTTTTTCCAATGACCCAATGCTTCCACTTCCACAGTGAAACCTAGGAAATATCATTCTTCCTGTTGCCCAGTAGTAATTAAACATTTATTCATTTGTAAGATTTCTCCTTCCAAATGTTCCCTTGAAGTTATCCTTAAAAATACTTCTACACAAGCTTGCTGCCTTACAAGCTTGTCCTAAAGGACAACAAATACAACAAGAATGAAAGGAAAAAAATTAATTAAATTCTACTTTGAATGTATATCAATATTGAGGACTTCATCTGTAGTTAGACTACTATTATTCACATTCATTGAGACATTGTACATCTATACTGAATACAAATATTAACAGATGCTGCAAAAATAGCTGGAATTTTCTGTTAATGTGTAGGGGCCTGTTGAAAATTACCATGTAATTTCTTCACTTTGGTTTTCATTCAGTTACAGGTGTTCCATTACGGATCTGAATTAAATGAAACTTTCTGGAAGTGTGAACATATTGTCCTACTAAAATATTGCCTACTGCTAAGGAAATAGATAAAATCACAATTTGCATTTGAATTTAAGAAGATGTTTGTGTGCACTTTTGTGGGGTACTAAAAAGTACCACAATACAAGATGTTAGTTGGGACCTTGCATTCTGGACGGAACTCCCTCTGGATTTAACCCTTAGCCTCCATCACTTTATAAGCGAGATGCAAGGAAGTAAGATGGAGTCTACTTCTCCACATCCACAAAACCATTTGGGACTATGAATGTCCTCATACCTGCTGCTACAGCCTCCAAGTGCTGCCTGACGTGATGTGAAGGTACTCTACCCCTATTCTCAAAGTGGGACACTGCTTCTCCCCAGAGAATGTAAGCTCCTAGCAAGTGCCTGCTTTTTCCCTCAGCTGCAGTGTATCTCAAAGTCTGCCTGACATTTAAAGGATTTGAGCCTTAAACTATCAAAGGGTGGCATGGCTGGGACTGTGGGAGAGCTGTGGCTTCAGCCCTGAGTTTGATCTGGCCTGGGGCAGTACGGGTCAGTATCCCAGATTAGGCCTGCTTTGGGAGACACTGCCTCAGATAAACCCATAGAAATTCAGGTATAGCAAATAAGTCCTTCCAGCAGCTTCTTGGCCTAGATAGACAGCTATGGGGCAAGGGTCTGAATTCATTACTGGCTAACAGATGCTTTCTGCTAGTAATATGGTCACTGTGGGTGTAAGCACTTGTGCCAGAATTATAAACTTGATCTCATTTCTGCCTTAAACTTATTTCCACAACTTGAAAATAAATGAGAAATAAATAAACACGTCATGCAAAATACAGACAACAGATTTCCTTCTACTGAGAAAGTAAAGAATATGTGGTTCGTTGATAAGAAGTTTTAATTCTTAGTAATTCATAAAGGTAAAAACAAAACACCTGTGTTGGTCATAAAGAAGTGTATATGACAGTAACATACTAGATAGAAAAAAATCTATGTATAAATATATACATATATATATATATATATATATATATATATATATGTGAGTGAAAAGTCACAACAATATTGTCATCTATCGCTTTAAAGCCTGGTCTCAACCCTGGCTTACATAACATCATGAGAAACAACTCCAACATCCACCTTTCTCTCTAAAACACAGTGGAACATGCTGTAGCCTCCCAGATCAAAACGCATAGAATCCTAATGACCTCTCTGAGCTGTACGAGACTGAATCCCACTGAAACTGCACTACAGCACTCTGAGTTACAAGTGAGTCAATCCTTTTCTCAAACTCTAAGCTCCTTACTAGCCTCATCCTTCAGGAATTCAGTGTCTTAGCGCATCATCAGATAGATTTTTATAACTTTAAAACAAGGGGATGTATGTGTGTTGGACTTTTATTTCCAACAGATAAGAATACAACTACAGTATCGTTTCATCTTCTCTTCTGTCGGTTCAACATATTCATACACTGCAATAGCAACTGAAACCTTGACCTGTATCTAGTTATTCTTGTTTCACACAAACAAAAAGAAAAGTGTGACATCAAAGCTGTTAGTGATTTATAAAGCCAACCGTGGCACTAATCTCAACAGTCTCCATGGCAACAAAAGACCAATTTTCTAGATTCCCAAAAAGTTAAATGTATATATTTGGATCAGAATAACATGATTTATGTATACTTACATGCAAAAGCATCAATAATACTATCAACTAGTCTTGCATCAGAGGGGCTGGGATAACTTCCAGCCCGCTTCCTAAGGATAAGCAGAAGAGAATGAGAGGATGAATGGTAATAACACTTACCTGCACCAAGGAGAGCAGAATAAAAGAAAAAGAAAAGAAAAAAACATTAAGGCCTTTAAAAATATTAACACAATAAATATTAGTAATAGAACAAAATTTGAACTATTCTTACTTATTATCTTTTACACGTCAGGAAAAGTACATAATCAACTTGAATACATAGCTGTCAGAGATAAATGCAGATTTCCATTATGACTTATGACACAGTGCAAACAAGTAAAGAGTAAAGAATGGCTTAAGGCTTTATCAGTGGAGCCACCCAGCACAGTTCTATATGACAGTCTGATTTAAAGGGTAGTTAACTGCTAATTGGACTTCAGTGACTGCTGATGAACCAAACCGATTTATTAGATTAACCCATAAAGAACACTTCAAGAGATGGAATTTAAACCCTTCTTAAAAGAAACACAGCAACTAAATATTATTTAAAGCCTCCAAATAAGTAGTTTAATGATTTAAAATCGTAAATGGATGTTCAGTGATAGTCTCTACAAAAAGCTTTGGCCAGCAGGTAGTGTATATATCATGTGGATTTACTCTTAACCATTAAAAATATAGATGCTGAGGATCACATTTTACAGCAACCCAGGCCCAGGCAGCTCAGCCAGGCAGCCTGCAACCAATGTGGAGAGGGGAAAGTGAATGGATAGGGTGAAAAATGACACTCCCACACCCATCCTCATCCATATATCTTTCATAAGGAAGTGTTTTTTTTTTTTTTTAATTTAGTCTACCAAAAGTAGACAGAAACATTGGATGAAGATGTGTGAATGTGTGCATGTGGTGAAGTTTTGCACTGTGATTGTTTTTAAAAATCTGGGCATCCTGCACGGGCTATTGTACTGATGTTAATTCTTAAGGGAAGAGTCATTCATTATTCTTTACTGGCCCTACTGAATTTTCTTAGCTACATTTCCTAGAACTCAGTGACAGGCAAAACACCACAGAACATTACCTTCAAAGGTCATAAAGATAAGTTGGGGTAATTATTTTGTGGGTGTATGAGTGATAAACACGTTGCATGCGACTCAGGCAAATTCAATCAAACCAATTGTGGATGATCATACAGCAATAAAAACAATTAATCAGCAAAGTTACTTTGTATACCTAATGATGAGGCAACAATTATAAATTCCATACAAACACTGCAGTCTTAATAAGAATGAACAGTACTGGATGTAATTCAATAGATGTGTACATAATTAACCAAAACAAAAACAGAACAGTCTTATGTTGCTACCTTTTACTTTTATTCACCTCACAATCCTCTGAAATATTCGAAAAAATTAATTTGAATTAACAAGACACCCTTATGAGATCAGTTTTTGATTATGCACCAAATTAGTAAATGCTTTTATTTAGAATATTTCATCAAATAGCTTTCTTCTGATGTGGCTGACTTTATTGGTCTTCCCTATAACAACAAAGGCAGTAAAATCATCATGCTATTCAATTCATTACTGCACTATCAGCAAAACAATAATAATAAATTGATGGCAAGTGGTTTGGACTCCTTTCCCACTAGTAAAACTACTTTGGCAAAAAATTAAATATACAGCACATGTTAAGTTGCTGAGAGTCAAAGCAAAACGATTTGGCTTTGAATGACTGTGTGATCAGAGAATAGTAGTAGGCTGCAGCAATTTCCAGCTATACGGCAGCAGGTCAACTTGCCTTCCGTGAAAAGCCTCTTGTGGTCTGAGAGAGAACCCGACAAAGCGTTAATTACCCGGGCAACACTGGAGAACAAGGTAAAAGGCGTGTTAATGAAATACTAATAAGGTTTCAATTTGAGTTCCTCGGCTTTGCCATCCACTAAAGTGATCTCAAGGACTTCAGTTCTTTCATAGCTGGTCTCTGTTATTTCTAATTACTATCACTCACATGACAGAAGGCAGTTTAGAAATCATTATTTCTGGGGAATGAATCCTTTGTGTGTTGTCCTTTCATGGAGGGCACCCAGACCGGTTTACTGGATGTCAGGATTGAGGGGCAGAGAGAGAGAGAAGGACTGAGCTAAAGCTAAAGCCTTTAAAACTCCTGAAAAAGAATTGGTTCATTGTCTGCCAGACATTTTGCCTCCTCCATTGTCATTGTCAACAGTTGGGGAAGGCAAGAACCTAATTTTTGAGTGCTGAAGAGGGATGATGTTTATAAGTCTTAGTAATGTTTTGTAATGGATGATTAGAAATTGGCTACTCTGGACAATATTTTGTTATGATATTGAGTCAAGTAACTGGATGGTCATTTTCTTTACAACTAGAGAAATACTTGAGTTCAGGTCTTCAGAGTTGTCTAGTAACTGTAAATCTAAGTTTAGGATCTTCAAGAAAGGTAATGGAATTTCCACTATGGGCATCCTGCAGGACCAAACAGCCATTTCACAAGACTGTGCACCACAAACAGATAACATAAGTCAAAAGGAAACTCTTCAACTGTTGGAGTGGAGCAAGTAGAGGAAAGCAGACAGGGATGGGAGCTATTCTCAAAGACATTTGAAGATACGGCAATTTCTCTGAGGCAATCATTTGATGCTCTCGTTCTGTGATGGCTGAGTGTCACTACTTTTGCGCTCCCATCACTCAAGTGCATCCAGCACTCTAAGAAATTGATTGTTGGAGGATAGGGCTGCAATAGTGCACACATAAGAAAGTATACATCTATCCTGAAATACAACAGTCTCTTTTAGCACTGTGCAACCCTGTCTAAAGCTGGATTTCTTGTTGATGGTTTCAGTATTGGCTCAGAACTGTAATACAGTGATTTTATTTATTCACCACTTGACCCAGTTGGAATAAATGACCAGTCATTATGCCATATTGAAAAAAGTAAGATACACACAGACAAACAAAAAAGAAAAATGCTTCAAAAGATTAAAAGCACTTTTGTTGCAGATAGGTCAAACGGTCAACAAGTCGTTTCTTTGATCAACTTAACTGCAGTCTCACAGAGGACTTGAGTATTTTTTTGTGTTTAAAATATTACACTCACAACTTAATAACCACCTACCTAGAATAGGCTGTCGTATTTCTTTGGACAAATACACAAATATTGATTTATACACTAACAGCTGTCGTACTATCTGCTCATAAAACACAGCTGAGCTCTATCAACCTCTCATCTAGTACAACTCCCCCATATCAGGTATAGAAAAGGATTAGTTCAGCAAATTACTTGCCTCCTCAGAGCAAGTCCCCAGTAATCATTGGAGGTGCCACTGCAATGATTAAAGTATACTGCACGGCAAGAGCTTTTATTTTTTGATTTCATACAGTATGCACTGAAGTGACTGAAGGTCAGAGCATGTTTAGTGTCAGCAAATGTTTTTCAATTAGTGCAGTCTCATGGCTCTAAAAAGATTCATTCCTCTGAAGGGTCATGTGGAATTAACAGTCAAATAACAAAATCTGATCACTCAATCATTGCCCACATGTTACAACTGAAATGCTTGAAGAGAATAAAATCGTTGATAAATTATACAAGTCACAAACAAATAGTTAAGTAAGTAATATACTTTAAGACCCTTTTTGCAGTGCTGCCCGACGTGGTCACTCTGTAGACCCTGCATTGCATTCTTTTAGTCTATATAAATTATTTTTCTTCATACTCACTTTTTTCTTGAAGACTTGTTGTGAACACAGATATGTAATGATTTAATATGGAAAATGCTTCCAGTAAAAGCCTTTTAAACCTACTGTTCTCTCTTTCTTTTTCACCCTCTCCATTTGGCTCAAAAAACAACACTTGGGCAGACAGTAAGACTGTGTTTGTAGTGCTTGCACAGTTAGTGGTCGATAATAACTATGATGATAATGGGATCCTGGCTAGTATCACATTACCCACAGCTGATGGCATAAAATGTGATTATCATTTGCCATTCAAGAATGGCAAATGATAAGACTGTCAGTACAGCTGTCTGTATGATCATTTTTAATGTAGATGTTTATATTAACAGTGTGTTTGAAGCAATTATTTCTCTTTTGTATTTTTCTAATTTATAGAAATAAAAAAACAACACAACTTTCCCTTCTCTTGACAGCCCCAATTGATTAATTACAATTGCAAATTGAATAGAAGAATGGTGTTTTTCACTGTGTTAAATCTAGGAACCAGTATGAAGTACAACAAGCAGGCATCATTTAATGTAAAATCATACAAGTAAGAATGTTTTAATCACAAGAAATCAACATCATCAATTACTCAACTAAGGTGGCATCTGAGAAACTGTAGATCTATAGTATTCATAACTGAAAAGTTTCTAACGTTTTTTTAGGGCTGTCAGTGTTAACGTGTTAACACGTCATCACGATTAAATTTTTTTAATGCATTTAACCAATCAGTGGCGCAGAATGGACAAACTTTGGTCAAACTGCCCGAAATGCGTTGACATAGACATTTCAGGGATTTTGAGTCATTCTGCGCTCCAGATGGGTTAATTGCGTTAAAAATTTGAATCAAATGGATCTTTTATCATTTTATTAGTCTTGAAAAATGTGCTTAGGTTCTATCCATTTGGTTCTGAAATTGGTTTTATGATCAGCCCACTACTTTGTAATTATACTGTCCACACATTGTCAAATGAAGTACCTCTTTTTCTCCAACAGCTTACATAAACGCACAGTCGTATTTGCTTTGTTGTACTCCTCTTGTTAAATCATCGGTGAACCAGTGGACATGAAAGACAAGTCTCTGTTTTCGTTTTGAGGAATGGAAATGAACAGGGAGAGCATTGTAGATTATTGAAGTGATGCTGCTTAAATTGTTTGTGAAGCTGGAGGGTGTTCTGTTAGTTTGCTCTCCAAAGCATTTCTCTTTTGCACTCTCAGCATGATATCTCCACCACACTTGGCTGTGTGACATTGGATTTAAACATCTGCAAAATCTCCTCCAGGCAGGTTTGGATAGTGGAGATTCTGTATTGTTCACAATGTCCTCATCAGCAGCAATAAACTCAAGACTAGAGGTCAGGAATACGGATAAGGAATATAGTTAATTACCCATCTGTGATTAAAGTACATTATTATTCCAGTCAGTTTTACACAAAATATTCCAAAGACTAGATATTACCAGTGATACTGACATACTTCTGCTATAGGCTACATTTTGTGTGTAGTCTTATCTTGCCAACTCCAAGAACTCTTTAGAAATTGCATGGGAACTGCTACTGAATCCTAAATATAGCATTTATGGGTTTTTTTTTCCTAGAGAGATAGGAAGGAAGACATGGGCATCTGCCTAGTTTGCATTCTGCACAGGCTGGGCGATTCAGGGCCTGTCAGGCAAGAGCTCTCTTTCTCTGAGGTGCCTTTGAGAGCTTGGGAGAAAGAGATGCATGTGAGGAGTTCTGAAGTAGTGTGAACTTCACACTCGCCTAATCTCTACTCTGGATCTGTCTGTCGTGCAGCGGAAGCACCAGCTAGCGGACCTGGCACTAATTCAATCACTGATTTGTGATTGGCAGGGGAGCAAGCTGTAGCCCTGGGGAAGCAAAAAAAGTCCCTTTTGTCCTTAAAGAAAGATAGAGGGTAGAAAGGCTGTCTCCCTTTAGAACTAGACCAGCGGTTGCCATCTGTTGAAGCAGGAACTTTAAAGATCAAAAAAAGGCAAGAGGAAGAGAAGAGTACACTAACTGTTATGCCCCCTAAATACAAGCATAGACATTCTACTCATATATATTTAAAGTATATTCTCTCTGTCTTTCTCTTTAGTTTTTAAAGTGCATTTTGAAGGACTACTAACTGTTGCTGTAATGGTTGCTGGGGACACTCTTTAGTAAAGAAAAGATGGTATCCACATTATTATGTTTGTTATACATTTTTTTCTTATGAGCTTGGTGCAAAACCTTCAGGCCTTTTATAGCGCTTTCATTGTACCTACTACCTTTTATATTTAACATTTCTAAAATACATGTTGGTAAAAACATAAATAGGAATGGGTTTATCTGTAGTAATGTGTTTTTGACAGGTTAACAATAGTGTCATAGTGTCATAGGCAGACCAAAATATTCACGTTATGTCAAACTGTGACCTTTTTTTCTGCTACAGAAGATAAAAGGCAACATGAAAAGTTACTTGTTAAGAAAAAAATTATGTCTAAAATATGAGTTATCAATACGGTAAATATCAATAAGACAATTCATTACAATAATCTTTTTCCATTCATTTTGCCATCAGTCCAACAATTTCATTGTTTCACCATGGCTACAGAAAACAACACTGAAATACCAGTAAACAATAATGCACAGAATCCAAAAAAGTAAACAAAAACTCTATTTTAAAATTTAGAAACTGCCCCCTGTGTCCAACAAGGTAAGACAAATGAAAACATTCAGGCATATAATTGAGCTACAGTCTCTAAATACTTACAGGCACTGAATTAAGCCAAAGGGTTATCTCTTGCTCCATTATTAAATTTGGATGAGTCTTCTCCAGAGAGTGACAATATTATGAGAGGAATAATTCCATCTGTATGAATAATTAAAAATAAAGTTATCCAACTTTTTTCCTCTGTTCTGTCTTTAATCTCACGAAATCTGAATTATAAATCAGCCATCGCACTGCTCATCTGCACACTGTACTGCCTTCATCATTTCTCTGAAATCCCTCATTATGGTGATTAATATGAAATTGTATTCATATACCATCACTGGGTGTTAATATTATGATAGAAATGATTAGTCAAACTTTATTAGTAGAAACCGGTCAAACTGTAATTGAAAAGATGAAAATATGGTAAAATCTTGCATATGGGAAAACAAATGGTTCTAAAAATATTTCATTCTGACATGATAGTCACATCTTTTAAATTGAATCTTATAATATTCAATCTTGAATTGTACTTGAATTGAATCTTATGCAGAATCTCTGTTTGATTCTACACAATTAGGAGATGAACAACCAGAACTGGTACATAGGTACATCATAGGTCCTTGAAGGGTCTTACTGGAATCATGTGTTATGTACATCCAGCAGCCATTAACTGACAGTCTAAAATGTCACATTTAGTGTTTATGGACTTATAACATCTTATAAAGAAATCTTTCTAAAACAATTTTGCAATAATATCTCATTTTTATCACGCATGACATGATGTCATCATTTTGCCTAGAAGCCACCAAACAACCGACTAAAATCACAAACAGTACTGTAGTTTGGGTATGTACTGGTTAAGTAATATGTCAGAATTGACAATGAGAAATCTTTTATGTAAATATTTAATGTAGAAGTAGGATGTGACTTGATATTTTCTATTTTCCATTGCATAGTATGTGGACTATCATAGGTTGAAAAAACAAACAAACAAAAAACCCGAACGAATAAAATCTCATTTTTCAGCGGGACATTGCTCAACATAATCCATCCCTCCATGTCACACACATACATAAAGCCTATAGGCACATTGTGAGGCTTTATTTGAAGCTGCTTAACACCACAGATCTAAATCCAGGCAAAATGTGTTATATATGGTTGAAATGAATATGCAGAGTATGTCTGATGAGTATTAAAGTCATCCTGAGAATGTAACTAATTCTGCAGCTGTCAAGGTGGATATTTAACTTTTTTCTTTTAAATTTCACTTGCTTTACTGTGAGCTAATAGGAATTAATTGGAGATCTACTTTTCTGGGCTCTTATATGTCTCTCATCATTCCTACAAAAAAAAGCACTTTTTGTGAGAGACTCACTTCCTGGCAGTGCTTTCCAACATATTATGTGTATTATGTGATAGAGGAGATACTGCAATAAGCTTATCATGCTGAGCCACCAATTGGGAAAAACAAAACGCATTGAAACAAGCCATTTTCTATATAAAACATAGACTGTGCCATCAAGTAAATCACAACAGATAAGTACAAAAGAAAGCTGCTAGATGAAAGCTGAAGAGAAAGAATCAACTGTGAAGTAAATGACTGTGAATGGATCTGCTTATGCCAATAATTGTCTTGTGCTTCTGGGGGCGAGTGAATGGTCAATCGAAACAGTTCAAAAGCTACACTATTAGTGATGCAGAGTGTCACCTCCATCAGGGGATATAGAGAAGCAGCCCCCTGGCTCATAATAGGCT
Source organism: Oreochromis niloticus (assembly GCF_001858045.2). NCBI lineage: Eukaryota > Metazoa > Chordata > Actinopteri > Cichliformes > Cichlidae > Oreochromis > Oreochromis niloticus. The sequence continues at coordinate 14,000,132 of NC_031966.2, read as the reverse complement.
AGTGATAAACCAACCACACTGGGACTTCCATAAATGACTGAGGCATTTGATCTGAAGTAAGGAAAGACTTGTGATGGAAGCCGGCCATTTTTGGTTTTTGTAATAAACACTAGCAACAAAATATATAATTTTTGAATTTTGAATTTCACATCTTACTGCAGCAATATAATGCCACATATTAAATAGTTTGACTACAGATTTTTAGAAAACTCCATGTGCTAGATATAGACTTGAAACAGCTGTACATCTTCCCTAGTTTTCAAATATATACAGTAATAGGCTGTTACTTCTGCTCTGAAGCAAAGACGCAGAAGAAAGAATTCCATAACATGCTGGATTCTTAAAAATGTATTCAATGACTAGATTTATGCAGAATGCATTGCGGGTGTTGCATAATGCAGTGTGCTTGCCTAGTTTAAGAAATGCAAATCACCTGATGTTGATGGAATCCAATCAAGTTGATGGAATCCTTCCACAGCCATGGCTATGGAATATTTGCGATTCTTCACTTCTTCAATTTACAAAAGTAAAAAACAGTAAGAGAAAGATACTGGTAGTGAACAGAGGCAGAGTGAAGAAATGAGAACAAATGCTTAAAAGAAGGTAGTAGCTTTGTTTTGTAGAATATGACAGAAGCTTTTGCTGCATTTCGTTCTTATGATTAAACAAAGGATGAAAAATGTGAAGGAGCACAAGAGGAGAACACTTTAAATGGGGTAATATCTCATTCATGAAGGACGCCACTGTGACGTCTTTTAGAAGAATGTTTTTTGTGGCAAATTCTCAATTCTTCATAAAAATTATACAAAAAAAGCACTGGTTTTGTTAGTGTTCTCATATAGCCTTCCATCTGTCTTTCCCTCCCTCTGTACTTCCTTAGCATTCCTGCTCTTCTTAAGGTGCGAACTGTTAGGGTACTTTATCGATCAGCCATCAGAGGTTTTTTGGCACTGTCTGCTTTCTGCTGTACGTGGAGAGGCTTGCTTGTTATTTCAGTCACTGACTTTTATAATAGACGGTGAACTTCAAGTTATACTTGTATCAATATTTGTGGAAAAACACTGTTTACAAATCAATAACTTTAAACCTAAAGCTGAATTAATTAAGACCAACTGACTTGTATTGTTCCCTGTACCTGATGTGGATAGTCCTAAAAATCTACATTAGATCGTATTTTAAAAATTATTTAAAGGCTTAACCATGTAATGAAGATTACTCGGGAACTCTTACAAGAGTGACAAATTAACAGTTACTTGAAAATTTAGATGTAATTCACAAGATATTTCACTTTGGGGTTTCCCACTAACTGAACAATTGTAGCAGGACAACAGTGTGCAACAGACATCACTTTGAATCAGCATTGGGTGACAGTTCCTTCTTTTGAACCTCAGCTCCAGCACCTCCCAGACTCTTAACCTCCCGGAAAAAAAGGTTCAAACAACTAAATCGATAGCAATTTAGGGCAACACTCTTGTCACTTCCTTCTTCTTCTTCTTCATCTCCCACCACCCAGACTACACCCTAGGAGACAATTTGCTGTGCGACACTGCTCTGATAGGACAACAAAGAAGGCCTAGGACAAATGGCTCTTTGGAAAGAATTGATGGGACTTTGATCGGACAGGTCCACAGATAAATGTGATTCATACGGCTAAGTGTAAGAGATGGCATGCCTTCTTTATGTCTCACATGAACTGTGAAGAAAAAAAGAAAATAACATAGATTGCATTTACGTAGCCTGGCCTCTGCTTCTTCTTAAAGAAAGGCATCAACTTCATGAACACTCTTCTCTGTATAGCAATGACAGCAATCCCCATGATTGCTAAGGATGAAAAATTTGCAAAAACTGAAAGATAATGAAGGCAGATATGTTTTTGTGGGGTAGGATGATAAACACATGACTCAAATCAAGAATATCCAAATTATATTTGCCAGTTGGTAGGCATGCCCATGAGTTTAGCAGTATGTGGTTAGCAGTATTTGGTCTAAATCTTTTGACTTATTTGAGCTACCCTACTAAGTCCTGATGTACTAAATAGAGGACATCCTTATTGATATCCCGTGTATTTGGGTGGCCTTTTCTTTTAGCGTCGAAGAGGAAGGAAATCACAAAAAAAGTTAAATGGGAAGATTTTTTTTCCCTCAGTTCTCAGGAGGATATTATGTTTTTGTGATCCAACTTTTTTTCGCTTATTTACTAAGAAACTTTCTTTTACCTTTCTTCTACTCTTTATTTTGCAACTCACATAATAAGTCCAATATTGTAAGAGCCAATCATACATTTCAAATGATTCTGTGTTGAACCGCTATGTCATAGCAACCCAATTTTCTTGCTACACCTGACTGGTGGATGCTGATATTTAAATATCATTACTGAACCTGCTTTTCTCTCTCACAGAGCAGAAATTTTACAGTTCACTTCTTAATCCATTAACACCATTATCTTCGTGTCCCTTAGATTAAGCTGAGAATTTGGCAAAAAAAGACCCACTTCAGCACAATATATATGTAAATACATCTAAACTCACAAAAAAAACCCCAAAACATTTTTACATAGGGTCTGTGGAGACTGTTTTTGAACTACAAATATGGAGATACTTTCTAAAGTGCATTAAAACAAGAGGAAGCTGAAGAAGAAAAAGGCAATCAAATATTAAAGACTCTCTTGGGCACTGGCATGCACCAGCCCCGTTAACTTGACCCAACTCCTTAGATGTCGCCAAATAGAGCTCCACAGCACTGAAATATTAACTGCCTGCAATCTGTAAAACAAAGGTACTGAGAAGGGTTGGTGGGGGCCTCACAATTGGTTGACATGTTATGTAAATGTAGATACGTGCCTTGCTATATAAAGTACATGCTATATACATATACATGTACATTTTGTTTGGTACAGTATAGATAAAGCTTCGGATATGTAATGTTTGAATAAAATTAGCTATGTATCAAGAGGACAATTCATTTATTATCTCTTATTTTAAATCTGTGAAATATTAAATACATGTTTTTAGAAAAAATGATTACTACAAAACTACTTTACTGGTAGTAAATGAAAAGAATTTAACTTCTGTAAGATTCTACTTACAAAGTAGGACTTTCAATGAGATGTTTCAACCTGTGTAACTTTATGAGAAAAATTTTGATTAGTGACAATGACATATTTAAAAAAGCTCAACATGCAAATGTCTCATTTTCCCTGTAAAGCTGTTGTGCTCTTTTTTCTAAACATGGTGAAATAAACAAAGAATCTTGACAGAAAAGCTCTTAACATGAAACAACATTTTGTACTGTATTAAAATAAAGAAATAACGATTGGTCACACACCAGCTTTTGCCTTTGGCCAAAACAATGTGGGCTGAGACTTAGCATTATAAAAAGCAGAGTGATCATGGTCTCTGGTGATTCTCTTGTCTAATCTCTTCTCATTGCAAAGAGATGTTTGCCATTTCAGTGATACCTGTCAAACACTAGAACTAAACTAAATGACTAGAACTGTAATAATATACCTCTTTGTATTAGAAGAATGGTAACAATAATCTGAAAGCCACCAGTTACTATTACTGAAATGAAATTTACTAGCACATCTTTACAATATTCTTTGATCTGTTAGTGTTGCTGGCAATCTGCTAAATTCAATTTCACTAAAAAAAGTAAAAGCAAAAAGACCCAATGGTTTTATACGGGTAGTATATATGCATAAATGACCAAAAATGTATTATTTTAGCCTTTTGGTAGGTGGTTGCTTGTCAGCATGATGATATCTGTGTTCTGTGTCTGTTATAGATAGGAACCTTCAGGGGCCTAAGATGTACCTGTGTGTCAAGTTTGGTTGCTGAACTCCTGATCTTGTAGAAATGGTAGTGTATATTGTATTACTAAGCAGCAATCTCCCCTAGCAATCTATGGTGAATTTTGTTTTATTTGTTTTAATATATTCACTCCTGTTTCACTAACATCAGGAATGACAAGCTAAAATAGTCCTCAAGGTGTAGAGCTCAGTCCTAATGGGAAAGATGGCAGAAGGCAGAAAAGGTATTACAAAGCAAAGATAAAAATGGAGCGGATTCAACAGTAGGTTTAAGATTTCTCAGAGAGACTACCTGCCACCTGGGTGATATCAAAGATGAAAATCTACAAGACAATCCAAAGAACCATTGAAGAAATGGACCACTCTGAGGCAGTGGAAAACAGACTGCAAACAATGAAGCAGGAAGTAAGAAACATGCTTAAGTTCCAAACTCAACAAAAGAGCAATCTTGTCAATCAAAAATAAACATCAAAGAGACAAACTAGACATCCTTCAAAAAGCAAACAAAGCACACTGGTGCTGAAATTCATCTCTACAAGAAAAAAAAGCTTGGTTGGTTAAAAAAAAAATTATTTGGATAAAGACCAAAACAAACATTCAAAAACATTCAAAATTAGATCTATCTGGAAACTCAAGGGTCCATTCAATGAGCCCTAAATGGAAAAGAGAATCCCTGAAATATACAAGAATAATTTTGCAAGAAAAGTGTTATTTACAAAAGAGAAAAAACAAAACAGCAAACATTATGATCTGTTTGGATGGCAATAACAAAGAAAAAACACCTCTCCACTTTTAGTTCAGTAGTTACTACTTTTTTTTTTATTACTGCAGTAATAAAAGGACATATACTGAAAGAACACATCAAAAAGATAAGTTGGTGTAAATTTTATGCTGGTAGGTGAGATGATGGATTCCTATTTGCATTACAAAATAGATATTGAGATAATTTGGCATTGCATAGGAAGATGAGATGTTTTCAAACTTAAAAAAAATATTTGTTAGAAAATGATAATAATAATAATAATAATACATTATGTTCAGACATATTTCTCCCCAGAAGCAACAAGCACTGACAAATACTTAATGGCTGCATTGCTGGCAGCTGGGAAAAAGCTCTGACCAAAAGATGGATGATACATCTGTTAAACTTTATGGGAGAAATTCTCCCATAAAATAGGAAGTTACACTTCAGAGACCAACTTCAAAATTTTAAATTTTCTCACTATATTGTTTTTGTTTGTGTAACCGTTTTTGTATGACTTATATAATACTATTTTTCTGCAAGAAAAAAGATACATTGCATTACAAAACTACATCAATGCATTAGAGAATATGATGCGATGAAAAACTATTTGCTCAGTATTGTAGTAATTTCTGGTAAATGAAGCATTGCTGTGTCTCTCTAAACCTGTTCATGCTCCATTAATAATTAATGCCGAGGGCTAAACAAATGATGGAACTGTCACTGTGATCTGATCATTACATTGCTTTCACAGTGACTGTTGATCAAAATTTCCCTCCATTTAGGCTGTCGTCTTATATGACTTTTTCCACTTGGGATGTTCCATTGCAGCTGGAGTGCAGCTGTATCTACTTAATATGTGCATATAAGCAATCACAATCACTGGTGTATATATATGAGTAAAAAAGAAAACAGCTATGTCTGAAGTAAAGTAAACTTTGAAAAAGAAGAAGAATTTATATTATACTTTAGTTAACACAGAGTTTCAAATGGGATAGTATCTTGGGACAGAAAATTACTGTGTAGCTTTCAGGTAATTTAATAAAGGGGAAAATGTCAAGATGATGACTTGGAGAAGGCTTCCTGTGCTTCACTCCTTTTTAGACTTGCCCTGAGGAAGGCAGACAAGATGAAACCAGACTAGACCCTGAACAACAAGGGCTTCTGTTAGGGGACTGCTCTCTGACTCATCTTCTGCAGCTTTAACAAGCCATCTGCAAAGGGCTATGTCTTTGTCCAAAGCAAAGCAGCATTCACGGTCTTTACCCTCTTCTCCCTCCACCCTCCTTCCTTTTCTTACTCATTCACACATGTTGAAACCATATATGTGCATGAAATCTCAAATAATGGTGGAAAACACGTCACTACCTGAGAAATGTAATGTTAGCTCTCACTGTATTTATCTGTCAATATAGTTTTTGTGTGTTTTGTGCATACTAAGTTTTGCAGTTTTTATAGAAATGATGAAAAAAATATTTGTAGGTTGTTTTTTTTTTTTGTCTTTTTTTGGCCTTCATTGCTAGTCTAGTGTTACTTCTGCTTTAGTACGCCCAGAACCTTGTGAGAGCCACAGTCACTGGTAATCTGTTACTGTTTTACACTTCCAATTTGGCTGGAAGGAAAAATTTTCACAGTCTGCATTCATAGTTGGTCCATGTGGATGGCTGATAATCCCTTAAACAATCCATTCAATCCTTCTGAATACATAAAAGATAAACAACAACTGGTCGCAGTGACAAAGCACGAGGTCAACTTGGGCTTCTTTCCTGATTTTCCATTTTCTTGTTTCCTTTTTTTAATAAATACAGCTAAACACATCGAGATTTGCTCCAAAGGCCTTCATTTTCAGGGGAATGGATTCTAGTCAACAGTGCCAAAAAGCCGCATTATCTTGTCCTCCTTGTCAAAAGGAGTAAAAAGACAAAATTTTAAGCATTGTTTAATCTATAACTGGAGGTTGGGCTTTACTAAGGGGTCAGTCATGCAAGATTTGCACATTCATGCAAATCCAAATAGGCTAATTTTTGGCGATAGAAGCTTGTGATGATTCCTCGTTCAGCTGGCAGAGAATGATTGTTGAGTAACTGCTGAAGAGTGATTCTTTTTAAATAAATTACTGTTTAATGACCAAGTGATGACAGTCAGAATTTAATCAGTGACACCAGATAAGGCGCAAACTACATAGGAGATAAATGGGTGCTTCCTTCAGAGCAACTGAGAAAGTTAGTTTTTTAAATGCTGTCATTTCATCAACACCACAAAAATACATTCACAATCTTCAGTGATAATCTACCCATATCTACATGGTTTTCCACACATAAATGCAACAATCAGCAGGTTGCACATAGGGTTGGCTAACTATTCTGTAAAATGTGAAATGAGGTAAGACCTGTTCCATTTCTTTTCAGAAACCACTCACCGATGAACCCCCACTCTTTTGATGTGGATTACTCTAGACTTGAGAGTGATTTAATGCACTTGAAATGTCACTGTCAAGCTAGAGCCTTACATAGACAATGACATTCTGCTTGGGTACAACTAATTATTTTTAAATCAATACAGGAGGACACAGAATGCATTTTCTTCTTTATGTTTCCTTCTCTTCTCTATTACCTCCAATGTGATAGGATTTCTCTTTACAATGAATGGAAATGTCTGGCTTGGAACATTCCCCCACACTTTACAACACATTTCCCCACATATCAATGTACACCCATGGTGTGGGCTGTCACATGGGTAATGAATAGCAGCAATGAGATGCAGGGGAAGTAAGATAAATAAAATAATATATTGCTTTGTCACTGGATTCGTTCAGACTACTTTAACTGGCACACACGTCTTCCTGCTGTCAGCACAATATCTGAGGGAGGAGAGCAGGTAGGCTGCATTATCAAGATATTCATCATCAGGCTGGATGTTAACGTATGCTGGAAGCCCTCTATCTCCATTCGCCACTGCTGCCCTATCATGGACACTTGACTGGTTAAAATCTGCACCCTATATGTTTTATTATTACTTTTGACATAATGTAATTTAAATAGTTATATATCAATATAGATAGATTAGATCTAGATATAAAGATATACATAGATCATGTATGGAGTCCATATATGATCAGCGATGAAAGAATGTCATTGCCTTTCTTTACCAGATTCCTATGCAAAAAGACATATCTACAGTTGTGATAGTTAATAAAAATTTACAATAATGATTTTTTTTCTTTAAATATTGACATTCTCTTTAAAAACAGAAGGACATGGAAGACCACTGGGGGTTTCTAAATGAGCATGTTTAACTTAGTTGGTACACAAGACCTATAGAGCTCATCTTATAACCAATTTGCAGAGAAAACTTCCTTGAATCTGAAATACAGAAGAAAGTTAAAAGGGGACTATCCCGATTTCAAGTCAGCTCCATTTTTCAGTTAACACAGCATGATTTCCTTTGGGGTTCAGTAACTAAAGTGCTGCTCTGGGCTGTGTTTTTCTTTAATAAAAAGTTGCATTTCATCTGCACCATAATGACTCACTGTGTCAATTTTAGTGTCAGAAAAAATAAATAAAATTTAAATATATAACATTAATTGACTAAGTGCCTGTTGGGTGTTAATGTAACAATCATAAAGATTGTGTAAAATGTATTCACATTTTAAACAAGTCAGAGCTCTTCTGGGCAGTACAGATAATTTTCCAAACATGGTACAGCTTTGATAGCCTGAAGATGCCTAGCATACATCAGCCATCTGTTAGGCAGCTAAATAACAAAACCCACTGATCTGAGCAAGATCTTTCATGACAGGCACACACAGGGATGTGTCAGGAAGGCTTTCTTAGCATTAAAACTCACTCAAGCTTGCTAATTATGTTAAATCAGATCATTTTTCACTTAGAATTGTGTAGGTGGGTTATTAAAGGAGAAATATAAGTGTTAATTGCGCTAGGGCAAAAATTAAAAGTTAATTACTTCCTTTACAATATTTTGAAAAGAAACTTACTCTATTGTCAAAGTCAAAAAAAGTGACCCAGTGATTAAAATGTGATCATTTTAATCACTGGGTCACCTTAGAATGTTAGTGCCAACAAGTCTGCATGATGTTTGACCCAAGCACAGTTGGAGCAACCTAAGCACCCCAGCAGGAAAATAAGAAAACCTTGGCAGGCTCTAAGCATAAAAGAAGGAGGGAGGGAGTTATGCATTCTCCACATAATGGCTTAGGCGGTGCCCCAGGCCTGTATCTGTTCTCCAGAGGTGCAAAGAACTTTAAAGATAATTAAAACAAGACTCAAGGAGACAACTTTAAGGATAAGATTTACTCCTTACTAGTGACTAAACTAGTTAGTCCTTGAGGCAATATGGATGCAGTCAGGAATAGTTCACAAAGTGAAAGATGCTCAGTTTGACAGTTGCAAACTTACAATTGCACACACACTTTTTGATAATGAAGTGTATAACAAAAACACAATCAGAAATGCAGAAGAAACTTGTTGGTGGTGAATAAAATTGGTCAGGTTAAGGAGGCAGAATAATCGATTCTTTTGAACCTATCTGCTAAACATACTGACATCATCAGTCTTCTTTGTGGTTAAGGACATATTTTCATTTGAGTTATTCGTTCCTGATAAGTAAAACAGGACCATGATAAATCTACAGAGTTTGTGATTAACTGTTTTTTTATACGCTGGATGCAAAAATCTCCATGTCCATGTCCATATATGAAATTGTCAGGTACTTTTTGATTACATTTATGTGGACTGTGGTGTGAGAAGATGCTCTCGATTCACCTTGGCCTGCAAACACTGTTCCTGGTCTGAACAGCTGAAAGATTAGACTGCAACTTACCAAGATCTGCGAGATGTGGCATACAGGCATGAGCATGGATCTCTTAATTATCTTGGCAATGCTTGAGTGAATACATTAAAGCCCCTCAATACCCCCCCCCCCCGTTTCCCTTTGTTCTTCTTTTCCAGGATATCATGTAAAAAAAACAAAAAAAACAAACAACTGTCTTTTCTCAATTTCAATACTTTTTATTTAAAAGGAAAAATAAAACTGACAAACCACTAAAAAGAATATTTGGATAATTAAAAAGGAATTGCACATGCACACTGGTAAAGGTTATACACAGAGCTGAAAATATACAACAATATTGGATACAAGCTGCAGACAGGCTCATCATTTCATTTCATTCTTTCTAACTTTGAGATAGATCCAAGTGGAAGTGGATTTCACATTGCTTGCCAGGAGGGTTATGTTCAGTGTGCAATAATTCCTCTACACTATGAGGTAATAATTAGTAATCTTCAGTGTGCAGCTGTAGAATCTAAGCAGTGCCATCAAAAATCCTTCCTGCTTGCATTATAGTACTTCTACATGTTTGTAAAAACAATGTTGACAATACCAATTATCCAGTTGCATTAAAAAAAATGATGAATATGAATAAGCTCTATGGTCACTTTAAATATAATGTATTCTTATTTTGCTGCATTCACACACCTGCCATTTCTTCTTAAAATATGAATGAAATAAAGAAGTAATAAAGAAATTTTACTAGAAGTTAGTTTAGATGTTACAATAAATATGGTGAATCCTCCAAACTTCATTACGAAGGCTACTTACATATGAAACAACATGCCATTTCAAAAATATTGAGAACATATTAAACAATCATAGCCAATCATATCCTTACCAAGTGATTAACTCTTAAGGTACTTTTCAACACGTTAACAGAGAAATCCTCAAAGCAGTGTCTGGAGCAGTTTGTTTGACACCTTTGACACCACTCTTGCCATTTCCAGGCCTTAGTGTCCTAATTATAACGGAACTGCTAATGAGGCTCAGTTGTTTGGAGATGAGATAATAAGCATGGAGCATCATAACAAATCCCATGCCATTATACTTTAACTGATTTTAGCTAGAAAATTCAAACAGAAGTCAATTACTGTGCTGTTTGTGATCCTACTCAAGCTGAAAAATGAATTTCCTCACACCTTTTTACGAATGCTATTCCTCATTTACGACACAGTTTTTAAATGCCACATTTGTGTCTGTTTATTCCCAAGGATAGTTCTTTTGTTTCATTTTTTCCCCTTCATTACACTATTGAAAGTATAGCTGTTATGGATTTCATTATTCTTCATTACTTTATTCTAAAACAAAATTGAACAGAATAAACCTGGTGTGTGCCTTTAGGATAACTGTTTGTGGAAATAAATAAGTTCCACAAACAGTGGAACTTAAATAAGTCACTCATAAACATTATATCTGTCATTTCAGCAGGGGCCATTTAGTGGAGCTAAACATAGTTCATAATGAGTGGGCTATGTGATTTTTATGGCAGAGTAAACCATAATCACCTGTACCAACAAACTGATAATGGCCTCACCCTGGCAGTGTTCCTAGCCCATCTCCTTGGGGTAATGACCCCTCAGAGCCTCTGAACTTGCTGTGTATGCTAATGCTACACTGCTCAGAGTTTTACTGTCTTTCCAGCCCACACAAGAGGTCAGGTTCACCTTCAGTCAGGCGTTAAAATGAAGTCCTTTCCCTTACCAAGCCCATCACTCAAGACCATTCGACTCCCAATTGAACACATAAAATGTAGTCTTATGAGCTACCTGCATCATACATTCCCTGTAAATGGAAGATGAAGTCTATCTACAAAGGGGGCGCAGCATGTAAAATGGAATGGTGGAAGAGGGAGGTTCTTTTCCTGTTTTAAAAGTGCAATATTACAATATTCCAGTAGTGGGTCATTTATCAAGGCAGAGCACAGTACAGCATTTGCAGGCAGCGAGTGAGATCAAAGTGTGCATAGGCTCTTCATATAACAATGTATTCATCAAATCTGTCTGTGGTATAGTTCAACCTCTTTGCATAGCTTTCCCAGATTATTCATAGAAATGAATATATATTTCATCAGGCAGATACACATTCAGGGTCAGCCAGAATGCAGTGCCCGATTCAGGATTTCAGACCCTTTCTCAAGGGCAGTAGTGGTGGATAGTACATATGATACCTTTCAGTCACAATCACAATCAGTGACAGGGATCAGCAAAACTACTGATATGTCAAAAGTTGGCCTACAATCATTATTTCTGCAGAGGGACATTGAAATTAGCATTAGGTTTTATAACCCCTACATGTTGATGTTTGTTTTATAGTAAACTGAATGTATTTCCTGCAGTCAAAAACCAAAACATAAACATGATGATTATGCCACCCTAGTTTGAGTTTTCAGCCTAATTTATTTTTTGAGCCAAAAATGTTAATGAGCAGGAACAGAGTTTGAATATATCAGGATACAAATGTTGCTACCACTGCTGTGTAGGCTGGGACAACTGTCACTTTTCCTAAGTGGTAACTTCCTCAGAGCACAACTTACAATGTGGTCAGAAGATTTAGCCAGGTATAGTTCTGAAAAGCAGGATGGAATACAAACAGGTGGCTGCAACACGGACAAGTTATTTCCAGGAATCCTACAGTTTAAAACACCCACTAACATCCATTCGACTCCAGGATGTTCAGGATTCAGTATTCAGTACAGTAATTTCATTTGGATACTGAGCAGCTTCAGTGAAGCAGAGGTCCCTCTCTCACCTTCAGTATGGGTTCATGTAGTTCTTGAATAGAGGCTATAGGATATGTGAAAGGGGTTGACGCTCCAGTACTCCTGGCCAGGAAACTGCCTCCCTTTCAATCACCTTATTCAAAGTGTCAGTAAGCTTGTTAACTGCAATATTGCTACCCTGAGTCTAATTTCGTGCATGACATACGTTTGTTTGTTTCATTCCGGCTGCCTCGCTAGCCATTTACTTATCAAAATTTTCACTCAGGCATACTGTAATCACCAGTGCTGGGTTTATTCAAGAGTTACAGTGTGACTCTTTTGCTGGTGAAACCCTAACATAAAAGTGAAATCAACATTGTGCCCAAAAAACAAACAAAAAACCTCATGAGCATATATATCTTGTCCTAAAATGGCTTTGGTAGCAACAATATGTTTAACAGCAAAATATAGCAAAAACACCATGAAACTAAAAAATGTAACTAAACAGCACATGTCAAATCTGCAGGATAAAATTAATCCCCCAATTCATATTTAACCAAATTAAGATGAGTACACAATCTTTGGTTTCAGCAGAAGCTTATTAAAATACTGGCAACAATAGCTAGCTTAACCTATTTTTTTTATTTATTTATCTTTCTGAAACCATCACACGCCCTATTTTTTGTGTATGTATTTGGGCTGTTGGGTTTCTGCTGAGTTCAGCTGAATGACTATGTGAACCAGTTTGAATATCAGTGAGAGGAGGGCGGAGGGGAAGATGGAAGATAGGTTCAAGAAGATCCACGTGGTCCTAGGGTGTGGGTTCCCTTCTGCTTTAGTGTCATTAGTGTCATTTTAGTATTTGGGCTATAAACAGTTAAGGGTCCAGGGTACACATCTTCTGTCTTCCCTGTAAATTACAGTCCTGACCAGGGAGCATTATAATATCTTTCAGAAACAGAATGCATTTCAGTTTCTGTTATCATCAAAAGCCAGTACTCTATCTGTGCTCCTAACCCAGAATTTGCAGCCAGTACAACTCCTAACTGAAGTTAATTTACCCTCTCTCAGTAACCCTATCTGTATATAGCCAGATCCCTTACTACTATTGATCTGTATCCCCACTCCCTTTCAACTGTGTTGTGAGAAAATGTTCCATGAAATATTTATTTTCCCTGCATTTCCCCCTCTTCAAATCTGGGCTATTCTTCCCAGTCACACTTGCTGATCCAAGCCATATTTTGAGGCATGGATTTAGCCCTCAGTTGCCTCAGCTTAGTGCATATTATTCAGCAAGTTAGAGCTGCATCACTGCACAGTAAAGGTTGAAGTCTAAAGGAACATAAACACGGTCCTCTTGGCCATTGTAGACAGCAATGTCATGAATGTTATTACTCCCATCCACCTTCTAAGGCCTGATTATGTTCCACTGTGACAAACAGGGAGACACATTTGAATGCACACATATGATTAAGGTACACCTTTTTAGGGATAGATTGTTACCTCTTTTAGAATACTTTATAACAAGCTTGTTTTTTTAATCCCTAAACAAACATTTATCTTAGATTAGATTATTCTCGAGATTTTTCTTTAATAAACATTGACAATATCAACAGTTACCGTTGTACATTAAATGCAACATATATTTTTGAATCACGTATATGTTTGTATCTTGTGCATAATAGTCAATCAATCGATCACTAGACAGATAGATTTAATCATTAGTTATTATGAATCTTTGGCTTTCTTCCATAGTCTCTCTTTTATCCTTTCCTTCTTCTCCACGGCAGATGCCTGTGTCTCCCTCAGCTTAGTTCTGCCAGAGGTTTCTTCCTGTTAAAACAGAGATTTTCCTTCCCTCTGTTGCCAAGTGCTTGCTCAGTGTGTGTGTGTGTGTGTGTGTGTGTGTGTGGAGAGAAAGTTAAAGCAAGAGAAAGATCATGGCCTCCATAAATAGTAAAGCACACATAAATTAAACATCAAATTTAAGTTTATGATGGTTGCTCACAGTTGGCTTGAAAATGCCTCAAGTCTCCAAAACTAAATTAGAAGCCTTGCATTTCCTCTGTAGAAAACAAAGCAAACAAAGAAACCTTGTTTTGTTTGTTGTATGTACTATATAGCAGCAGTATGTAGTAATTGCGGGCTTTGTGACAGGACAAAGCTTCAGCACCATCTAATAAAGACCTACATTCTTTATGCTTTTATTCACCTCTGCTATCTTCAAAGGTTAGAACTCCCTGTCATCTTATTTTGAACCTAGAATCTCTTCATGCTGCATATGGGTTTACACTTATGGAGGCTGAACAGATGCACTACAAATTGGCTGGTTACCACAGTTAGTAGCGACATGGTGGCCCACTGGAGAATTACTTCAATGTCCAAATACATAAATTACTGATGATGAAAAGGCACCCATGAAAATGGCACCTGTATTATGGGTGTACGTGTGATATAACATGGTCTACAACTAATAACTATGCTCAGAGGTGTCATTACTATCATCCGGGGTGCACATAAGTGGTCCGCAGATGCGCATTTGCTGTCAAAATAAAAGACGCGTACCAGATAAAAAGTTGCAACGCGTGTGTGCGTACATATAAAAGGAACTGTTTCTGTCCGCTAGAGTGGGATTTTCACGGCATATTCTGCATCACATCTCTGTGCGTTCATCACTTGTTTGAAGCCAGCTCACCTCCTGCAACCACTTTTCTGAGAATACGCTCTTCTATTGTGGTTCGGACTCCTTCTAATATTTCTTTGTAGGTGGAGGAACACCAAAGTAATTGCTTAAAGGAGCTTGATTCTTCGACATCTTTAAGAGTTCTAAACAAATGTCTGTCCTCCTCCAGAAAATCTTATGTACGCAAACGCGTGTTGCAACTTCTTATCTGGTGCGCATCTTTTATTTTGACAGCGAATGCGCACCTGCGGACCACTTATGTGCACCCCTGACTATCATGACATATTGGGAGAACCTGAGAATCTTTATGTTGTCAAACAACTGCATCAACCAAGTTATTTTAGAATAAATTATTATAAGATATGAAAAAAGATCCTACAAAAGTGTTACAGTCCAGTTAATGGGCTGCCTTTTAATTATAAAAAAAAAAGAAAAAAAGATGAGTGCAAATTTTATGATTGACAAAGATACACCAAGTACACATAAATGCAGTTTTCAAATCATTTATTAAGGCAAAAAAAGCTATTCAAACCTACATAGCCCTGTTTGAAATAATAACCCTCCAAAATCAAGATTTAATTGTGATTAACATTATTTGATTAAGTGATTAAGCTGAGTTCAATTAACTAGCCACACCAAAACCTGATTAACAGTCAATGCATTACATGCTGACCCCAAAAAATCCCTTAAATAGAACCTGTCTGACAAAGTGAAATACAGAGCTAAAAAACAACCATTATTCCATAATCTACAGAAACAGAAGAGAAATAAAATCAATGACATCTATCAGCCATCGGTGTCATAATTGATTGAACCATGAATTGCGCACTCTACCAAACAATCCTGAAAGATAATGTCTGACCATCAGTTTGCGCCCTAAAGCTCAAGGACATTCGGGTTAGGCTGCAAAACACACCAGTAAGTCCACCTCTGAATGGCTAAAAAACCCCAAATGCTGGTTTTGGGATGGCCTAGTTAAAGTCTGGACTTAAATCAGATTAAGATGTTTTTATGTTGTTGTGCTCATTATTAATTCAATTCAATTTCAAATCAATTTTATTTATATAGTGCCAAATCACAACAGTAGTCACCTCAAGGCACTTCATATTGTAAGTAATAACCCTACAATAACAGAGGGGGAAAACTCAAAACATTAAATGACCCCCTTTGAGAAAGCAGTTGGCAACAATGGGAAGGAAAAACTCCTTTTTAACAAAAAGAAACCCCCAGCAGAACCAGGCTCAGGGAGGGACGGCCATCTGCCGTGACCAGTCGGGGATGAGGGGAGGAAGACAGGATAAAAGACACACTGTGGAAGAGAGCCAGAGATTCATAATAATGAATGATTAAATACAGAGTGCTGTATAAACATATAGTGAGTGAAAAAAGTGAGTGAAGAAGAAACACTCAGTGTATAATGGGAAGTCTCCAGAAGCCTAAGCCTATTGCGGCATGACCAAGGGAGGATTCAGGGTCACCTGATCTAACCTCAACCATGTTTTAGCAAAAAGGAAAGTTTTAAAGCCAAATCTTAAACGCAGAAAACTGGGAGCTGGTTCCACAGAAGAGGGGACTAAAAGCCTACTTTTAAGTATATGAGGCACCACAAGTAAGCAGGCAGTCTAAGTGCTAGCGATCTATTAGAGTGATTGATACTATATATCTTTAAGATAATATGGGGCTTGATTACTCATGAGCCTTTGATACAATACATATATTTATGCAAATAATAATAATAGTAGAAAGGAAAACAATAACATGAACAAAACAACACATAAAAAGAAGTTGACAAACTGAAGGAGCCTATAGAGAGTTTGTAGAGCTTTTTTTTGGCAAAGCAAATGTGTGTGGCACAACAGGGCATTGAAAAAAGAAGATTCATCTCACACACAGAGGCTGGCATTACGTTAAAGAGGCAGTTCATTCTCAAAAACCCTCCAGTGTGGCTGAATTAAAACAATTCTGCAAAGAAGAGTGGGCCAAAATTCCTCCACAGCGATGTGAAAGAGCCATTGCGAGTTATATCAAATGCTTGATTGCAGTTTTTGCTGTTGTTCTTGGATGGCATATCCTGTTATTAGGCTTAGGGGCAATTACTTTTTCAAATAGGGCCAGGTAGGTTTGGATGTTATTTTTTTTTTTTACCTTACACATCGTTTTTAATGAGGTCATCTCTGCTTAATATTAAAATATTTTTGATATTTATCTAAAAGATTTAAGCGCGATAAATGTGTAAGAGGGAAGAAATCAGGAAGGGGGAAAATATGTTTTCATGGGACTGATTTTTGACCCTCTGATTTCTGTTAGAATGGTGACACTGATAGTCTACATACAGATATGACTTTTTGCATAGTCTTTTGATGCTAAACTGTTTGGAGTTTTTGACAGTTCACCCCGTAATTATTTCTTTTAATTAATTAATTAGATTTTTGATATGGCACAGTCTGTCTGTCTAGTTAGGCCACAGAAGTGCATGTCCTTCTGCTAGTGCGTTCTTAATTATGGCTTTGGTGATATTGAGGCTGACATTTAAGATCCCTTCATGCCTGTGTTTTTTTGAAAGGCCTGAATAAGGCCCATCTGGTCTAAGTAGGACACTGGGGATGACAGCGTGCCAGCATGTTAATATGTTCTCACACAGATGCGGGGGCTGCTGTGTTAAAGAGATGATGATGACACTCCCAGTCACGTTCACTCACTTAGCGAAAGTTGTCTCCTCTTGATCATTCTTGACAGTAACAAAAAGGGTGAATATTCTCTAATCAAGGCCAAAAATTCTGATCACTGCTGGCATTTCCCTAATCACCCCATAATAGCATTTGGAGGACAGTGTCAGAGGATAATGGAAGGTTAGCCATACTAAACAATAAGAAATAACAGGTGTATTTCAAAAATGGCAAATCCATTAATTCAAGGATGTCATGTAGGCTCCAGAAATACTGGTGGCACAAAATGCATTTTTTGTCATAAAGCTTTTCATAGCTTACATTAATTATCCTTAATAAATTTAATTAAGAATCCAGTTACTCATTTTTCTTTTATACAAGGTTAAGAAAAAAATGTGCTATCCTATCGTACTATCTTAATATTTGATGGCAACAGGCTATCTAAACAATTCAAGGTTAGTAACAGCTAGTAGGTTCTTGGCTATGTCTGTTATGTATAGACACAACACTGGCGCATTTCTTGAGTTAGGTGTTATTTTTAGGCTTTAAGAGGCTATCTACTTACAACAGAAATTCTAAAGGTTTACAGTCATCACTGACGTTTCAAAGCAGCTCATCTGTTTTCTTGTTTCCGATATACTGTCTCACACACATAATTCAATAAATTACATTGTCCACGAATGAAAAGAAGATGAAACTACGAGAAAGAAAAAGGGAAACATTATCCAGAATAAATCAGAAGTTGGTGTAGTAAAAGGAATAGAGCATGCTTGCTGGTTTATCCCTGTCTGAAGTAAACAGTCTTAGCTCTCCAAACCAGTCTCCTTGCTGTGTTCTCCCTTTGAAACATCAGCCAGGCTTTCCATTAAGTGTCAGTGTGCTATTGAAGCCTTCCTCTTTCAAAAATATTATTTTTCACTTTCATATCTGAAAGTGTGCAGCCAGATCTAATAATACCATATCAAAATTGATGTTGGGGAAAATTTACTACTTCGTTGGAGAAAGAAAACAATGAGAACACAAAAAAACAGAACACAAATCATGTCCTCTATCCCCAA
Organism: Oreochromis niloticus; assembly: GCF_001858045.2. NCBI lineage: Eukaryota > Metazoa > Chordata > Actinopteri > Cichliformes > Cichlidae > Oreochromis > Oreochromis niloticus. The sequence goes on along the minus strand of NC_031966.2, from coordinate 13,981,630 downwards.
ATCTCACCACCAGATTCTTTAATACCAATGAATAAACACTCATTTCTTGTGTCAGTTGAATATAAAAGCTCCACCAGAGTTCTCCTGTCACCTGGAAATGTGGCAGGTAAGAATTTTTAAGAGTAACCCTGAAGACATCCTGAAATGCATGTCCCAACTAAGGCTAACTTCTTATCCTAAATGAGAAGATGGTCCTAAAGGGAGGTAATAAAGACCTATAAGCCACTTCCTGCTGAGATGTGTGGAAACAGTACCCTTTATAATAAAGGCTAGTTAGTGCATTTAAAATCTCCTTTTTATGACAGAAAGGAATTAGTCACAATCACCTACCTTGGGAATGTTCATAGGGTTATGCATAGGTTACATGCAGTACAAACACTTCAAATTCACAGCCATAGGCACTATTACAAGGACACACAAGGACATATACATAAAAACTAAATAACTGCAATTCTCAAAGTATTGCTAATGTTTGCTTTTCTTAAAGTGAATGCCTAATAAATCTCATGATTTTTAAGTTGAAACAGCCACTTAATTATTAGCACAAAGCATTTACCTCAATCCAATATTGCAATGTATTGATGATATGAACTATATCTGATGTTAATGATATAAAAACCACTACTGTCGTTAGTATCTTCAGGGTGATTTACAGGCAATACCCTTTCCTATTAAAAGTTCTGATACCAAGATTGTGTTTTCAGGTCTCTTCTGTGATTTCCACACTGATTTTCAATGTAATATTCTTGTAGTTTTTAAAGGAGCAGAAATTTGAAAGTGTGAAGTTAGTTCATCCAAAGTTTAGAATAAGCAGAAAGAATATTACTACAAAAGCTGGAATGATTAATAGTCGAGACAATACTAGTCTAATGAGCAACGGTTGTTCCGGTACACCACCGAAACTGATCAATGTGGAAATATGATGACGGTGTCATTAAGCCACTATTAGAAAGAAAGGATGTTCTGAATCTAATAAATAATTGTCTACTTTTAGCTTGTGGAATCAAGTGCCACAAGTACTGAGCCCACATGATGCAACGTGCTGAAACTTCCAATCAGGAATAAAAACTTTAGTGCTCTGCTCTGGAGTTTTATTTTCCCTCTTTCTTTATAATTGATTACAGATGTTACAGTTTATGAGGCAATTGCATTTAACAAGACTTTAGCATAAACAACAACAGCTGGATGATCAGCTGCTGAATCCAGACGTATGGGAAGTTGAAAACAGACACATCAAACTTTGTCTCAATGAAGTATTCTGAAAGAACAAGACATCTTGATTTAGATGCAAAACACAATCCCATGCATGGCTGGCTCCTCCCATGAGGGGCCAGAAGATTAAGATTTAATGGTGATACTGAGGGAATGACACTATCTGTCTGCATACTCCCATCTCTTCACACAACATCACGTCTGCTGCTTTTCTATGTTGTTCTCTCGTCAAACAAAATTGCAGATGCATTTTCCTACAAAGCCATTCCTACATTCAAATTTGGGCACGCAAACATATTCACACACACACACACAAGTATGTGTGCATGCCATAAATGACTGTATGCACATGCACGCGCAAATTTACATACCCTTGTAAAAACTCTGACAAAAGCTCTGCTACAGGCAGAGGAAGTCAGTTGTAAATTAAAACTCTTGTCAAGATTATCTTTTTGTTGTGTGAAAAATGGGCACGATCTGATATCCTCGTGTCGGTGTTGTTCCCACATCATCATAATAAATGTTGTTCCAGGTTCAACATTGCAAGTGACCAATCACATTGTTGTGACGTCATACTTTTGGGACTTTGGAAAAAAATGCTGTAAAAAACAATCTACTTAACTTGCGAGAAACCCCCTCTGTCCGCCGATCCAGCAATTTGAATTCTTTGCATTTCAGGATACTGTTCTTTAATAAACGGTAAGCATTATACATATTGTCCTGCAACATTGGAATTTCATAAATGAATGAATCGCTTGGCTTGCAAAAGTATTACGTCACAACAATGTGATTGGTCACTTGCAATGTTGAACCTGGAACAACATTTATTATGATGATGAGGGAACAACACCGACACAACGATATCAGATCATCCGAAAAAGGGAACTGGCTTAAAAAGTGATGGATCGGCACGCAACATGTCTGGCAAAGCAAACATGACTGAAGGGAATGTATTGATTTAAACATACATAAAAGAATAGCCATTATTGCCCCTTTTGCATTGATATTATCAGTATAGACTGTCAAACTCAACTAATGCATTACACACAAAGACTATTGCTGTCTGGTGATTTAAAAAGGGCGCAACATTGTTCTGTAGGTCTACAACAGAAAGAAAAAGAGAAATCAACAATGTTTCAGTTTACAGCTAATAAAAGTCAATATTACATCCACACAAAAGAACTTCATGTCTCAATTGCAAGGGCCACATTTGAGAAATTCAGATGCAACCAAATAGCCAATAATAGAAGGGTGAAAATCTAAGTGTAATGACTTCCTTCCTTAAACCAATATTCTTTATAATATATGAAGTAGTGGGAAGTAAAACTGACAGATCAGTTTTCAGTTGAATTTAAGGGGTCAAGCCTAATGACAATGGATCTCATGTCTTGCACATCTGTAACAACCTTATAAACTAAATTGGATCGACACAAAGAACATTTGCCTATATAGCCATATTTCTCATATGTCTAACCACAGCATGCTATCTTACAATGATTCAGTATAGCAAATATAGTATATAGTATTAGCTATCGTGCACACATGACTAAACAACTGCTTAACTTACAGACCATTTAGCATTCTTGTGACACATGGAAATAAGAACACAAGCCAAGGGATAACCTTTGAATGACTTTTCCTACACTACCCGCAAAAAAAAAAAAAAAAAAAAATACACAGTACCAGAAATCCATGACTGTAAATTATTTATGATTCATAGACGCTGTCTCAGAAGCTGTGAAGAATTCACAGACTCATTGTAAATTTAAAGGATGCTCTCAGTGTGAGCAAAAATCCAGGTTGACAGTGAAAAACCTTTTTCTCAGATGGGACATATCCTGCTGCTTTGACCTGTTTGTCCTGGCAGCATTGATGGGGAATTGAGCCATTATTCACCATTAATTTGTGGTTCAATGGTCAGAGAGGCTGTAGCAGGGGACACTGACTCAACATTGCCATGGTGACATGGAGTACAGAAAGGAAATTAAACTGTAGGACACAAACAAGTCTAGTGTCACAAAGCTAAAAGTGCCTATATGGATAAAGAGTCCAACAGAGCTCTTTAAGGTAAATACCATTAAATAGGACAATGGCATACTTTTTTATTCAAAGCACAAGCATATCGATTTGAAGACTCAGTAGAGTTGCATTTAAAATTGGGCTCTATCCAGTGATGACTAATGAACAACAAGAGGTTAGTGGGAATGACAAAGAGCTGAAATGACTGGGTGAAAATCATCTGCGGAGGTTCAAAATGGTAGCAGGTAGACAGTAACACGTCATGTCACCCCGACCTTGCAAAGACCACTTACAAGTTTTTTTTTCATGGTTGGCCAATTCTCCTTCAAAATGAAATAAAATAATCTAAAACTAAGATTTCATTTCCTGAAGTAAAGCTCCTGTTGACACAAGCTGTTATGGCCAGAAATCAAATTGGACTGAGCACATAGAAGCCAGGTCAGTTAAAGGCTGAGCTAGACCTTGATGCAAACAATACTGTGCAGTGACACCGAGACAAATGACAGAAACATGGGCAAATATAACTGAATAAACTGTTTTATTCAGTTATTGATCTTACCAAAACTATAATGTCACTACTATAATACATTGCTTATGTGCATTTAAATTAAACTAAATATGATATGGAAAGTATGGCAAAACTGTATATGATATGAACAGTGTGCATAAAATTACTAATTAATAATAACTTGATATGGTACAACTTGTAAACAAAGCACATTAGTAAAATGTGCTGACAAATACAATTAATTAGCTTAACAACATGCTGGCTATCAAATAACAACGAAACCATCGCACCTATGTAAGGCAGATAATCTTGTAGAACCTGAAAACTGAAACTGTTGTTATTGTTGTTTTGTTAACCAGTCGAACAACTTTAATTCACAGACCGCACCACCAAATTCTTCAAATATCCCACTCAAAAGGTGCACAAGTTCACATTTTTAGTGAAGAAATTAATCAAAAATGAGTTCTGAGGTGAAGATTTTACACCAAAAATTGTTGGCTGTAGCCAGAAAAGTTGAACATACTCTTGCATATTTACATATTTTATTAACTGTGGAAAATCAAGATAGAATCACTATGAAAGAGAAAGGTATGTTGCAGTGCAAAGTATGCAGAGCCTATTCGAGGCCAAATATTAAAAAAAAATAAATGAATAAATAGCTGCTTACCACTTTGAGAAGCAATCATCCCCGCAGCCATGGCCTGTTCTTTTCTGTCTTCTTTTGGTTTGGTCGTCCCTGTTTTTGTTGTTTTATCTAGAAAAAAAGGACAAAGTATAAAATATAACCACGAATCATGGCTATGTTTATGACCACAGTGACAATCAGTCCATTAGAATATCAACATTTCCAAAATAAAATCCCCAAACAAACCAACAAACATCAAATTAGAGGGTGAATACGTCACGCCTTAGACTTTGTTCTTAAACTGTCACATAATGCAGCATGTTTCAATGAGTGGTGAAAAAAATAAAGCACAAACCCAAAGTACAGGTTAAAAACAACAACAATCATTTAACCAGTAGTGAGAAAATTAAATATAACAACATATAAAGAACTGCATCTACATTCATTTTCAGTTTCAAGCTTTGTATCTCCTAGGAACAGCAATGCTTTCACAGTTTTTCCTAAAATTGCCTTTGCCTGTCTGTGGCATATTTATGTGATCAGTACTTCATGTACTCGGGGAGAACAGGTATAACAGGTTGGAGATTCATCCAAATGAGGTTGTGCACACACAATTCTTGGATTTGTGACAAAAAAATGTTAAAGATTTAATGCTTTTGAGCCAAGACAAGGTATTTTTAAACTGACATTTAATTATTTTTTTTTATGTTGTTTTAACATGTTGAAAAATGTGAAGCCTCCGTTTACTGAGTCATACCCTGAGTCATTTCACACAGCATCCACTGTGTTTACATTCTTTAACTAGATGCAAAATAACACATAATGTTTAGTAAAAGCTGGTAACCTGCTACATGTCAGAGACATCAAATTAACTGGGATTACTGTGAGTCATCACCTACTTTCCATTTTTTAAATTGCATTTATACTAATATATATATATATATATATATATATATATATATATATATATATACATATATATATATATATATATACATAGTTCTTAAAATGCATTTGGTTATGATGTTCAGTTCAATATGGAGTACAAAAGTTGGAAGTTGGGATTTGTGTCGTGCATGTGGTTCCATGGATTGCTGTTCAAGTATCTGTTTCAGAATGTTTTGAATTTCTAAGTTCCTAATAAACGGCATGTCGTGCAAAATGAACACTGGCCGCTTCTCACTACTCTCCTTCTATAATGAGTCCCCTTATCCAAACTACAGAAGGAAACACAAAGGATAGTGATTATGCAATAGGCGTGTCTGAGTTGTTAATGTGGTGATGATGAGAGAGGGAGAGAGAGAGGAGGGAGGGAGCTATCTACTCCAAGTCCAAAGGCAGTGAGATTAAATAAAAGTTTTACTCAGGACACTCTTGTTAAAATCACTCTTGACACCCTGCACTATTAGTACGCCATTAAGAGTTCAAGGACGATAGCTGTCCTGTTTTTTGATCATTTATCCCTTGGATCCTCTCGTTAAGCCTGAACCCAGTTCCTCACAATGGCCACAGAATATTGATGGGTTTTGAAAGGATGATTTTGCTGAATTCATAATAATCCTCTTTTTGTCTGCCCTTGATAATACAGATGAGCTAGTCTTTGACATTCCAGAGTGAAAGGTTAATTGCCTGATGCTGATCTAAATCTCTCAGTAAACTTAATATGTTATAGTTAAACAATACTAAAGGCTCCTCTTTTTCATTGCATCCAGCATCTAGTCTTATCATTGTTGCAAGATAGCAGATTTTAAAATTATTTACTTAAAATTATTTACACAACCAGGCAGGTCAGAGCTGGAATCTCTACATTGTGTCCTGGACCTGCCCAGGGGCTTCCTAGGACATGCCCAAAGCACCACACTTAGTAGGCATCCAGAAGGCATCCTGTTCAGATACTCGAACCACCTCAGCTATCTCAAGGTGACATGGCGTAACCCAGGTAGTGACTTGAGCACGTCGGAGCAGTATGCGTCACGTGATAGAGCAGCTGTTGTGTGCTAGACCTGTCAGCAGTCTGGAGTTCACACTAAAAGCATGTGGAGCCTCGCTACATGCTGCCAAACCAGGTGTTGTATCAAGGTAGGTATCCCCGAAAAAAATTTGTTCCCCCTGCGTCGCAAGCATTCACTGGGCCCGGAGTGCAGATCCAGTTTACTCCGCCTCCATTACAGACAATTAGACGTAGAAGTAATGATGTTTTAGTTTTGTGAAAAAGTGAAAAATGAGTGTCGTCACATTACCATTCAGTTTGAGGGTTACAACAGAAAGTTATATATTTATTGTTCTTCCGTGGTATCAAACAAACACAGGTAACAAACGAAGGACATTTTGCCTGATAATTCCTTTCAATGGAAAGTAGCAATTCTACACTGAGCCCATCTAGAATGACCAAACTCCTCATCCTATCAATAAGGGAGACCCCAGACACCCTTCAGTGGAAGCTCTTTTCCAGCGCTTGTATCTGCAGTTTTATTGCTTAAGTCACTTTCTACAGCTTGCGACCATAGATGAGGGGAGGAACAAAGATTAACCAGTAAATCAAGTGCTTTGCGTTGATGCTCAGCTTTCTTTTCACCACAACCGACCAGTACACCATCCACATTACTACAGATGCTGCACAAATCCACAATTCAATCTATTCTTGTTGATTGACAAATTTTAAGATCCTCCATCTGGGGCAGCTACTTGTCCTTGATCCAGAGTGCACACACCATTCTTTTTCTGGCTGAGAACCATGGCCTCAGATTTGGTAGCATTAATTCTCATCCAACCCACTTCATACTCTGCTGCAAACTGCCTCAGTGCAAGCAGGAAGTCACTGCCTGATGAAACCAAGAGAACTACATCGTCTGCAAAAGATCCTGAGTCCACCACACCTGACATGCTCCACCTTCCACCTCATGACTGAGCCTAGAAATTCTGTCTTTAAGTATTGTGATTAAAATTGTTAAGAAAAGGCACCCATGACAGAGACCAACACCCACCAGGAATGACAGCAATGGAGCTTTTCTTCTTTATAATGCCTGGCAGAGGTACCCTACTTACCTCGGCACTCTGTGATAGGGCCAATGGGAAACATTAACTGAATAAATAGTTTACTATTAAAACTATACAGGTGGAATTGGGTGCGTTTTACTGGAGCCCCTTGGGACTCCATGACATTTGTATTCTTAAAAACGACTAATCAAAGCAGAAATAGAACATAATGATGTCATATTATTAAGAACACATTGACAGTAATTAAAATAAATAAAGGGGGAAAAAGGATTTATATATTTTAAAAACAACACACAAAACAACTAACAAACATTGTAAGCTGTGGCTTGGGTCTACACATACCCTAGTCATTAGGATGAGGGTTAAATACCCTTCGACACTAGCTTTAGGGAAAAAAACCTTTTTTATACACAGTTCTGTTTTGCTCTTTTGCTCTGAATGTAATATCCTTAAAGATACTTGATGAACAGGTACAGACAGAACTCTGATAATCACTTTATATTCATCAAGTCAAGATTTGAATTACTTAAATAATGCTATTTATCTTTTGGGACTCGACAGCCTTTTCAACCAAACCGTGTGTGTTTAGATTTGATAAGAAAACAAGTGAGAGAACATTTTTTTGTGGGATCACTGGCACCATATTTGTGACCATTTAGGTATTTGGCTATGCAGAATTATGAGTGTGTAATATGCTTGCAATCCTCCGAAAAGCCAACAGCATGTAGCTTGACACACACACACTCAATATGGACGAGGCTGTGTACAGGTCAAATGCCGATTGGTTGAATGGTGAGCTGGGAAAGGAAAGGGAATGAAATTGAACAACTACTACTAGAAGGAAACATGCAAAAAAACACGCTGTGGCTGCAGCGGCCACTTTTCATGGTTATTAATAGTCGGTTTCACTCTAGCTTTATGTCATAAGTTGTCTCTGTAGGCTCTCAGTCAGCCAGGTCATGGTAGTCTAAGGAGCTTGGAAAGAAAGTGACTCGACTTCTTTAAGTTTCATGAAGGCATTTCACCTGTCAGGATTCTTCAGTTTTAAACCCTAATGGTGGTTGTCCCAAGACCATTATTACATGTGCCTTATCACATGGGCCAAGGTGAAAAAAGGTGCGAGTGGTTTCAGGTAAAACCATTGTGAGACTTTGCCTCACCAAATCATGTGACCTATTGAGGTCACCTGAAGTAAGATGCGAGTGGAGGTTGAGGCACCAGTGAAGGGATCTCAAGATTGTCATAAGTTTGGTCTTCTCCATGAATCTCTGAAGGACCAAAAACAACACAAGCCCTCATCTGGGACAGTGCCTCTTCATGACAGCACAGAGAAACAACATGGAGGCAATTGTCTGCAAAGCTGTGTGTAGGCTCTGCAGAGGGCCAGTGCAAAACTATGCAGGTCCCATTATCCATTCTATTGCGTTATTTTACTATAGGCCAGTATATTCATTTTGCCTATAACAAACAAAATCATTTAAATTCAGAATCACAATTTGAGTATATCATTGTACATTAGTGGATTTAATAACTTTCCATTGACAATCTGTCATCCGCAGACCCTGTGACAGTTGTCAGCAATTCCCTTGAAGCAAACTTGGCTTTGATTCACAAGGATGCATTAACACGCCATTTGCCACCTGGAATCAAGATGCACACTGATCATGCCATTAGCTTCTCTCTTTAATTATGAGACCATAAAATATCTTAATATGCAAGAGCACCTGGATGCTGCTATAGACATCAGAACTTCATCAGCATTTGTTCCTAACTACCATGCCCAGGTCTAGATAATTGGTGTTTTATTTTGTATATGGGAAATGGTGAGGGACAGATTGGAGAATGAGATGTTTGTTTGCCTTCCCATTTTACTGATAAATGACAACCTCAAATGTCTTTATCAGCAAGTGGATTATTTTTAAGAGCAAGGACTAGCTCATGCTGGGAATGGAATGGCATGCACACTATGATTTAATACGTCAGAAATAACCTTCAAAAAGAGCACTTATGTAAAAATAATTTTAAGATTATGGTCTTTAAAGTAAGGGTTAATTTCTGAGAACAGACAACCTCCACCCACCATTAAGGTAATGTCCAAAATCAATTGGAAAGCCAAACTCACTCCTGAGTCTTTAATTTATCTAATCGATTATTGTTGTGTTAGACAATGCAAGACTAGAGTTAACACAAAAAATAAAAAACAGAAAAACAGAAAGATAGATGTAGAGAAGATATACTGTTGCTTCTGTGTAATATAATGCCCAAATATATTGTTTTGTGTACACTGTCACTTTCTATAGCACTAACAGCTGGGACCCAATTCCAGGTATCTGTAACATAGCTGTCAAAATAAAATCTGATTCTGATTCCGATGACTTGCCCATTATTATACAATGTTTTATTTTACCGTTTAGTTGACAAGGAGAGAAAATGTAACGCATGTCAAAGTAACTCATCTCTCCAATCCAAAGGCTTTACTTTCAACTAATGATATACAGTTAATAAAGCAGAACCAATTACTTTGCACAGCTGGGCATCTTTTATATGTTCTTTTCAATCTAGGCCATTTGATTGCTTGTAAATACACGGTTGATTTATATTTCTTTACAGTGCAAAACGCAGTGGGCCCAGTGACAAGAAAGCAATTAATCACATTATTATGCCAATTAAGAAGTTGGTCTGCTCCACTGAAGGTAGAAAAAAACAATGAGGGAACTGAAGATGTGAGAGGAAGGCCCTACAAGAAGTTAATGCAAGCCATTAAATTGCACCCATCACCCCAGTCCTCTACATGGACATGGTTTAACCTATTACCATTGTTTAACATGAATATCATTACAATGCATCCGAATGCTTAATTAATTGTTAAACAACTTTGTTAATGATCTTTTTTCTTATTGGATGATTAAGACATTTGTGTACAACCAAAAGTAAACACCGAATATTTATCTTCAGATTGGGAAGATAAGCAATAAAGAAATATATTCCTTTATAGATGATGCCAAATACAAAATATTGTCTGAACAGTTCTGCTGTGACATGTTTGGTAAAATCAAGCAAAGACGTGAGTCTTCATAACACCTCCGACTTTTGAGGAAGGTACTTTATTTGATTATAATGGTCTATAACTATAGCTTTGTTCATATGCCAACAGACCAGAGTCGTGTCAAAAATATAATGACACAAAAACTGAAACCAGTAAAGACTGATTGAGTGGTTGAGTGTTGTACTATGTTTTCATGTCACTTCTACTGACTTTTTTTGTTAGTGTTCCTTCATGACACACCTAAAGAAACACCACTGGACTGCATTGCAAAATGAATCACCAAGCCCTTATGATAATAACAATAATAATAATAATAATGATAATAACAATAATAATAATAATAATAATAATAATAATAATAATAATAATAATAATGATGATGATGATGATGATGATGATGATTCTGTTACAAATATCTGTAACTGAGTTCTTGTGTTTTCATTACTACCCTGAGTGGTTCCTCTTGTTAAAAAGAATATATATATATATGTGAATATATATATATATGTTTAACAAAGAAACACTTTTTGACATATATTTTTCAAGCCTAGACTTAAAGTTCCTGTGGTTGCTTACTTGATGTTGATGCAGCCTTAATGTTGTGCTGTTATTCATATTCAATTTATGATAAACATTAGGCATGGCTTCTACATAAGTGATTTGATTTGCGCTATTATTTTCTCTGAATCTTTCTATATTAACTTGAAATCTGTATATTTGCATTGGTAAGGCTAATGTTCAAGGTATAACAAGTCTCTATAGTAGATTATGCATTTTACAGAAATCTTGTATGAAAGCACATTAGGTAGAGACTGTTTTAATTGTAAAATACATATTATTTAATATGATATCAGTATATCACCTCCTGTTTATCTAAGGGCAATGAATATTATTATTTAAGTTATACAACAGGATCTCATCACTAAAGACATGCTTGCTGTATTAATGGTGGCATATTGTAGTGAGTCTGTTGTTGAGGATCAGGAAGGAATAGTACTTTTTTCAGGGATTAGCTCTCAGAAATATTGTTATTCTTGCTCAGAATAATTAAGTGCTTCCTCACACAGACCTACAGGTTAATATACTGTGCATTTTATAATATATAACATAATACATACGCATTGGTTAATAAAAGATCTGTTCCTTTAAGTGTCTCTGACTGAACTGATGGTAAGTATAATATCAATAGCTCTTCCTTCCTCCCATTCCTGCTGGTAGTCCTGAGGTCAAAATGATGATCTTTACGAGAGACTTTACCTAATAAATACAGTATTGCAGCTTCCCATAATTTCCCTCCTTTGCCTGACCCTTTATATTAGATTATGGCTCTTTATAAACTTCATCTTTATAAACTTTGCATACTAGAAATTTATTTTGTAATTTTTCATCATCTTTCAATGTTGCTCACATTTAAAACATTTTGCTTTGCCTCCACTTCTGCTAGAACCCTAACAATCACATTGCAACAGACCTGCTTTGATTTTTCAAACTGTCTGTTGGTTTGCTGTGGCTTGAAAATATTTCAATAATATTTCATATTATCAAGGGCTGGGCTACTCAATAAATTCCATTGGTTAAACCTTGTCAAATCTTTGATGAGTAGCTTCAGGAATTGGGGGTATTTTTTTTTTCTTTTTACCAGCTATGTATCCACATTAGAACAACGTGCCAACACAGGCAGTACTTAAAGAAGTTACAAATCTAAACTATAACTTGAATTTGTCCAAACACAATTCACTCTGCTCACAAATGAGATAAACATGTGTTTTATCTCTTTAATGAGTATTGATGTGGGTATTCAACAGAGTAAAAAAGAGAAGAGATACATTTGTGCTGAGAAAAAATAACTTTTGTGCTTCATGTACAGCAGATGGCTGGAAGCCACATTAATAAACAAAGTCTATGCAATGTTTAAAGACATTACCAAATGTTCTTGCATAACTAAAAACTTAAGCTAATTGTCCTTTTACATTTTGTGCCTTATCTCAATAAGATTTCCGTTTTCTGAAGTACCATGAAGTTTGTACTTTTATTTTTGTACATACTATGCATACATATATTTACACACACAGACAAGCCATTTTGTGTCTGTGCATTCATTTTGACAAAAAGCTCCTTACAGGCCTTTGCATCAAGCGAAGCCAATTTGACTGGCCCTGACTTGAGGGGTGTCTGTGCGACTCCTGAGAGAAAGATAAAGAGCAGAGAGGCTATGTTTGTGGTAAAGCAAACTACACCGCCACATGCTCCCTATCCATTCCTCTTAGCTGGCTCAGTGGCCCATACCTCGCCCTAATGAGATGCGGCAACACACACAGACACATGTAGCATGTCTACTCTAATTACACTAGAAAGCTCTGTTGTTTCCTTCACCCCCTGGTGCCATCATGAAATTGACTCTGAAGGTTTTTTGGGGTTTTTTCCTATCTGTATTCTATTTTTAAGGAACAAAATTCAATCATGTACAGTGCAGAGCACATAACAGTGGTTAAAGACCAATGTTTTGACATTTTGTGCTAAAGATTCTAATTGTACTTAACAAAAAGCGTATTGTGAGAGTGTGATACTTTGATATGTAAAAGTTAAGTTTCGGTTTAGTCTTTTTCACTTGAATGTTACTCTGGCAGCTTATGATAGATTGTAAATAATGGCTTGGATGGATGGTGTAATGTGTTACAGGTATAGCAATACTCAGATAGGCTGTGACATTTAAACAATGCTCAATTTGTACTAAGGAGCCCAAAGCGTACCACCACCACCACCAGTAGCCAGAAACTTTCATGTTGTTTACACCAAATTCTGGCTCTACAATCTGAATTTTGCACCACGAGACGCATTAGATCAGTCAACATTTTTGCAGTCTTCTTTTGTCAAATTTTGCTTCAGCTTCAGCAGTCTGGCTATTCTCCTCTAACTTTTGGTCTCAGCAAGGCATCTTTATTCAGAACTGGTACTCACTGGATATTTTCTGTGTTTCAGACCATTCCCTGTAAGCCTTAGAGATGGCTGTGTTGGAAAATCCCAGTAGATCAACAAGTTCTGCCTGGCACCAAGAAGCATGTCATTTCCACTGTCACTTAAATCACCTTTCTTCCACATTCTGATGCTCAGTTTGAACTTCATAAGTCATTTTGACCATGTCGAGATGCCTAAATGCATTGGGTTGTTGCCATGTGATTGACTGATTAGATATTTGAATTAATGAGCAATTCCACAGGTATATCTAATAAAATGGCAGGTGAACATGTGCATTGCAGTAACCTTTTATTATTTGAATTTATTTATTATGCATTCATTTTATTTTCCCTTACTTTGAGCATTTCCGTATCTCCAGGTATTCAGGCTTGTGTATAAGTATGTAAGAGAGTCAAGCTTGTGCTACATGGTATGTGTTGGTTTAGATTAGCTCAGTGTTGACTTTATTGTTGATGAAATAACAAATGCATAAAACAAATTGGAGCTTTTCTGCAAAATGTAGTTCTTAATAAATTAATATACAAAATTGTAATTAGATCTGGAATTTTAAATTCTATTTTATTATTCTTTCTTTGTTATGAATACATTAGCATTTCTTTCAATGACAGCGAAATGCTTTTACGAAACAAAGTAATTAGACTGGATCTGACTGAACTTTGTGCAAGCAGTTTTCTACTCATTTTCAGTTCCAAAAATAATTAATTGTTAATGCTGTGACTCTAGTCTTGCATTATTTTATTTTCATCCTAGCACAGCATTTGTGGCATCTAGCTGCCTCATTATTAAAATGACAAGTTTAAAAGTTAAGAATGATATCGATGAGGAATAAAAACACGTGCAACATTAGTGAAACGCAATTATGATTATCATTTGATAAAGATTAAGCTGTTAAAAAGTAGTATTGCGTATCCAAAAATGTTGTGTGTCATGCCTTATAGTCCCTTGTACGTAATGTGATATTTAACTTGCTGCAAAATTTAGTTCAGTGTCTCACTGTTGTTTTTGCTCAAATCCTAGTAGGTTCACTTTCTGTAGTCCCTACGAAACTTTCTCTAATAGAAGGGGTTATGAAACTTAAGGCAAGGAAAGTAGGTTCATTGTCATACTGAATTAAATGCATAAATGGTGAGGGATGACTAACTGCAGAGCTAGATTTACAGTTATGTTCAATTAAATTTGATTAAAAAATTGGCACTTCTAACAAAGTAACATTTTGATGGGAAGACAAGAAGAGCGCTGAGTTGCAGAACAATAGCATCCTGTTTCATTTTATGAGTACTTCAAGTCCTACTATAAATAGACTGACAGGTACACAGGAGGCAAGGCACCTCCACTCCCCTTGGGAAAGCTCTGTACGTTTGTTCCACCTTCGAGCTACTGTAAACTATTCTTACAATCTTTGTCTGCGGAGAAACTGTCATCTTGTGGGTTTCCTTTTCTCTTAAATTGCCACTGTTGTGAAATAAAGCAGATCTGTTCCTTTACTACTCTCTAACATAGATATTGGTGATTAAACGATGTAAGGCAGGAATTAGTCTGGGATAAATATGGACTTTTATGAGGAACCAATCATCATTTGACACTTGCAAACTGACAGTTTGGCAGGTGCAGCCATAGGCCCCTCACTGCCTCCCTCTGAGCTATCCATAGTAGTGACTAAGAAATATGGACAGCAGCAAATTGAGATTCATCAGGCACACCAGCCTTGCTCACTGAAATCTATATTCAATTTTAGAGCATCTGTCATGGCAGTGGCAGGGTAAGGCATGCTGGGATCGAGAATCACTTAAGTGTTCTGAAAATGTATGTAGTGGAAAAAAGCTCTCTGTCTTTCTTTCTGTGTATCTGTCTGTCACTCTGTTCCTTTTTTTTCTTCCTCTGTATCTGAAGGTAAATTAATGTAAAATAATGATTTGGTCACATGGGAATTTTCTTTCTCCCTTTTTTTTCAGATTGAATCAAGTTTCTGTTTCTGTTAAGTTCATTATAGTCAGATATTTCCAGCTAGTAAAGACAGCATGTGTCAAATAATTGTGCAGTTATTGTCATTTTCAGTTTGAATGGATCAGGAACTGATTCTGACAGATCTCTAAATCTTTTGAGACATCAAAAAACTAAAGAGACAATGTGCATATCGGCAATAAAGTCAAGAAGCTAAGGTCTTTTCAGGTTTTTCCTGCTATCCAAGCAACACAAAATAAATTACTGCATGTTACTTAATCTTTGATGATTTTTTTCCATTTCTCACCCTAACAAAAATGTACTAATACATTTTTCAGTATGTTATGATTCAAGCAGTCAATTTTCTGTAACATGTGATGAGGATACACAAACAGAATGGCACAGCAAAAACAACATACGGTTCTTTATTCTATGACAATAGCCACAATCACTCTTCCCTTTTCCATGC
This sequence comes from Oreochromis niloticus, assembly GCF_001858045.2. Lineage (NCBI taxonomy): Eukaryota > Metazoa > Chordata > Actinopteri > Cichliformes > Cichlidae > Oreochromis > Oreochromis niloticus. The sequence goes on along the minus strand of NC_031966.2, from coordinate 13,965,837 downwards.
TAATAGAAGATTATTATTATTAATACCAAGCAATTGGCTAATTATCTATAAAGGAAAGAAGCAGAGGTCAAGATTTTATCTGCAGGGTCAGTTTCTGATCTCTATAGAGAGGGTTAACGTGAGCTAAGAATTCTCATTATAGCCTATTAGAGTGAGACTCAGTCACGAAGTTTGCAGATAGCGAGTTCAGTGTCTTCCTCAAGAATAGTCACGTGAAACTCAACCTGGGGCTTTTTGGCTAAGGACCTGCACTCTAACTATCTTACTCCCTTCACTCCACCAATTCACTAAACTAAACTCATTTAGTGTTGTAATGACTCAGTAAATAATAAAGCTAATAAAAGTAGTGACATCAAAAGCTCACCCTGCTTCCCAGATCTATCTGTTATTTCCTAGGTTGTGATCTTTTTGTGGAGACTTGGGTTCAAAGGAGGTAAATGGGGATAAGGTCAGACAAACTAACTGTTAAGCTTTTTTTTTCTTTAACATGCAATGATAAGTTGGCAGTGGGCCAATGTCGAATACCCAGAGGTACAGTTAGGAGTTACCACTTGCAGAAACCTTCATAAAAAAAGTTGGCTTATTCTGACAACAAACAAATGTCAACAAACATATAAACAATTCAGCCTCGTGTCCTCTAAACTGGAGGTCGTGATATTATGCTTAGTAGTTTGGAAGGTAATTGCCTTCACATGGTAATTAACTTCCCAATTTCATAAACATTCTTTTGATAACATGATAATCAAAACAAAGTAATATAATTCTGGCTGAAATTACAAGTTATAATAGTCTCTGTTATTGCATTTTATGTAAATTTGCTCAGAAGAAACATTTTAAACCAGCAGGTGTGAAATACGTCTCACTCGGAGACAACCCAGACAACCCACCACTTGTCCTTCTGCTTCCTCTTTCAGGTCTGAATTGCCTGCTTTTACATATATGGTTTATGTGTTCTTTATATATGCACTATATATACATTATACTAAAATATATTAATTTTGTGAGACTACAAGGAACAAAAACCATAGTCTGTAGTGTTAGCAGATTAACTCCAGCCTCATCCAGTCTGCTTGTTAGTGACCAAATGCTGAGTTTGCCTCTGTGTTCATAACTATTAGTAGTTCATTCATAGAAATTTTCACTTCTATCTGCACTCCTCTCCAATTGCTACCTCACACTAATTTCTTCCACTTAGCAAATCTGGTTCCTAAATATTAAAATAAAAGTGCATCGGACACTGAGTGGATCTGTAATCATTGTGCCCTGCAGTGTGTATGACTGTTTCTGCACATTAATATCCAAACGTAATAAAGCAGACATACAACGTGTCACGTTATGCCATATTACGACTCATTTTTCTCCAAAAATACATATGAAAGTTTATGTTTGCTAAGGCAATTCAATAACTGGGACTCCCCATCTGTTATTGTTTCTATTGTAAAAGCATTTTTAAGGCTTGTCATTAGTTTGTCACTAGCCACGAAGAATGCATAATGGTACCAGTAAAGCTCTTTATTAGTCCATGATGAGCAATGAGCCATATCAGCTGATAGTAGGAGATCCCCCGCCCCTGTCCCCAAACAGTGGAATCCAAGGAAGTGACAATCAATAGAAATGCTTCATTTGGTTTATGTGTAGCAGCGTGAGGAACACACTAGGGCAGAAATAGATTGTCCTCACTCCATTATTTTAACACATTTCCACCCACTGTGCCACTCATTTTTGCAAGCTTGTTATTAAGGCCAGGTATGCAACAATTTCCACACCCCATTTTTCAAACAAGATTAATACTCAGGATAAGAGTCAAACACTACATATATTCTTATTCTTCACATCTCAAGATTGTTATGGCGCTCTAGAACATTAATTGCAGTAAAAGCATGAAATGACAGATTTTAAAAAATGACACAACTGCAAAGTGTGTGGTCTTATCAGTTCGAGGCTATGTCATGCCATATGCAATCTCAAAAAACACCTTCAACTCTCCATCACTCATCTCTCCATGAAAACACCACAATGCATTCCTGAAATATATCACCAGAGAAAAACAGAAAACCAATAAAAGACAGAGTGGCAGATAGTCCCTGCACTGTTGATTCCAAAATATAGACTTACAGTATGTACAAGAGTTAATCATCATTACTTAATTAACATTCTGTGACTATGTAATGACCTGCATGGGCTTAACATGAGCAAATGTACTAGTTTCACAAAAAAGGCTCTTGAATTGTAAGGTGTCTGTTTTTGTAAAATATTCTTTCCTATTGCCCTTCATTGTTGTCATTTTTTCCCTCTCTTAAATATCACAGAAAAGGTCCCTTCCACCCAGAAGAATACAATTTTTGTATTGTATGGTGCTTTTTTTAATTATTAGTACAATCAAGCGAGAGGTGTCAGTCTAAAAAAACAAAACAAAAAACAAAACATTTTTTCCTGACCTCGATAAGAAACCTGTGATAAGCTGACAAAAGTCTAAGGCCCATTTTATGTTTGTGGTAAGTCATGTTTGTAGCATGAGCCTTGGATTCAAGTAGCATAAGCTTTCAATTTTTGTGGGCATCACTGTCATACACACAACTGACAGGTTCATGATGGGAGATTGCATCCCTGGTCATTTTAAAAACCGCAGCAACCATGTCCTATCTGTTTATATAGAGTTATGGAGATAATCAAAGTCTGAAGAGATCAATTTCCCAACTGTTATGCTTGTTAAGCCATGGGATGGCTCAAAGAATGTGTCTGAGGCCCTTTTCCCGGGAGTAAAAGAAGATACTGTGCCATTCACTGCTTCTTGAGTGGTGGCATTGCAATTCAGTGGAAAAATAAAAACTGCCATTCTTCATTCTTTATGCATGCAATGCACTAGCTAAAGTTGGAGGTATTTTTAGTATAACTTATTTACTTCCAGTGTGACTGTATGAGGCTACAATATTTACAAGTTATTGTGTTACATGGAGAGTTTATCTTTTAAATTATTTGCTTAAGTGCTTGGCCATTTCTTAAATGTGGTTTCATTGGTGTAAACAGGTACACTAATCAAAGCTAGCAATATAAAATGGGCTCCTCCCCAAAAGAACAAAAGCTATAGAACAAGAAAAAGATCTGACCAGCTTCCAGTTGTTTACGTAATAAAAAATCTGTACTGAAGTATCATTAAATCGAGACTGTAAATAGTATCAGTTCACCAGATTTGATATGACATAATATACTGAAAGTTGCCGTCTACAACCTCTACTGCTATGCCATAACCATAAATGAAAACAAAGCATCACACTGTTATCTTTTCATTGTTCTGCTCTTGGTCAAATGACTGCTCCGGGATCAGTGCAGTCCCTAATCAAAAGAGAACTGAAAAAGGTCACAACAGAGAAATGACAGAATAGTACGAGCCAAAGAAGCTGCATTTCTCCATTCAGTGGTGTGCTCAGAGATTGAGTTACAAGACTACATTACTGTCTCCCAGAGCTACCCTGGTAGCTGCGTGCATGTCCCCACATCTGGCAAAAATTGCTTCTTCTTTTTTTTTCCAATACAGCAAGTATTTTGTCACTGGGAACACAATACAGAGCCTAACATATTAATAGAATTTGTCAGAAACGGGGTGTGTTTTATAAACTATACAACTCTCTAGATTTTACGGCTTGTTCTGTCTGTAATGGAGACAAATACAGAAGGGCAGGTGCAAGTAGGAAACACTCTCCTCTTCAGTACACAGTCATCTCACAGCTGTGAATCACAATCCAAACCAAGAGCTGCCTGTGTGTTTTCATTAGCCTGAATTAAATAAGCCACTAAAATGGGTTTTTCTGTTGTCAGCACACTAATGGAGAATCAGTAACTTTGTAATGCGCACTAAAAACTGCCAGCAACACCAGTTAGTTACCTGTACACTAAAATTACTTTCTGTGGATGCATTTTCCTGAGTGAACAAAGGCGCATGCTTCATAATGAGGATTTTCAAGATTTTCAAGCAGGAAGAAAGTGAATAAACTATCCATGTCAACTGATATAAAGGGTGATTTCCCTGTAAACCATCACACACCAATTCACATCATGGATTGTTTTATTTGAACAGCTGTATCCACTCATCTGTGTGCTATTATCTTATAAAAATGATGTAATGATTTGCAAATCTCAAAAATAACAAACAACAGCACACACACACCATATCAAATGTCTGAACTAAAAAAATGTATCATTTTCAGAACATTTTTAACTCATTTAAAATTTTATGGTAGGAACATATTTTCATAAAAGTTGGGACAGAGTTGCAGGAAAAGTAAGTGATGCTAACAGGAAAGAACTGGAGGAACATTCTGCAACTACTTAGGTTGATTGGCAACAGTTTAGTGACATGGATGGGTATAAAAACAACATGTGAGGGAGGCAGAGTTTCTCAGAAGTAAAAATGAGCAGAAATTCACCAATTATACAAAAAAATGGAGTCTAGAAATTCTGGAATCATTTCCAAAAAATGTTCATCAATAAAAAACTGGAAACACTTTGAATATCTTGTAATTTACAGTACATAATATCATCAAATGATTCATAGAATCTGGAGAAATCTCTGTGCACAATGGACAAGGCCAAATGTCAGTATTGATTGTTAAGCTCTCAGACAGCATTACACTAAAAACAGGCACGATTCTACCATGGAAATCACTGGGCTCAGGAACCCTTCCAGAAATCATAGTCCGTGAACACAGCTCACCATGCCATCCACAAAAGCAGGTTAAAGCTCTATTATGCAAAAAAGAAGCCATATGTGAACATTATCCAGGAACACTGCTATCTTTTCTGGGCCAGATGCTCATTTAAAATGGACTGAGACAAAGAGGAAAACTATTCTGTGGACAGACGAATTGAAATTTGAAATTCTTTTTGGAAAACACAGACGCCACATCCTCTGAAGTAAAGAGCAGATGAACCATTTGACTTTTTATCAGCACTCAGTTCAAAAGCCTGCATCTCTGATGGTAAGGGGTGCACCTGTGCCTATGGTAGTGGCAGCCTGAACATCTCAAAAGAATTCATCAATGCTGAAAAAAATATACAGGTTTTACAGCAATATATGCTTCCATCCAGACAGCGTCCTTTTCAGGGTAGGGCTTGCATAATTCAGCAAGACAATGCTGGACCACATACTGTATCTACAGCAACAGCATGATTTTGCAGCAGAAGGGTGCTGAACTTGTCCAGCCTGCAGTCCTTTACCAGAATTTCTTAAAATGATACATTTTATCTTCTTCTATGTTCGATGAATAATCACTGCATTGTTTTAATTTACATTTTACACCATGTCTAAGCTGGTTTGGAAGTGGGTTTGCGCAACACTCTCCATTTTGGAAGACAAACAGCTTTTAATAAATATTAAATGTTCAGTAAAGGATGACAGAGGAAGAGTTGATGAAACAGACACATGCTGAAAAAAGAAAAAGACACATAAAAAGCTCCTAATTTCTCTCTGCTGCCACAGTTTGTTATTGGGCAGCAAAATTGTGTAAAGGGTTAATGTTGATTTATGAAGCAAATCATTTTAACCTTCAGTCTAACAGTAAAAAAGTCACATTCCACTGCACTTAACTGGGGTGAGGCACCCTAGTACACCGAGAAGCCAGGTATTGGCATGATGAGTTTATTTGTTCAACATATTGCCTGAAGTAAGGCAGCTGTTTAATTGGCTCAGCATTCTCTTTAGCATTAGGCAGTAAGTGGACTGTTGATGTCAGTCTGAATCTCTATAAAGATACATGTGGGCGGTGACAAATCAGATTCACTTAACAAAAGCAATAAACACGCCGTTCAGAGATGCACTATTGTGGCAGTAGCATGGTTAACTTAGAATTTCGAGAAAAAGAACTCTAAACAACACAAAAAAACAGTGCACAGCATACATGATCATTATACATGAGAGGTCAATTCAAGCTAAATTGTACAGTTGCACAACTGCACTAAATAGCGTATTGCTTGTTTGCATAACGTCAGCTGTTGTTTGTTTGAATAACAGTGAAATATTTAGGACAAAAAAACATCACGCCATGTTCATAGATCATACAGTGAGCGGGACTATGCATTGGCTGCAGGAGAATCTAATTTATTATGTATAAAAAGATTCTAACAATGCAAGTCAGAGCTGACTACCCTTCACCAATTTCCCATGAGATTCTGTGTATGCGACCTACTGCTTCACTTAGCCCACTGCATCACTTATCCTGGCACCTGTCAACAGATAGATTTAAGTCACACAAATTCTATTACCATAGTGCATTCAGTAAGACTTATTATTATACTTCAGGCTACTTCATTGTATAACCTCATTTGACCTGATAAGGACTTTCTGGATGACTGTGCAAAAGTGCACTGGTGCACTGAAATACATGAAATATTTCACTCTTTACAAACACAAAATGCATTGCAGTGAAAAGTGCTAAACAGTCACTGCCTACATTTTCTTTGGTGACACATTTTAATGAACCAGTGTGTATGTATATGTGTATGTGTCCTCATATACAAATCATGATCTTAAAATCAGTAAACTATGCCAGATACCACAACAGTTTATGGTTTTTTAAATTCGCCAATGCATTTAGTGTATCTGGGGCTCCATTCACTGAAAGAAGCCTCTCTGCTCACAGACACGAACAAAACCCAAACACACACAGTTGCAGGTGCACAAAGTGATCTGCTCAACATTGGAGAGTGGTGACTCAATTAGATATTCAGGAAAACCACACACTTTACAAAGCACAAAGTCTAAGATCTCAACAAACATCTCTTCTTTCAATGCTGGGCTAAACCCACACAAACACAGCAGATAAATCACATGAGATCAGATGACTTACCTGTCTCCCCCGATAGTTTGACCTTGCTATCAACAGCTACTCCTGTCCGACTGCTGCAGATGCAGCATTGTGCTAGCTAAGCTACCATTTTCAAGGAGCACTAACATCTACTACACTGTCTTGCTTCTTAAACTTAAGCTTTGACATCACAAAATACATAATACTTGGAAATGGAATGTCACAGTTCAACCCAAAAAGAGGAACTAATTTGTACAAGTCCAGGAGCTAATCCATGCCTTGTATCTTATTACACCGCTCAGAGGATTGATGATTTCTTTCAATGCAGCACATTGAGAGAGAATCAATTTGTCAGTGAACAACAGAGAAGGGAGGGGGCATTAAGGGGGTGAGGGTTGAGTGTTGCACTTTGGATATCAGGTGTCTGTTACACTTTTCTAGGGAGATGGTGATGCCAGTGTGTAGGGCCTGCGTGCAAATTAAATGGAGAGACAGAAAAATGCATTATTGATCAGGGTGATGCCAAAGTGTCTCGCTCACAGCACAGGATCAGGTTTAGGTACAGGGTAATTAATCCACAAGCCTGAATAAAAGCAAAGGAACCGATCTGCACCCCCTCCTTCCCTGTCGCTCTGCTTCTCTCTGTGTTCAAATGTCTACTTCATTCAGAGCTGAGAAAAATAGGTCGCTTGCTTGTAGGCAAAACCAGTGCACGGCACCAGCGGGAAAGCTAAAGCACACTGAAAAGCACACACGCTGTTCCCAGCACATAAACACTTACTCAAACACACAATCTCCCAGAGTGATAGAAAAGAAGGTGAGAGAGAGAGGGGATGAGAAAACAAGAGAGCACCTGGGCGTTTTTCTTTTCTGCCAAGCTGAGCATAGCAGGTGTCAGCTTGAGCTTTTGTCTATCATGTACTGTAATTACATACTGTAGTATGGAAAGCAGTTAAATATTTTCCATGCTTGCACACAAACAGGAAAAATCTTTTAAGAGAACACTTGTTTTGCTTCTCTTTTACTTTTTCGTACTTAACTTTCACTTCTTTCTTTACATTATTTGTGTGTCGCGTTGCAAAGCTCTCAGAAGACAACAGAGAGACTCTTAGATGTTTAACAGTATCAGTTTAAATATAGGCAAGTTATTCCAAGTTATGTGACTAATGACTGATTATTTATAAGACCTTCCACCACCCTAAATAAAAACCCCAACAAACTTTGGCAGTTTCAGAATATTTGCACTGCTTCACATTTTTTAGAAACAAAGATGTGCAAAATGACCAAAAAACCCCAAAACAAAATAAAATGAACAAAAAAATAATAATAATTACATATTTGCAAACACAGAAATATGTCATCTTAGCCAATTAAACTGAGTGCACTTTATTACACAGTAATTTTACTTGCTGCCTTTGCAGTGAGTAAAAAGCGTTACAGATTTTGGTATTTCTCTGTACCCTCAAACCAAATTTGTTCTAGAACAAGAACCGTGTATAAGGCCTTAGTCAAACTATAATAATAATAAAAAAGATGGCAACCTATGGGCGACCAGGAAAAACTGGTGATTGGTAAGTGACTGTATTGAATTGATATACTGATGTAACACTTTCTGGGTCCAACTCAGACCAACTGCGGTCACTCTCAAACAGATTGGCAAACATTTGCAGTTAATCCCCACCTAATTTATAAACCGACAGATCGCCAGCACATTGTAATCAGTCAGACTTAACAATAATAACAATTCATGGATTGTAAGGTTTAATTGTAAATGATGCAGTGAATGACGGTCAGGTTGTGGTTGATCTTTTCACTCATTTGAAACAGATTTGCTACAGAGGCCAAATGATTAGACATTTATCCTATTTAATTGCAGTACTATGGCAAACCATCTTATTGCTAATTTATCGTTGTTTTATCGCTATCTTGATGCACCAATATCGGTGTGAAAACTGCACCTTTTTGCGAGTGCTTTTAGACCTGGTGTCCTTCTTTGACGTGACCGTTTCAAAGGCAAGGAGAATGCAATTAATTGCACACTGTTGAAATGCTTTTGCTTGTGCTCCGATCTCCAACCACTTTTTTCTGTAGTTTTAGTTTAGCCTAACATAGACACAACTAGACACAAAGTCTTGTATTAAACAAAAGAAAGTAGGCCTTTATTTATTCTCTTATTTTTACAGAAGAAAGTATCTTCCTATTCCTGGCAGATATTTTTTTTTAGTGCATCTTAATACCTTACCATTCTGTGGCTGATACTAAACTATGCTGCTCTGCTGACTTTTGCATGTAACTTTCCAGCTGGTTTGCACAGTAAATTAGGGTGAACTACAGTTATACAGTAGCTGTGCACATTTTACCTTTCATTTCCTGTAATGTGACTAGTAACACCAGCTTCCAATTACTGGGTAGCAAGTTTGAAAAAAATTGTGCTCTGTCCTTATATGAATTTAGACATTTAGACCTCGAGTTTTATTTATGTAAAAACTCTATCGTCCAAATTTTAGCAGGCTTGTCGGTGACACTTATAAGGGCAGTTATAACGAAGCCAAGCTGCGAAACTTGGCCATTTAAATTCAGGATCTGTCTTCAAGTTTTAGCACAAATAGATAAAAAACAGATCAACCAGTGTCAACAGGGAAGACATATCACCATTAAAGTAATAGGTGCTATTCGAATAGAAGGTTTAACACTACTTCTCAACAGATGCCATGATAATGGCCTCACTTATGAAAATGGAAAAACATAATTATTCCTTCTTTATCTCCAAAACAATTGACTGGAGCAGCAGTTCTGCATACCTATCGTTAGAGTGATTTGCCATTTCAATTATTCCAAGGTAGAAACGCCCTGAAATGAACACAAAAACAAAACAAAAAATATATTTTCTGTCAGATAGGAACACCTGCATTCCCATTCATTTAAATAGTATTGTGGCACGCATTCAACCACAATAGCTATTCTGAATGATTTCTATAATATGCTATTTCCAGCACTGGCAAATTAGGTACTTTGATTATAGGCCATTTAAAATCAGTATTGCTTAATAACTTAACACAAAGGAGACACTCTGATAAATTTGCAAGTTATTATTTTTCTTTCAGGCTCTGATAAAGAGAACTGATGCAAATGGATGCCTTGATACACTTAGGGGTTGTAATATGTTTAAATTTGTTAGTTTGCTCCACAGCCATCCATCACAACAATGTGTGGGCTTCAGCTCTTTGTCTCTGCATGCTCAGCACCCACATCCACCATTTCTGCCAAGCACATGAGCATTTACCTCTCTAGTACCTTTACAATGGCAGACACTTTCTTGTGTATCACAGCCATATTCATGCAAGATATTTCTTTGTTGATCTAATGAGCCCTATTAACATAATCTCTCTCAAGCCTCCACTCTCTTTAACACACTCCCACACAGACACGCAAATCGCGCTAAACCATCCACCTCAGATACCACCTATATTTTTTCCAGGACAAGTTATCCATCCATCTTTCAGTGTGTCACCCAATTAAAGCTTTTTGCCCACAATGAAATGAACCAATTAAGCGGCGCACTTCTGCTTGGGCAGAGATCCATCTCTTAATGGGTGAGATTCACTCACAAGAATGCCACGTCCATATCGCCTCTCCACCTCATTATCATGCAGCTATTAGCCATCACTCACATCAACTAGGGCTCACACTCACCAAAATGGGTGTTCATCCATGTGCTTTGGTGAATCATAATATGCAAACACTCAAGTAGCTTGAAAACAACAAGGAACTTTGTCCCCCATATAAAATTGCATAGCAGTAGTTGAAGTTACATCGAGGATTATTAAAGTACTTAGCTAACTAAAATACATGTAGAGATAATAAAACTCACTAACGCCCAAAACTATGGTACAAGTCTGTGCAAGGATTAAATTCATATTAAGAAAGAAGGAATTCTATTGAATACCACACAGAATTGTGCATTAGGCTGCATGCATGTTCTGCACTCCAAGTTTCTCTTGCTAGACTTCTTCTTTTGTGAAATATATATAAAAATAAAGTTCAGGTCATAAATTCAGTAATTGCAAAATGTAAAAGACAAAAAAGGGGGATCGTAGCAGAATCTACATTTTTTAAATAAAATGCTCTTAAGTTACAACATTGTATTTTCAACATAACGTAACTGAAAGAAAATCAAGGAACAAAGATATTATTACAGCAGCTGACACTTGCAAATAATTAAGATAATGTCAGTTCAGTTTGAGCTCAATTAGCTTTGCCCATGTAAGCTGATATGCAAGAGAAAATGTCTCCCCGTATGAGCTACAGTAACATACGAGATCAAAGTAGGCTCTGTTATTTCACCCAGTTTCTGTGCTATACTTTTAGCCCCTGCCATGTATGTGTGTGTATGTGTGTGTTGTTTTTTTCTCCTGCAAAAGGTTACCCTAAACAGATGAAAGGTTCTAGCGCTAAGTTAGTAGCTAACGAACAAGTTTGGTTGGCAAACTACATTCATAAGTTTTATTAGGGCTAAGTAACAGACCAATAAAAGAGTTTCACTCACCAAAACTGAAGTAAAAACTATTGATTGTCTGTACCACACAGGAAGCCATAATGTTAGATATATAATACATTGAAAATGTTCCAATAAGCTCCAAAACATGCACATTGAAGATGTGCAATTTAATGACTCCAAGTAGCGGAGGAGGCCTAGCAGACACCAGTCTGCTGCCTGTGTCAGGACACTGCCAGTCAGCATTGGCACACCCATAACTCAATTATCTAGTTGGATGGGTTGTAAAATTGTACCCAACTCAAAGTTGTTATAAGAGGAAGACACTATCCATAGAGGCCAAAGCTGTTTTAGTGACAGGTTGTAACATTTTTCAATATGTAAAAGTCTAACATTTTTAACATGGGATCCATATGGATCGAGCCAGCCTCAAGTGGCACCTAAAGGAACTGCAGTATTTCAATTCCAGAGGCTACTCCTCGGCTGCAACTCATCAGGGGACTGAGCCATGATCTGAACTTTGCTGATTTTCATCTTTTATACTCTGAAAAAAGAAAAACTCTTCTTGGAATGAAAATAGATTTACTCGGTTTCTTATCAGGGTTCTACCTGCATCTTGTGTTCCTTTGATACTTAAGTGTGTCTTAATATCTATTGTCAGTCACACCTATTCTTAAAGCAATGCCACTTTTTGATATCAAAAATGGAGATTTTTGAGGAGGGTTAGTAAAGTAAACCGAATGCATTAGATCCTACATTACAATTATATAAAATCTTGCAAAATATGTTTTTTGCCTTTCTCTGTAAATGACAAAATTGCCTTATTGCTCAAAAATGCAAACAAGTGTCATATCAGATGCCTGTAACGCAGGTGACATCAGCAAGAGGCCGTCTAGTTAAATAATGTGCATCAAAAACTCACACTCTAATGTTTCCATTTGTTTACTCACTGACTTGATCACAGAAGACTACTTTATCAATAATTTGCAGAGTATGCATAGAGTCTGCCCTGTAAATATTTTATTACATGGACTGATTCATGCGCTTGAGATTCAGAATGCACTAAATGTTTTGCAGATGTAAAAAGATAATTTAAAATAGTTTATTGCTTTTGTAAACATCATGGGTAAAACCTAGAAAAATGCCCAACAATTTAGATACAGTATATATCACAGGAATAAAGTGTACTGTATGAAAAAAGAAAGAAATGCAGAAATTTTGTACTAATTAAAGGCTGCTGTTCTAAGTGCCCCTTTTGGCACTTACTGAAATCACTAATGTTCCAATAACGGAGCAGAAAAAAAATCTGACAACCATTGTCCTTTGTATCATTTCATCTTTGTATCTCTCAGGCTTGAAAATAGCCCTCTGTCTTCCTCTCTGTGTAATCGGAGTCTGCATGTCTAAGATTAGCAGACCCTGCTCCAGCTCCTTTTATCTGACCCCCTGGAGCTACAACTAGGGGGTTGCATTTACTGTAGCCTCTGACAATGTGAAAGAAAGACATGTTGGGAGACGAGAGTACCTGGGAAAAAAAGCAAAAAAAACCACAACGGCCTCTCCACTCCCTTTTTATTGATTCTGCACTATAAAAAAAACAAGTCTCAATAGGTGTGGTGTCGATGCTGAGATAAATCATACATTTGTACTTAGATTTACTCTTTCAATCTCTTTCATAACATCCTGCAAATTTAAAGCTTCCCCAGTTTTGTTTTCTTTCTATCAAACCCAACAGGCCACAAACAGGTCAGAGGACTTTTCTTTCTACAGTAAAGGCCTCTTTTTTCTTCCTCTCGCCACAAAATAAATGGTCGCATACCTCGTAGCTCTCATTTTATATTTCTACCTGATGGAAGTTTGGAGGTAGACACTTTACATGAGTTATACTGCGTTGCTGATGTGCTTTTCAATCTATCAAGCTTTTTTCATGAGCAAAGTATCACTTAATTCATCTCTTATGAGACAGCACTTAAATCACTGACAATGTAAAAGTCTTTCCAATAACTCAAGCGAGTATTCAACTTAGTCTTGAAATACTTGAAATTTGGTGCTATTTCGCAATCACTCACTTTACAAGCTCATGTTATTGTTGTTATTTTTGAATAGGGTGCAAAGGTTTAAAGACAAGACAAAAATCTGGTTTTATATCTTTTATCTACATGAAAAATAAACATATTCTTACATCTGTCTTTCTGTCTTTTTTCCAAGCTTCAATTGAATCTGACATAAAATAACAACAACATAATTAGAGAAAACATTGCTGCAAACAAAATGTTCTGTTTGCACTGTCAACCAGGACACGAACTTGACAAAGATGTCTTTTTTGAACCTCTGACCTAAAAAATGTATGGAAAAGAGAATGGCTGACATACTGCATAATGTCATTTCCACATTTATGACACATTCACACTTTCTCCTTTGAATGAACACATTGACTATTCATACATTGAAAGTAGCATATAACCTTGAAACAATGACTGCTTTAGTGATTGAAATCTATTCCTCCTTCACCTATCACACTGATAGCTCACATAAAAAGGGGTACGTGCATATAATATAATGTATATCAAAGCCAATACATATATTTTTGCATTTTCTGCAAGTCCAGTTATATATATTAATAAAATTCCCCATATCGCCCCTGCGGGCGGTCTAGCCTTCAAGCTAGGGTCCTCTACCAGAGGCCTGGGACCTTGATTCTGCGCTATAACATCAAAATCAAGCCAGGGAGTTTGATTCTCCCAAACTAGGCGAATGGCTCCAGCAGATCCCAGGAACAAAATCCGAGATCATTGTCCAGAGGAGCGCAGTCCTAGGAACAGCTAAGATACTGCGCAGGACCCTCAAGCTCCTAGACCTCTGGTAGAGGACCTGAGTTGGAAAGATAGACTGCCCACAAGGGCGAGAGGGGAATTTTTATATATATTTATCTTGCAATACTGTCTAGCTAGTACTTCACACACAAAATGAAATAAATAAAGGATGAAATAATTAAAACAAATTTCATTCTGTATTTCAACACACAAAAGTATGATTTTCACCAGAAGAATGAAACATGGAGCCAGTCATGATTCTTTTTGTTACTGAAGCACATTTTACTTGACATGGATCAATTTTGGATCAAACCTTTGACATTTAAATCGGCAAATGTTCTGCAAAGCATCCATGCATACATACCTGCTGCCCTTGTGTGATTAATCAAAAGTATTTGACACATACAGGTTATTCTGACAAGAAAAACAGTGATGACCCCTTGAGCAGGGAAGTTCCTTCGTCAAAAGTACCCAGAATTGCTGTTAAATAGGGCAGCAGAATTGTTGGCTTTTCTCAGTAGAGATTTGAATGAATATTTGATGATGGTATAGTATCTGGAGTAACACACACACATATTTGGCAGTATTGCACGGTTTTCCCATCACAATAGCTATTGTGTAAGGCAAACAAAGATGCATACACATTAGCACATATCTTGGTAGTGCTGGTGTGGTTTGTTAAAGCCTTTGAATGGGCTGCAAGAAGTCTTCTGCAGAACCATGCGCCAGTGCATCTGGGCTCTAACACCTGGATATGATTCTGCAGAATTTAGGCACTGAACGTTAAATGTTTCCGCCTGAATTAACATAAAGCCATTCATTTATTGGTAGGAAAAACATAAGCGGTCAACTCAGCTCTGCATGTTGACTGTAAAATAGCTGCAGAAAATAGCAGTGCAAAACAAAAACAAACAAGTAGCATATGGTGTTTGATTGATGGATGCTGCTGTTTAATGTACCTTACAGTCCGACTGGGACACTTATTTGTCATGATATTGACCTCTGCAATTATTAACCTTCCTTACATGTATTTTTACCCAGCTTTCTTACATCAGTAAGTTAACAACCTCTTCACTTCCATCACATATATATTCATAAAGGTTTCTGATAATACCTTTTTACCTAATACTGTTATAATTTCCTCTGCATTACTATTATATGGAAAACTGAAAATGCTTTTGGTTTTCAGATATATAAATGAACAAAGAGTAATCAGTCAGCCAGTTTGTTATGACAGACCACTTTTGTACTGTGCTGCACTATAGTCACAGTGGTATTAATTTTAATTTGTTGATATAAATCTCACTTGGAGCATATGCTATACAAAACCTATGCAAAACAAACAGGCAAAGACATTGCAAGATCAGTATAGACATGTTTATACATCTTGGTTCAAAAAGTTTATCTTAGAAATGCAAACTGTAAATATAGGTGGGACCACTGCAAGTCATATGTCCGTTGTAGTTTAAGGTTCAAAAGGCATCTTGTTCAGTACTTGTCTAATCTGCATGTCTTGAAGTTCTGCTCTGTTCTTTAATGTGAGTTTCAAACATATTTAACAAACTGCATCAGATTTAGATCTTAAAGGATTAAGAATTATCAGGCTAAATGAAATCTGCATCCTTGTTTGTCTTTTAATTACATTATATGCTCATTTTAAGTGCTAACATAATGCAATATGTCATAACTTAGATTTAGTAGGAAGGTATCTGCAGCTTTCCCATGTCTATAGAAGGAACCAATGCTCTCTCGTAATGACGGATGTGACTGACTGCAAACTGCCTCCATTTCTATTTAATGGTTTGTAATCAGAGATGTCGAGCTGCAACTTTATCATCCGCAACAGTGAGGGAGTGTCTCACGTGTTGTATTTCTCTCTCATTACTCATGCAAATACACATAATGATTACAAATGAATAGTGACACAATGTCTTCCAGTTAATTGGTTGTAGAAGTAGAAACCATTATGGAGTCCTTTGAGTTCCTTTTTCTAAAGGAGGCTCATTGAGAAATAGTGTAGGTGCTTGTTATTGCACATGTATATATCAATTTCCAATTAAAAAAAAGGTGGATGGCAGGTAGTTGCATTACACTGTTGTTTCACACACTGCGATACCAAAAGTGTTGTTACGGATGAGCTTGATGCTTGTTTTTCTTCGTTATGAGGTCACAAGCTCTGATTGTTCCAGCCCTCCTGTGTGGCACCACATGAGGTCCCTTTTACAGAGTGTTAAAAGGAAAAAAGCGCTAAAAATGCTCAAACTATAAATTCATTGAAAGTGCTTTAGCTCAATTACAGTCCTGCATAGAACTGTGATTGAGCTCATTATTACCAGAGTGACTTTGAAAATAGCAAATAAATGATTACAGTTATTTTCCTTTTTAACAATTGCGTACCATTTGATCCCACATTGGATTTAAAACCCACCTGGAGCAGAACCTAATATAACTGTGCTTTTTCATTTGCTCAAATATTAAAATAACATAATAATTTTCACTCATTAGTATTTTTTTAACAAAATTTTTAACTAAATCATGTGTTAAACAAGTTTACTTAGTAGATCATGTTAATGCAAGCAAATTGAGCACATTGATTCATGCCCAACACCAATGATTCCATGTTTCTACTAGAATACTGTTTAACATGTCTGAGTGGAAAATAACTTGGTTGTATAAATGATGTCAAATCCTATCATTATATTCAATTTGATTTATTTAGCACCAAAACAATAGAATAGTTGCCTCAAGCTGTTTTATCTTGCAGGATTCAGGGTCACCTGATCTGATCATGATCAAGCTCTTGCTACTGTATACGCTTTATCATAAAGGAATGTTTTAAGCCCAATCTTAAAAGTAGAGAGGGTGTTTGGAAGCTGGTTCCAAAGACGAGGGCCCTGAAAGCTGAAGGCTCTGTCTCCCATTCTACTTTCAAATACTGTGGAAATCACAGGTAAGACAGTGGTCTGTGGCTCTATTGGAATGATACAGTACTATGAGGTTTTTTAATGAGGTCTGAATATTCAAGACTGAGTACAAGACTGTGAAGAGAAGGATTTTAAATTTTATCTGGCTTTAATAGTGAGCCGAAGAAGAGAAGTCAATGTGGGAGAAATGCTCTCTTTTTCGAGTTCCTGTCAGTACTCTTGCTGCAGCATTTTGAATCAACTGAAGGCTTTTCAGGGAGTTTTTAGGACAACCTGATAATAATGAATTACAATAGTCTAGCCTAGAAGTAATAAATGCATGAACTAGTTTTTCAGCATCACTCTGTGACAGGGTGTTTCTAATTCTAGAGATATTGCGCAAATGCAGAAAACAGTCCTTTAAATTTGTTTGGTATATGGTAAACGGACCGGTTTTTATATAGTGCTTTTCTACTCGAGCACTCAAAGCGCTTTGTACAACATGCCTCATTCATGCAATCACTTTTTATACCTAAGTGCTTGCTGTCTAGCATTCATACTCTGATGAATGCATCAGAAAGCAACTTGGGGTTCAATATCTTGTCCAAGGATACTTTGCAGAACTGGAACAGCAACAAATAGAACCACCAACCTTCAGATTAGTAGATGACCTGCTGTACCTCCTAAGCTACAGCATCTTCAATGTGCACATGGTTTCACAGAGACAATCACATAAAAACCTGACAAAGATATAACTCTTTAGACACACAAAAACGACAGTCATCAGCAGATTTTTTTCTTTTTTAAAATATCCTTGATGATTTATGCTGCGCTACTTCACTTAATTTGTATTTCAAATCAGACCTCAGTGATATGGACATACAGCTGCTAGAAAAAAAGAATCAAAGGGATCCATCACTGACCCCAATTTTCCGGGGCTACTTCATAATTCAGTTTGATCTGAATACATTTTCTTGCCTTTCACCATGAACCCCACTGATTTGCAATAGAATCACAGTCAGTACTAATGAGAACTGGAAGACTGAAACTCCTTCAAAGTCCTTATCACGCTAAACACAGATAGTGTGTAAAGATTTTTTTCGCTACACTAATTTGACTTTTAGGTTGTAACAACCTACCTACCTCCCCTCAGCCATCTCCCAATCCAACTAACACACACACATATAGGTTAAGCCAATAAATTAAGTAATTAAAAAAATGGTAACAGCTTTCAACAAACTTCAGCACCTCAAGTTTCAATGAAGGTCTGTTTAAATGTTTCATAAATCCTTCATGAGCAAATATGCTGTGCAAAGGTCAGTGACAGAAGTTGTGCAATATTTGGCTAAGCTTCCAATATATGTACGAACTGCTTCAGCTTTTGTTATTTACTGTATGAATTAACTCATGAATCATTCAAAAAGCATCTATGAAGGAGAAAGCACAACAATATCAATAAATAATCTGACTATGGCAGGCCTGTGGCTATGGGGATCTAGCAAATTCTAATTTTTTGTCTCTGTCTGTCTGTCTCTCTCTCTCTCTCTCTCTCTCTCTCTCTCTCTCTCTCTCTCTCTATATATATATATATATATATATATATACACATATATGTGTCTGTGCATTATTTTTTATAAAAACATGAAACTGCTGGGTTACGCCTCCTTCAATCTTAGAAAAAGACAGACACAAAAAGTGGTGCTGTCTCTCTCCCTCGATCTCAATGCATTTTGCCAAGAGTGAGTTGGATGCTAAAGGTGTGCTGAAATGATCATTACTATCTAGCAAGTTCTGCCTACACTACCATGGCAACGGAAGGCAAATGTGGCCATGAGATGTGTTCCAGTAGCTGGCAAACTCAAAAGCACAGCCCTTCAAGGACTTGGAGTAAACAGACACATTTGCCCAATGGAGTGAAGCTGATAGGTGTTCAGGGTTTATAACTCACTTCAATGTACTTCCACATTTCCCCCCTCTTTTTGGTAACTCATTGTCAGTCTCCAAGGCCAAACCTGGGTGACATATTCTTCTAAAGAGAGCCAGACCAACCATATAGACTGTCTTTAATATTAAGACTTTTTAGCTGATCATGAGTGTATTATTTATTCATTTTTCATTTATTCACTAGATAGAAACACAATATAAGGTCTTGTGTTACATGTGCTGGTTGACACTGAACTGTGGAGGCTGCAGTTTTGTGGTTTGGTTCGATCAGGCCTGTTTTGACACAAATATTCTTTATGATGAATTTATATTAAAACCAGTGAAGTGAAACAATGTACTGTTCACTTTGCACACTGATTAAAGACCTTGAGCTAATGAAAAGATAATGTAATTCAGTGATGTTGGAGAACTGAATTTTCCAGCCATCAAATTGTAATGGGATTTTTGCCAAAAGCATGTTGTTTGCCTTCCATTTATTAATTCTGTGATGAGTTGTTCTGACGTGTAATGTCATACTGCATGAGAGTAAAATCAAGACAGGATCTTTAAAGAGGCACAATTATATGACTTTTATTGAACACTGATTTGTTGATTGGCATATGTGAAAAGAAATTGTTATTAAATAATGTTAAGAGTATTACTGAAATAAAATTAGTAAAATGAATTAAAATACATCTGCAAGTTTGTAATGCAACCCTGAGCAAACAATACAAAACAATGTTAACATGTCTATTGAATGATTTCTGAATATTAAATACTTGATTTAAGCTGATAATATAACAATTTTATCTTCCAGCTCATATATCAAAATTTGATTAATTTCAGTTGATGACTTTTCAAAAAGGTGGAGTGAACTTGGCCGTCCTCCCACAGGTAGAGGTCTCTGCTGACTCTCTGTTACCTTCTAAATCATTTTTGCTGAAGGGCAGCAAGGTTAAACAGGTTCAACACAGCAAATAAATAATGAATTCAATAAGGGTAATTAAGAAACCACATCAGATGAGCAAGCGCTGACCTGGCCCACAAAAGTCAAGTCACATACTTAAAAACTATGTCTATTTTTTTTTTTCTTTCTTTTTCAGCTACAGTTTAATTACTCCTGTTAAAAAAACAACTTTCTGATTAGGGATTAGAATCCCTAATCACCACGATTATTAACCACTGTAGTGAGACAAGCTATAATTGTTGCAGAGCCAAGTCAAAAACAGGCTTAAAAATGATCCCAAATGCCTCTGTGTATAGATTCATGCTATTGGGTAATAGGGTAATAAATATAAAATTCCCCTCTTGCCCCTGCGGGCAGTCTATCCTTCAAGCTCGGGTCCTCTACCAGAGGCCTGGGAGCTTGAGGGTCCTGCACAGTATCTTAGCTGTTCCCAGGACTGTGCTCTTCTGGATAGAGATCTCTGATGTTGTTCCTGGGATCTGCTGGAGCCACTCGCCTAGCTTGGGAGTCACCGCACCTAATGCTCCGATTACCACTGGGACCACTGTTACCTTCCCACATTTTCCCTTGTTCCTTCTTCCTAATGTTGCTGTCTTATAAATTTGGGCTTGAAGAATTCTTACATTAAATTTTTATATTCAAAGGGCTTTGCCTAAAATACCTACATATATATGTATTGATGTCGTGCATGTACAGAACACAGAGAACTGTGAGAGCAGTGTGAAAAGCCACAGCTAAGGTGTAAAGACAGTTAAATTTTTTAACATGATACATCTTTAAAAAAAAATTTTCATTATTTAAATACACCAAAATAAAACAAAGGACTTTATGGAAATACAGATATAAAAAAAATAAATAAACCTCTTGAGCCACTGAAAAGAAAAGAAAAGTAACTAAGGAAAAACAACAAAGAAGAAAAAATTCTCTCTGAACTGACCCATATATGTATATGGGTCACATATAAGTGTGACCATATATATATATATATATATATATATATATACACACGTGTGTGTGTGTGTGTGTGTTTGCCTGTCTGTCTGCACCTGCTATAAGCTGAAGAAGAAGCTAAGTATTTTTGTTTAAGAGCCTTACAGCAGTTCAGTGCCTATATTTGCATAGGCCCGATAAAGACATCACAAACAGGCTCAGCCTGCACACAGATCTCTCCCACTCCTTGCAATACATTTCCCCACACAGGCGTTGACTCCGCTTGGCAGCAGTGATCAAATCCTTTTTCAGTGTAGAGGGGAATGTGTGGGCGATCCCACTTAGGAAGGGATGGCCAGATGAAAATGCACAAACATGCTTTTGTGGCTAGAAGCAGTCAGTCGGAAGGAGAAAAACACAACTAATTTTGTGGGTGAATCGCTGCAATCACAAATCATTGTGGCGGTGTTCTTCATGGGAAAACAGTCTACAGACTTCAGCTTCAGCATAATGAACAGTAACCTGAGTATATTCTTTTGATCGGATTTGGCAATGACAAAGCTTAAAGGCAAACTGCGACAAAGTACTGGTCCTAATAAACTAAATCCAGCTGTGCCTTTCCAAGGAACCCCCTCTGTGATTCACAAGTCAAGGTAAGGGAACTAAGGGAGCCTAAACTACTTTGAAATATCTTCACAGATTAAAAATTTGATTAGTCAGTTTTAATAATATTTGTAGTCTTAAAACTAAATGTCTGACAGTTGACACTAACAATAACAATGGTTATGGAGATTACAAATAGTGGGCTTGACTTTGCTAAGAAAAGTAACTTTAGAAAGCTCTCACAGTACAATCTCTACACAATTAGAATAAGACTGGAGAAACAAAAAAACGAAAGAAAAATGCATTTATATGCACAACAGTTACGCTAGCTATTGCATAACTATTTATCATATAATTGTTTCTTGATAATGGTGCAAGACATTAATTAATTAATCAATTAATCCATAAATATTTAAAATAAAAACTAATAATAACATTAAAAAAGTAAAGGAATCAAGATCGACTGCATTAAATTTAAATTAGTGTTATGTGCTGTACATGTTTTGTAAACAGAAATTACAGTGAGAGATATAGGACATGTTCAAAAAAATGTATGAAATTTGGCTTTAACGAACACAAATTTAAACCTCATCATTGAAGTTATACTCATCAGCTAAATGTATTTGAAATGAGCATATTGCCCAGGCACTCATTTCACAAGCCACTCATACAGTAATTAACAGATGGAAGAACAGCCTGTGGTGTATTTTCAACAAGAAGTTCTGATGTACATTTTAATTACTGACAATTTTCCTCCTATTAGTTGTGTTTCAGTTTGAACAGATTTTGATTGGAATATGTAGGTCTGCTGTGTCCTCGAGAGAAAACTACAATGCTGGCTCAATTCACAAAGCCTTGTTCACAGTCATGTTACTGCACAATGACTATGTGATCTGCGGCTTGAGGGTTTTTCACAATGTCATATTTCAGTCCAAATGTTGGTCTTGTTGGTTTTGTTTTTCGTGGGCTCATGTTCTGTCAGTTGGTGTGATCCTTATGAAAGGTCGAAATAACATTTCAGCGAAATTTGGTGACTTCAAATCAACAACCATTTAAAAAAATCAATTTTACCTTAGCACCTTGGAAATAGATCCCATAGTTTGTTGGCTAATCCCAGTCTCTACATAGACTTATTATTATATTTAGAATATTTTGATCTGAATATTTAAATTTTTCATCTACCAAAGCTTGGAAATAGTCTAATTTGGTTGTGTTCTTTTTCTTATTTATTTAAGATTTGCTGGTGGTGTATCATTTAAACTGTCTCTTTGCCAAACAGCTCGACTATGAGTGCATTGTATTCATGTACATGCTGACTACAGCTAAGCCAGCACAGTGACAACTGAGCTAACTCCAATCACCAGTGATGACCCCAAGATAAGTTTAAAATGTGACTCACTGGTAATACAATATATCTCCTGCTGATTCACTTCAGTAAATCTCAAAAGATTCTCTAGGCAAAAGCAATGCTGAGCAATGCAACCCCCCCTCAGCATATTCTCTTTTCTGCCATACTGTTTTACGATTAAAAGCCAATGTGACATTTAATTACAACAAAACATTTGGTCAGCATGCCTGCCCTTTTCCAGTATAGCCTTGCTTTAAAGTCATATGCTTAAACACGTTCACATATGACAGCAGCCACCATCTTTTACAGCTCACTGCTGAGCAGCTTCAACAGAGCATCTGGGAGTTGAGTGCTTTGCCCAAATGCTGTATAGTGGTTTATACTTCATCATGTCATGGGCTAATTTTCCTGTACAATATAAGAGCCAGAAACTGTCGACTCCAAAGATTGGCTCTGTTAGCATAATGCTTCTCAGGCGGGTTTTCCTTAAATGTGTGTGTACTTGGCCTGTTACCTTCCATCCACTTCTCTCCTTAACTGACCAGAGGGAGTTGAGAGGCGATGGCAGGGATCATTACATCACAAAACACCCGGTGGCCATTGTCCTCAGCAACTGCCACACAACATTACTACAACACTCTCCACAAACAAGTGGACAGGTCGTGTGTGCCATAGCACAGACACAGGGAGGGAAAGACAACAGAGAGCGTAAGAGAGAGGGAAACAATGAAATAATGAGAAAGACAGAGGAATGAGGAGAAAAAAGGGGAACTCGGAGAAAGCTTAGAGAAAGGGTAAAAGAGGTGGGGTTGTTTGTCCCCATTGCCCAAACCACAACTATTCTCATGCGGTAACACTTGACATTTGTATTTCCATGACCCAGATAATGTTTGGTTGGACATAGAAAGATTGCATAAAGTCGAAGGTTGGGGAGGTGCAGGAGCCTGGTCATTGCCACATAACAGCTTTCTTGCATTACCAGAGAGGCCTGGCATTTCTGCCTTGGTGTGATGGTGATGCCATCCTCTCAACCATGAAGGAATTTATACAAACATGACCTCTTTATTAGTTCATAGAAGGATAAACCCTCTCTGCTTTTATTGCTTGAGGACCAGTGTTTTACTTAGCATGTTTTCAACCTGTGTGACTCTACAGTTATTCTTTCATGTAGTTCAAGATTTAATAACATCTATTCTTGGGGAGTACTCAAGCTGAAAGTATAAACAGATTTTTTTCTCTTCTGCACATGTATTGTTTTATTGTTATACCTGAATCTTAAACCAGTTATCCTAGTTAAAAGCACCATTCCAGCCTTATTGAGTAATCTCTGATTATATTATAATTTTGGTTTGGTGAGTGGATAGATTCCACTCTATTCGCATATTCCACATTTCACATAGAATGACCCCCCTGCTTTTCAGAGCATGTAGATACTTTAGCTTGCCTAGTTATACCCCATGGGTTAACTGTATGTATATAGTGCTTTTCTACTCTGCTTGAGCCATCACAGCAATTTATACAACATACCCCATTCACCCTTTCACAAAAACACTTTATTCTACACTCATCAAACTAGATCTATGTTCCCCATACTTTGGCACCAAAGCTGAAGCAACCAGGGATTGCACCACCAAACATTATCTAGCTACATCTACCCCATAGATGTACTAAATTACATATTGTATCATATAGTTTAATTGAATCCTGTCAGAGTGGCCAAAAAGATGGAAAGTTAGACTCTTTTTTTATTCATAGAACCAAGGTTACAGTGTAGTCATAGCTTGTCTCGAAGACACCCCATGAGGAGATGTTACAGCCTAATACCCCGATAAGTCACTGTAAAAACAAACAGACTACTCCGCCTATTTAAATGCCAACCAGGTCAAGGCCTACATGCTGTAAACGTTAAGCCAGAGAGGGTCTTGTTTCTAAACCTGGAACAGGAGCAAACACCAGCAATAAGCATTTATCCTCTGAACCCACATACCTCCTCAATACAGGTTCTGGCAACACCCAAAGTCTGTCCCTTGCCATGCCAACAGTGCGAGTACCACAAGTGAAGAGCTCTCCTGAATTAGAACGGTGATTCGTCTTTTTTTTTGGCAACAAAGCAGCTTTTCTAAAGAGATGACAAATATGGTCTAATCTCCTGGATTTTGGCCCCTTTTCAGTATTATGTCTGCCTTGATGCTGAATGATCATGGCACAGGTCCTGCTCTGAGTGCAAAACAGGGGGTCAGTCCACTGCCACAATTTAGCTGACATCTTGCAGAGATGGGGGTAGCCTAGACCTTGCTGCCTGTTGATGTAGGCTGTTGTCCTTGTGCTGTCTGTCCTGATGTTGGTACGATGACCTCTCATCCCTGGTTGGATCTATTTGACAGTGAGGAGGACAGTTCAGCTCCAAGATATTTCTTAGTTAGTTTTGCAGTTCAACTGCGGTTCCCTGCTTCAAGTTGTTTAAGTCTCTCCACTAGTGGGGAGCTCTGGGGAGAAAAAAAAATATCTGGCCTCAACAAACTTCTGCAGAAACTGGGAGGGAAAAGGGGACTACTTTGCAACCCAGTTTAGGCTTAACACTAACAACAATGAGTAGGTTAGCTAGCGGCTTTAGGCAGAACCAGTTCTATTCTTTGGGGGGATGGTTAGATGTCAGTTCAACTGGCTCTTTGTCACCAGATCATATAAGCAATGATTCCATTATAGGACAAGAACAGAGCGCGACCAATCAAGCTGGCACACTTTGAAGATGCAGTCATGCACTCTGTCAAGTATTCTCCATACATACATAGGCAGAGTTATGACCAAAAGTTAGGCAGTGGCACAATTACTGTGTTTTCACAAACTTCAATTTTTCTGCTGGCGATTCAACATTTTTATATTACTATGCAGAATGAGCTGAAGCATATTCATGAATTGCGAAGAGCTCCATCCATTTAAAAGTTAACATTGTGTCTTTGTGATAAAGTTAACTGTATTTTGGCCCTGACGTTAAATGATCAGCTAATAGAATTTCAGTATCACTTCATTAGCACAGGGGAAAGTGTGAGTGAATACAAAACAGCTGAAGTCGCACCACCGTTTGCAATGAATTTTAAGAGCAGACTTATTAGTATAAAAATCATTGTCTTCCTGGGCTAACAATGGTTACCTTGGAGGAAACTTGTGCAGCCATCATTGATTCTTTTTTGGCCAGTAAAGTCTTTGAAACAGTTGTAGTTGTTCTTTACTATATTATAAACAAACACCATTTCTGTAAATGCCAAAACCTTCGGTCATGACTGTAGCATGTAACAGAGTGGAGACTCTCACAGAATCAACCTGGGACCAATTTAAACATGTTAAGTGACTGAAGTATTTGGATGGTGTTCATATGCTGCCTTGGATTTGTAACATTTCACTTCTAAAGCAATGAGAAAATAATCAAAATTGTTAAATGTCCAACAATTATTTTTTAAAGATTTTAAAGTATTTCTGTGGTGGGTGGAACTACATAACAGCAGCAATTGCCTTGCATTAAGTATCATGTTCATGAAGAACTGCTAAAGTGTAACATATTGGTATTGTAGCATATTCTAGTGATTTAATATCACACTGCAGTCTACTGACAAATTTCCTCAGAATAGACTTTACTATTCCCTTTACTTTTAACACTGAAGTACATAAAACAACAATAGTATTTAATACAGAACTGTTGTATTGGTTTATATTATACTGCATGTATTTTTCTCTGCATACCTTCTCTAGATGAGCACATATATTTATTCAGAAACACTTTCCTCTCAGTGGAATTTCATATATTACAGGAGATGGGAACATTTTGAGAAAGACACAGCTCCTCTCTCTGGTTTGGTCCCTACAAGTGCAGCAGCAAACCTCCTCACTAAACAGTAAAAGCAAACACAAGAGAACAAATACATCTTCTCTCTCTGTAAACATGAAGACAAATACAAAGGCAGACAAACACAAAGTCGAACAAACTGGGTATGACAACAAACAAGTTGGCCAAATAATGTCAAAATAGGAAACAAAAGAAATAAAGGGCAGGGAACAAACAAGGGTGAGGAAGACCAGCCAGAAAATAGGATTCATTTTTTATTCTGCACAGCCACTAATGCAAATAATGTGTCTCATACAAATTCCAGACATATAAGTACGGAGAAATTGAGGAAAATAAATAAAGAAATGGCAGAATAAATTGAGAACAGGGTGAGGCACAGAAAAACTTCAAATGAAGGAAGAACTGAGAAAAATTGGTGCAAACATATCTGGTGTCAGAATGGATTAGTATAAACATGTCCCTTTGCACCCCAAGAGCACATAATCACACTCTTGTGTCCCGTCACCAAAGTGGCGCTTTGTTTCCTCGTGAGAGACGTAATCACGGGACCTGAAATGTCTGTTTTTGAGACAATGAAAAGTATGATGAAAATTCTGTTCCACAAAGTCAAATCTGGAAAGTAACAGGTCAACTGCAGTGGTCCCTAACACAGAAGATGTGATGCCTAATCACAAGACAAAAAAGAGGTACTGCCATGAATAAATCAACAAAGTGTCGCACAGCTCAAAATTAGATCAACAATCGACAGCAGTGCAGGAAAGGATTCAACTAGATTGTGGAATCTACTGCATCATGGGTTTATTTAAGGAACTGACTGAAGCCTACTTAAAAGATGCCTTTAAATATAGTATGTAGTAACACCTATAACACCTTACAGACACCTTTCCTGCACCCCTCACCAATGGTTGATGCAGAATCCTTTCCATTAGCAGCACACAATTATATATAATATAAATAATATTGTCAGATCTTGCTACTTTCCCTTTGGCCAGCCCTGGACACAATAGTGGCCAACAATAATTTCCATCAGTACTTACTGAAACAGTTTCTCTCCTATGGGAATTTTGTATCAGAAATAATATATGACCCTGTATTCTTTTTTATTTCAGTGATTGCTTAAACCAGACATTTGTAGTAAAAATATGAAGAAAATCAATATCCCAAATAGACCCATCTCTTCCATTTAGATGCTCTCCATGCAGTCCTATTTGTAAAACAACTGCTCACCACCATGTTGTTTTCAAAATGCCTCTCTAGCATCCATCAATAAACCATCCGTTGTCACATGCTGTGCAATGTTATTAACCATCTTCATGGTAATCTTTCAAAGACATCATTGATGGGCTCCTCTGTATTTCTTTACAGACTGGCCTGTGGGATACATCCTACAGCATCTAAGAGAATGGTCTCCCACCTCACACTAAATCTCTTCCTTGTGGCTGAGATAAGAGTGGAATTGAGTTATTGAGCAGACAGTTAAAGATATAAGCTCTCGCTAAAGGGGTGCTCAAAGTGTCACAATGAGAACTGAGTGAGTATTTATTTATTTATTATCATTGTTTAAAAAAATAATTATTAAATTAATAATTAATTAATTTTAAAAACATGATACTCATTTGTCCACTGGCCTGACCAACCATCTTGAATAGGCGCCATATTTGTGTGGGTTGTGTCCAGGTACTCCAGCTTCGTCACATAGTCCAAACACATGCAGTTAACAGGGTTAGGTTAAATGGTGATTCTAAATTGCATATACGTTTGAATGTGAGTGTGAATGGTTGTCTGTCTCTATGTGTTAGCCTGTGTCAGACTGGCGACCTGTCCAGGGTGTAGCCCAGCTCTTGCCCTATGGTAGCTGGGATAGGTTCCAGCCCCCATCCCCATAACTCTAATAAGGATAAGTGGAGGAGAATCAACGGATGACATAGTAGGAGATACAAGCACTCTTTGCACTACAGCTCGGTGAGAGATTAAATTGCAGTTATTGTAAAGATTATGTTAAATAGTGAATCACAACATAAGCATCATTTTATTTGCTTTGCACTTGGTAGATATACCCATTAGCTCCAGTATATACATTTATGTCTGAAGGAGAATATAAAATAACTACTTCATGGAAAAGGAGAAACCTAATCACAATTTCATACTCAAACATTAGAGGCACACAAAGAGTTCATATTATGTGGTCTTCCAGCGCAGGTGCCTTGGCTGAATACACTGTTAGGATGGGAACACCCTGAAAAATCATAACAACATCTGGCAAACACCATTAAAATGCATTTGCAGTTTAAAGCCACAAAAAAATTCACTGATGTTCTTTCTGAACATTATGATACTGAGGAAGAAAGTTAAATGGCCTGTAACATGCAAAAAGCAGCTGAAACATTTTTCCTACCTCAGATCCAAAGTCTGAAGTGAGTGGTAAAACCTAGGTTGATGACCTAATATAGGCGATGAAATGCTGTCAAATACTACAGTTACTGTAATGTACTTTTGACCTTGAACAATCTTAATGAACAGTGATACTTGTGTCAGTGCCACTCTCAACAAAACTGACAATGGCATAAAAAAACATTTTCTTAGTCAGTTGTTCTGGAATCTAATACAACACAGCCAAAGTTTCCAATATAAATTTTATAAATAATAATGTGCCAAGCTACCGCTGTAATCACTTTTAATCTCCAGCTGCAATGCCAAACCTATTAGCACCTATTGCATAAAATGTCAATAGTGGGGAATAATTAATAATTAAGAAGCATGAATGACAAAAGAAACAAGGTAACAGAAGCCTCAATTTGTGGACTTTAAGACCATCTGGTATCCTGAAATTCATGAAAACAACCCCAGCAAAACACAGATATAGAGAAACCACATATGAATCACAAATTATGCACAAAAAAGCTATGACAGGTGTGAAAATGAACAGGACAGAAGAGGGTGATGCTGGCACTGGTAGTAAGGGTTTGCCTTGCATTATTATAGTCAAATCATTATGCGAACTCAATTCCATCATCTTCTGGATCTATGAACATGTGTAAAGAGGAAATTTCTACACACAAAAGCTGTTTATAACAAATCTCGGAGAATGACAGAGGTTCTCCACTCAAATTAAGGACAAATTCTAATGTTACAAGGAAGAAAGAAAATATTGCAACATTTCTACAACCACTGTTCCTGATATTTATGGACAAGTTAAATTCAGGACTACATGCAACAAATAATAACTTTTAAAACTGACAAATCAAATTTGAAAGGGTCTCTTTTTTCAAATACATATTCTTGCTTGAATAAAAGTAATAGATAATTTTGTGCATGGATGTAATGATAATGCTTCAATTAACACAGCAATAACAAAAGCAAAAATGGCAAAAGCACTTCTGTTCTTTAGAACTCCTTTCTTCACACATACAAAAACAAAAAGAGCAGGTTTGCACAAAATTAGGAGAAGTGATGGCAGGCCTAATTAGCTGATGATTAAGACCTCTAATTTTTGACATCTAAATAGTGTTTACTGTCAGTGGGAATTTTTTTTTTACATGACAGAAAGGGCTTATGAAGGTAGGAAACACACTGACATCTATAAACTTTAGACAGAAAATGATAAAAAGCGAAAATGAGGGAAATTACCCAGGTGTTTTCTTGTAGAAATCCTGGAAAAGATAAGTGTTCATGCATTTTAGTAATCCACATCACAAAGTGAATTGTATTTGCTCACAAGAACAAGCCATAACAGAGTAGCAGAAGAAGGTGTTCTCTCAAATTTATTCCTGAGTGTTGGAGAAAATGTGAAATGTATTTATGTTTGAAACTTCATACTTTTCCCCCCATAGGACATGTATTGTCAGGGTTTGAAAAACCTCAAAATTTGTCTCTTGAACTTTTCTCCCAGAGCAAATTTTCATGTAATGCATGCAGTCCCCAGTCTTTCACAGTGTACACAGCATGATTCAGCAGACTCAAGGTAAGGTTCTGACTGTGAGAAAAATGATAATGGTGTTGATTTACAGACAAGGGAAGGAAAAACATGCGGCGCTGTAGTGAAAGAAAAATTACTTTGACATGAAGACCTTATGCTATCATTCAAATTCTGCTATTGTACAGTTTGTATAACCAGGGGTTAAAGCGGGATTTGGTAGACAGTGGGGAAATCCTAAGATCGGGTGTAGGTGTGCAATGTAGGGAAAAGAATGAATTAGAGATAAGTCACATGGTTTTGTGAGCTCCAGTAGATTTTTCTACAGGTCAGATTATCACAAGCTGTGATGAGCTGACCTGTGCTGCAGCTCTTTGAAGATTTAGCCAACTGATTTCAACAAGATGTAAGCAGATCTTTAATGAACTATCATGACTGATTTCCCCTCCTAGACACTGTAAAAAGTTAGATTTGATGAGTGAATCTAATCACCAGTCGGGCCTAAAATATAAATTTATATCTGCTATCCTTGATAACTCAAGACGTCTCACAAAAACATAATTCAGCAAAACATCATATATTGGTTCAATATATGAGCTAAAAACTTTTATAGGACATTTCCAATTTATAAAACTTCACTTGCTGAACAGTCCTTACCTTTGAAATAATCTCTCATCCTCTGCTCCTGCCCTGGCTTCATTATATCTTACAGCATTGATCAGTGCTCTTCGACGGTTTTGTCTCTTTCTGGGAACTGTACTACCTAGCTGACACATTCTGTATGTCTGGTCATATCTGGAGACTTTTTGCCACTTAAAAGAAAAAGTGTTACTCCATTTACACGTGTTCCTTTTCCATAGCACTACCTAGATGCTGACTGCAATGTTATTTACATCAGTAGCGATGCTAAAAAAAAGGGAATGTGTTGAAGGTGTAAGCAGGCAATGGGATGTCATTATTTTCTTATTACTAAGGAAGTATCTCTGTGCCATCTCTGGAAGCAATGCCAGGCTGCAGTACATAAAAAATTAACTTATTTAATGGTAGTTTGCCTATCAGCTTTAGCTGTTCATTAATACACTGTTCCAGAGTAATGTTTTATATACTTATCATTTTAAGTATATAAAAACTGATATTTCACATACATACAAAAACTCAAAACCCTTAAACCAAACAATACTGGAACACAAACACAGGTTCATTAAGTATTCAGTTTCATTCACTGAATTGTCCAATCAAGGAACTGTAGAGGTATAATTTGTAACAAAAAAGCAGTCACATGCACATAGACAGTTCCAGATGTGCTGTCACACTGAGGCTATAAAAAGATTTTTGATTCATGATGTCAACCCAGTGGTTGTCGGAGTTGCACTAATGAAATATGAAATCAGTAGCTTATGCTGAATCTGCCACTGTTGGGATGCTTCTTTTCTGTCTTTACCCTTTTTGTTTGTGTGTTTGCTTATTTATTTTTGTGATCATTTGTTTGTATAGTTCACACTGAATGCTCCTGCTGTACGGACTGAGTGTTCTTATTCAAAATATTAAATATCCTATCAAAAGGCAATGCTTCACATTCTAGTATGGTTTTTTAATATAGCCTAAAGACATCAAATTGAAATGCAAGCTAGACTCAAAAACAGGTGTTAATAAGATACCTTGCAGACAGACCTCCTAATAATTGATGAAATCTACAGATCATTAAAGTACTGATCAGTTTTATTTAAATGGAACACTTCTGCTACTATTGAAATATATCTCGAGGCAACTGGTTGGCCGCCAACCAGGAATTTATAGGCTCTGGAACAGCTTACTTTAGGTGATTATCACACAGTAAAACAAAAAGTTTGCTCATTGACTCTATGATCACTGGGTAATAGGGATTAATGGGTAACTGAGAAGCCTCAGATTAGTTCATTTGCTACTTTTTGAATTAAAAAGAAAGTACAAAAGTCTCTGTCCAGCAGATAGACTGTGAATGAACTCTCTGTGACTGTGTTTAAATCTCAGGGGAACTGTCCAAGGTCCTGAACAGAAAACAATACAGAGCAGAGCTGTCCAGAGTGCTGACTGTGTTTCACTGCTTTTGCTTTGTAACATTAGTCAGAACAGACAACTCCACTGACACATCACCGTTTGAGATAGTCCTCACCCTCCTTTGTTTGTCTGTCACATCCCACTCACCATACCAGTCAAACTGTGTTTTGACAAGGGTGTATAGAGAATGTTTTGCAAAATCTGCAGTCAGTTATAATTGCATGCTACCAATGTTCATTGCTTTCACTGACTGAATTATGTCTGAAATTTCCATCACTCTAGCACCCCCCCCCCCCCCCCCCCCCCTCCTTTTTAATCAAACCAATTCATGAAATTCTATTAAATGTCAGAGAAAATCTGTACCATTACAATGGCATTCTGATAATGTGTCATTATGATGTCATGTCATGTACTAAGGTAGCAGTGACTGCAGAAGCTGTACAGGGAGTTATCCTGTTAACCAAAGCAGTTCCTTGTCCAGATGTATAGCCCTATAAACATGAG
This sequence comes from Oreochromis niloticus, assembly GCF_001858045.2. Taxonomy (NCBI): domain Eukaryota; kingdom Metazoa; phylum Chordata; class Actinopteri; order Cichliformes; family Cichlidae; genus Oreochromis; species Oreochromis niloticus. The sequence continues at coordinate 13,932,760 of NC_031966.2, read as the reverse complement.
CAAAACATTCATCCAATTTCCACAACTAAAAATAAAGCCGTAAATATGTTCCAGGTTCTTTATAAATTCATATTTCTAAAGCTATGGCACCTTCTATGGACATGCTCACTGACTGTAAACTTAGCATGAGGTTAAAGAGTTACAGTGGAATGTCTCAGCAATGTTGTGATTTGAAAACTCCTCTGTTACACATTTACACTAATGTGTTTAAGAGTGGCTCAGCATACACGGACACATCGTCTTTTGAACAGTTTCACCACAGACACAAGATGCTGAAGAAATAGAAATTACTAATATATTATCAACACTCATGGAAATGTTAAGAACTGTCTGTTAAAGACTATTATACAGTCATTGCTCATATATAAATATATATTACTCCTACTACAGTGATGTAGTAGGAGTTATACCATGTACAGCAGTGATAGCTGTACATGGTATAACAGTAACATATCTGTATTTACAAATGACATACTAAGGACTAGTAATGATATATAAATGATGAATTAAGCACTTGCTAACACCTTACTAGTGCTTAATAATGTGACATTATTATAAAGTGCTACCATGTATGTCTACTATGTTTAAAACCATACCCTATGGAATCTAGATGTCCTGAGTTTTTATGCAAAAGTTAACAGGCTGATTTTCCCCGTATTCTTTTGTTGGGAAACCATGATGGGTTACAAATTTTAGATTGATCCTAGATGACTTCATTCTTCATTAGTTATGGTTTGCTTATGCAATAAATAAATTAATACTCATGAAAACCAAAGAAAAGAAAGATTCACAACCACGCATTCATAAACACACATAATATAGAAACTATCACGACCTATGGCTTCCATCTGTGTTTAAGTCTTTTAAGTTGCCATTTTGTGTGTCAAATTAATCTAGTTCTATTTCCAGTCCTGGTGTTTATGCCAAAGGCAGTACTAAAAAGGGAAATCAGAGAAAGGACTTACTGAAGAAGATAAAAAAATAAAAAGAAAGTTTTGAAATATATTGAAATGTATTTTAATACCAATGTATTGTACTGATGTATAAGCTCAGCTATCTAGCACATGTAGTACAGTAATACTGCTTATGAAAAAAAAAAACCCTGACACATTTCATTTTACCCTACCTTTCTTTTCTATTCCTGTAATGATAATTTTCCGGGTGCTCTAGTTTGGCAAAGGTAGACTGTATGGCAACTAGTCTCTACAATGATAAGAGCAGTAGCTCTCTGCAACCTCATGGTAATCATTTTTACAGCCTTTGCTTAATTAAAATGTCACATCCACTGTAGCAATATACAACAGAGTTCTGTGCAAATTAAAAAAAAAAATTAGGCTGGCAGATGTGGCCTTAATGGCTTAATCATGCCTTTAAGTTCATTCTAGTAAAGTGTAGCCACAGATGAATATTGTTTTATCTCTCATATCCATGAGTAATGCCTAAAAACTATTTCATATGTAAATTTAGAGACAGCTGCACTGGGAATGTTAAAACATCAAAATCTGACAAGTCAGAGAATCGAGCATTTCTGTGTGGTAGCCAGTGGGTAAACATACTCATTAAACCCAGTAAAATTACAAGCAAATGCATTGGACTCACTTCACAGCTGCAACCATACAGTATGACAATTTCACTTAAATACTTAACTGAAATTGGATGTGACATTTAGTGTTACATTTAACATAAACCTCTGGTAAATTAGTATGATCTATATTGTTCTATATTATTGTAGACACTCGTGTCGTTTAAATCTCCACCCTACATAATTTTAGCAGCATTACCAACATTGACAAACACATTATTTTCTTAAGATGTATAAAATGTATATGTAGATGTTTCCTGCGCTTTGTCCTATAAGAATTTACTGAGGATATTGTACTAGAAGGAATTGCAAAGAAAGGATTCTAAATATATTATGCTAAAGTTTAATACTAAATCCAATATGGAATCTTTCAACTGATGTATAAATTTATATTGTATATATTTGGAGAGGCACAGGAACACTGGAACACAACATTGTAATATTGTAAACCAAATACATATTTACATATGCATGTTATAAATGAAAAATATCCTAAAAGAAAAAAAGGGCTAATAACCAGTTTATTTTTTTACACTAATATGCAAGTAGCAGAAATTGTAGGAAGAAAATACAGCACTTTAATTTTTTACCTGATGTAAGACTTTCCCTCCACTTATCTCTCAAACATATTGATCTGAACAGTTGATCTCAACAATTATTTCCAAAAGCAAACAGCTTATTCAGCGTTCTGAACTGTAAACACACCTTTCTTTATTGCCTTAGTTCCCAAACTCTGCATGAGATTTTCATGTAGTATTCTAGATTGTTCTGCCTAAAGTATGTTTATCTTACCTCTTTGCCGCTACCATCTTTTTTCTGCCTGAAAGTGTAATACTGAGAATGAATGCAGAAAGACTAAATTAAGGGACCCAATTTGAAGCAGCACCACTTCACTGATAAGCTGTACCAGTGATCTGTGAGAGCACTCAGGGTCTGCTACATTATGACAATACAGAGGAATAAAGCAGATGAAAGAGAATAGTCTGGCAAGAGCAGAAATCAGATGGGCAGAAGGAGAGCAAAAAACAATCTAAAGTCTAATTGTGTTATGCCTCATGGCAGCAAGGGAGTACAGAGGGACATATTTTCTTTCCTCATGTCGTTCAGCACAGTCCTTCCCCTTCACATTAATTTCCAACCAGTTCCATTTTTTTTTCCTTGGTGCATTTATTGAAAAAGTGACATCAAAGACAAATGGTAAAAAAACAACCCCCGCCACCCAAAACAGAGCCATTGGGTCTGACCAGAATCATACAGCACTTGCATTTGAGACTATGCAGACTGCTAGATGTGGCGGATACCCACAGAGTCATTCTCTGCAGTAGCAGTATTATTAATATGTCATGCTTTGTGTCTTGACCATATATACTTATTGAGGTAAGTCTTGTGTTGAAAGTACACAGGCATTTCCATGAACTGGACTATCTCATCATTTTGGATTCAAATCTGGAATCCTGTTTGGCTTAAATCTTAAATTAAGTTAAATAACCAATACCAGTACAAAATGCTTGTAAAGGAAACTGAAATTTTCCAATCAATTCGACTCATGCAAATGCAATTCTTTAAATTACGTAAAACTACTTAGCAATGATGATTTCCTTTCCTTTTAACGTCTTCTGTAATGACAGTGGGTTACCATGACTGGATACACATTTGGTGAGGCAAATTAAAACAAATTCCTGGAAAGACAATGTGTCCACTATTCTGTGTTTATAAATAAAAAATGAAATCTCAGTGAGAAGCAATCCCTCGCATTTTAAGGACCGTTAAATAATGGTGGTGCAGAGTCAGATCAGTCTCACATAGATCAGTGCTGATCGTCATCGATTTGTTGTTCAAATGTAACTAAAACCACACATGCACAGTGAAAGCTGCTGAAAATCGATTTTAAGTGTAAGCTGGGGATAGCAAACATGTTAATTATCTGTGATATATTAAAAAATATTATATTATATTATAAATTAGAAAGAATTCTTTTTTTTAATATCAAAATTCACAATTACAGAAAGACATGGATTTATCGTGACATACCTTCTTAGGTTCCCAATATCAAATGTCCATAAGCTGTTGTAGAAGCCCAGAAACCCTGTGGAAAACCTGTAGTGTGACTCTATGCACAGGTCACTTACTCCAGGGTCTGAAATAAAACAAAAGAAACACAAATCAGAGCAGACATGGTGAAAGAACTCACGACTTCAACTGACTCAGCATCCACAAATGCCCAGCGATCCAGAATAAACACCCTTGAAGAAATGTCACTCCAAGGAAGTACATTAGCTACCACACCAGGATGGTAGCCAAGAAAAGACTAGTATGACATATGCACAATATCTTTCTCCTTGCCTGGTCAACTTGATCTTTTTTCTTCCTAAACAGCTGCCAAAGAATGCCTCATTACGCCATCATTTCAGCTGGAGAAGACAAGTGAGTAGCATTTGCAGAGCGCATGCCACTCAGTTTTGCAGCCTCAGATAGTGAATGCGCCTTACTTGACTGTACAATGTTAAAATGCACATCAGCAACAGCTTTAAGATAACTCCACACTAGAAGAGCTGACTTTTTGTCACTCTATTTCACAGAAAGGCATTGAGCCAAATATTTACTATTTTCTGTACTGTCTATTTAATCTGCAGTTGTCATTGCTTCTTTGGACATGAGTGGCTGAGAGCAGCAAGCTTAGTTAATGATAATACTCCAAAATTAGTTGTGTTTTTTTAATGGCCATATAATATGTAAAACTATAGTTGATAATCATGTTGCTAGGCAACCCAGAGTTGCAGTAGTGGTTTTAGCTTAATTTCTATGGGGTCAAAATGATCTCCTCAGTGGTTCTAGGTAGAAATGGTCATTGTTTTGATCTCATACCATGAAATTCAATATTTGATGCTGTAACAGAGCTACAGAAATTCTAAAATGCCAACAAGGTCAAAATTACCCCCTTGGCAGTTTTAGTGCTAAAGACTGAACTAGTATAATGAAGGGGAATTGTTTTGCTGACAATCACTCTTTTTTTCTGTATTAAATGGAAGAAATGTACAATACGACACCGTTAAGAAGTGAAAACAACCTATTTAACCATGTTTATTAATGCATCCACTGGATCATAACAGATTATAAAACAGTGAAAGATGAAACATTTAGGGCCCAATGACCTTGATGCTAGGTGGAAATCATATACCATTCAAGTTCAGCAGCACTTGCTTAGTGATTCCACTTGCTAAGCCACATTTGAGATATTTAAATAGGCCATATCTATTATGACTAAGTTTTTAGGTTAATTTTACCTCTAACATAGTTCCCTTGGCTGCTGACACTTAAGGAGTGCTCACCTCTTCCACTGACATACCAGCGCTGCTATTTTCGTCCCACCCACTGAACAGCCTAATCCACTGTTGAAGGATTTGTGTGCTGTGGTACAAAGCAATTGTGCTGTGGCGAAATGTGTGTGGCTTAATTGGAGCAAAGACTTAATGAGGGCCCTTCGAGGATTATCATCTCTGGCTTAGAAATGGCCCAGGTAGCGAAAGACACGGTCAAAAGGATCAGCTCACAGCTTTCAAAGTGGAGTGACTGTACTGAACCGAAACTGTGCCAGCAGAATTGAAAGTTGTTTTTATTTTTTGTTGTTTTTTTTAAATTGTTGTTGTTGTTGGGGTTTTTTTCCCCATTTGTTTGTTTGTTGTATTTGTGGGGAAGTTCTTGGAGAGAAGTGAACTAACGGGAAATTATCCATGGAATATATGACTGGAGGAAAGTAATGGAGCGTTTTCAATTTGACTTTGGTGCAATATTAATAATTTGAACTTAAAAAGATATTTATTTAGAGCTGTTTAAGTTCATTGTTTATTATTCATCATATTAGTCTAATGGCATGTAACATGGGGATAAATTGTTTTTTTCTACAGGTTTAATTATTTTATTAACTAAAATTGTTCTAATTCATTTTGAGAAACATACACTTTTGGCTGATTTGGATATGCTGCCGCTATAGTTTACAGACAAAGTAGACCCTTCACTAGCTCTCCAAGCAGTTTTTTTTCTCCAAAGAGCCCATCTCCACCTGACAGCCAAAGATCAGATATGACTGACCAAGATAAACGTTAGGCTCTAAAGTCAGATCAATTCAATCTAGCAACTGTCCTCGCCAGGAACAAAAGGCCACACTGTCAACAAGGCTCAACTCACCTCAGTCTTTTTGTCCTTGTTACATAAATAATAGAGCCAGTGAATAGCTTGCTTTTCAAAGATGATAAACTATCTTTCCCAAACCATAAATTGATTGCTATTTAATTTATATGCTTTTTGCTGCTGCATGATGTCTTTTCCTTCCAGTGAAGCCCCATGGCTACAAGTGGAACAAAATCAAACATTCAATCACTTGCTTGTTTTCTTAAACCTACCCAGTTTATCACTGCTCCCCTGCTGAATTTATCACCTTGGTTTACTTGTTCATCTGGCATGAGTTATTTCAGATTTCTGTTTTGTAGATTTCAAAGTCTGAAGTCAGCCAGATTCGAGAGCAGTCAACATCAGTTACGCTGTTAATCAGCCCAAGCTGCATTTTTTTCTTAATGTAAGCAGCCACAAAGGACAAGTCCAAGATTTCACATTTAACTGAACTGATGACATAAATGTGCCAAATGAGGCTTTTAGGTATAGTACTATTGTGCAAATCTCAATTACATTGCACACACAACAAGGAACACTAGTGACAATGATTTATGGTCTTCTCTCTACATTGTGTCCAAATGTACTTTCTTTGTGAATGCACATTTAATGGTTATACATATGTACTGGCATTGACTATAATCATATCAAATTTTCCTATTAATTTTTTTTATAATACGCACAGTAGCTTGAGCTCACTCACTTTTGTGATACTGTTTTCTACATACAACTTCAAAAATTAAGGCAAATGTCGTAACTGTTTGATATTATTAACACAAACGATATAACAAATTCCCTTTTACAGAATGCATGATTAATTTAATACTTGAAACTGTCTTTTTATAGTGTTAATTTTGAGGGGCTATTAAAGAGCTGATTATAGTGAAAACTCCTTAGAGGTTTAATAAAAACTCTTTATTTAGTTTGTGTTTTGTTTGCTTTACTGGGTCATAAATGATGTACATTATCTCAAAAATCCAGAGAGTACCTTTTCTAATCACTAATGCAATATAAATTACAAATACAATAGTTGAATTTAACAAACAGCACAGATCACTTCATTTTAGACACTAAATTAAAGTTAGAGTGCTTAAAAACATGTCATAAGCATTTCTTCATTAATTAATCAACTTCAAGCAAAGTGCAATAAACATAAAAAAATAATCATTCAAATCAATATCTAGTGTGTCCACGTTTTACCTTGCATAGGTTTTTCAGTTATTCCAACTGAAGTTGAGAGCATGCTGAGACTGCACTGAAGAAAAATCAGTGAAAAATAACTTACATTAAATGCATTTTAAAAGGAATGAGTTTGCATTGCCAATAATAGATGATACTGTTAGTTAGTGTTTATAATAAAAAGTCAATGGAAATTATAACAGTTGATGTTTTGGAACTTAATTGGACATTGCAGAGCGGCTACATGTTCATATTGCCACTTTATAAAAGGTGGTAACCTCTGGTCTCATTTTTATCCATGTACATAAAAAGGGAATCAAAAGGAAAGGTTAGTAAGGAAAGCATCAGTATTTTAAAACCTAAACAGACAGAGAGAAGATGAAGGAAATTCACCAGCTTTAACAAAAAATGTATTTAAAGACAGGAGAAAATGTCCTGCTAAAAAATTGTGTATGTGTCCCTTTGGCCCCATGCTGAGAGATCAGTGTCCACCCCAGTGTAATGCTGCCGGCGTCTTCCCAAAACAAATGTTTATTGCATGACTGCTTGCAGTACACAGTGCCTGACTCAGACTCCTACAGTTTCTCAACCTTGGGACCTTTTTTATGAGGTCACTTCTGAACAATTCGCAGTGAGACAACCAAAGATAGCCTGTCCCTACTCTCTTGTATAGTCATTCTTTTTCATCTCATGATTCAATAGCTTGTAGAACCAGTAGCATTCATTTGAGGTAATAATTTCTGTATGCCTTTATCAGTCTTTCACAACATTGTGAAAGAATTTTGGCCCACTCTCCTTTATAACTCTACTTCAGTAAAGTAAAGACCCTATAATATTATAAAGTGAATATTAAAAAATATTAAAAAGACAACCCTATAGCAAAGCACCAGTCAACAGTGGGAAGGGAAAAAAATCCCTTTTAACAGGAAGTATGTAGGTACTGGTTGTACACCATTTTTTTTTGTACCAGTCCAAGCCTGCCCATGGCATGGCTAAGCACTTCATTTAGCTTCTTTGAGGGCGAAATTGGTGGCCAATAAAGGAGACGATAGGGCCAACAATGGTGACCTAGACCCTACGGTATTTTGGCATCTTAAGAGGCTTGGTAGAAGGCCACCACCACTAGCAAAGACCTTCTGTCGTCAGGCCAAAGATTGGTGGAGGTGCTGGGACCACTCTGGTGGCTGGGCTGAAGGTCCACAACAGCAAAAAGACATGACGGGACCTCTGAGGAGGCCTTGCTGGCACCGAGTGGCAATTAGGGAAACAGAGCTCTTCGGCATGCCAGGCAGGATGCCAGCAGCAGCGAAAATGGAGGCCTTCAGGCGGCTTGGTTGGTAATGGAAGAGGCGATGGGACACCTCTGGATGCTTTGGAGGAGGCCGGCAATGAAGAAGACGGAAGCCCTCTAGAAGACAGAGTGACAAGGCAGGGTGGGATACCAGCAGCTGAGGTGGACCTCATCTGATCGAGCAGGAGGCCAGTGATAACGAAGCAAGTGGGATCCCTGTGGTGGTTGTAACAGCATCGAAGGGGACCCTCTACAAGCCAGCAACTGCATTGAAGGAGAATCTCTGGAGTCCAGCGGTGAAGGTGATGGGATACCATGGGAGGCTTATCTGAGAGCCGACGACAGCAACAAGAACCCTTCAATGACTTGGCAGGAGGCTGGCAATGATTGAGCAGGCAGAATCCCTCAGGAGGCTTGGTTTCCTTGGCCTGTGGAGACAAACTTGAGCTCTTGGGCTCAGGCGACACAGGACCCACTGGCCTGGGCTCAGCCCACTGGCTTGACCTCAGCTAATAAGGGACTCATTGGATTAAGCTCAGGCAACACAGGACCCACTGACTCAGGGTCATGCTACTGGGGCCGCATGACAGGGTATGGAGTCTCTTCAGGCTAGGGCTGCTAAGTAGGACATGCAGACGATGCACACAATGTGGAGCTGGGGCTGAGCAAGGCACACACCGTCCAAGAGTTGTGCAGGGGAGCAACATAGTCAGGAGCCTTGCTTCCTTCTGGAAGCTGGATCTACTCCTCCTTCCTATAACCCCCACCAACGATAAGGCTGGGCCTGATGAAGAGCTGACAAGGCTACAGAGCAGCATTGCCTCTGACAGGCCAGCATCAAAGTTTGAAGATCCAGTCGAAAGTCCTGGTGACTCTTTCTCTGCTGCTGAGCTCCACATTTCATACCTTTTTGTGGTTTTGTGATTGGAAAGCTGCTGAGGAGATGGTGTGCTGCTGCATCCACCACAAGAAGCTGGTGTGCAGCTGCAGTAAAGGCAAAGAACTGGGAAAAAGAAAGAGCCAGTTCACAGGCATGCAGGCTTGAAATCTCAGGCAACTGAAGCAGTCAGGGGTTTTCCTTAATTATGGCATCCTACACGGTCTGTGGTTTAGTTGTCATTCTCCTAGGGGATGGCTGTGCAGCAGGCAGGATGTAGACCCCAATGCAGGACTATAGAAAATCAACTCAAATATTGAGCTTTAATGTGGATTAATCACAATAATACAAAGAGCTCTGAAAACAATCACTGGGAAGAATCATCAAATATGAAAATCGGGAATCTAAGGGGAACGCAAGGCAGGGAGACATACAACAAAGGAAGTAAAACCTAATACTGAGAAAAAGAATTACCAAAATAAAACAACAGAGAAAACAGAGAGGTAGAAACACCAACACACAGCAACTTTACAATTTGTTTTTTAATGTTGTTTTTTAATTGAAAATAACTAGTAGACAATATCTAAAAAACAAACTAAAGCATTGAACCCTAGGACCATGACAGTGCCATGCATGTTATATTTAATCAGTTAATAAAAATAGTATAATCATATTTAAAATTGAAGTAGGAATGTGGTCTAAAAGGTAAATTCATGGAATAAAGAATCAATTTTTTGGTCCATTTTTTTATTTCATCCTTTAAAAAAAAAAAAACAGGTATTTACATGTGTCACATATAATAAATGACAGTATTACATTTTCAATGTGAACCCCAGGCGTGTGATTACACACAGTGGGACACAATTTCTAAATTTTTGAATTTCTTTTGTTTAATTACATGCAGACATGTAATGACTGGGAGGTGATTTAAAACTGTTGGCCTGAAGTCCTCACATCCTGTCAAACTAAGCCAGAGATGACACGAGACTCAGTGAGCCCTGATGTGATAGCACATGCCACCAAATCCACAGCTAATTGGACACTTCCTTCACAACAGTCCTGTGGTAAACAGCAGAAAGCAAATAACAAGCCTAAGACAAGGTTCCAGAATGAACAAGAGAAAATAACTCAGATAACAAAACCAACAGCAGATGTGCTGTCCTCCACATTATATTGTGTTTAGAACAGCAACTCGTCTTTGACTGCATAATCCTTAGCATTCTGCTTAACTGATTAGCTTTCCCGTCCTTAACAGCTGGTATCTTAGCCCAATTTGTCTGGTTTGGAAATGTTAAGCAGAACCATGCCGGTTGCATTCTTTATTCCAAATGGACATTTGTGTGTAGAAAATGGTCAGCAGCCAGGTACTGAGGAGGGATTGCACATGATCAAAAAGGATTTCATGGAAGCAGATTGAGCGAAAAAAAGACTTATGGAAATATCACAGTGCATTGTGCTGGATGCCTCAATGTTCATGAGCCACTTCACATGAGGTTTTTTCAATGCTGGAAGATTTGGAAGGATTTAGCAATGCATCCAGAAGTTCAGCAGAAATAGTTTGTGCTGAAGTGCTGAGGGCTGAAATCCAGGTGAGTAGTTGGCTTACGATTCAAGTGCCTCAAATGGTGGTAAATTAAGTGATTATTTGTTTATATATTTTAATTGTTTCTCTGCTATAATATTGGATAACACTCCATTCACTACAAAGTGTAGTGAAGTGGATTTCATGTATCCGATTACAGATCAAAATCAGCTTTCAGTAGTATGTAGTACAACAAAAGTATTGTGAATTTAAAACTAACAATTCAATTTGATTCAGTTTTATTTATACAGCGCCAAATCACAACAACAGTCGCCTCAAGGCGCTTTATTGTTGGCAGACCCTACAATAATACATAGAGAGAAAAACCCAACAATCATATGACCCCCTATGAGTAAACAGTTTGGCAACAGTGGGAAGGAAAAACTCCCTTTTAACAGGAAGAAACCTCAGGCAGAGCCAGACTCAGGGAGGGACGGCCATCTGCTGTGACTGGTTGGGGTGAGAGAAGGAAGACAGGACAAAAAACATGCTGTGGAAGAGAGCCAGAGATTAATAACAGGTATGATTCAGTGCAGAGAGGTCTATTAACACATAGTGAGTGAGAAAGGTGACTGAAGAAGAAATACTCAGTTATGCTGCAATAGGTGTAGGCTGCCGGGGGATTCCCATGATGCACTAAGGGAGGATTCAGGGTCACCTGATTCAGCCCTAACTATATGCTTTAGCAAAAAGGAAAGTTTTAACCCTAATCTTAAAAGCAGAGATAGTGTCTGTCTCCCAAATCCAAACTGGAAGCTGGTTCCACAGAAGAGGGACCTGAAAACTGAAGGCTCTCCCTTCCATTCTAGTTTTAAATACTCTAGGAACAACAAGTAATCCTACAGTGAGAGAGTGAAGTGCTCTAATGGGGTGATATGGTACTACAAGGTCATTAAGATAAGATGGGCCTGATTATAATGAAAAACAAAAATACTTCAATTTCAGTGTTAATATAAATACTAAAATTTGTGGTAACAGAAATCATCAAAAGCACCAGATCGTACATTAAATCAAACGGTATAAAGAAGACATAAGCATGGTTTTTGTCTCTCATCATGCTTCTCCACATCATCGTTAGAATTATAATGCTTTGAGACATAACCAAAAGCTTGCGGGCAGACAAACCTCATGAACACAGACTCAAGAAAAGACAGAATGAAGAAGTAAGATTCAAACTTCTTGTTTACTAAAAACTCTATGAGAATGTGATGATCAAATAGCAATGTTTATACACAAATTCCCTATTTAAGCATCCTATGTATTCTAAATTACAAGATTTGATATAATAATACAGTGATGATTCAGTATTTGCTAATTTCATGTATACAGTACTGAGGTATGATATAAAGAGCTAGTCATATGCTTGACACCTACTAGTTAGAATTGTTAAAATACAATACAATAACAATGCTTATAGTAGGTTTGATATGAAGTATCAAAATTTAAAAACTGTTGGCATTCAAGTGTTCATGTTTGTGTTGAGAGTATTGCATATATTTGAGGAAACTGACCAAAATGAAAAGACCAACCAATGTAAAAAGAAATAATGTACCAGTGCTTATATTCTGTTGTTTCTCAAGCATTTTCTATCAACTAAGAGCTAGTCTTGTGAAAATTTAATTTCATGGGTGACAATGAATCAGATGGAGTGTTCATTTCTGGACAATTAGAATGCCTTATTTTAAGAAAAAAAATCTGTCTCTAAATGACACTAGAATTTATCCTGTACTACTGACCATGGTATTGTTTTATGACAAGCAATTGCTGCTGTTACAAAAGAAAAATCCTAAACATGTTGAACATGGCATGTTGCATGTATGCCTGTGTCATTGTGCCTCATATAGCAATGAGTTGCTCTTGATTTGTGTGCCCTAGGAAATGTCTGCTGCTTCAACTTTAACCATCTGTGTGACCCACAAACAATTAAGCATATCTATGATTATCATGTTTCACACAAATGCCTACCATTTATGCAGCACTTTGTCTTCCGGAATCCACAGTTTAGTTAACTGAGTCCTGAGTCCTATTTTTCCCAGTATTATTCCATTTTTCAGGGAAAAAAAAGGACTCATGCCTATGGACTGAGCATTTGCACGTTTGCATCAAAAAACCTTTGAAAAGAACAGTCTATAAGTAAAGAATGCAATAGAAGAAAGTTGCATTATGTATTACATAAGAAAACATTTTATCCTTTTATATTCACTGTGAAAAAAATTAGAAGATGGAGGTAGTGTTCCTAGATCAAATGTAAATATTGAATTTTCAATAACATTAAGAAATGATTTATTATTCAATCACTAATAGTCAATATATCATTGTTTTATAATCTGTGGGTTATCAACACATACCATTCCTAACTGATATGAAGATTTTTCAAAAAAATTGGTTTAAATATTTATAAATAAAATATGAGTATAGTACATATAGGTACATATAGTATATAAAAAGTATATAAGAATCTATCTATCTATATCCATCTATATCTATATCCATATCCATATCTATATCTATATCTATATCCATATCTATATCCATAGATAGATAGATAGATAGATAGATATAAAGAGAGAGAGAGACAGAGAGTAAATTTTACATCCCAAAAATCTTATAATGAAAACAATGACAAAAAGATAGAGGTCATATAATTTGCTTTTTTAACAGTGCAGGATAATCATGGCCTTTCTGCAGCATCAGCTGTCGAAAAGGACAGTCCAATCAAACCGTCACTGCTCAAACATTCATCTCATAGATAAAAATCTCTTTGGTGTTAGCAGAAATGTCAGACATTATCGGCATCCTTTTTAATTGATTTCTCTCTGTCTTCCATGTAGACAGGTACTTTTTGGCTACACTCTCAGTACAGTGTGCTTGTTGCCATCAATGACAGCTGCCAGTGAGACCCAAGGTTGTGCATCTGTAAGTTAACAAGATAGAGAAGAAATCCATTGGCCCATGTCTGTTAAATTTATTTAAAGTCCTTTTTTTCCCCCAGTTTCCTTCGTCCAGGAAATCAATTGGCTTATCACCACAAGCAATGAGGTTTGCTTTGGCTGATAAGAGAAACAGTTGACTGTGGAGTCCTAATTCAAAAATTTTGACTTTCATAGTGTAACTCTTTTAATATCCCACAACAAATTCATAAGTTTTATTGTTGAACCGTAATAAAGTGAATATAATAGGATGCTTGTTTTCCACAAAAGGTATGAACTACATTAAAAAAAAGAAGGTCAAACAATTGGCATTTCATTCAAGTTCTGATTTAAAATGAAAGAGAAACTGAAAGTAATACGCTTATTTAAAATGGTCTTCATTTGGTGCACTGAAAGTAGATTTGCAGCTTTTTTTCTTTATTGCAAATTGCATTTTAACAACATATCATGTTAAAACTATGTTCAGCAGTGACTAAACAACTCTCACTATAAAATCTTTTTAATAGTATTTTAATGTGTGCATTCTCTTCCTTGGTTACTACTGGATGTCTGCATTTTTTATTTTATTTAACAAGACTGAATTTAGATGCTGACCTTTTAGATATTCAGTGTCTTTGATTATTGTAAATTTGTAAATATTATTTTTCAAATATCAAGCTATGAACACTGGTGAATTTATTACTAATGTTTACCGCTTGTGCTGTTACACAGTGATTTCCCAACACATGCATCTTGCATTTACCACTAGTGAGTTAAAATGAATAGTTATTGCATGTGGCACTTCACATTTATAGAACAATAATGCAGCATTACCGGCCACATGCCAGTAACACATGCTGGTGTATACAAGTGTCGGGAAATGGACAACTACATTTGAAGGAGGCAGGTCTCTACTGTTGTTTGTGTTGTGTACATTCGACATAATGAAAGAGAATGAAAGAAATTAAATAATATCCCAGTAAAATAAAAGTACTTGCAATGGCTTGCAAGAAAGACTGACATTGCACTCCTGTAAACAACTATAAGCTTCTGTTTCTGAGAGAATCAAAACAAAGCATTTACATCAGAGGATATTTGTATAAAGCTTAGCCACGCTCAACTTTTCCCCCAGTGTCAATGGTGCCTTTTAAATCTCTGCAGCTTAGCAGGCAGTGCCAAGCCTCAACAGTAGGTCCCATTCATAATGACTAGCTGCCTATTCCTGTCCTAGTTTTTAAACTTATATGTCTGAATAGCTGGAGATGTAATAACCCGCCACACAGTCAATATTGTTGCTGCTTGCTTGTTTAATTAGTGATATTACTTCCTTCTCCCACTGCCCACATCAAAACACATATATAGAATAACCTCGGTTTCCCTCTTGCTTCCTCCAACGTCTATTTGATTTGCTCAGTCTTCACCCTGCCAAGGCATTGCATCAGGAAATGGTGTAGGCCCCACTGACAAGAACTTGACACTTGGTGGATCAATAGAGGATTGAATCTTCACTGCACCAAAAGTCAAACTACCTAAATCAATGGCTGGGAACTACTAACGGGAGAAACATCCTCTTATTTTGATTTTTATGTTTTTGTTATTTTCCATTGTGTGCGATGCCATTATATAAAAGTTCTAGGAGAAATAGGCTTACTCATTGTATATCTGATTTACAAGTATTCTTGTTTCTGTTGTTCATTGTGAATAAATTTAAGACAATTTACCTGCAGCTTTCTAATAACTGTTATTCATATGCAAATTAATTAAATAACTGCATTGTAATTGTATTAATTAAATAATTGTAAATAATTGTATTATATATTTACATACCAGTGTTTCAGATGTTCTTCTTCAAAACACAAATATTTCCATTCCAATAGCAAATGTATTTCTTTAGCAAGGGATTTGACTCAGAGAAAGAGTCGTGTCTTAAGCCTGAATCTTCTTCAGTGATATACAACAGTAAAGCAAATCTCACTCATGAACTTAATTTATGTCCTGATTATGTCCTGAGGTTCCATTTTGACAGTTATTCTTTACTGGTAGTAATATATTGTGACCCATGTGAATCCTGAATTCAACAGCAATTATTATTTGGAGTAATACTTTGTTTTTCTTCAGGAAATAAATGCATAAACGAATAGGTAAATCATTTTGGAGATTATGTATCGGAATTTCAGGAGCAGGACCACACCTCCAAACACGCTCCTTCCGGTTGTCATCTATATAGGTTCCCCCAGTTCTGCAAGCTGTTCATTCTCATTTACATGCCCCACCCTCCCTCCCTCCTTGTTCTCAATTTTTTAACTTCTTCACTCCTATTTAGTACACAGGGATCTGCCAGGCCCGGGAGCTGTCGCCAGTCCCCTTCGAGGCCTTCCCCAAACCGCAGCTCAATTCATGTCCAAGCATTCACCTTTACCTACTGAAATGCTATCAAAATGAGGACGTGGGCCCAGCTAGTGAAAAATATTAAATGCCCCAACTGTGATCCTCCATTTTATGATAGTATTTTTTCATATTTAAGGGCTACTTTTCTTTTTTATAAATATAGAGACAGAAAAAATGGAAACAAAAACTTGGGGTAAAATGTCAGTACTTAAATGTAAAAGTAAATGTGAGAGACTGAGCATTTTAAAAACTGAGCTGCACAATCAATTTAGGGCCTCCCTGACCAGTTAAATGCATGTCAAAGGTGAGTGTACAAACAATGCAACACATTGACACCTGTTCCAGTGTTCCAGCTTGTAACATTTTGCTACTCTGAACGTGTGTGGCCTTTTGCCATGCTAACCATTAGACCTTCACACAAATCATTAGCAAGGGTGTTGTGAAGACCAGTGATAGAATCTATAATCTTGGTCCCTTTATCTGGCTACCCAGTTTAATGACCGTGCAGGTGTTAATGATGATGGAGACTAAGGCTGGTTCTGATCAAGAGCAATGAGTTGAGTGTAATGGACTGAAAAGCTTGCTTTGGGACAAAAGTAAATTATGGCCCTCACAATCAATAGTAATAGGCAAATCAATAGGGCTTTGCTCCAGTTCTCATCGAAATAAGGAGCAAACCAACGAATTCTTCCTCCTCATAATCCTTAACTTGTTTTTATTTTAGATAGATAGATAGATAGATAGATAGATAGAGAGAGAGAGAGAGAGAGAGAGAGAGAGAGAGAGAGAGAGAGAGAGAGTAAATTTTACATACAAGAAAATCCTTATAATGAAAATACAATGAGAAAAGACAGAGGACATATAAAATGATTTGTAACAGTGCAGGGTAATCGCAGCCTCCCTGCACCATCAGCTGCTGAAAAGGACAGCACAATCAAATCATCACAATCAAATATTCATCTCATAGCTGCTCTTATTTTCCTCCTTACAAATTCTGTACATGTCCTGATTCATTCATCAGCTTCTCACAGTACACTTTTTTGTCTTCACACACTCTCTCTTCACTCATTTGTACATTTCTATCTCTTTCCTTGATCACCCTAACCTGCTGCACATCCTTTCCAGCTCGATCAACAAATCTTTTTGTCCTTCCTCAGTGTTTAGTCTCACATACACTTACAATAAGCTTTTATCTTTGCTTTTGTTTCATGCCTAGCCTCTCAGTTCTATGGTCTACTTTTTTTTTGCCTCAATGACTATACCACTGTTTCTTTGCTAACCTCTGTTTTTGAATACTTTCTTATGTTTGCTCATTTCACCACCAAATCTCCTTAAAGGAATATACATGATGTGCATATAAATAAGGGGCATTGTGACGGTATACACTGAAACAAACATTTTATCATTTGTTCCCAGCTGTCTAATGGCAAGAGGGATGGTATACCTTGGCTAGATCATCAATCTACTGCAGACTTCTTAAAACTTGCCATCACAAACACAATGTTAAAATGATGAAAGTAGGCCATCGATGTCATTCTACCCTTCTGGTATGCTATTATTTGCGAATTAGTCCTACAATATTTTATTTTAAAACTCTGATATTTGACAAAGTGATTATTTGACCTGGCAATAGAGGGAAAGTTGGGCAAAAATTATAACCATTTATCATGCCTGTGCTGAATCTCGAGAAAATCTAACAATTGTTTTATCATTTCACTAAAACACTAAACCAAAAAAAGGACAACTTTACTGTTGATTAAAGGGTTACCACAGTTAGTTAGTATCCAAATTTAATGAAATGTCTCATGCACTGATTTGTATGGATACAAAATTTTGAGAGACAATTACAAACCGATTAAAGGACTGCATCCTTTCAATATCCCTCTTCTGGCAAGGCCTTGTGGATACGCAGGGCGTGAGACAGTGAGTCATGAGACATATGGGAGATGGACTGAACACTGCTTGGTGTAGCATGGGCAGAGAATAGAGCTGGTAATCAAAGCTGACCAGCCATGAGAAGCTTTATTTTCAGACACTCTTTTTATTGGAAAGGGAGTCTGACAGATCTTTGACAGTCACTAGAAAATATTTATGGCTTTTAATGTGCGTGTTTATGTGTCTATGTTTTAGTGCTGTGGCTTTGTCCTGTCTCACTGGTAGCCTTACTGTTTGTCTATCCTATCTTGTTAAGCTGTGAATGTAGCCCATGTATAAGCAGGCATATGAGTTGTGTTTATTGCCACTAAAGAAGGATAAATACATTATCTCATCCATTTTGTCATTTTCTGAGTGTGTCATCCTTTCAAATCTTAGTGTTACGATCATCAGCTTTGTGTATGAAACTAGTTAACTCTGCTATTTTAGTTTGGCTTATAAGAAGGGGTCAGCGTAAAGCCTCTTATGTCACAGTAAGGCATGAGTCATCCAATCTGGCTGAACCATACAACACAATAATAAGGCTATAAAGAAGAAGAGGAAGGTGCTAAAGCAGACAAAATAAAGCTATTCTTTATTCTTTTCTCATTTTAGTTTTTACTTGTTGTAATGACGGAAACCACAGTGGCCCTTGTAATCAGCCACAATATCCCCCAATAGACCAGTAAAGGAGCGGCAAAACCCTAAGTAACAGAACTATTACTATTTGATCTCCTAACACACTAGCTTGATCTTAGGAATCTCAGGTTAGCCCACACAGGAGCTGATAAAAGCTTTTGTGCCTTACCTCAAAGGAACGTGGTTTTGTAATTCTCTCTGGCAGAAAGTTAAAAGACACACAAATGTAAAGCTTTTCTGTTTCCATGCTCTGACAAATATGCTCACATGCTTCCAGACAAGAAAACATTTTTGGACTTCTTTGATAATTCAGCCTGTCATGGGTACTCGAGTGCCAACAAGGGTGTTACTACTGACACCATCAACAAATCAAACTACAAATCAAAAGTATTATTATAATATAAATAATGACAAGGTTTATTTGTATATCACCCATCACAAGCAGTGTGCAAATATGTTTTACATAGAACACAAAAACTCACAGTCATGTATAAATACGTAGGCTGATGTAGGTGTAAAACTGAACAAATGGGTGATTAAAAACCAGTATAGCATGAATAATAGATTGAGTGTCATTAAAAGTTTCTGTTGATTATATCCTAGAAATAGTTCTCATTAGTTATCCTCACGACATGCTCATTAATGTGCATGTTACACCCCTTAGTCAAACTTTTCCAATTCTGAGGAGGTGAATATAAACAAATATCGACAGAATCAAGGAGTTGCCTCATTATCTCAACCAAAGTGACAGGAAACAAGTGAAGAGATCATTTCATTTTTTTATTATTATTCCCTCACAAAGCTCTGATAGGTGTAAAGATTGTTTATTGTAGAGACTATTTTTTAAGAAATACTGTTCTTAATGATTTTGCATATCACCTGGAAGCATTGTTGTCTTGTTTTTATTTATGCAAGTAATACAGGCTTCCTGCTGTACTTAGTGTACAGCTTGCATCCGCAAAGGGCTTTTTCTCTGTTCATGTGTCCTAGTGAAACAGTTAAAAAAAAGAAAGAAGAAAATAACATGTTTCAGGATTGTCTGAGTCAATGCTTCTCATTTCACAAAAACATCCATTAATTGCCACGATTAATTAAAAACAACATATAAAGGAACTGTGGAAGAGGTAAGGTGATGATACATTTTAAATAAATGATATGTTAGACAGTAGCCTTGGGAAGCTATTAAAAAAAAGAAAACAATGGTTGAAACTCTCTACACCTTGCAGGCGATTCATTTTTCTTTGTCTAAAAGAAGATAGGGGGTGCGATTTCTGCAGGTAATTGCTTATGTTAATCACAGTTATATTTGAGAGTGGGAAGAACCCTCTGCCATTCTTCTAAGCAAGCAAGGCCATTGGTCAGCTGCCCCTTAACCACAAAGAGCTTCAGTGACTAATTACTGCACTCCAGCTGCCTACACTCTCTGGAGCACTCACCCAGCTTCTTTATCCAAGCACTTATTTTCTAGTCTCTTCTGTAATCACGTCAGTCCTTATCCAGTTGGGTAAGACCATTATGTTGTCCTTAGATTCTGACAGTTGAATGTAGTTCCCATATGGAAAAGAGAAAAAAATGAGAATGCTGCATTCCAATAAACACTATTTTTTTTGTTTTATACATATCTGATAGGATTGGTATTGTTTATACTATTATTTTCTATGAAATATCAACCACAGTTTCTTTCCAAGGATCGCCATTCTGAGTCAATAATAGCAATACCAAATGGTAATACAATACATAGAAATATGAATATTCATTCAGTACATTTCATTTTCTTCTCCTTATGGGTTGTTTGGATTTTACCCCATTCTTTAGCTTATATCTGTGCCCGTTAAATTAATCCTCCAAAAATAATTAATAAACTAGAACGAGAAAATCCAATCAATCTAAGGGGAATAAATAGAAAACACATTTACAAATGATAAAAGAAACAAAAAAGCATTGAGGTTGACTTCATTTAGAAAATCCTAATTATTTCACCTTATTTGTGGAGCATACAAAATAAAGGCATCTTTACAACATGCCTAAACATGGCGCTAATTCAAATAGATTTAACAGGCTATATGTCATACTCTGGGCCAATATTAAGTTAATGTAACATATAGTGTGCACTGTACCAATTTTGTTTTGATCTATAGCCGGAATCTTGAGTACTGCTCAAAAATGGGTTTAGTATACTGGAGCCATTTTGGAGTAATATTCAATATAAATACCAGTCACATCAAAGAAGAAATTACTGCTATTTTGAAAAGAGAGGTAGAATCTTCACTCCAGCCTTTAAGAAGGGCCCAGCATCACACAATTTATTCCTTGTTGTAGTGACTCTTTAAAACTATCCACACAGGCTCTCTGTGCAATTCCCTGCATGGGCATGTTGTAGAGCAGTATTGATTCTTCCTTTGTTTCCAGGTTTTAATGTTTCTTTATGATGTACCTGCAGCTACCCAATATTCCTGCTCATTTTTTGCTATCTGTTTGAAAAAGCACCTTTATCGTGAGCATAACATCAACTTTTTATGTATACATCTTCTTTAAGATGACCTTGTATCATCAGTGACAGTTTTGTACAGACTAATAATATTCCCCACAATTCAATAAACATTTTTGTTTTATGAATGCAAAGTATTAAACTATATTGTCTTGATGCATGCTCAATCAAATCCCAAGAAGTTTTTAGTTTTGGGGATTAAACCATATTGCATTTTGTCCAAGCTTTTTTAAATTTACTTATTTTTTGAGCACAGTTTTATTCAAATAACCTCTTATCCTTGCCACCAAAAATGTTTTATTCCAGTGCTTCACGAAAGAACGACCATGGACCTACTGTTAAACTACAGCAGTCAACCTCCTCAAAGCAATCTATATAGCATCCACTTCCTCCAGGCACTTGGGAAGCTCACTTAAAGACATCAATACTTCAGGAAATGAGACACAGAGCAATGGCTTCAAAGTCTGAGAAGTTAGACGCCTGACCGAGATGCCCTTACATCTTATTTAAGGTGTTGCTGCTTAGTGTAGCAGAGATCATTGAGTCAAGTGCTTTCATTCTTGTTAAAAGATCAACCTGCACGAGATGTCCAGTCAAAAGGTAGCAAAGTAAGGCAGTTTTCCTACTGAGCGGGGGAGATCGTGGCTCAAGAGTTGGCAGTTCGTCTTGTAATCGGAAGGTTGCTAGTTCGGGCCCCGGCTCCGACAGTCTCGGTCGTTGTGTCCTTGGGCAAGACACTTCACCCGTTGCCTACTGGTGGTGGTCAGAGGGCCCAGCGGCGCCAGTGTCCGGCAGCCTTGCCTCTGTCAGTGCGCCCCAGGGCAGCTGTGGCTACAATGTAGCTTGGCATCACCAGTGTGTGAATGTGTGTGTGAATGGGTGGATGACTGAATGTAGTGTAAAGCGCTTTGGGGTCCATAGGGACTAAGTAAAGCGCTATACAAATACAGACCGTTTACCATTTTACTCCTGTTTGATGAACTGTATGTTATTTGTGCAATTATGAACAACCATATTTGTGAAATCGTTCTTAAAAATGATAATAGTAATATATAATTTAAACTGAATATCAACTAGAATAACCAGAAATTCAATTATTTCACATTACACAGTTTTTTCCCCTCAATATATAGACAGTATAAAACCTTTGAGTCCACTGTTGATTTAGCCAATTGTGTGTCACAGACTCTATTTAATTTGCCCTCAACAGTCCATTAGTTTTTGTTGATAGATTCTCAACTATGCGCTTCAATTAAGTCAAACTTCCATCATAACGTTTAAACACCTTTTCTGGCCCCTATTCACAGCTGAAGATATTCAGGAGTACATGAGGAGGATTAATCCTTATGTTTAATATTCAGATAACTTCCGTGTCTCTCTCCTGGAACATTGCACTGCCAATCAAATGTCAGTATTCGACCACTGCCGTCAACAGCCCCCATTCCTATTGCCTTGGCAACAGAAAAAGACAAGTGTACTGGGAATTCAAATCAACTGGCATAAGAATGACAGAGGAGGGACTTGGCAATAAAAGAGTCAGAGATAAAAGTATCACAAATTACTTGTGACAAATGGCCCACAATCTATCAGTTTCTAGTTCCAATTTAAATTGATGCAATATGAAGACGCTAGGATGCAAACGTTGACCTAGTCTGCCTCAATCTGATGAATAGATGTTTTTTGGGGGGGTTTCAGATGATTGATACAGTTTTAACAGACACAGAGCTGAAATGTGCCTCAGAGGGTGATTTCAGACATTCCAACAAAGAATGCATAATCTTGAAGTCCGCTGCAACTCCCATCCGTGATTGATCATGTTGTCACGACGTCCGTATATTGTCATCTTGGGGCTCCACTCAGTTATCACATGAGCTCAAATTTATGCTTTATTTGCAATCTACACATTCATGTCTATTCCAGCAGGCAACATAGTTCAGCTCCACTGTCAGTGGAGAGACATACAGAGACACTGCAGCACCAGCAGGGAGACTAACATCTGAGATAAAACAACAGCAAGCATGAGTCGTAAATTTCACTGTGTCAGATCGATAAGGTCGATAATCACTTCTCTTGCACATTCACTTCTAAGTCAGAGCTGAGAACAATTGCCCAATAGTCAGTGGTTCCAACCAACAAACTACACTTGTGTGTTAAATCTGTTTTGGAAAACACTGTTATCAGGTGCACTCTTAACCCGAATTAGTTGACTTTACTCGCAAATTGCGAGGAAACCCGTTGCCTTATACCACTTTAGTTTTTACACAAGCTGAAACTAAATACGTTTAGTTTAACTAACATGGAATGTTAAGTTTTTACACAAGCTGAAACTAAATAGGTTTAGTTTGACCAACTTGGAATCATAAGTTTTTACACAAGCTGAAACTAAATATTTTTAGTTTTATTAACATGGAATACTACGTTTTTACACAAGCTGAAACTAAATAGGTTTAGTTTAACTAACATGGAATGTTAAGTTTTTACACAAGCTAAAACTAAATATTTTTAGTTTTATTAACATGGAATACTACGTTTTTACACAAGCTGAAACTAAATACTTTTAGCTGTATTAATATAACATGAATTTTCATATTCATATTTTTTTGTGTAGTCAGAATTATTGAATAACAAGATATTACTTGTTACTGGTACTTACTAAAAAAATTAGATTGTATTTTCCTCTAACAAAATAACTTTTTTATGAATTATAAAAAACATTGTTACAATGAAGTTGGATAGGAAAAAAAACAAAATCTTCAAATGCTCCAATGCATTTTATTTTTAAGAAAAAGCCACAACAAAGCCAATGTTAATTTGTCTGTGTGGTAGTTGAATGTGTGTGTGTTTGTGTGGTAGTTGAATGTGTGTGTGTTTGTGTGGTAGTTGAATGTGTGTGTGTTTGTGTGGTAGTTGAATGTGTGTGTGTTGTGTGGTAGGTGAATGTAACAACCAACAAAAAACAGAATTCCCAAAAATTCCCTGTTACAAACAGGATCTGCACCATCTGCCTACATTAAGGCAGGTCAACAGACATACTAACAAAGACTTTCTAATTAGAACAATATCCAACTCCATCTACAAAGACTTATGATGCAACAACTTAAACAATGTCTGTCTTTCAGGTACAACTCTTCAATTTTTACTTTCACGTCACATGCTTCTGCTCACTTCTAAAGCATCTAAGTGTGTGTGTGTGTGTGTTTGTGTGTATAGAAGTTTATGTGTAGTGTTTTTTGTTTGTAGGTGTTGTATGGGACTGTTCTGACTGGGTGCTGAATGTGTCTGTTTCTGCGTTTTGTGCCTTTTTGTTGGGCTGTTTTACAGAACCAAAAAGGTGAGGAAAAAAAACAAACATGTCACAGTAGAGATGACATCACTTTACATTGTAAGCTGATTTTTCAAAGATTGTATCTTTGGCTTTAGGTCAGTGTGGCCTAATGAGAGCAAAATCTGTTGGATGAACAGAAAGGTCAGCTTCATACTTTTAGGATAGTTAAGATGGAGTGCATACGTGAGTCCAAACAGAATGCACATTGCTTTAGGCAGATCTTGGATGTTTTCCATCACGACTTCTCCCTCAATGATAATTTTCAACAAGGTTGGACTTGGATGCTGGGCAGATGTGAGCACAGCCTCTTCACGCTCAGTGAGAAGAATCCCGATGTCAAGGTCACGGAAAAAATCAGCATCTGATTCCTTGTAAAACAAAAGTACATAATCATTAGAATACTCGTTACAAAAATAAACTTCAATCATGATACCATGAGAGTGTCATAGTGAAATGTAAAAGAAAAGAGTGGAATAGAGGCTTCGGGAACACTTGGAAGTGCTATAAAACAATCTTCATAAGTAGATTGACAGGGTTATTGAAACAAAAAACAACAACCAACCAACCAGCGTTTAAATATGCAGCATAATATAGGAAGGAACGTCGATACACCAATCAAAATGTAGGGGTGGTACCTTCAATTTAATTGGGTCAAAAGCAATTTGAACTGGATCAGTATAAGTGATTTTTCAGACTTGATCCGGTTCTAATTCCATTCTAATTGTGTTAATTACTTCCTTTTATACTTAGACATTCTTTCTTTGCATTCCTTTTGATATTTTATTTTTCATATTATTTTTCTTTTGTTCTTTTTTCCAAATATATTTTGTGCATTTCCAGGTTGATTATTGTTTCCTATAACCTCAAAGCGTTTTATTTACTGCAGGCGTCTGTCCAATCAACTCTTGACCTTCTCTGTGCACCTTGCATGTGGGTGAAGCTGTGCCAGGAGACGTTTGGCTAAAAGAACACAAGAGTGTACTTACAAAGCCTGCTTTGAAGAAGGTTGAAGGATTGTCCCCCAGGATGATTGGAAGCCCTCTGAGCACCTGTGTCCGGATTGCAGTTGGGTCAGTAGTCTTTGGGAATGAAACAGAATAACAAATTAGACGACTAAAATAAAACAAAATAACTTATCAGTAAGAAAGCTACTGATCAACAATAAACTGAATTACACAAACTATAGACTGGGACTATGATGTTTGTAAAACCTGTAAAGAACAATACTAAACATAATTTGTATGAACTTACATTGGTCTGTTGTGAAATCTGAGTCAACAACTGTCCAACATTCCCTCTCTTGGAACGAAATAACTCAAGGAAACGAGGACTGTGCCGATCGATGTTCTCATAAAATTCCTGCTTGAGGTTCTTGCCCACAATCCTGCTGAACTCCATGAACACCTGAAAAATACAGAAAGAGAGAGAGAGTAAAAAAAAAGCACTTAACATAACCAACCTGTACAAGACAAGCCATCTGCAAAGTAGAGCTGGAGAAACAGCCATGAATGTCATTTTTGTGGAATTTTAAGTTTTGATGTTTCTATGTATAAACGACATGCTCCACATTAAAGTCATCCATGTTTTCCTTAAAGGGGTCAAAAGAAATCGACATCTAGGCACATTATA
Source organism: Oreochromis niloticus (assembly GCF_001858045.2). Classification (NCBI taxonomy): domain Eukaryota; kingdom Metazoa; phylum Chordata; class Actinopteri; order Cichliformes; family Cichlidae; genus Oreochromis; species Oreochromis niloticus. The sequence goes on along the minus strand of NC_031966.2, from coordinate 13,906,790 downwards.
TAAAACACAGATAGTTATTAGTTATCTTTGCTTTTGTGAACATACCTGATCTTCTGTGAAGAGGGCAGGCCAGCGTTTCACCATCATGTTTATGGGGGGTTCAGAGTCCACAACCTCTTTTCTTCTCAAAGCAAAAGTCTGATCCATCTTTTGTTTTACAAGAAGTCCATTTGGGGTTCTCTTCTGCATTTCATCAGCCAAGTCCTTACGGGCCTCTTCCAGGGCAGCTTGATCAAATCCATCCGGAAAGTTGGGCAAGTAGTTGATTTCACCTTTCTTTGCCTTTTTTATCCGCTTGTTTGCTGGTTGTCCATCTGATGAATGCCTTCCCCGCTTACCGGCATTTACTGCAACATCAAGGCATCCTGATTGCCTGCGCTTTGTTCTATAATTTCCCATTTTATGCTTTAGACTATTTTTCCAACCACAACAGCGAGTGACAGAGCCTCGCTCCTGGAGACAGGGGTGTTTGTTTATCAGTGCTGTTGCAACACTTTCAAACTGAGCAGCAGTTGGGTATGCTGTGTAGCTATACATGCTTTCTGCCAGTCTCTCTAGTATCTCATGTTTCAGCTCTTTTGAGACCTTAAGGTGTGTTCCTTCACTCATAAACAGCAAATCTGCTTGCCTCAGTCTATACTCCACATCAACAGAAAATGTTGGAATGTCAAAAAATTCTGGCCATGGTTCACGTCGATCCTGAGGTGAATGTGAGAGTATCTCTGTATCTGCAGTACTTGTGTCGCTAAAGACGTCATCAGATGAGACAGGCACCAGGTCAAAGACAGGCAGGACTTTAATGGTTGGTTTTTCTGGAAGTTCTTGAAGATCTGTTAGATTACATAGTTCATTATTGAATTCAGGGTCTTGGAATTGGAGACTGAAGTTGTATTGAAGTCCCAGTGACTCTCGAAGCTTGGTTATCAAGTCTTTTACTGTAGAAGGCCTTGAATGTAGGATGACTTTCCTTATATCTGCCTCTGTTAGAATGACTCTCATGGTCATTTTCTGGTTTGCAGTCATCTTGGAAATAGAAACAACAATTAGAATATAACTTTACATATAAAAAAAGGAATTTAACGGCTAAACAATCACTATGTGCATCACAAAAATAGTTGATTAATGCATTTGTTGCCTAAATTCAGTACACTTTTTTTTCCTTCAGAAGAAACATCACTATGAAAATAATTAAGATAACTTAAATGATAGAAGTGTTTATGATTTCAAGTCAAAATATTTGAGAGCATCATACTGGGCTTTGGAAAACACTGAACAAGCTGAACTATCACCAACACAGAAACAAGTTATGAGTACTATCCAGAGGGGGAAAAAACTATGGATGTCCATGAGATTGAAGTTGTACATCCAATAAATGTGTGTTGTTTTTGTTGGTGTTGCTTGTGTCTGTGTGGTACATGACTTTGTTGTTTGTCTTGGTGTTCTATGTAAGATAAGAAAATTATGATTTATCCTGAGATTTAAGTGGTAATTCCATTTTTTAGTCTATTTCTATAGAAGCCCCCCTACTCAAATGTACAAGAAAAACATTTACTAAAATAGTCAGACATTTATGAAAAAATATAAAACCCTTCTCAGACTGTATTATTATATATTTCATCATGAGCTCTAAAATTAGACAAAAAACCTTACAGTCTAGACTGATTGCAGAAACCACACTTTTGCTTTTTAGCATATAATATGACGCTTGAGGGTCACTACTAAATGTTGACCATATGTGTATGCTGGAAGAGGGAACACATCATTTAGATCTTTCAGCTGCACCACACACAGAGAGGGGTTCCTGCTGTCACAGATGAGTTCAAAAGACCTCAGATGCTCGTGGTACCAAGCAGTCATCTCATTACAAATAAACAGGATCTCGGTGTTGAGTGCCACTATCTGTTTGATCTGCCTAAATGAAGGTAGCCCAGCGCATGAACCAACAGAGACTATCATGCCAGAACGATATGTAACTCCATCTACAGAGACTGATGATGCAACAAGCACTGATGTGAGCTGAGGAACTTTCCGGCAGAAAACCTGTTGGACATCCTCAGGATAAGATCTGATTGATGCTGTAGTGACCTTGTCCATTTCAACTGATGGCCTGAAAAATGAACTTGTGTCCAAATAGTAAGCCATCATTTTCTGATGCTTAACAGCCAATGTCAGAGCTACATTTTTGAAGTTGTGGGCATTACGTATGACCCGTTTGAAGAATTTGTGTTTCCCCTCAAATCGCATTGTCCAAACGTCTGAAAGGGGACCAAATGCTTTGATCAGCTCGGGGTAATGCTCGAGGTAGTGATGTTTTGGCCGTAATCTAAAATCTGGGAATGTTGTTTGCAACAATTCTCTGTGTTCTGACACTTTGCAGTCAAGGAAATGTACTGACTCTTCAGTGTGCTTTGTTGCAACAGCCAACTCAACAATCTCTTTTAGGAGCAGTAAAATGTTCCATGCATCGTCTCCCTCAGGGACTTTATGGCCAATGATAAGTGGGAGCAGCCTAAGTAGAGCCCAGTTCTCATGGCCATTGCCACCAATGGTCCCTTTGGTAGAGAAGCTGTGGGAAATTGGCTGAGGCTGGTCAGTTTTGTCATCAAAGGCATATTCAAAAGCTTTTATAGCATAGTTCAGTGTGTCTATGGTAAAATATTTTTTAGAAATCATGTTTGAAATGCAGAGTGATAGCTCAACAGGAACAATCCCTTCCAAAAGGTCATGGAGGATGTCGGGGGGATACCCATGGACAACGTGAAAATGCTCCAGACCATCAGTCAGTACACACTCTCCTTTAACACCATATTGTTTTGCCTTAGTAGGATCCTGCTTTACCTCCTGCACCTGCTGATTGTGAGCATCAATAGTGCGGGGTTCAAAAGCACCTGAATTTACCTCTTTGGCTTGCATCTCGTCCCTTGTTGCCATGCAGAACCTGCAGAATCTGTCCACCGTAAAGCTTTCGAAGAATCCTGCCAGAGAATGAGCAGCCAGGTTATCTGCAGCCACATATACAACTGTCCCTTTAACACATTCTCCCAACTTCTCAACATAGACACCATGTTGCTCCAAAGAAGCTAGATCTTGAATGAGTGGGTGGAGAATTTTTGCATAGCCAAATTCTTTCACATAAGAGGCTTTACACAAGACAGCAAGCTGGATGGAGTGGAGTGTGGATCTGTACTTTGATGGGACATTAGCTATCACCCAATACACTGCACTCATTTTGTGTTTCTTTCTAGATGTTCCCAAAGGGTTGGACACTTCAAAATCATCTGTATATAGTCCAACAGCGATTTTGAATTCATCCCCTTTAAGGAGGTCATTTTCATTACAGTATGTACCATCTCTGTATGAACTGTACTCATGTTGCACATGCTTTTGGATGGAAAGAGCTTTATCCAAAATGTCTGCCCTACTCAACATCTTCTGTAGCATTGGATGCAAAGGTACATATACAGCACTACATTTTTTTCCTCTTTCAATAAGGTACTCTACTGGTTTAACCTCTGTAAAGTTTTTATTCACATATGCTGCTCTCCTTTTTGTAGTTGATAAGGGGCCATTCTTGCCACAGAATTTCATCATTACATTACCCTTTTCAGCAGCCCTTACTAATTCTTCCACAACAGAATCTTCCACATTTGTATGTGGTTTGAGAATTTCCTTGACTGCATTATGCAGCAGTGGCTGGGCTAGTTCACAAATCTGTAGCAGCTGTTTTATAACTTCTTGTACTGTATTTTCTGGAATGTGTAGCACTGTTTGCATCTTTAAAAAAAGAGCAGCAAGATTGTGCTCCAGCTGTTTTTCTAAATCATGAAGATCTTCATTGGTAGAGTCCTCATTGTCTTCCGATTCGGAGGTGTCATTGGGAGGCTCGTGATATTCTTGTGCCATTTCATTAGTTACATTACCAGCAACAATTTCCGGCCTGAACATCCTCCAGTCGAGTGTTCTGTGCTCTTTACTTCTGTGTGCATTAAATGTAGAATACACACTGGTGTGAAAGTTGCAGCCATTAAATGGACACTGGACTCTGTGATTTACCTTCAAATGTGTACTGCGCAAGTGAGTGAGGAAGACTGCTTCTGTGCAGGGTGCAGAAAAGTCACATGACTGACACTGAAAGGTTACTTGTGCAGTATATATTGGCTGTGGAACCTGGGTTTTTTGGTGGATCTTTGCTAAGTGAACCTTGAGTGCATTCATGGAGTTGAATGTGCACACACATTCTTGGTGTAAGCAGGGAAATGGGGCTGTTCTTCCATAGTTTCCGTGTTTTAACCGGTAATGTTTTAAAAGGTAACCCCTTTTCTCACACATAAACTCACAATACTTACACTTCCACAGCATCTTCACAACACAAGGATCTGTAAAACATAAAACAAGAAAACTATCAGACCAAAATAATATTGCTGTATAACACAAAAAAGTAATAGAACCAAAATATATGTGTTACCATAAAACTGGCACGTAAATAGGTAAGAGAGAGTGAGGGAGAACGAGAACAGAGTTCCTACAGGTTAGTTAGTCTTTTTAAGACCTTTTATGTTAAAAATGAAAGGTGGCAGTATGTGTAAAAGTTGATAACAAGCCAAGCAGAGTTGTGAAAAATTAAAGAACACTTCAGAAGGCCACAAGAAAGTTTGTCTAACAATGTTGTTTTTTAACGTTGTTACATTTTTTTAATGTTAATCATTTCTCTAAGACATCGTGTTCTGAGTTTCTGACCTGGGTCATCATAGTGTTCTAAATCGTTGATTCAGCAAATATAAACTTATGTTACCCTATATATCAAAGTAATTGTGGTTGACAAATTAAACTGACTAAATCTAACTTTATTATTCTGCTGACAATAATAGATGGACTCTAGCTAGCAATAAGTAGCCTATATATTACCGATATGCACCAAGTTTAAACCGTACAGTAAGTGACAGCGTCAAAAAATACCTCCAAGCTTTTTGGTGTTGCATGTTCCAACAAAGATATTTATACTACTTATTTTACATACTAACCGTTCAAGGCGTTCAATGCTGCTGAGAAAATGTCGGCAACAGTCTGCTTTCTTCCCTCCCGCAGAGTCCGCGTTGAATCCGTTGCAGAGGCCTTGTGGGGCGCCCAGTGAAGTTTTGAATTAGGCCCCTCCCCTTTGTTATAAAACTAAACACACCAAGTTAATTCTACTAAACCGGATTAGTGGCACTTACTATTTCAGCTAAAAAGTACAATTAACTAATGTTGTTTAGTAATGATAGCAGGTTTTTACAAAACATAACAGTATAAGTAATGATCACTCAGAAGTTTAACTAGAAACAAAATCTGGGTTTACAGTGTGACTGATTAGGCACAAGAGGAGTGCATTAAAAAAAATCCAAAAAAAAAGTATTTCACTGCTTTTTAAATGGGAATTTAAATATTAATATGTATTGTATATTTAACTGCCCCCTGTTTTTGTTTTACACATGCCTTCTCACTATGTTTCCATCTCATATCACATATTTGTCCTTATTTCCAACAGATGAAGCCAGGTGGAAATAAAAATCCTAACCCTACTCACCCTATTCAGGTTTATTTGTTGATCTACATAACATCTAATGCATCCTTTCATGCTCTGCCACCTCCTCACTCCACAGTATGGTGCTGCTGACTGTCTGTTCTCTGTAAGAGGCTCTGATGTGGCAACCTATGCTCCATTGCTACTGCTGGGCCCCTGGTGGGAATAAAGTTGGAAAGTGATGATGATGTTTTGAGAGAGAGAGTTAGGTTTGCAGGAGCGGGTATGCAGCAGGTGGCATTAAACACATTTAATGTTAGTGTTGACCTCAAGGGTAAGCTCCAAAGATTTTAGATTTATTAAAACATCTCAAACGCAGCGTAATTCTTTTCATTTTTATTTTCATTTCTGTGGGCCTGTGAGACTGTGCATGTCATGGTTGGCTGTGTGGCAGGCAGGCAAGCAGGAGTGGTGGATCCAAAATGCAGGACTCAGACATGGAAGTACAACTTAAAGCCCAGCTTTATTGTCGGGAAAAACCTCGTACTAACTAAACTCACCAAAAGACAAACAAAAGTCTGAACAGAGGAACTGAGGACTGAAACACTGGAAAATAAATACTAAACCTGAGCAGGTGACTAAACACTAGAAACACGGAAGCAGAACACACAGCTTGTTGAGGGTACGACGCGACACATTCACATAAGACACGGACCTTCAAAGTAAAACAGGAAGTATGACACAGAGACGCGAACTTGACATGGTGGAGACAGCAACTAAGAAACACCGAGACATAACCAGTAAGGCAGAGGACTCGACGAACCAAAAGACACAGAGGGAAACTCAAACATGCAGACACAGACTTACACAGAACAGAGGGGACACAGAGAGACATGAAGGGCAAGGGATCAAAACTAGAAACCATAGAATAAATCACACAAGTACAATAATACAAAAATCACAAAGAACTAAAAACGCTGGGTCAGGAGACCCAGGACCCTGACAGTGCATAATATAAATCACAGCCATACCTAATCCTGACTTTGATTTTTCGAAAGAAACGTAAAAAAAACAAAAAAAACACTTCTGATGGCTCCTGTGAAGTCTTCTTGTATTGTCTTCACCACAATCCAGACGCAGTAAATTCACTTTGATAAAAAAAATTGTTTTCTTTGAAAGGATTATAACACCGCACTGGCCTGTTGGTATCTTGTTGCTGCCATTTTTAGTTGTGCTCATGGCTTCATTAAGCCTATCTCAAAGTCAAAAAGAAATCTAAGATCTTGGCCCTTCTAATATTCATTTCCACTTGGTCAAATTGTATTTTTATTGCTTTTTCAGTAGTTCAGACAGTTTATAAGTATTATTTTCATTGTACATACCAACCGGAACAAAATATTATTCAAATGCTGTTTGACGTCAGTGTATTCTAGTCGCTTATGAAACAATGCAGTGCAGGTGTTCAGCAGAAGAAATTCAAAGAGCAGAATTGCCAATTAGGAAAAGAACCTTTTAACTCCAGGGCTTCCGGCTCTCAGCTTTGAAGTCAGTTTCATATAAATTCATAGTCTCTTGAATTTATTTGAACTTCACCACATTCCGCATATTGCTTCTGCTTGATAGATATTGTTCCGTCTAGGAAACACTATTAACGTGTAAGAATTCTGTTTTTTAAATTTTCTTCTCTAAAGAAAACTTTACAAATGCTGTCTTAGTAATGGGCGTTCTTAGGCATTCATTTCCAATCACAGAAAAGTAAAGTATTAATGCAATGCTTAGAAAAATACTGTTGGACAAGGAATCCAGTCCACTAACTAGGGAACACAATAAATCGTGAACTTACTTTACTACTTAAAAGGCAACTTTATTAAGTACCTCTCCAGGGAAAACATGTTTTAAGTGTATATACATAACATAGATTATTAAATTTACACTTCTTTGCCCAAAATATTTATGCAGGAAAAACTGTTTAGATTTCCTGTCAATTTTAAATGGATTTTAACAAAATAATCTTTGTTTGTGATATATATACACTACTGAAAAGCACAGAAGTTAGAATGCAGTACTATTAATTTACCTTAGCCACTGACATATTGTTGAGCTAGTACTTTAAATTTCCTTCGATAAAGTCACTGCCTTGATAAACATCACATCCCTGTAAAATAATAATGGAAGCTATGAGAATACACACCAGCTATGGCTGAATAGTTTCTCTTTACCCATTCACAAACAAATGAAAAAGTGGTTCTTCATAATCAATCAAATCAAGTAGAGCTTTAGATTTTAGTAAAACAATTTTCTTTTTTGTATTGGATCTGTAAGTCATATCTACTACTGAACAAAAGAACAAACAAACAAAAAAACAAAGATGACATCACTCTTTTGGCATTTTCCTTGATAATATCCAACAAAGTAGCAGCAAAACAAATATTCCAAATGTGATTTTCTTTTAAAGTAAGAAGACACAATATGATTTGCACCTTCATTCTATGTTATACAGTCATATTTATTTGAAGCCTGGCAAGCAGTCTGAAAAGCTTCAGTTGGTATAGATCATTTTTACTGTCATCACAATGCCAGTAGCTGCAGGCTAGAAACAGCAATGACTTGTTCCATTTTGTCAATCTCCCCAGAGCTATCACAGTTTTACTAGATCCCCACAAACCTCAAGCAACATCTCCACTTCATGTTTGATTAGTTGCATTGGCAATTAAAATCCAATATCAAAACAATATCAAAGTGGTTACCACATGTATTGTTTAAGCAAAACATATAATTAGCAAGAGATTCTGGTGTAATTGGCAACATCATGCTTTATTGCTTTCCGTTCCACCGCACTGTGTTCTCCCCCCTAACGTTGCCAGTATAATTTGGTACTGCCGGATTGGCACAATAGTTGGCATGGACCTTTGAGCATGGAATTATCATGCTTAGCACAATGACAAGGATTGGTAGAAGAGAATGACTTCATGGTTCTGTATTTGTGCGCTTGGGTTTCAGTCACGGTGATCAGCCCTTGTTTAACCCAAGCCACAAGCACCTTTTTACTTATTTATTTTTCACCACAATCACACTATTTTAATAAAGAATAACTCAAAATAGCAGAAAATGCTGACATGCTTTACATTGATGCATTAAAGCAAGTCTTTTAAAAAAAAAAAAAAGATTTTCAGACCCTCATTAGTTCTTCATTGCAACATTTTACAGTGCTGAGAAATGTAAAAGTCAATGTTGTTTTTCAAGATTTGCTCTGACTGTCAGCAGATTACTGACAGATTACTGTGAAATAACAGTGTGTTCTGCTGGCCTATTTTAAAAAGCCACCCACGGATTCACCCGCTATCAGTGCACCTGCGGGTGACTGTGTGTATGTGTGTGTTCCATTTTGTCACAGGTTGCTTACTGTCAAAATCGGTTCTCTTATTAACAAAAAAAAACATAAACAAGCAATATGAGAATACCAAAGAGTCAGGTTTGAGAGATTTGTTTTGTACACCAATTTCACAAAATTAAAGTTATTTTTGTTTTCATTTTCTTTTAAGCAGGTATGTCTGGAAATCTTTGACCTGTGTCTATTCATAACACTAAGAATATTCATAAGAATATTCATAGCTAACACATGGTTACCCAAATCCATAACAAGTCATGCATGAAGCCCTGCTATTTTCCCCTGTGGAACACATTTATTCATGCTAGCAGAGACACAAAAGATTAACTTACCATACTGGAACAGAGGCAAAGAACATTTCTGCTTGCTGGCAGGATAGTGGAAAGGTGCCTACACAGATTCAGTCTGAAACATAAAAAGGAAAGACTTCTGTAAGGACACGCAATATAGATGACTTATGTTATTACACAGGACAGACACATTAGAAACATTTGAAATGTCAGCATGCAAGAAGCTTGTGTCATCCACTCACTGTACTCAATGTCACATTTAATAAGAGCAAACACTGAATGCCTAACACAAAGATGCGCGGTACAAAAAGATCCTTGACTTTATACAAGTCACTAGGTTGTTTCTGTGCATGTTAAGGGAAAGATTACATAAACGGAAATGCATTAAACAACTTTTAAACAAAATTTGAGATTAGTAGCTAATTCAGTACAAAAAAAATATCCCAGTGAAGTTAAAGCCTTGTATACACTGAGATAGAAGCTCAGTATTTATGAACTACTCATTTCAATTTGTAAAACTTGAATATTACATTATGCAGCAGAATCCACACTGTTGAATTAGAATTAAATGAGTTCGTTCTAAACAGTCTATTCCATGAAACAATAAAGATTTACCAACTGCTTAGATTTGGAGCAAATATTTATACAAGGTATAATTGACATGCAATAATTAGTATTCATGAGCAGTTCTGCAACACTGTAATATAAGACAGGGTTTTCAATCAGTGTGATAAAATACTTTGATTTTTCACTACTGGGTTACTTAAAAAGGCTTCATGCCAATTAAATTACATATTCCATGAGTAAAAGGAGCATCCTTTTTGCCTAGCTCCACCAACCACTATGTTACAGGCTTCATAAAAAAACTGTGTTCTGCTGATATTTTGTACACATTCAGTATACAAATGTACCTAGACTGCAAGACAGTTTACAAACAACACAAACAACCATTTTTGTCATTTCAGTTGAATTGCTATGCCAGTTGTTTTCCCGTAAGTTGGATTGGTTGACTTCTACTTCTGTCAACCAAGAACTTTAAACACAAGGAATATGTCTGTGTGTTGCAGCATCAAATACATCTCCCTGTCATTTTAATACTTTAAAAAAATGCCATTCTCACTGTGGAATTTTGACGTTTTGATCAGTAAAACACAAAACCAAAAATGAAAGAAACAAACAACTTGAACTAATGTTAAAACACAGCTTCATGGTTTTAATTTCTAAATGCTAAAACATCAATATTTGTCATTTGAATATCACTAATATATTTGATAGAATTGCATTTGACGTGAAGAGAAGTATAACAAGCACAGAGAAACCTCAATCTGCCATTCACTGCATTTCTTCCTTTCTGACAGCAATGTTTAGAATTAATGAGATCTCGAGCCTGGTTTACTCTGAAAGGTATGAGCCAGCAGAAATGGAGATGACAGGAAAAGTCAAAGAGCCACAATAATTATTTATTTATTTTAAAGACAGAGACTTCCAAATGATTTTTTCTTGGCTGCCTGTTGTTGTATTCTTCGCACTCAAACATTTTCTCTGTTTTAATCACACCCTTTTCCCAAATTATTCAAGTTAAAGTGAGACAGATGCTGGCATCTTTTTCTGGAACTGCTAGCTATTTTTTTTTTCACAAAGGGAAGGAGAAAGGCACGGTCCTGGGAGGGGATTTGTGAGGAGGAAGAATGAGAGGGCGAGGAGAAAGAGAAGGAGAAGAGAGGGATGAGACACTACTGGGATGTAGTCTTGAGTATGCCAAGGTCAGCAGAACTCTCACTATGAAATGAAACACTGCCAAACACACACAAAAGGATAGACCTAACAGGCAAACACTCACTCACTCACACACACACACACACACATACAGTAGCAACTCACTGCCCCATATTAGCTCTTCCCTGAACACAACCTGCTGAGAATTGTTAAATTACCACTGGGCTCACACTTGGCTTTGTGGCCCTTTATATCTATGCACACAAGCACGCCCCCATGTCCAAAGACTCTTGTATAAATCAAGTGGACATAGTAGCTACCATAATGTCACCCTCTGGTTTGTGGACTATTGTTTTGAAGGATCCAGTTTGGTTTTTGGCCTTCCTCATAGCCAGAAATGACAAGCAAATGAGAACCAAAAGAGACTACACTATATAGCATACTGCAAGTCAACCACAGTTATGCACAGCAATCCCAAAGTGGAAGAAGGGAGGTGGAGGTGATAGGAGGAGCCGAGACTCCACATTCTAGAGACCACTAATAAATGCAGATTGAAGGTACTTTTCAGACCCGAAGGCACAATTCATTTTTTTAATGATTGTTTCTAGTTTTGCACAGCCTGACCTCACATGAAGATAGACAATAACTGCTGATTTTTTAAGGTTAATTGGAAAGTTGTTTATTTAGGTAACCTCTTGCGACCGTGGGAGTAACAATAAAAATGGGGGAGGAGTTTATTGAAAATGGGAGAAGTTTAAATTTTAACATGTGAAAGGGGCTGCTTACATCTAAAACCAATGTTTTCACATGTGATTGCAATTATGAAAAGACAATAAACTTCATATGTAGTTATAGGAGCCATTCAAGCTATCACCCTGCCATTTAAGTATGAGGATGTTTTGCTTCTTTGTCATTACATTGGTGTCTTTCTGCCTTTCTTGCCTTGCTGTACTGATACTTATGTACAAGTTCAGTTGCACATTTTCGCATTGTTTTTAATAAAGTTTTTTTTCTTTTCTTTTCTTTTCTTTTTAGAAAAAGCTGCCTACCAAGATTAAAGAATAGAGATTAAGTAAATGAGTGAGTTTGAAACTCACATATTGCTATAACGAGTGCAATAAGTATGACCCACATGACCCTCATAGTACTTCTTTTATAAGACCAATTTTGACCATTTAGGGTGAGTACTATGTTGTAAACACATACATACTGTATCTCATACACTGTGTGTGGAAACACTCAAAGGACTATCCTCTGTTCTAAGGATTATTTAATGTTCCAATACACTTTCTGTAGTTTGCTGAAGAATAATCTTTTAGTCCTCATAAAAATTTCAGTGAGAGAGAGAAAAATATAATGTTTGGCTGTGTGTTAAACAAGTTATCAGTCTTAAAACATTCATGCTTATTCATAATAAAAAAAAGTCATTTCAGACTTCACGGAGAACAGAGGAAACATTTCCACATCACATGGGTATTTACACACTATAAACAGAGCGACTTTTGTAATCCTTTCAAAGGTTTCTTAACTAGTAAAGTGTTTTATGTCATTTTGCTTTTTCCTTCAGTATGGACAAGAAGGTGTGCAGAAAATTCAGAGTTTATACCAGCATTTAAATCACTCTGATTTTCATTTCCTGATCAAGAGATATTAAAAGTATTATAAAAATATAGGTTTATAATTGTATATTTCCCATATTCTGATTGCATTCATCACCATAATTTATCAGGACTTCCCTGAAGGCAACAGGTGCTAAATAATTGATGAAAGCCTGAAAGCTGTTTGGCTCTGTGAGGGAGTGCTTGCAAGTCTCTCACGAGAGAAAAAGGCAACAGCCGCTTTGAAACCAGCGGAAGCCGGCAAGCCGCAGAAATTACTTCTGTGTTCCGTCATGCCAAACATTTAGTGCTGAGACAATGCAATACAGTTTCATTACAGTGCGGTAGCCTTGCAGGCAGAGACATCAAAGATCTGGTTTGTTTAGGCCTCAGTTTACCAAGACAATCAAGAGATAACGATACAGCTGAGACTAATTTCAAAGAGAACTACTTACCATTCTAAAAGTAAGGATGTTTAAGGATCTAAAAAACAAAAATGAATAATACATTTTTTTTTTATGTACCTTGAAGTAGATGCCCAATCTAAAATTAAACTCGTATTTGGCTATTTTAATTTTTTTTGACACAATTTAGAAACATGAACATCTCTTTTATAAAACGGCAAGCACGAGAACCCAAACTTGGTGTACCAAGCCCACCAATGGCATATAATGACTGAGATGTGAAACCTTTTATTTTTTAAAGCAATTTTACTTGTAGCATACATTGCTATGCTACAGTATTGTCTGGTCTGTGATTTTAGTGTGTTGTTAGCTGGTTGCTTATTAAAAATATTCAGATCATTAGCATGAAACTGAAATTATATACTGCTTTCTAAAATGTTACAAGCTAGTCATTTAAGCCCATATAATGGGATATATATATATATATATATATATAATTATAGCTCATTTATAATTGGTTGCTAGGCAACATGATGGTGTCATAATATCTCACATAAGGCAAAAACTTTCTTGAGCCTAAGATTTTGGTTGTTCAACTCCTCCTCGTATTGGAGAAGTTTGTTGTTGAATTCATAAAAACAAATGTTGTATGAATTATAGCAAGATATACAGTAACATCAGTTCCAGATAAAGACACAAACATATTAGTAAGACAATCTCAATGATCAGTCCCTAGTTGTCTCTTAAAAAAACCAAAAATATGTCTGTTTGTATTATTTCCTTTCTCTTAGAAAATATAAAACTTGTAAATAAAATTTTAGATAACATTAAGTTCCGTAATATATATATGCTTAATTGTATTAAGATCAGACAAATAACTGACAAATACCTTCACATTAAAACAGTACGCAATCACGGTTGCCCTCTTAATTTTGACCGCATGTTGGGATAAAAAGAAAAAATCTTCAATTTGATTCAACAAGGTGAAAACACTGATTAGGATAATAGTTGTTTAACAAAATAAGTGGAGCAATCTTGCAAACAGTGTCACCCTTTCCACAGGGACCTTTGCATAACATGTCCAGGGGGTTTTAATCACAAAAAAATCGGTACTGCATTTAGCCCCAGTACAAAAACTCAGTCCAAATTTTTAAAAGCCATACTAGACCCAGATAGTGTCGGAGAGGTTTGCATACTGCTTAAGGAAATTGTTTTTGCTCAGTAAAGCACAGTGCAACTCAGCATCTCGTGTATGTCAAGGATCATTCCACTCAGTTGTGTATATGTTTAATTCGAGGATATTAGAACTATAAATGCACAATCACCTTCGCGTCAGGAAAGGGTGTAGCTTATGTAACAAAAAACATTAGCTGCACTGTAAAAGATCTGTGGAACCAGTAACAATTAGTATTTTCACATACTAATGTGCTAACAACTGAAGCAAAAAATGAAGAATATTGTTATGTTTGCAGTTTTGTATGGTTGTCTGGCAGATGATAATCATTCAACCTTTATATTAGCCAAGTTAATGTTTGAAGAGGATGTGTTGAAATGGCAATGCTGCCATTACAATATTAATAAACAGCAGATCCGCAGAGTCATCAGAGCATAAAGTTTAATCAGAATCATCATATGCTGTGACAAAAACACTATAAATGATTATATTTCCCATTTGCTTTTGTGAAGATCTTTCATTTTAATGAGCTTTGTTGGAGTTTATCTTTAATGTCCCAAGAAATGTATACAGATAAAGAAATATGTAGAGTCCAAAGTTTGAACTTATTAATTTAATTTAATTCCCTTGAGTATTTCCATTGGACTCCGTTTAATTGATTCATGGAGATAGAGTTGAAAGAACAGAACAAATACATTTTCACAGGGAAATAAGAATAAATAAAAACAGAAATGCTTTATGCATCCCACATCTGGGAAATTCTGCATTTACATCATTAGATGTAAGAAAAGCATTATAGAGTCATTTTATGTGGTATAACAGATTTCTACATTCCTATCTTACATAAAATGATTCATCATTTACATCATCATGACTGCCCCTATATTATTATTCTGTCCTGTAATAAATATGATGTTATGCACAGTAGAAACACGTGTTTAAATGGTTAAAAACAAATGAATATTTTCCCCCCATCTACAATTACATGCAATTAAAGATGTTGCTTGACAATTTAATGGCATCAGACAACAGTTTCTTGGAACCACCCACTATTTTCTCCAATAATTCAAGGAACACTTCAACTGTGTGCTTTCTGAAAATGAAGGTAACACTTTGTTAAGGAGTAATTGCTCACGACTATAAGCCCTCTAAAAATACTAATTAAACTCACCAAGAGGTCTTGGTTGTTTTACATTGTGAGTCGTTTCTGTTTAGGATACTTCAAAAATTAACTTCAAAGTGCTTCCAGAATATCAACAAACTTTGATTACTAAGCTCACTTGTATTTTGAACTACCATTTGCATGGTCATATCAAAGAGCAGATGGCCCTATGCATTCCTCATTTTGGGGATATCATTACTTTTAAATGGTTTCTAGGAAGGTTTGCAGAACATTCCTTGATTCTTCTATTACATCAAATATTCTCTCACAGTTCCAAAAGCATTGAGATCCACAAAGACACTTGATCAAAAACCATTTCCATAATTCATCAAACTTTGCATGTGTATTTAAAATAGATATGTCCACAGTACATGTTGTACATCTAGTACAGCACATTCAGTATTTTTTTCTTATGAGAAAAGATAATAGTGAACAACTGTAAATAGCCTGGTCTTTGTTAACACAATTTACAGGGGGTGAATGAGGAGGTGGGGATAAGGGGGATGGGTTGTTCCTTTCAACTAAAGATGGTTTTTAGATTAGGCAGGAAAATTGCTCTGAGCAAGTCAACTGTATTTGTCATAAAAAGAAAGGATGACAATGTTTCTGACTAAAATTATACTGTGTATGTGCCCCTAGTAGATGGTGAATAGAAATAATAAAAACCTACATATTGTGATTCATATCTTCTTATTACTTTTATCAAAAGAAGTCAACCATAATTACAGAAATGCCTTTCAATTTTAGTACCTCTCATAATTCACAGTGCTGTGGGTTGTGGCTGAGAAACTATAAATCGCATTTTGAATATGCATGCACATATTTTCAGATTACAAGCACTTGGAATTGGCGATATGGTCACTATACCTATTACTCTGGATCAGACCTGGTAATCTATATCACATTACCAGATCTATATTTGATAATCTGATATAGATCAGTCAGCCACAAGATTTGCCAAATATTGTGTAGATCACCCTCTAGCTGTCAAAACAGCTCTGACCCATTGGGGCCTTCTGGCTATGATTTGTGATGTCTGGAACTAGGACACCTGCCAGCAGTTCTTTGGGTTGTTGGGTGGGAAGCTGGGTCACTCACATGAGTTCAACAACCCAATTCTTTCAGCAAAATATTTCAATAAGTTGGTCAATGGTACAGCATGGTGATACAGTTGTTAGCACTGTTGCCTTACAGCAAGCAAGATCATGGTTCAAACCCGCCGAGTGGCGTGGGTCCTTATGTGTGCAGTTTACCTATTCTCCCAGTGCTTACATGGGTTCTCTGTTGACACTCCGTCTTCCTCCCACACTCTGAAGACATGCTTCTTATGTTAATCTGGTTATTCTAAATTAGCTGTAGATATAAATGTGAACACGAATAGTTGTCTATCTCTCTGTTAGCCCTGTGACAGACTGATGACCTATCCAGAGTGTGTCCCACCTTTCACCCTATGACAGCTAGGATAGGCTCCAGCTCCCTCTGCCACCCTGAATTGAATAAGAGATTAAGAAAAATGGATGGGTGGAAGTTGGTTAATGTTATTTATTCCACCTGTGTGTGAAATTAATATTCATGCTGAGCAGTGTAAAATGAGGTACGTCAGCACTTCAGGAAGTGCTTCATTCTCGCAGCTGCCATGAAACTTTGAAGCAACATCTTTTAAAACAAGCATAAAATAAACACTGGCTTCTCTATTGGGGTTGGGTGATGTGCTCTATACTCCAATGTTCCTATCGCCCCCTGTGAGATCACCAATGAGCAACAACATTTCTGCCATCTGTCATCCGGCAGAAGTGGTTACCATAAATTTTCAACTTCATTTTCTGCCAAAATTCATAAAATCTGTCCAAAATTTTAAAATCTCATGGTACTATACAGGGCATTCTATCTCAGAGAGTATTGTGCACTGTGTAGTGAATGATCTAAACTTTTATTGTTGTTTTTCTGCAGTAATTTCATGTTGTATAAAATAGACATTAAATAGCAATTATAATAACATGTATCATCATTATTATTATTATTATTATCATCACACAGACAAACACAAGAAAGCTTAAATCAAGTCATGAACAGGTGAAGACAGATTAATCGGGTGATTAGACGCAGACCACAACATACAAACAAATGACAGGAAATTGAATCATAAAGAATCAAGCCAAGAACTCAAAAGGCCATGACACCACCATGAATAAATAAAAGGTTTGGAGTTAAAAAAAAAAAAATCAGACTGTGATGGCAATGTAGCTAGACCACAAACCACTAGCAGCTCAAGTACAACTGCTGATGCGCTTTTAACCCTGATAACTGCATGTCTATGGGAGGAAGCCAGAGTACCCAGAGAGAACCCACGCAAACATGGAGAGAACATGCAAAAGACAATGGCCTGATGGTAGAATTAAACTCAGGACCTTCTTGCTGTGAGGCAACAGTGCTAACCACCGTACCACTGTGCTGCCCGGTGCAACATTCAAACACCTTTGGTTTTACAATTTCCTGTATAAATGATTAGATTTTAAACTAATAAGCTTTCCTCATTTCCCAAGTGTGCTGAACGGAATAGCTCCTCTCCACGTGCACTCAAACATTAGCTGCTCAGTCTATCACCATTGCTCAGGAATTTGAGGGTGAATTCAATGACTAAACTAGAACTGAAAAGACTTGGGACAAAATGCTGAGTTAAGAGAATAGAAAGCATCTTCCAATATGTATAAAAATGATCAATTGTTGTGAAGTGGTATTTCTTTAATCTACTTCAAATTTAAGGGAGACATTATACTGATAATGCGCATGATTACCCCATTAGGCTTGTCAAGACTATTATTATTAATATATACTAATATATTATATACTTCAGCCAACAAAACAAAATTCTTGACCCCAAGGAGCTGAAAAGTAGAATGATACAGTGTACTCAGGCATTATGTCCATATACAACAATGGTCCCAAGGGTGCCCTTTCTGGAATCTCCTAATCTCTGTAAACTGAAAGGAACAGGAAATTCAAAAAGCAGTCCTTTTACACTGTTACACCAGCAATATGAAAATTATTTGTTTGTTGTCCCTGAGCCTTGCAGGGCAGTATTCAGATTTGGTGGCCTCCAGCTGTTTATGCATAAAATGGAGGATACTGTGGGCTGTAGCCGTAGATTGAATCTCAAGATAGACAGTCGTAACCAGCAGAATCACAGAAAATGGCTGCTGGAGAGAGAAACAACCATCATTACCGGAAGAAATTTGGAATTAAACGTGGGGAAGGGTCCTGGTCTTTTAAAGATAGAAAGCCACAGACTTTGGTAATGCAGCTAAGCAAGCATGTTTTGTTTGTTTGTTTGTTTTGGGGTTGTTTTTTTTTTAAATGGTCTTGCTCACTATTTGTGGCAGCATGTTAACAATTACATGATTATGACATCTTTTAGTTTAAGCATGAACCATTTTAGCATTTTTTTGAGGCTATTATGTGACCTAGTGACTGCTGGTGTGCACTATGAACTGAACCTGATGTTTAAAAGATAGAAGATATTTCAGTGTTAATGCAAAATAGAGTAATTGTAACACCTCTTCAAATTACTGAGCAGTAACATTGTAGAAAATGATCCAGTCTAATGGTATTTAGTACTACTTAAAAACAAAAAAAAAGTCAAAATATTGTGACATAATTAGCAAAAGAGTTAATTATGTTAATGCGCAGTTAAGCCTTTTTGTTAAAACAGAAGCATAGCACTTAAAAATTTCCGTTTATGGTGAAATACCATTGCTCTAGGACAGCAAATGACCTTATATATATACGTACATGGTGAGTCTGCTTTACCTTTATTCTACTTAGCCCTCATTTGTCCATTGTCCCAAACAGAACTAGCAATGTCCTTGTGCAGAAGCTGTTGAAGTAAAGCAGTGCCACGTTACCATGCAAACTACCGTGCAGCTTCCTCTATGGCTACCCGTGGAAAAGTCTGACCTTCTTACAGGTCAGGGTGACCATTATATACACAATAAAAAGAGAAATCCTGGTTAACATTTATAGAAAGTAGTATGTAAAGTGCCTGATGACTGGGGCTCTATTTACTCCTATCTACAATATTACAATTTGCTTTCTTTTGTACTTTGCTAGCGTATTCATTTATTATTCAAATGTCAACAGAATATATAAAGAAGCTAAACATTCCCACAGTAAAATAACCTACAGCACCAAGTGAAATATAGTTAAACACATTATATGAATGGGGGACAGTGTCCATATTACTAACTGAATCACTAAGACTGGTATACTACGCCAAGATTAAAAATGTATTTAATGTATGGTAATACTGTATATAATTATTCTACGTTTCAGTACACTGAATCATTCCTTGCACAGTACAGCATTAATTGCAGTCCAGTAAATCTCCTTAAAGCATTTCTCAGGGTGAGAAAGAGCATCTTGCCTTTTCCCCCATACCTTTGTAGGGTGAACCTTATCTCTCTTCTGCAGTGTTTTGCTTTTTTGTTCTCCCAATGTTATGCTACTATTCATCCCCAATCTGCCTCTGTTCTGAACAACAAATCACCGTTTGGCTCTTTTTGTCTTCAGGACAACTAACTGTCTGTTTCTTTTTCAGGCCCTCAGCCTCCTTGCCACATTGTCCTCACTTTCTCATTGTCTTTGCCTCCGTCTGCCCCTTGTTATTTATGGAACCGAGAAGAACAGAGAAGAAGCCTGGAGCTAAACTATGCCCACAGCCAAGCTGCCCAAGAGATTTTGCAAAGGCCTTGTCAGAGACAGAAAGCCTTCTGTCACCTCTGCCACACCACCTCCCCTGCACAATATCCTGCCTACTACTCCAACCTGATTAACATTTTTACGTGATGATGGAGTGATGACTTAATGTGCTGGCTCTCATTGTGACATGTATTTCTCATCCTCCTTCAACGTGTAAGCTCTTCCTTTCATAGTGGTCACACCTGGACAGTCTGATGCACATTTATGAGTAGGCATATCTAAAATGTTGCATTTTGTCTTCCTGTCAGCACTCGAAGCTACAGTGTGGATCATTGAGCAGACTGATATCTGCCGCTTGTGGATCTGAATATTTTTAAAATTCAGTATAAGGTAATGAGTTAAGGACAGAAAGAGCTGTAAGAATCTGAGACACCACATCAGCCTTATACAGCGGTCCCTCGTTATAACGCAGTTCACCTTTCGTGGCGTCGGAGTTTCACGGATTTTTCTTAGCGCAATTTTGCATGCTTTTTTTTTCTTGTTGTGTTCTGTGTTCTGTGTCCTGATTGGCTGTAGACCATTGTCAAGCAATCTCGTGCCGTGTCTCCCGTACAGTACAGAAACCGTTCAGCTTGTCAAATTTACATAAATCTTCGATCGCTAGCAGTGTGACTCTGAAGTGCTGTACTGTATGTTTGTAAGTTTTCTCCCCAACAAACCCAACAATGTCGTCGAAATGTTTTGCACCGTCAAAGTGAAATACTCGTGAGACACTATTAATAATTTCTTATGTGTCCAACCTCATAGGTTGATCGTTAAAATTAAATTTGTTAGTTCTAAAATCCATCAGTATTATTTATAGGAAAATGTTCATATTTTTATTTCAAACAAATGTTTGGGCCTGAAAACAGGTTTTGATCTCTGGTTTTATCCTGTAATACTGGACTTATTTTTCTATGAAGGTTTGAACTTTGAGAGTGTTTAAACAAGAGAGAAAAATGTGAAAATGTTAATGCCTGTCTGAGAAAAGTGTATAAAGTGTGTAGTGAGGGGTTTAACAGCCTTAAAACATCTATAATAACTGTAAAAAAAAAAAAACATAAAGCTGACTACTTCGTGGATTTCGCCCATTGCGGGTTATTTTTAGAACGTAACTTCCGCGATTAACAAGGGACCACTGTAAATATCAAACTAAAAGTCTTGTTTATAGAGTCTTGTTAAGTGGACCACTTTATGGACAGAATCTGAATAAGATGATAAGTTATTTTTCACAGTTTCTGTAATCAGAAAATGTAGGTATTAAACAAAGACAACTATGGTTAGAGACTTTATGTGTTTGGCTCACTGTTTCCTCAAATTTGGCACAAACATTTAATTGGTCTTGGAGTAACTGATTAGATTTTGATGGTTAAATGTTACCAAGTGCTAGTTTAAGTTTCCTTTTAAAAAGATTTGTTTCCATATATCACAGTACCAGTGATTGGAACGTTTGCTGTAAACTAAGTAAGTGTAAATTATTAACAATTTTTACCACATAGAAAGCTGGGTAAAATTTACTTGAGAGGGGAACACTATAAGCAACAGATACCGAAGAACCAGGTCTTTAACAAGGACAACGGCTTATATATAATACATTACCCAGTATATTTACAAAATTACAACTAAAGAGCAAGCCAGATATTTCTAGCAAGCCAGGTAGCACAAGAGTGAACAGTAAAATATGAAGATGGACCAGAGATGCACCACAAGAAATTCTGCTTAAAAATGAGCTGTGAGTGCAGGTTTAAATTTTTACTAGTTGTTAATTTGTTTTGTTTTAACCAATGGCACGCATAATCTTTTTCAACTACTCTCTGTTTCGAAGTGTTATTGTGGGCATTGCTTAGCTCCTCCACAGACAGCATGCCAAGTCATACACATGAATGTCACAGTCTTTTGATTTGCACTGTAAACACACAAAGTTTTAGTCATACCACAGCACTACTCTTATTGTTTCCATTCTTGAATAAATAGAGTATCTCAGAGATGTGGAGATCATTTTACTATATCCGTCACAAACAGTTACTTTGACTCAAAAATGAACGAATTTGAATCAAAATGGTAATAATATTATTTTCTAGTATCCAGTATAGAAAAGAGAGAGAAAAATGCCTATAGCAATTTTAAATTCTGAATGTTAGAAATGACAACATTTCTTTTTTAATTCACAACCTATCACAGATTATCAGACACAAGAAAACAGAAGAAAACTGTTGTGTAACAAGAAAGAGACAGGCCTAAGGCAATGAGCAGTAAATCAATGAGCTGTGCACAAGTTTTATGAATAAATAAAAATCACTATGATGGGTCTAGTATACTATTCCAGCGGTCCCCAACCCCCGGGCCTCGGACCGGTACCGGTCCGTGAGTCGTTTGGTACCGGGCCGCGAGAGTTGAGGCTCAGGTGTGAAATGTACGGTTTTCAGGGTTTTTATCGGTTTTCAGCGTTATTTTGTTATCGTTTTTATCGTTAACTCGGTTTTCCTGGGTCTTTTCACGTGTGTTATGAATAAATCTTCTTTTTTTCGGTACCGGTACCAGTTTTATTTTGTTGTATTTATCCGCGACACCTTAAAGGCCGGTCCGTGAAAATGTTGTCGGGCATAAACCGGTCCGTAGCGCAAAAAAGGTTGGGGACCGCTGTACTATTCCATACAGAATAAAAACTGAATAAATACAAGCTACTTATGCAAATCTACTGATATAAATGGTGTCCACCAAGACTGTCTTGCTTACTATTCCATTTTAGATTCTTTTAATTTTTCTGCTTTTATGTACTGTATCATTTATATTAGATCATTGTATCCAAAAAAAATCATATTTATTCTTAAATGGCAACAAAGTACAGTTTAACCAAAGTCTAACAATCATGATGATAACTGAAGGTCAGTGTTCATGGTAAGATGCCAATCTTATCAACCAGTTGTTATCTTTTGCCAAACTGAACCTTTTTAAAGTATGTTTGGTGAATGTAGCCATATGGCAAGCCCATACATGTGAATTGATGGACTTAGATGAAGTCTATGTTATTTTATAAATAAAATAACATAAATAAAATATTTAGGTTTGTTTGTATATTTTATTTAGGGTGGCACGGTGGTTAGTACTGTTGCCTCACAGCAAGAAGGCCCTGAGTTCAAATCCACCATCAGGCCGGGGTCTTTCTGTGTGGAGTTTGCGTGTTCTCTCCATGTCTGCGTGGGTTCTCTCTGGCTTCCTCCCACAGTCCAAAGACATGCATTTAGTGGGGTTAGGTTAATTGGAAACTCTTAATTGCCCAAAGGTGTGAATCTGAGTGCGGATGGATGTCTGTGTCTATGTGTTAGCCCTGCAACAGACTGGCAGCCTGTCCAGGGTGCACCCTGCCTCTTGCCCTAAGACAGCTGGGATAGGCTCCAGCCCCCAGCCTGACCCACCCCCACCCCCACCCCCTGACCCCGGAAGTGGATGGATGGAGGTTTATTTACCTTCAGATGCATATGTACCGTTCTTAAGTTAAAAAGTTTCACATAAAATATTATATATTATACATATTATTCTTCTGTGAAAATCACAGCTCATCAATAAAAGTTGATGATGGCAACCCTTATCTATTATCTATGCCTGAGATGATAGAGCAGCATTCAACTGCTGTTAAACTTCAGGTGTTGAATTAATTTGTTGAAAAACTGCTTTTCAACTATAAACAGATGTAATTCTACAACCAGAATGCCATATTCTTCATATATGCCTTGAAATGCAACTAAGCAAAGTCAGTAACAAATACGATTATTCACAACCCACTTGCTGGAAAACAATTGTGTGCTGTTAAAATGTAAATAAAAACAGAATGCAACTTTGACTTGAATTAGATTTGAAAATCTAAATAAAACATATATTTACTTACAGTTAAGTGTGATTATAAAATTATTTTATATGCTTTCATAATCACAACCAATGGATATATATATTGAATAGTCCAGATGGGCACAGTCTTTCAGAGGTAATGATGGGTATGGGTTAACCACTCTGTCAAAGGCTGAATGGGGCAAACAGTTCAACAATTTAAGTAAAGCATTTCTTAAAATGAAATTGTAAATAATTGAGGGAATCCATCATCATGCAGTACATAATGTAATTAAAATATTCAAAGACTTCAGAGAAATATTTGTATGAAAGGGACAAGGACAAAAACTGATACTGAATGTCCGTGATCTTGGAGCTCTATAGGCTCGGGAGCACTTCTCAAAGCTATTGTCAGTGAGCAGCATTCATCACAACATTCAGAAATGTACAAAAAAGAAAAGGTTAAAATTTTATGTAAAAAAAACAAAAAACAAAACAAAAAAACAAGATCCACTTTCCAAGAAAAGTGGATCTTGAAAATCTGAATTAAGTAACAATGAGTTTTGGGAGGAAACGGGGCTGTAACATGTAAGTCAATGCAAAAGTGCCAATTTTTCACAGAGACAAAGGATAGGATACTGAGGATATTTATTCCACCTTTCTTAGTCTTCCTATGAATAGCACAGACATAGGTAGACTAGCAACTGAACTCACTTACTGTGTAATATTAAACCACCGGAAGGCAGACTGGATCCATAATGTCGTCGGTTATGGTAACTCTTATATTCTACTGTAAGCACTGTGCTTCTCAGATCCCTCTATAGTAAAGATTTGATTGCCAAAGACTCAAGATCCAAAATCACTCACTCTCACTGAACCATTAGGTTTTTCGCTGTAACTGCTGTCCAGTCTTACAAAAGCATTTATTGAGCTGCTGCTCTATTGCACAGCTAATTAGATAGGTTCTGTTGTTTCTATACTCTTGACATGCATTAGCTTCTTGGTACGACTGAGTGCACACCAGGCAGCTTTTTGCACAGTCACTACTTTAACACACGGTGACTACCTAACACTAACACCACAGACAGGACAGACAGGATCCCTAAGATGCTAATAAGCCAAACCTAGCAGTTAAAGCAAAATTAACAGCTATTTCAACAAATTATATTTTGTTAATTATGCAGCTTCAGCAGATTTTAAATGAGGACAAGGCAGTTGTAAAGATACTGTCTTTGCACTGTACCCACATAGTAAACATCCAATGAGATGTAGTGTACTAGCCCTACTGTAATGAACAAGTAGGGATGGGAACTGATAAGAATTTAGTAATTATGATTCCATTATCGATTCTGTTATCGATTCTCATTTGGTTCTCATCGACTCCACTTTGAGTCACCAGTCACTAAGCAGCATATCAAAGATATCACATTTGTACAAATTAACTGCATGCTGTGTGGTCAAATGTTTGTGCACTGTGGAGGTATTTCCTCACTTTGCTGTAAATGTTGGGTTCGTTACTCAAAAAAGCAATGTATTACACATATTACACAAAATACTTCTTAAAGTAGTGCAGTACATTACTTAATTACTTCCAGGAGAACATTACTTTCTACAGTTTGACACAACAACACAAATCCCACTCAGCTTTATCATCACTCTGGGTTCTTGGCTAGCTTAGAGTTAACATGCTGTCTATGAAGATGCTTGCAAAGAGCCAAAGTTGTGTTAGCAACATAATGCAGATCCTTCTGTCCAGATGCAGTTTCGACTTTACCATCACAGTCTTATCTTTTTGTGCAATAAAAATGAAAGTAGAGTTCGTATCCACGCTGTAGACTGCGCCACTTTTATCCTCCTCTTTCCACTGTCAGTCAGTGTGGCTTGGATTGCAAACTCATGCCCATGCACAGGTCTATAATGGATCATAGAACAGGCATGTCCAAGTGGACATCATTTCTTTTTTCTTTTTTTTCTTTTTTTATCTGTGGAATGGTATGATCCGTTAACCAGATGACTAAATGTAGCTACTCTCAGCCAGTTCAAATAAGTAATATTAGTTGGATAAACAAATTATTCATATTTAATTTAAAGCTTGAGTAAAATGCTGAGTCAAATATGCTTTACTGCCATCCAGCAGACCAGCATCTAATGGCAGCTTCCCATCTCTCTGTGCCCGAATGTTGTATGAGAACAGTATGATAGATAAAAAATCTTGTTATAACACCTTATTTGTCAGTATTTGATGCAGAAAATGAAAATAAATTTGATTCTTTTAACTGTGACAGAATAAAATGGCATATAACTACTTATTCTGAGAAATGCCTAACCACATTCAGTACAGATACATGGACATTGAGGCTGCTGGTGCTAGAACTACTAACATTAGCCACACTTGGCAAACCATTAAGATATTTTCTGTATGGATTGTTATGTATGCCTCATATTTAAGCAGCAATAAAGTGTGATTCACTTTTCTAAATAAGATAAGTTGCAAAGAAAATCTCTAATATTAACATTTTATTTTGTAATAAATGTAAATGGCTTGTGCCAATTGTTCATCAAATCTACAGCCAATTGAAACATTGATGGGGAAAAAATACTGACTATGAACTTTGATGATTAACAACGATGACGCTGAATGTTGTTAATCAGCACAAGAGGACTCTTTAAAGGAACCCATTTGCACGTTTACCTCTGCCAACCGTGACAAGTCCACTGCAAAATCTGACACTTCCCATCTTTGTTCTCCATCTGCTTGTATTCAACACTTATGCAACTCCAATGCCACAGTTTGCTGTCTTTAAGCTGGTGTGTCTGTATCAAAGGGTCTTGTGAGCTACATATGACCCACTCTGCCCCCTGGGGATGTTGTTTATTTCTCAAAATATTTCAGTATATAAAAATGACATCATTAGACTCACATTCAGTCGTATCTTTAAGTCCATAAAAATAGAATTGTGTGTTCCATAAAAGGCTTTATGATTAAAACTATTCAGCAGTGACAGGTGCAACCAGTCTTCTTTAATGTAAACCTCTAACTGATGTTTGGCATTCACTTTGCTTCTTAAGTGTGTAGTTCTACCATGCTGTTGTGTAGAAATTACTTTAAAGTAATAAAAAATAATGTTTAGATGACTAAGAATCTGGAAATATTCACAAAATATTATTCAAAGGAGTCCAACATTCCTTAGCCCAAGACTGGAGTATTTGATGCAAAGCCCATCTTGTCAAAATGCATCTCTCTACAAACAGCAAAGTTTGCACAAATTTGACCTGCATGGGAGGCATGTCAGGGAAAAGCCTTTTCCAACCAGATAATTAGCACAGAGGTCTTTATTAAATAATATGCCATACAGATCATACAGGCAAAGATCAGATCTTTTTATTATTATTATTATTATTATTATTATTATTATTATTATCATCAGTAGTAGTAGTAGTAGTACTACAGTATGGTTCATTATTCTATCAACATTTATTCCTGCCTAAAGATGTGAGTGGAAGTAAGACTTAAGTACAGTATATTTATACTGTTTTTGATAATATGAATAAAAGAAAATGATGTGTGAACACAAGTACATAAATCTAAAGGAAGGAATCTATAACCCCAGTTTTAATCGAGAATCTGCAAACAGTTTAAGCATCTGGCCAGAGGCCTCATGGCATAATGTGCCACGGACAGATACATCAAAGATAAAAGTTGTTTGGCCACAGTAACAGTAGATATGCTGGGCATAGACCAAAGACAGCTTTTCATGAATGTCATATCAACTATGAAGTTTAGTGGTGGAAAAAGGAAAGGTTTGGGGTTGCTTTGCAGCCTCGGGGACTGGCAGCTTGCAGTAAATGATTCATCTATGAATTCTGCATGATATCAAAGAGTGCTTGAAGGTAATTTGAGGCCATCTGTCCAAAAGATGAATTTGAACCATAAGTGAACCTTTCACAATGGATGATCCTTAAAACACTGCCAAATCCACCAAGTAATGGCTCAAAATGATAGCTTGAGTCAAGGCTAAGACCAGGTCACACTGAACTCTTCTGCAGGGACTTTAAAACAAGCTACAAGAAAAACCCAACAAAAAATAAAACTTGAATATAGGCATATCATTTTTCATTTAAATTCAATTGAATTTAAACTGTTAACTCTCTTGCTTAACATATAAAAAGTGAGAAGGCGTGGAGATGGCAGTGTTAAAATCTCATTTCTTATATACTTTAAATGTAATCAAAAGTTCACCAAAATCACAGTATAGTTATTGTCAACACCCATCATCTTCCCTTGGAGGAGCACCAGTAATTTACTGCCAGTTACTGATAATATGTCATTACGAAAATAGAGCCGACTACACAGCTTAAAAATCTGTTAGTTATATAATCATATAGTGTTTAGTTCCATGCATATATCCAATATTATTGGATTATAAAGTACATATGTAGTTCAGATGAAATTGAGCGGAAAACATAACTGTAAATTCTGAAGGTCAGCATGCTTACCAAAGAGAAATAAAAGGTAAGGACTATGGTCATTGGATAAGGATCTAAGCCTGAAATATCACAATCAAAGAAAAGTCAGCAATGAGAAGCAATTAAAATCCTTGAGTTAACTAATCCTCCATCATCACTGCCCATGTGTTTAAGTCTTTTGTTATAATAAACTCACATTTGCTTTGAGTGAGAGATAATTTGCTGTTCTTATTAGCAGCATTGATATATTTGGAGAATTGTATAAGCTCTTAATTCAAACATTATTTAGTGACTTGAAATGTGTTACTACATAAAGCGCTATGGACGACTTTACAAAATGTAAAACAATGTTTCCACAGTTTTTGCTTGTTAAGCGTCAATATTCTCTGTAATATATTATTTTTAATAGTGTCCTACAGAGTCCTACTAAAAAGCACCATTGTGCTTAGATCCTGCAAAACCTGCTGAGATAAAGGAAAACATTCAGTTTTTTTCACTAAAAATGGCTTGGTTCACCTTGCTCATTAAAGCTTACTGTCAGTGTGAGCATCCTTATTAAAACTGCTGACTGTTATTTAGTGTATTTTCTCATGTGGCCCAATTTGCTCAGTCACAACACATTGCTTTCTTGGTCACCTCCCTCTAGATTTTGACTTTTATTTGAACCTATAGTTAAGGCACGTGAGGCAGTATTTTCACATTCTCTTACTGAAGTTATTTGGTTGGTAGACAAATAGCGCCATTTTTTACTGGCATCACAATAAATTGATTTGCATAAACATTGTGAATAAGGAAAGACAATTTTATAGGGACCTTACATTGAAAGGAAAGCAAACATATTTAACCTTCCATAAATCATGTTAAAAAAAATTGTATTTAATTTTTTGAATTTGGTAAGCAGAAGCAATACAGTGTTTCGAGTCTGTAATATGAATTTTCATAAAACGTATAATCATGGCTTTCTGATTTATCTATATTAAGATATTAACACTTGCAGCTTGCATTGCAAGTTAAGATTTTTCCTCTCACTTGGCATGCAAGATATAGACAGAGCTAGTAGGACTGCATAATGACAGGAATCCACACTACCCACACTGCCTCTGATATATTTCTAAAACATCTGAATGGACCATTTGGAAAATATATTGATATCGTGTCCATCATGATAGACTCTAGAAGCACTCAGTGCATCCTTTATGCCTGCGTGTTACTATAAAGAAGGAAATGGTTACATTTGCTGACTCATTTCTGGTAAATAACCGCAAGAACTCATCTCAGATGACGAGTCAGAGGAAAAAATAAATAAATAAATAAATAACAGGCACTGTCTACATTTAAACAATCCTCTATTTAACCCAAATGCAATTATCTCTCTTCCTGTTTATGTCTGTGATCATCTGATGAAATACATTGGATAACTGGATGTTGAGAATATTGGAGTCTAGTGTAACACCTTCCTGATTGAATGACAATATATATGAAATGTACTTGTCTAATTATAGGTACAATTCATTATATTTAAATCCAGAAAATCAGCATGGGAATATTAGATCATGGAAAAGCACAGCCTGTATAAAAAAAAGATAAAGTTACTGTAACACATGCGATGTCCTAAGATGTTACCTTAGAGCAAAGTTAGACATAAAACAAGGATGGCAATTTACTGACTCTGGTATGTAAAAGTTGAGTGAACATATAACTTCATAAATTATTCTTTAAGCCTTGCTGATGGTGAGCAGGGCAAGTTATATAGCTTTCTCATTTTTATTATAATTGATTTTTTTTCTCTAATGTTAAAAACAGGGTTGATAAGGTTGGGACTACCCAAATGTCACCACCTCCCACAGCAGCTGAGAGATCAGAGTTCTTGCTTTAGAGGGTCAGACAGTCTCTAATACAACTCACAAAGGATCTTTAGAGCAGTGTCTTGAAACCCAAGGGTATACACTCAGTGCTCAGCCCAGAGCTCACATACTCAAACTCTCAGCAACACTGTGTGCAGAATTTCATCTTTTTCTTTTTTTTTTACAGTGTGCACACACTACGAACATCTCCAGTAGTTTTTATTGTTGATATGGCAGACATATATGTCAAAAGATATAATTAGACAATGTGCAACAGTAGTGCTAAATGAATTATGTAAAACCTAAAAGAGTTTGGATTTAAATTGGCCAAGGATGTAAAAGTGCACATAATAAAGCAGCATATGAATAAATGGTACTATGTAAGCATAACAAATGAGACAAAAATATATCTGACAAAAAATGAATAAACTAATTGACACACAAAAAAGACCAAATTAACAAATAACTATTATATTAGTAAAACAACCTCTCCATAGTTACTGAATTGAATATGTTTTCCCTAAATCCTATCCACAGAAGCACCCCACATTTTACTTCACAGCCATTCATTCTTTGCAACCCTTTAAAATAAAGAAATCAGAGATCAGATTTGTCCAAAAGAAAGTTTAAATGAGCAACCGAAACTTTGATTCAGTTGAAAAACACAGAGAACAGCAGTATGATGATATTATTTTTTTCCTCAAAGGCATCAGAATTTACAGGATAATAATGCACTCAAAGTGGTACCTTACTGCACAAAAACCTTGTTCTTTAGCAATTTGCTACAGTGTACTCTAGATCTTGCTGGTACAAAAAACAAACAAATGATTATTCAAATGAACAGTAAGGGTTGTGTAGGAGCAGATCTCAAATTTAATACAGAGAAAGATATGTATTTCCATAATGCTAATGAGAAGGAAGGATTTAATGCAAGACGTTATCACAAAAGAAAAAACTATTAGAACTGACTTAAACTCATGCAGATGCATTGGACAAAATACAAAAGTATTGAAGGTGTAGACCCAATGAGCAAGCTACAGAACACTCATACATCAGCAAAACTCCTAGTAAAGCCAGTTTGTTTTACTGGCTTAGCCAAAAGGCTAATCACTTCATCACCTTGTAATTAGAATCACTCCACATTTGCCACATAAAGAGGATTAATAGTTGGTGACTCCTTATACAATAGGTGGTGAGTGTGGGCCATATAAGCTGTCCCATGTGACTACATTGAATGCTTGACGCCATCATAAGGTGTTTGCTCAACAGCACCACATCAATGAACAAAGAACTCAAAACTCTCAGTGTGTTCTGTCTCCACGATGCTAGTGTATTAGCATTATTTTCCACGCAAAAATCACTCCATGTCTAATACAAACAGACACGCACACACACCACAGAGGGAGAAACCCAGATATTTGGCTCAGGACATGCTTGGCACAATGCGTGGCAGGTGGAGGTATTGGAAGCTAAAAACAACACCGTGAAGTCTTTGTCTAATGGCACTGGACAAAGACTGATCAGTGCTTGCACTGCAAGAGTTGGATGATTACCTACACAGTTCAACTCCCTCAAATACTGTCTGGAATGTAAATTAGACTGATAAAACCAAGATATGCTCACTCGGGAACCAAACATCAAAAGCCATTTCTTTAAGCATATCCAGTCATTACCAGTGGTATGACATCAGAGTAACTGAATAGGAATGGCACTACCCGTACTGGAGCATGACTTCTACCCACCGTTTGATGCCTATGGAGTGCAGACCTTTGATCTAATTTTGGTGTGTGACTTGCCCTTCACACAAACACTCATTATCCGTGGCACAGTCAGAGCAGCAGCCAATCTGTACCATCAATTCTTGCTGAAGCTTTCACACTGTTTGAAATTAAAGAAAAAATAAATACATTCTTCTTGTGCTGAAAATCTCGGGCTATGGGCCCAGCCATCTGGGTTATGAAGGAAAATGCCCAGCAAGGGATATGATAGGAAAAATAAATCTGCGCGTTCATGGCAGGAAAACTTTTCTGTCTGTTGTTCCTTGTAACACAAATCTGCATCATCTTCTTCAAGATATTAATTTATAACCACAAACACCTTGGGGATTATTTGGAAATCTATTTCTTTCTTTCCTGAAACTAGTGGCATACCCTCTGGTTCAGCTTAGAAATAATACTGAACCATGCCAAAAACTGTTTATGTCCTTTCTAAGTACGAAAAATCATACAAGTTGCACTCCATTTACTGCTGATTGAATGCAATGACCTGCTCAGCTTCTTTCAGTGATCAAGTGCTCTGTAATTTCTTCTTTTTGTCTGTTATATTGCATGAACACAGCAGAGGCTAGCCTGCTGTCATGCATACAACTCTCTTCCCAGAATCCCAATGAGGAATACGATACAGTATCGCATCATTTTCCTTTCTCCTCTTTCTTTTTCTCCTCCACTCTCTCCGTTAAACAGTTCACTATTACCCTCCCATCTGCTGTTTTCATGTCTCATCAAAGATTTCTCTTCCCCTCACCAACTTTAAATATTCACTTCGTGTTCTTTCAACAATAGCTTACAAACACTTGGAAATAATTGAGTCTCAGCGGGCTGACAAAAAAGGGAGCAGTGATCGTGCACAGTGGAAGTGATCAAATATGGCCTTGAGCCAACCGTCTTTGTAGATGGTCTTTGTATTGCCATTGATCTGGGGGTGGATACACCCGAGGAATACATTATTTATGTTCTTTTTTCTCCCGACAGTAGCAAGTCACAAACGGTAATGGGATGAGATGGGTGTCACACCGGAAGAGAGGAAACCAGTGCCGCTGAGTATATGGGCAACCCTGAAGACTAAAGGAAGTGGCCCACAAAACCACGATAGAGGGCTTTCATCTCCTAAAAGAAAAGTAATTGTCAAGTTAATGTACTCCTCAATCTTACTGTACACAGGGTGCCATGTCATCATTACTACGAGCACAGAAAGTGCTTTCAACAACCCCAACAAGCCGATCCTATGTCCTTCCAGTAAGCTGTTAAAGCTCCTTCTTTTTCTTCCTGTAGAGCAAAAAAAGTAATTGTGCAATCAAACTGTGCAATCTAGCTGTTTAGCTCATGTGGAACATTTATGTGGTTCTGCTTTCACTTTGTATCTATCTAAATTGCAAAACATGAAACAATAAATGTAGTAAATTTGTTTTAGCATTTTCAGTGTCTAAGGTCATTCAGTTGCTAATTAGCTGAAAGAAGCTAAGCACTTTCTCTTGCAAGCAACACAAACAAGTTGAACAAGCTTCCTGACGCAACCATGTACGATAATTCAATTACTTTCCGTTGAGTGCTCTTGAAATAATGCATCTTAGAATGCTGATAGCGTTTAAATTATTTAAATTTCTCTGTGCGTGTTTGTGTTTGCATGAATTAGGCTTGAGTGAAATTTTTAGAAGATTACTTTAGGGTAGTTATCTTAAAGTCAATACAACGTCACTTTTATGTGTGCTACTAATATAAAACATTGTTGGGGATTATAAGGTATATTACTAATACATTTTCATCGCCATACACTGATATGCAGCTTCACAAAGGAAAAACAAAAAACAAATAACTCTGGCTATATTTGTGCTGGAAATCCAAAAAGGCCAAACTGAGTTAAGAGAAAAATATTTTTTTTCAGTTGCTCCTGTTTACTGTACCTGTAAAACTCTGACCTCTGAGGCATTACAGATAGAAAGGTTACAAAGTATTATACTGTTACAAGAAGTGTTGGTCACATCATTACTAAAAGCTGTTCTTTTAAAGACATACTGGTTAAGCAGTCTAGCTTAATGCTTTGGCTTTGATACACTATTTGGCCTTTTTTCCCCCTATTTCTTGGCAGGTGTTCAATATCTACATTGAATTTTGTTGCACTGCACAGGAATCGCGTTTTGACTATGTCGTAGATCTGTGTTCAATACTGTAATATTTTCTGTTGCTCCCACTGCACACACAATTTTCACAGTTAATATGATATTTATAATTTTACAATTCGTGTTCAATATGCTTGAACAACCAAAAAAAAAATGCGTATCCTTTCAACTTTTTAAAAAATATTCAAACATGCCTAATTGGCCATAATTTTACTGAAGCAAATAAAGCTCTCAAATTCTGCACAATGACTGTGCTATTTTCTGTAAAGTACAAAAGGAATCGTGTGAAATGTCCAATAAAAGAAGAGCAGCATATTCACAACGACTTCAATACTACCATAATAATTAAACCAGTAGTGCCAATTCAACAATAAAAAATCCACACAGTAACACAGCCCTTCTGTCTTTTTGACAGCACTGAGGACACGGCTCATCATCTGTGGCAGCTCTGTTTCTTCCTGCACATGGTGAATTTAGTTCCAAGATGACAATAAAACCTGTTACAATCATTTCTGATCATAACACATGCTACAATAGTTTCCCAATCTCCTGTAGATCAGACTGGGCATTTCAAGCAGATTAACTCTAAAACCTTCACTTTAAATGAGTCAAAACTGACAGGTAGCCTCACAACAATGTGGCTACAAATAATCCTTTAAAACTCACCCATTAAAAGTACAGAATTGAAGACAACATTATCCACTCAATGGCAGTAATAATATGCCAGTGCTACCAGGTTTATACTGATCCGAGCTTATGTACTTATACGTCTTGATAGAATGCTATCAGAACCCTACAATTACACCTTACTGTTTTTTGTTTTTAACAAAAAGTCAGTATTTTGAACAGTCAGTGTAAGTGTTACATAAACATACACAGAAATATTGGGATTTTTAATTCAACATCATTTATCATGCAACAATATCTAAGCTTCTCAGTATGTAGGCTGTAAACTATTCCTGAAACACCCTGAAGCTAAAGAAAGCTAGCTCCCACATTCACACACAGCCAAAGACACACTTCTTTTCAGAGCCAGTGCTATAAGCCCCCTGACTCTGTGTATATGTATGGATAAGCGCCTGGCTGTGACCAGCAGACCCAGAGTTGGACAGCCAAACATCCCCTGAGGTGCCCCTTTTTCCCTCCTATTCAGTCTTTCATTGCAAGCAAAGCCCTAAGTGCTGGAGGATTTTACACTAATTTATGTTCATTGATTTATAATTCACAGAAAGCATGCCAACATCCAAGGCCGGGAATTACACGTGTTGACAATAGCAGTGGCTCTTGTAAACTTGGAAGTAAAGGTCAATATTTAAATTTGGAGCTTTAATTCCCAGCTTATCAAAGAAAAATCCCTGCAATATCTAACGTGTCAGGAAAGCTGAAATCCCTCTGTGTGTGAAGTGTTTTTCAGGACATGTGCATTTACTGTGCTGCACACATTCATCATTTTTTATTTATTTGTCTTGTATTTTCAACACCCTGAATGTCTTGACATGGAATATAGCATATGTACCTGTTTATACTACCTTTCTACCAGTGATGGGAAAGCTTTCTTTTTGGAAGGAAGTAGTTTTGATTCTGTTTACCTGAAAATTTGTTCTGATTTGCTCAAGAAGCTTGTTCACCACCAGTAATAAGAAGTAAGCTAAGAAAGACCAATACGTCGTGTGACTGAGATACAAATCTCTTATTCAGTCATACCCAGAGGTAGCCTAGTTGACTCTCTCGCTCTTCCAGTCACCCACTCACTCATTCCTTCTGTCCCCTTGCACATCTCAACTTTCAGTCCCACTCCCAGCTCAGCAGTCTTGACCGACAGGAAGCCTGGAGAGGTACCCTGAGTGTCTCGTTCACCCACTCACTTACCAGATTGGTCACTCCTGTGGCTCTGATGGGTCTCAATAAACTCTAGTGCTTTGTTGCAGTCCAAGTTAGTTTCAAGCCAATCACGCTTACAGCACACTCTAAATGCCTCGCTGGCCATAGTCGATAAAGGAAGAACATTTCAAGTCACACATCTGATGAGACAAGCGGAAGACCAAAAATAATCTGTGCAGAGAGGGAGGGAAACACACTGGCAGGGCCACATTTGCTGCATATGAAATGCTTGCAAATATCACAGCATTAGTTTACACAGAGTAAAGTACGGTACTGCAACTGTGTACATATATTTTTAGTACAGTCCCTTAAAGCTGTATACATGCTTGAAGTAACATGGCAACTAGTGAATTAGAGCCACCAGCATTCAGTTGATTCCACAAGTTATGGAACTGACTGACGGGATAGAACACTGCTCCATAAAAATTCAATTTTCGGTTTGGGGAATGGTGGTTGTCAAATACATCAAAAATCCCCACAGGTGTTACTGAAAAGTACATATAATTCACATGCATTTCTTATTTATTAAACCATTCAGACACCCATCAAGCTCTTTAGATGGAATCGATGGGTTCACGAAGAGTTCATCAGGACCTCTTCCTCCATGATTGGGGTGCTTTGTTTTTATTGTATTTAATTTTTCTAGTGCTGTACTTTTGGATTGATTAATACATGCCAAACAGTGTTTAAGTCTGATTTCGAAAATACACAGAAATACAATCATTTGCAGTCTCTTCTTTACAGGTTATTAATTTCATACTGGTATCAGATAACTAATTTATATCGGATGATATCCAAAGACAGTAAACATGATCATGGACCAAAAAGTCAGACTGGCACATTCTTATTTATTAAGCCATTATACTTATGTTTTAAGTACACGTACAAATCTTGAGAATGACACAAAAAAATTAGTTCCTAATGACAACACACATTCAAATATGAGAGCGAAGGGACATCTTCAATATGATGAATCACTATGTAAATAAAGCCGTTAGTGGGCAAGCAATGTTTTCACAGAGAATGTCACTCTAAAAACAGATAACAAATTTAAGTAAAAACAAAGATTCTCATTTGCTCTCATTTCATAGCAGCTTGATATTTCGCAGGATGTAGTTTCTCAAAAATATCTAAAATTCTAAATCTCTAGATCTAAAATTGTACAATAAATTACCAGACATGGGTCTCTATATACATGATGAAACAGTGGGCATCTTAGTAAAGTTATATAGCATTTAACCTGAAATCAATACTCATATATATGAGTCTACTACATTTGCGCGAGACAAGTAACTGAGTCACCAGACAGCAACCCTCTGTACATGAAAGGACACTCAGCGGGGAGGCGATTATGTACTGCCTTCAGTAACTCTATCCAGCTCTCTCAAAGACTCAGAAATATCCAGAGCTTCCACTGGACAGTCAAACCTCTGGTAACACACTGAGCCAGCTGGGAAAACGAATAGAGGGAACCAGAGAAATAAGAAAGAGGGAGAGAAGCTGGAACAGGAGTAATTCATATCTATTTACTGTGTTTTCCATCCCTCCCAAGAGTCACAGCATGACAAAGGTTCTTACAACTCTCAACTAACTAAAGCTGTCTGAGTTTTTACAAATATGAGAAAAAGAATGGAATAAATTAAACGGGGAACAATGAATCACAGGACCATCCCGATTTATTGGCACTTTACGTAACAGTCTGAAATGGAGCAGGAGGTAACTGCAGTCTCTGGGAGTTCAGGAGCAGGGTTATTATGAAATTGGGTCGTTGTGCTTATTGGACAGCAGCCAACTGTCACTATCTTAATAGAACAGGGCAGGTGTAATATGAGGCCTTTGTGCCTTACATGAATTGATCTCATCATTTTGGGGCTTTTTTTGTGTTTTTTGTAGCAATTAAATGATCTGTATGGACATTAGTCTCTGAAACCCAATAAAAGGCATGACCAAGAATTATAGAAACTATTAACAACTATATTTCTGTCAATAAGTCTTTTGTGGATTCATATTACATTAGTTTTTTTTTTTAATTCTTTGTTTCAGCCTTAAACTGCACTCTCAAAGTGTAACATTTTACTTCCAACGAGAAACCACAAGTCATTCACAAGACTCAGCAAACCCTTCTGTAAGCCTAGAGCACAAAAAAAGCTCTTAGCCAGATTTTAAGGTGTGTTAAGGTGTATAGGGGATCCCCCTCTCCACAGACTCCTTAAAGCATTAGAAACTAACAAATATCCGAGCTGTACTTTGTTCTATATCAGCTGTAAGCCCAAAGGAGACAAGGATCCGGGACCTGCCCTAACAAGCACTGGTCGACTGTCCTGCTGAGAGCCTTTCATAGTCTGGTAAAAACGGGGTTATGGGAGCTTGTCCAGTGTAAGAAACACAAGTACTGTTGAAGAGTCCACAGTCTCCTCAGAGGCATAAAAGCATCCATGTCCTGACATTTTCACTATTGTTACAATGAAAAGACTCCACTCTGACATATCCCGATCTAACTGTGAAGCATTAGCGGGCATATTGTTATGCACGTAATGACCTAACCTTTCTGGGCAAAAGGCTGGCAGCTCACAGCTTAAAAATACAATTTAAACGGCTCCCTATTATCATTTACTGCCACTTTTAAATGCATAAGTGATTTTTGGTTTTGTCGAATGCAGTTTTTTTTTTGTACAATAAGTCTTGTACTGGATATATTTTACACAATTTGCACTTGCAGAATAAATATTTTTTATTATCTTTACAATAAACTAATAATCTGTTATGCTAATATCTCTTTCAATGGGGCTATAAACACGAAAGGAAAGAACATGGATTCACCTTGGTAGGAGGGATAAAGCATTTTTCTTGCCATCTAAAAAGCAAAGTGGTCAATACTCTAAATACCCTATTTCAGACCTGAAAACTGAGGGTGCAAAGAAAGGATGAAGGGGGGCAAAGTCACTGTAAGGACATCCTAAATTGGCTGATGGAGGCAAAATACAAAATGG
This sequence comes from Oreochromis niloticus, assembly GCF_001858045.2. NCBI lineage: Eukaryota > Metazoa > Chordata > Actinopteri > Cichliformes > Cichlidae > Oreochromis > Oreochromis niloticus. The sequence goes on along the minus strand of NC_031966.2, from coordinate 13,867,922 downwards.
ATAGTTCCAACGGTGACCTTGCTAAAAAGAGAACTAGTATCCATCTTTGTGTGCCATTAGGATATAGGCAGGTTGTTCTACTGTGTGAATATTTAATGATACTTAATTAGCTTAAAAAAACAACACTGGTCAGTAATGGCACTAAAGTGGTTTGGCTGGTGTGTTTGTATGTTTGCACCATAAATCACTTACTGGGTAGATAGCTACTAGATGAATTACATGTGTCTTAGTGACACATACTGAGACACAATTCCTTTTATTACAAAATGGGGTCAGTATAAAACATTATGCCCAAAGATGTTATGTAACAAAAAGACACCAATGTCATCACTTTGGTCATGGAACTAGCCCAAAACATTTTTTTCCCCTTTATTTTATCTTAAATGCCACATCGGTGCGACATCCTCTGCCCCCAATTCTTAGCCAGCTACATCACCCTTGACCCTTGCTAATGCTCCTTGTCAACAACACACAAAAAGGGACTTTCCAAAGGTAATACGACATACATTGCCCACGGCAGATTGTCCAGGAAGGTCATTCTTCAAACTGACACATACAGCAAGGTCACTGTCAGTGGAGGCTGTTCGGAGATCAGTTCTCTTGCATCAGACTGCCTTCAGCCCCTTCACTGTTACACTATCCCTAAAGGGCTACACTGCCACCAGCAGTCACTTAGCACATTATATACTCAAAAGAAAACAAATGCCAAGCATTTATCACCAAACTGCAGCTATACTTACTGTATTGTTAAGTTTGTGTTAAAGATTTTTTGGTTTGTTTAAGAAATGCAACAAATGAAACACACAAACAGTTTCCTCTTATTGTCAAGCATTTGCTCAGCACACTTGAGCATTGACAACGTGAGTATTACTTTGCTACTTTTAATTAGAATATTAGGTAAAGTTTGTCCATATACCTCCCATTATTTTTTCCTTTTTCTTCTTTTTTTAATAAACAAGCTGTAAATGTAACAAACTAAGTCATTCAAAAAAAAATTTTTCTCTGTGAGGCAAACACTATTAAAGCTGAATTATTTTCCCCTCCTTTGAGGGGACTGTGATGAGTAGGCATTTTCCATAAATGACCCAGCTGTTCCAGCATATTGTGTTTCACTTCATCAGGGATTCAAAGGAGCTCACAGCAGATCATCCATATCCTCTCATGCTTTGGTCTTGACCATACCTCTCTAAAAGCTGGTTTCAGAGCTGGTGGTGCATATGCTACAGATGTGGGGCTAACATGACTATGTTAATGTTTTTCTAACTGCAATTAACCATTAAACGCATATCAGCTTGTAATAAAATGCGGGGAGTGGGTCTGCACAATATGTGTGCTACAAATGTGACCAAGGCAAATCTACCAACATTAGTGATAATAAATAAATCTATGGATAAATTAGTTGAAACAAATCTGGAAAAAAAAACTAACTTATTTTGTTATTTACAAAGTGCATATTTCCAACTGTATTCAGAGGTCATAGAAGCAAAAGTTAAATTTGAAACCCAGTGTTTCAGTCTGTGATCATTGATTTTTCTCCCATGTCCTTAATGGACAGGCTAAAAATATGCTGCTTCTGGGTACAAATCTTGTTTTTGATAACGCTTGCTATGCATCTGTTCTCTCACAATACCAACAATACAGACAACATCTGAATTGTTGTTTTGAAATAAACGTTAGGTACTATACAAGTCACTGTGCAAGTTTTTTTTTTTTTTGTAGCTTTTTTTCCCCATCACTTTTAATTTTGCCATTTTGGTATGCAGGATATTTTTCTAATATTAAAATTAAAAAAAAACTTTCAAACTCTTGAAAATCACATGAAATAACATTTCTTTCAAAAGGGAAATTTGGAATTCAACATTTTAGCTTCTTGTAGAATTCTAAAAAAGTTCATTTTCACTACCACAGCGACGGTTACTCTGCCTAAACTTTATCTGCAAAAAATTGGCAACATGACCAGGGCATTTTTTTAATTTAAAAAAGCTTATCATTATATAATATAGATATTCATGCAGTATTCATCTTAATGAACCTTACTTATCAAACTTAATTAAAATATTCAGTGTAAAGTCTACTGTACTACTAGCAGTCAAAAACATATATATTAAGATATTAAGCATGATTTGACAATTTTATAATGTGATATGACTGAGTTTGCTGATACCAAACAAAAAAAGGTGCACATGATTGCAAATGATTTATTGTATTTGGAAGCAGGTGTGTCAGATTTCAGCTGCCTACCAGTGTGTATGCATACTGATATAAGCTCTCTTTCTGTGAGTAATAAATCAAAACCCCAACATTTTTGCCATTAACATTGTTTCCTTGTTGTCTCTGTGCTGTCAGCAACAGTGGATAATCACAGTGTAGAAGAGGGCTCTGTCCTTCTGCTCCGTCCATCCCGTGATTCAGAGGATGCATATTATCACTGCAAATGGAGGGCCTTGTCTTTGACTCATTTGCTAGAATCAGCAATAGAGGAAAGACTGACTCTATACTAGCCCCTTAACGGACTCTAAATTCACAAGCAGGCACATTCATCTGACCATACAGGCTGTATACCCACAGCGCACATACGCCCTACTAGCTTACATCCAGACATGCATGCTCAGACCTTCACACTTCCTGCATACAGAACCAACATGGACCAAATCATTTACCAATTCTAAAGGGCCGAAAGAGGCAGACATAGCATTGCTAATTCAGAGTTAAAGAAAACAAAGGTGAGCAAAGTCAGTGTCTGTGTGTTCCTTTAACCATGCTACTCCATATCAGACGGAATGCGTCAGCCCTACTATGGTTAACACTCAATAAAACATCAAAAGGGATGAAGCTCAGAGCTCTGGACAAATACACACCCACACAGATACCAGATACACACAAAAACTCGTTTCATTTATACGCCTTCTCTTACACACATATGTACACACTACGTTGCATATTTAACATACACATAGTGCAGATATAGATCACTGGATTAAATGAATAGAGCAGGAAGAACAGATAACGGGGTGGCATATCTTTAAAGAGTAAACAAACACACATCATGCATAATGAAGGCTAAATACGATTTCAATAGAACACTCAATAGAGCAGTTTCTTACAAACACACTATACATTCACTGGAACAATTGGAGGTTTGAGCCAATATTGGCAGTCAATGGCAGATACACAGGAGCTGTCATCAACTTCCCATCAGGCTCCACTCCCCCCCAGTGGATGTTTTGAAAGAGGAGAAACACTTCTTGTGAAATTTTTATATCCAGAGGCAAAGGCATTTAATGGTCACTGTTTGGCATGTTACATGAGGAGATGGCATTATAATCGTCTGCCCAGGCCAAAAACTGGGCTTTGACAGCTTAGACAGGCTATTCATTATTCAATTATTTTAAATATTTCAGGGAACCGACAGGATGCTCAAGCAATAAATATTTCAACCGTTGCCTTACAAAAAGAGATAGCCATGCACTTGGCTGGTATTGATCAAGAGGGCAGCAGATTCACTCTTTCCAATAAAGAAAAAAACATATACGATCATCTCTCTGTTAGACCCTACACCGCCTAATGAAAGAGTCTAAATTTTCATCTGGAAAAAAAAAGAAAGTTAGAGCATCAACAGAAAAACACTTTATCATCACTTTCACATTTGGGGAAAAAGCAAAGAGACACAAAAGTGCATTGCTGGAACAGATTCAGAAATACATAGAAGCTGAAGGTGAAAGTGTGATGTAGAGCATCTGAGATGGTGTAATACCAGACAGAATCACTTATCTGTGGGCCAGATAAAAGGAATAAGGCAGCCTTTAAAATGCTGAGGCCCTGACAATTATGAATAAAATACGGCTACTGTACAAAAGTAATTCCCTTCTCACTGATACTAGGTGTTGCAAAGATGCGAACAAACAACCACTGCAATTATGCCCCTTCCACTTGCAGCCTCCCCTGGTGATAACCAATATATAGCAAGGAAGTAAAGCATGAATTGCTTTGCAGGCAGGCATCTTCCCTCTCAGCAAACACACATGCACAAGTATGCAGATACACATAGACACATTCTTCTCTGCAGAGGGGAGTAGTCTTTCACAGCCGTCACAAAAAGCAATCTTGTTCTCTGAAAGCCACGGGACTTCTCATTGTGTAGTTGTACATTTTTTCTAACTTTGCACTTTCTGTAAAACTGATTAAATACAATGAAAGACAAGATCCGTCTTTTTCATAGTGCTTTCTCTTTCCCACGTCACTGCATCTTTCATGCTGAGCTTTTCCCCTGCCTAATCTGCCCCTTTCACAGAAAACCTGAAGGGTGCTTTTAATATAAAAGAAGCCACGGATGTTTTCTTACCTTGAAATACTATCCAGAATCCTATAGTCCCCAAGCTGTCATGAGATACGATTGGTTCTGCTCCACAACAAGGGCAAAAATCCCACAAGTCTTTTAAAATCAGAACCCAATTAAAAGCCTTTTCTGATTTGAACTTACTTTTTGTGAGCAGGATGTCCTTCAGTGAATTTGTGCATAATCCATTACCCTTTAGTTCCTTGGTTTAGATTAATTTCTTTTGGGCTGGTTCTCCCTGATATTCCACCTTGGCAGAGCTAAACAATGTTATGTATTCTACTGGAAAATGCGTGTATGAGAGACAAGGGAGAACGAGAGACTGTAGGATCTCTTCTGGTGCGCACTACCAGCTCCAATGCAAGTGAATCCAGCCGGTCCTCACAGCTCTCCCCCTGCCTTCAGGAATGAAATTCAGCATCCGCTGTTCGTCCCCACAACAAGGGGAGGGTGTCCCCCCAGGATGGAAACTTTCACAGACCTCCACCAAAGCTATAGATGGTGATAACACATGGCAGTGAGACTAGATTATGTGTTCTTTTCCTCGATATGCTCCCTCATCAGTGGATTTTGTCCTCTTTTCCTTCTCCAATTCGCCTGTTCGGTAGCGCTCTCCTCTCCAGAATAGACTCTCACAGAATAGATGCTGAGAAAGCAGCGGAATGAGGCGAGCCGCTCGTTCTCCTGCTGTCTCTCGCTCTCTCTCTCTTTCTCTCTCGCCTTACCCCTCCCTCACACATATACCCTCCCTGTTTCTCACTGCACCTCCCCACCCTTTCGTTTTCTCTCTCCTCCTCTCCTTTCCTTTCCACACACACACACACACACACACACACACACACACACACACACACACACTGCGATATGCACTTCTCTAGCTTTGGCTTTTGACAATTACCACTGTGCCATTTCCAGCCATGTCAGACAGAAAGGTTCACCGCCCATACTCCTCAGAGTAACAAATAATGCCTGATAAATATGTAAAATTAAATAGATAAGAAGAGAAGGAGCAGCAGCATGGAAAAGAGCACTGAACCAAGAGGCAATCTAATCTCCTTTCTTCATCCTTGTAACCTGATTACTAAATATCCCTGGAGCTGACATTTTTTTAAACTTTTTTTTTTGGTCATAACTTTTTTTCTCTGATGTTCGGTAGTTGATGCTGGCCAACTGTCAAGAGTGACTGAAGAGGCAGACAAAAATAGCAAGCAAGAGAGCAGCACACTGCATAGAAACAAGGACCAAGCAGTAGCAGCTGTACAATTATATAATTAGCCACCTAAACAAATTGCCAGAAATTCTGTTATCATTGTGTGAATACATGATGAGCTGTGTGCAATAATAAATATTGTACCAAAAAAAGGAGACCCAAAATACAGTTCTAAAACATTTGTGTAAATGCTCTCGATTTCCTAAATACCATTCATGGTGTAATCCATTTGTCATATAGAAAGAACTGCCACTCTCACATGCTTATTATGAATAACTAGCATTGCTAAAGCCAGGCAATTATCTTCCTAAGCGTGGACTTCACACTCCAAGTGAGGTAGCTTGTTTCCTATTTAATGGTATGTGTAACCCCTCATATGTTCATCAGTTAGGATTACTCAGGCATTACAATTTAACTTCCAAGTCATGTAGAACGCAACAAATATAGTAGCTTGGTTGGTTACATTTTAACTGGGCTTTATAAGTGGATGGCGCCCTTGATTTTATCGAGGCAAGGTTACATCTCATCAACAACCTGACACCAAAACTATGAGCAGGTGGTTTTGGCAGAGTCACTTGCTACTGAATTCCATCCATCACTCTGGTCTCCCTGGGGAGTCATGCCAACAAGGACATTTTTTTAGTCCAGTTAAAGAAAAAAATCTAATGTCAGGGGTTTGTCTAGGAAATCCATTGTTGTTTTTCAGTGTTTACCTAATCTACAAAGGGAAATTCACCGGAAATATTTTAGTCAACAACTTCACATTTGTCCGGTTTAGTGAACATCATTGCTTATCGTCAATGAGAACTTTTTCAGCTTAATTGGATTCAGTGGTTCTCCATGATCATTTAAACGTTTGTTCTTTTCTTTTTTACCATTTTGATTTGTTGTTATTGCAACCATAAAACGTGCATATATTGTGTACATATATTAATAAATTACAGTAATTTATTCTTAAAAAAATGTATTGTTAGCCACTTCTTGTCAAACTTAATGCAATGTCATGCAAACATAAAAGAAGTTTGCATGACATTGCATTAACAAGGCAGGCCTTTGTCTCTTTTTTTGTAGCACAACAAAAACAATGCCCATTTGTATAGCCATTATACTGAAGCTTATGCATATCCACACACTTTATTACTGATTACATACACAGAGTTACCCATGCCAGCATGCACTTCACAGCAGCTGCAGCTAGTTCTCAGACACCTATAGTACACACAGGTTCCTTAAAGAAACAGGTTCATTAAACGCATATGAGGCTTTGACTGATGCTTTAAAGCTTTGACTTTCAGGGAGAGGCCCTACTGACAACCCCATTTCATGGACATTTGTGAAACAGTGTAATTGTTCATGTTTGTGCACACCTAATGAACCAAAAAGTTATTTGCACAAACATCCATCCATCCACTTTCTCAACCACTTATCCAATTAGAGTCGAGGCTGACACTGGGCGAGAGGCAGGGAACATCCTGGACAAGGCACCAGTCCATCACTACAGCTAACACAGAGAGACAATCATTCATGATCACTTCTACACCTCCTGCCAATTTAGAATCACCAATTAACCTAACATGCATATCTTTGGACTATGGGAGGAAATTGGAGTATCCAGAGACGCAGGTCGAATATGCAAACTCTCAGCAGATCATCAGGTTCAAACCTAGAACCGTCTTGTTATTAAATTTATGTTATGTCAATACTCTCTGTAATACAACCTTAAATTTCCCACAATACATATTATCACAACACTTTGGTAACAATGCTATGAAAATGGCACTTCTGCAAGAAGATATACTGCAAGAAAATCATCAATGACTCACAGTATGTTTTACTGACAAGAAAAATTACTCCTAAGAAGGCAAAAGCAGGGATCATGTGTATTTCCACAGCACGGTACCAGTGTGTTTATTATTTTCACTGGTCAGTTTTGTTGTGTCCATGTATTTAATGGGCTCTCTGATTTCCAATCTATTCAAAGTGTCTGTCATTTCTCCCCTGTGAATTTTCTCTTCGTCACTGAAAGTTACTTTACTTTCTTGCACTTTACCCTCATTCAGTTGAGGGCAACATGAGAAGGACTCATGAACTGGTGACTCCAGCAAGTTAAATTACCACAGGGGAATGATTTGGGGTGTCTGTTATATATTAATAATTGTCAGCTTATCAATATTTTGTCCCACCAATAATTATGCGCCTTTCATGAGAAAATTTGGCAGTTTCTTTTCTCACCAACTGGCAACTATGATATGCTAATATGAAATTACAGTGTTTTGGCAGATCAAGCTTTTCATTTCTAATATCTATCTAAAATATGATATGACAAATTTTAATAAACTAAACTTGCTTTGTCCAGGATATGCACTAATAATTAAAAGGTAAGAAAATCAACACCTACATATGATCTTTTTATTACTCTTTAATTGCAGGCAATGCTTTACCACAGCCAGATGGTACCATGAGGCTGAAATTGTCACTTACTCGACTTAGAAATGTGATTAATGTTCTAAAACTGGAAGCAATGTTCAATATTCATCACACGTGTTTACTGTGAAAGACAAGTGTCTATACCAAAATTCCCATTTTCCTTCTATTTTTCTCTCTCTCTCCCTCAGTGTGGTACAGCTTGCAGATAAGCCTGGGTAAACCCTCTGGCTGAGTTACTAGCAAGGACCTTCCTGAATCTCATTATCAAGGTAGCACAGTTTCCAACCACCTGTCAATGGTCCAGATCCATGTTTCAAAAAGCCACCAAATACAGCTCATGTTCCTTTCCTCTGCCACTTGGCTTTTTTTGTTTTTTGTTTGTTTGTTTTTGTTACTTCTCAAAAGGCTAATAAAGTTACATAACTGATGTACATTTTTTCCCATTATGCATTAAAAGGTATGTAAAATACAAAACAAAACAAAACAAAAACAACAAAAACCGGTATGTAGCACAGGGAACAAAGGGATTATTTAATCACCAATCTTTACCGAGAAATAAGTTGTTGTATGACCTCACAACTACACCAACTGCACTGTACTGTCTTCTTCCTTATAGGTATGGTTAGTTTTATAAGTGATTGACAAAAGTTGTGCTGTTCTAAACATAGGTGCAGTCACCTGAGTATGACAAGCCCACTTTATGTGCAATTTAGTGCAAGGTCACAAACTAAGACACCATATTCAGCTTTGGGTAATTTACTAACACGACAGACACAGCTTGTTAACTGTAATCAGAAAACCTTGCATGTGCATTTCTGTACTTTCCAACTGATGGTGTTAACAATACTACTACATTTTTCAATGCTGGAACTGTTTAAAAATAATAATTTGCAGATTTTGTGGAGGATTCTTATCTCTGTGTATCTGTGATTTATATCTCTATGCAATATAGTAAGATTGCTACCTCTAAAGTAACGTTAAACAATGGAGCAAAGGAGCACCATGCTATAAATGCAGACACAGCTTTGATGATTGCTTCTTGGCAAGTAGTATTCACATTAATCCAAAAAACACACAAGGTACCAAATGTTTTGGCCTCCAGAATAAGATATCATGATTCAACAAGTTCCAACTATGCAGTTAATGCCAATGTATTTATATTTTGCAGTGCAGACTATTACCACCTGCTGGATGTTTTCTTAAAAGGTATCCTGTGGAGTGTTCTATTTACATGCAGCGTTACTCACCAAAATGCACAACCCTGAGGTCTAAAAATGTGATGAATGCACTTCCGTCTCTATAGAGCTTTCTGTTTTGTTTTTTATGTTTGGACTGTGTAAGAATTACCTATACCTACACATTTACTAGGAATCTGTTCCTCCCCAACCTTTTTCAACAGCAGACATTTTGACTCGACACAATAAGGAAAGCACAGGTGCATTAATAATAGCCTAGTTCCATTAAGTGTCTCAGTAAGTGTTTCCATTAAGTGTTTTCAGAAGCTATGACAGTCAGAATGCTAAACAGCAGGACCTACCCTACATGCAATACAGTCATGATTAATACACCTGCGCTTTTTGTATATTTCAATATCCTTGCTCGCTTGTCTTTATTTTTACTTTCAGTACATAACGCAGCTGTGCTTAAAAATCATGTAGTATTGTATGGATAATGCACCGAAATGGGATATGCTACACTGCACCTTGAACTTAACCCTGTTGCCATTTGTATGCCTGGCTAAGTGGCTATAAAGCATGCTGGTTTGTGTGCTTATCAATTTGACCGAAAACAGTGGGACATCCTGAATTTTTTGGCATATGGGACTTGACATATGGGCACAAAAAAATGTTTTTGTGGCACAACAACTAGAATGATAGCAATGTGTAATAGAATGGCTTCTATATTTACTGTCAGAAAGGTTGTGTGTATCTTGCAACATAACAATTATCTGTCAATTTGGGAAATATTGGGAAATATTTAAATATTGATTTTATTATCAGAAATATGTATTGCTCAGCCACACTTTGATGATTTTTCATGCTATCATGTATTATCACGAAATTGTAACTTTTCAAATCAAAGACAAATGTTCACTGGCCCTGAGATGTCAGCTCACAGCAACCCAAAAGAAAAAATACCACAGAAAACAAACAAAACAAAAACAAAACCAAAACAATGCAAGTATGCAATTTGTCAAAATTATGAACAAATGGGGAACACACGCTCCAAAGTGAGAAAACACATCCAAAGACAGCAAGGAGATGCAAATACAGTCTGACAGAATGAAGCTGTTTACAGGTTGTTCTGCACACAAAAGAAAAATTATATATATCAACAGGACTACAAGATCGACAGGACTCTAAAGAGCCTTTTTTTAGGAATTCGATCAGGATATGTCAAACAACACATGACAGGAGCGAACAAGATGTCAATTCACTGATCCACACCACTAGAATCTACAGCACTGACATCAGAATGTCATTCACACTGGAGAAGAAGTCTGTGGGATGGTAACAAAAAGAGGGAAGGTAGTCAAAACTCAGGTCATCAGGTACCGTGACTGGATAATAAGCTGGCCAAAGGAGATCTAGAAGCCACTTACATCAACACAAGCCACTTACCATGCATGGAGGATTTCACCCCAAGTACATCACGCTGAAGCTGTACACTAAGCAGAAGGAAGGAGGCTGAGAATTAGTTAGTGTCAGGAAGAAACAACAACCTGAGTACATCAGGAAGATGGCCACAACTGGTAGTGTGCTTAGTAAATATCTCAGACAGAAGAAACCCAGGAAAGGAGAGGAGCAAGGAGAGGAACCATCATTGAAGGACAGGCCCCTGCAGAGTATGTGCCACCGGCAGAAGAAGTGTCTGATATTGAGAAATCCTACCAATGTCTGGACAAAGCTGGACTGAAAGAAAGCACAGAGGCACTAATCATGGCAGCACAGGAACAAGCTCAATAGAGGCTTGGATCTACCAAACTAGGATAGACCCCAGGAGCAGGATGTGCAAAAATGCCACTGACACAATCCAGCACATAATGACAGCATGAAGTTGCTAGCAGGCAGGGCATACATGACACATCATAACCAAGTGGCTGCCATATTATAGAGGCACATCTGTTTTGAGTATGACCTGGAAGTCCCGAGGTCAAATGCCCCAGGAGAATGCTTGACATTTACCAAGCTAAGATCCTGTAGGACATCCTGATATAGATGGACAAACTGGTGATGGCTAACCAACGGGCCATAGTACTGGTGGACAAGAAGAGCAAAACAGCCCTACTGATAGATGTAGCTATGCCAAGTGATAGCAACAACAGAAAGAAGGAATGCAAGAAGCTGGAGAAGTACCAAGGGCAGAGAGAGGAGCTCGAGAAGAGTGAAAGGCGAAGGCAACAGTGGTCCCTGTGGTAATCTTAGCACACAAACTGGGCAAGTGGCTTTAGCCGATCCAAGGAAGAACATCCGAGAGCTCTGTCCAAAAGAGTCCTAGCAACAGCACATATAAGCTCCCAGGCCTCTGGTAGAAAACCTGAGCTTGAAGGATAAAGCCTATAAAAATAAATAAATAATAAATAATAAATAAATAAACAGAATTTAAAATCTGACATGTTAAGGAAGAACTGATTGGAGGGGGACATATATTATTAAGCCTTATTACAATGAAGATCGGAAAGGCAATCAGTATTTCTGTGATCTAGAAGTTTTATTTACCCAAAATATGATAATTAATTCCCACTCTGATTCTGAGGTAGATGTCTTCATGTTGTTGTAACTTTATTTTAACCTCCAAGGAACAATTTCTCCTCACACATTGGGGCTGTCTTCACGCACACTGATAAATTTATTTTTAAAGACCCATCCATTTTCTTCCACTTACACCAATCAATTTAGAATTGCCAATTAACCTTACAAGCATGTCTTCTGACTGTGGTAGAAAACTGAAATACCCTGTGTGAGCCCACACCGGCAATGTGAGAGCATGAAAGCTTAATACAGAATGGCCTCAGAGAACCAATGGATTTAAAGGCCCTTTTTGGTGTGAGGCAATAGTGCTAGCCAACATATAACTGTGCAACACTTTAAGTAAAATATTTTGTCAGAAAATATGCTTGCATAACTATTTTTAACCTAACTTTAAAGCACATTGGTGTACCATAATTATTACTGTTTCCACTTATCTGAAGCGTCACACTGGTTCGATTTAGTGTGGTCTCCATTTGTTCGTTGGAGACATTGTTAAATAAAGCAGATTAATAATGCGCCATATATGTATTACGCTTAAATAGGAAGAACAGGTATACCCAATGTCAAGTTTGCAAAAGATTTTCTAAGTTTATGTAATAAAGTAAGAGGCATATTTATCAGCGTGGCTTCAGCTCTGATATTAGATTATGTAATCATGTTGATTTTAGCTTTAGAGTGAAACATTCTGCCTGCAATGACCAAACATTTAACAGCCCTTCTGCATACAGAGTGATATACTCTGTGGCAGGACTAATGTGAATAATAATTATGTCATTTGATCATTCATTAGAAGTCTGACCTTAATCACATAGTGCAATTAGTTGCCTGCGATTCAGCCTAATTTATAATCAACTCATTTAGGTTGGCAGCATGGAGTGATATGGTTATGGAGGAGGATTATATTTGTAATTTAAATAAGAAAACGTTTCTTCGATATCATGGTTTCGTACATAAAAGCCTTTTGGTACGATCAAGTTTTGAAAAATTGCTGCAGCAGTGCATCCAGTTATCGTTGAATCACAAAACTTGTTCACGTCAAAGATGAATATAGTGTCCAAGGAAATTTTATTCTTGTAAACTTTACATTTTTTTTAACGCAGAAAATGGCAAAAACGTTGTGCGATGTTAACAAGAAACACACAAAAGACACTTTAAGTTAGTTTAATTAGTGAGATATCCAGTTAAGTTTTTTATAGTTAACCATTGAAAATATTAAATGATTCTCAAAGTAATTTTTGTATTAAATGAATCAGTTAACTTGCTGGAAAATTTACTCAAAAAAGGTGTTACTTTTGGCCATGAAACATAGAGAGGAAGTTAACAACTCTTTGCTCCCTGTGCAGTGCATGAGACAAACTGTGTGCTGTAACTGTCTGTAGTGTGCATTTAGCTTTTTTATTTTTAATTGTTTCCAGTCTTGTACAGCTGTATTGAGGATCTCTCAGGATCTCATCTGTTTTTATGCAGATAATGTGATTCTGTTTGCTTTATTGAGCAATGAACTCATCTTGCACTGGGTCAGATTGGGGCAATTGGTGAGAATTAGTACCTCCAAGTATGAGGCCATGGTTTACAGCTGGGAAAAGCTTGCTTCTTAAAGTAATTTATCCTTGGGGTCCCCAAGGGGCCCCATTTGGTAGTCCATGTACGTTAAAGTAAAAGCATGAGGGTTAAAAAGGGTTGGTTTTTGGTGTTCTTTGAACACCAGTGTAAACTGATTATCAAAAATTACTGTAATATAATACAAATTATGTTTTCTTTTTTTATACTAAATTAACTAAAAGGTCTGAACTTATTTGAGAGAATCAGAAAATATTTCAGCAGTGTCTGTCCTGTTGCATTTTTGCTATATTAGATGAAATTCACACTGTGGTTAACACATTTACCTAACATGGGAAAGACCTTTAATTTTGAGACAAGGGGAAGACACAAAAAACCCAGACTCAGGAGTCACAAGTTAGTGTACTCTTAAAATGGGAGGGTTGCATTAGAAAAGGCAACTGGCGTAAAATATGTGCCAAATCAAATATGTGGATCCATCCACTGTGGTGACCCTTTGGGAAATAAAGGAGCAGCTTAGAGTACCTTTGGTCATTATCTCAATGCTCAATTTAAAAACAAAATGAGTACCAGTTTCGGCTTGACTTACCAGCACATTTAATTACAGTCAAATATCACAGTGGATGTGTGGTCAGTTGTACTTTCTACTATTAATTCAGATACAGTATGTGTAATGTGATGAAGTGATACTAGAATTCTTTAAAATGATGCCAAAGTCAATATTACAGCTTATTTATAAGCTGTTAGTTCCAAGCTACAGTTTGTTTGAAGGGTACATAATAATGCAAGGGACATTGTTGTTTGGAAAAACTTTTCCAATAACAAGTTTCTATTTCTTGTGGATTAGTATGTATGCTGTGTTATTTTTGTTTCCTATTCTGTGAATGTTGTGCACAAATTTAATGTAAAAACGTTTGGGGGATGTACAAGAAGATAAATCCAATAATGACTGGTGTTGCAGAGACCACAGATGCTTCCCTTCCAAATGCTTCATGAATGCAAAAATGGATCAAAGTGAAAAACACCAAAACAATAGGATTTTTTTTTAAAGCAAAAAAGATAACAGGTGTTTTCACTGGTGTTTGGTTCTTACCATTTTACTGTGATAGGTTTGAAAAAGACTCAGAATGATAAATGACCTTCCTTTTCTTTGTGCCTATATGCCTATGTGTATTGTATGTATTTCTTGCTGTATTTGACTGGACACATAGTTTGAAGTCTTTTTTGGTGTAACATTTTTGCATTGTAAGTAAACTTTGCTTAGTGCTCACAACTTCAAGTGACTGGATAAGGGTTAGGACTAAGGGTTAAAGGGTTGGAATTAGGTCAAGTTTAGCTAAAGATTTTAATTCAATCTTTAGTTGTGACAGTTAAAGTGGGGACAAAGGGTAAAAGAATCCATAATGCCATTAACAATGCTCACAGTCAAGACCAGTGTGAAATTATCAGAAAAGGTTGCAGTGTAATTTATCTGATTAAAAAACGGACAGGCAGACAATCTGAGTACAGAGTAAAATGTAGATTTGCTACAAGAAACACTTCTAATATAAACCTTGTTCATTTCTTCCTTTTGTGTGTGTGTGTGTGTGTGTGTGTCTGTGTGTGCACATGTTTAAACATGCTTTAACAGTTTTAAAGCATCTAATTTTTCATTTAGTTAATTTATGGCCATTATCAAGTTATCTAAAACCAGTGCTATACATTTCAAACATATATTCTTTTGGTGCAATGCCTTTTGTGTAGGTCAAACAAATGAGTACAATATAAACATTAATTAACCTTAGTAAAATATCTCTACCTATTAATATGATTCATGTATAAAAACCTTACCTGATAACACAAATAAAATGACACTAAATAAAGGTAAAAAAGAACATCAGTTCTTTTCTGTTTCCATCCTCTAGGCAGGTCAAGAAGTTACATGTGTAGGCAGTTAAAATGAATACAGGGTATATATCAGTGAGTCAGATAATATGTCCCCCAGACAATAATTTATTCTGTGATTAAGAACAAAAATAGTCAAATACCAGCTTGTATTAGAAATAATGAAGCTTTTTCTAAGTCAATTTAAAAACTGACTTAAAGAAATTTAAAGTAATATGAACCAATGTCAATTACTATCTGTTTACAGAAAATTTGTGTTTGTATCTGTATCAGTACCTATCAATCTATATTTTTATACTGAAATGCATCTTTATTTTCTATGTATCATGAAGCAGTGACATCTGAGTATATAGAGGGAACAAATGCAGACATCAAAATCTTCTTCATGAATTAAAAGTTACAAGATAAGCATTTAACAAGAAAGCAAATACTGAAAATAGAAATGTACACAGAAATGTAGCGCAAATAGCAGAAAATGGGGAGCAGATTTTTTGAAACATCACAACTGAAATACAATAAATGCCCTTGGACATCATTTATGCTTTATATTAAATATTCTAAGAGTTTAGTATTTAAAAGTCATCTTGCTTACACTGGCTTGGCATTCAGTCGACATGACCCAACTGCAACCCTAGTATTAACCACCTGGCACTGTCTGGATCCCACCCCACTGCCTGACCTACTGTATAATAATCTATAATTATCTCTCAAACCTTGAAAGAGGTTGTCCTATTCTCTTGTGTATAAGATCCTGCCTGAAGTGCTGTGTTAGGCTGTCAACAATTGCTGAATAAGTATATGCAGAACCTTTGGGTGCTTTGATGCCATAAGTATGTTTCTTTAATCAAGACTTATCCAATAAGATAATAGCCTCATAGATAATAAAACAAATATAATGTGGTGGTCATTAAGGATTAAACATTTAAAATTACAAGTGAATGGACAAGTAAGCCCTGAAGACTCTTCTGTCCTTCAAAACTGCCTGCTGTCTGCTCACAGGCACACATTTATAGTGCAATAATCCTCTTTGACTTTTTTGGCATTTAATACATACAGTGTATTAGGAATATGCATAAATTTACCTCAGAATTGTGATAGCGAAGTCCCTTTATGGGTGAATCAAGACTATTACCTACTTTTAATCCTGTATAGGGTTTATTAGTGATTGCATGACTTGGGGTTAATACAGTTTTTGTGCTGAATATTGATACAGAGAGGACGTGTTGTGATTATAATCTCATCTTCACCTAATAAGATTTTCCATTGCACACATATTAGTGACACTTTTGGTGAAGTCAAGTATTTACAGTGACCATAGTATCAAAAATGTAAACTCCTTATAAGGTCCTTACCAGCTGCATATTGGCAAGTAAATGCATTCCAGTGTTTCATCATTTAAAAACTCAAGCCCAGTGAGCTGTCTCTTGCCCTGCATCCGTTGCTGTAGGCTCCGGCACTCTCACCCTGAATTGGATAAGCGGTTAAGAAAATAAATGAAACACAAAGCCGATAATTAAAGTTATTTTGTTTTTATTTATCTCTGATTAATAGACTTGTTTAATATAATGTCCATTTAACACTGCTTTGTAAGATGGCACTTAGACACAACTTATCCATTAGGATGTATAACCAACTGTTATTCTTCTGATTGGATCGAAGAAAAATTAGAGTTCAGAAAATATTCAGAATTATTTATTTATTTGTTGTTTTATTTGTTTATTTGTTGTCATCCTACCCATGTTATTTCTCTGCATTATGAATATATTTTCTTAAACATGTGTGCTAAAATTACAGCAGATTTACAGCCGAATCTTACCATAGTGGAGGGGTTTGCGTGCCTGAGTTATCCCAGGAGCTATGTTGTCTGGGGCAGTTCATGCCAAGTAGAGTCATAACTGCCTCTACAACCCGGACCCAGATAAGCAGGTGGATGGATCGATGGATGGATGCAGGCGCATAATTTCCAGGGGGATAGGGGGTTATGACCCCCCCCCCAATAATCAGACAAAGCCAATATAAACCCCTCAATAAAATTATGAATTGTCTTGCATAAATAGCTTGTTGATTTTCTTTAATCATTTCAATTACTACCAGCAAAATAGTTGCATGTTTAAACATCTGGGAATTTTTCGTAACTGAAAACTAGCTTTACTTTGTTGTCTGGGTCAACTTTGCTAGTGAGAGACAGAGAGAGGCGTTGAAAGGCTGCTCCAATGGAACTTATTGTTTCGGAGAAAAACACGAACACAGTGTACAGTCAAGTCTTAATAGCTTACTTACAACTGGGCTACACTGCTACATTCTTTAGGGCTATGCCTATTGGGTTCATATTAAATCCTTTTTTGAACAATAATTTAAAAAAATATTTTGTCACGTCATTATGCAGGCCGCAAGTAGAGGTGACATGGGCCGCGAGACTCAGACACAGGCATTAGAGCCTCTTAATGCGTGTTTTGTTTGGGTTTCCGCCGGCAAAGCGTGGAATTACCAAAAACAGAGAGGGCATAGCCTAACATATGAAACAGGAAAAGACCACCGTGTAATCCCTTTATTTCAACAAAGTAACTGTATTCTGAATACCACCATTTTAAATGGTAACTGTAACGTAATAGAGTTACCCATATTTTGTATTTTAAAAACGTAACGCCCGTACATGTATTCCGTTACTCCCCAACACTGCCTACTGTCTAGGACCAATGTCAGTTTCATTAAAATGTAACTTAAGTAGCTGTTTGCTACAATACAGTCACACGTTTTGGCTTCATTTACTTCTCTACCATTCCTCCTGCTTAACTCTGTCATTGACAGCTAGCTGCTGATGGTTAGTTCAGAGCATAGGCAGTAAGGTTCAGAGCACACACATTTCGAGCGGATTTTGTTCGGGTTACTAATATTTTGCACACCATAGGAAAGTATAGGGAACATATAGGGTGATTTTTTGGTTCCACTAGCAACTATTACTGTAACCTGAACCAGTTTGGTTTTTGGGATGCAGCAAATGCATGCCGCAGATAGAAGATAGAAGACAGATAGAAGGCACTTAGCACAGAAGAAAGTGCTTGTATGAATGTGTGTGTGAATGAGACATGTTATATATGCATACATTTCTATTGTATGGGGCTCTTTGAGTCCTGATGCAGGATAGAAAAGCGCTTATACAAGAACCACTCCATTTTTTGTTTACCATTTAACACATTTTCATCAAGGAGATAAAGTTTCAAGCTAAAAGGATTCTTACACTTGTTGACGGAACTGACATGAATAAAGTTAGATAATGGTGACCATGACAAAATCATTAACTAGAATAAAATCAGTAATCTTAGGCTCACTTTGATAACCCAAAAGATATCTGTCTTGCACTCATATAACAACAAAATACTATGAGCCGAAATTTTATGTAGCGTACCTGAGTGTTGCTGGAAATCTGGCAGGTAGTTAATTTAAATCTGCAAAAGTGCACAGAATAATCAAAGTGGCACTAATGTAAAACTGCTCTTTGTGACAGATAGATTTATGAGGGTCATAATGTGAAAATGTGTCACTTGAACTCATTACCCCAAAACACATACTGAAACTAAAAGCCACATATATGGGAAAATGGTATTCAATTACAGTACACAAGCTTAGAGTAGCTTATAAATATTAATGCAAAACTTTCTATCTTCCACGTCTTTTGACAAGACCTATACTTTACAATCTGTAAAGAAACAATGCTGTTTCTTTGTGTGCAGTGTAACAAAAATTTGAACCTGTATTCCTCATTCACATATTTACAGAATGATACTCTATTTTTAATGTGCACAAACAGGCCAATAAATCACCTTGTAACACAGAATACACATATAGAATGGGGTAGTGGGGCCACACATTATGCACATCACAAGGTGACAAAATGTATAATGCACACTAGACCGTACATATAAAATAAGCATGTACATTAAGTAGTGCACTAAAAGCATTCATTTAGCATGAGATACAACAGGAGTACAACTGTGTATAAGGGTTAGTGTGGCTCAAGCAGAGCGCTGAAGTAATACTCCATCAGGTAGGTTGCTGTGTGGGATGAAATGCATGAAATAAGTTATGACCACAATTATGGAAGCTAAAGTGGTGTGGTGCACTAAGGTATCTCTGTTACTCATTTCTTTTATTTATTCTGAGAAGCTAAATGAATGAACAGCCATCTTGCTATTTGTGTTCATACTTTTGATTGCACAAACAGGATCAAGCGGTGCCATAAAATATTGTCTTCTAAACAAGTGAACAATGAAGATTTAGATAACCAATTAGGGTCTCAAATACTAACTGCTCTCCTCACACTACTTGAGACAATAGATCATGATTTTCATGCAGGTTTGGCGTAGCTCCATGAGATGATCAATTGCCTTGCACAAATTCCCAGCGATCATCTAGGCTCATTTGTCAGTGAGCTTATACGATGAAAAATTACATCTGTGTGGCAGTCTATCTGTAGATCTTAGGCACTTTAGTCACTCTTTACCTTTGTGTCTTTGTTTGATTTAGTGACCCATTGGAACCTACATATATGCCAAAAAAAGAAAAGACAACAATATACACTGGGTTCTTTATGTGTAATACTCCATTATTTCCCACATGCATTCTTGTTTCCACTGCATTCCCATCACCAGTGGCACTGAGGACAGCCTACGGGAAAAGCCTGCTGTTATTTATTATGGCTTAATAACTGCATGCCTGCCAAGTTGGAAAGTGGTCAATAAGAAAAAGTGGCTGTGAAAGCGCTTCATATTAAAGGTGTCAGTGTTTGCTGAATACAGAGTGTCCCTCACTACTTTGTGAGCTGAAGAAACGTTACATTTCAAGAAGGTTGACCTTCAGCCCTAATTTAATATGTATTAATGATGGGAGGTAGTGATTAATCAAACGCTACTTTTGTTTGGATTGGACCTGACTAAGAGTAAAGACCTCAAATAGTGTGGGGGTGTTAGAACATGGGCATTAAATGTGGAAGTACATTTTCAGAAAATTTCAGAAAGTATCCATGACATACCTTTATCCAACCTGTAATTAAACAGAATCAGAATCAAGTTTACTGGTCAAGTATAATACAAACTGGTCTAAGAAAGTGGTCCACTACTGTGACAGTCAGTCAATTATAACTTAAAAGGCACACACACACACACACACACACACACACACACACACACACAATCCAGTTAAAATTCCAAAGTCTCAGGAATATTACCAAATATGTTGCATTGGATGTTAATGAATAAAAAAGTAGAAGGTACAGTCTCTAATTGTAATGCTGCAGTGACAGGAGTCTGAATGACATAAATCTAGGAAACAAATTATGAAGTTATCCAGTACATGTGCTTCTTTGCTGTTTTCCTGTAATGTCTAGAAGCATTTTAATTATCTCATGTGTAGGTAGCGTAGGTTGAACTCCCTGAAGCGTAAAGTGGGTGGATTAACTACTGAAATGCCATTGCTGTTGCTATAATGAGTGTGTGATGTGTGTGATGCAGTTGAATTATACATCTGATCATAAATCCTGAATTATATGTCAAAGTCATCATTCATTTCTTTCCCAAAGCTTTCACAATTCATGTATGACAGGGAATACTTAGATGAGCTCAATACTTCAGTGCCCTGTTATCCTTGAATATGTAAAAGTGTTAGCCTCACTCAAAGCTCAAACAATCCAGTGAACAAACATATAGCTCTTGTGTTCAGGTATGAACTTGATGTCCCCTTTGTTGAAATGCAGAATAGCTTTAGAAAGTACCAGTATGCATTCTACAAGCATTATGGCTTACTTCAGTGCTTCAGGTATATCATAGGTAGGTATAGTCTTCCACACAAAAGAATTCCAAATCACTCTTACTTTATATAAGTGGTATGGATGGACAATGTAACAGAATGAATGTTAGAATTCTTGCAAAAGTTTAGCAGAAGCCAAGTTGATGTGAATTTTGAATAAATATTGGTTTAAAGCCAACATTAGAAAACTTCAGACTCTGATTTTATTACTATTATGCCTTTGGCTATTTCTTCTCCCATACTTTGTCCATTATCTTGTAATCAACCAATTTAGACAGTGATTTTTATTATACAGCACTACACCAATATGCATTTCCTTGTACCCACATTTCAAGATCCGGAGGCTTAAAGGTACTTCAAACAGTGGCTGGTTACACCCTCGTAGTTATCACATTTTCTATTTCTATGCACTTCATGGTCTGTTTGATGTTATTCATGAGCTGTAACTGAAAGTAATACAACTGCATGGGGCCAGAAAATGCTTTTGAATACAAAGTGCTGGCTCCTGTGCTGGAGAATCATATAGATACCTGCTCTTAATAATGAAGTGGAATTAAATCCTGCCTATCAGATATTACAGCACCTTTCTGTTTATGTGTTATGGAGTGTGGAGAAGAGGTGCGTTTTCACCTATCTGTGAAATATTATACAGAGTTTGTTTTAAATTATGGATTTTGACAATGGGTATACTCTCATTATTACACAAAAAGTCTTGTGATAGACTTAAACATTTTGCTCAGGTTTTGTGAACTTTTGTCAGCTAAGAGCTTCTATTGTTCAATTTGTGCGTTTCTCTCTACATTTAAGACATATACTTGATGTTGAACATATCAAGAATATTTTATCAGTATTTTAATAAACAGTCCCACACTCTGAGGTTAATTTGTAATCTCTGGAAGGAAGACATATTTATGTATGAGGCTCACGAAAAAAGATAATCTTAATACACAAGCCTGCCCATGGGATATTACATTTTCCTCACAGATAATTTAGTAACCCATTGCCCTTTTCAGATCTACTAAGATTAAATTCTTGTTTACTGATACTGATATTATTTGTGACTTTGTATTTCTGCAGCCACATTCCCTCAGTTATCACAGCATCTTTTTTAGCCTTTTTGTCCACCCTAATATATAAATATATATATACATATATATATATATGTATATATATATATATATATGAAAAAACAAACACACGTCTGTGTGAGAGGTGAGAGCGAGAGAGTAAAGGTTGGGGTAGCTCACATGCAGTTTTGGAAATTCTGCTAACTCTGCTTTGAACCCAAAGCATCAGCTAGAGGTTGTATAATACATTCCTCACCAGTCCGTGGGTGGAATAGATTAGCCACTAGTGCTATGTGAGTTGGCTTTGTCATTTGTCTTAAAACCACTGAAGATGCTAAGGTTTCTTTCTCATTATCATTGCCACCAAAACAATTCACAGACCCTGCTGGGACTCCTGTGGCTCTGTAGGCCTGGTAGTATACTACATAATGTGCTCATGACAAGGTGGATGAAAGTCAGTCTCAAAACCTTTGCTGCATGTGATTTCCTTTCTTGTTGTACTCCATTGCCTGCATCTTTCCACTATGTTTTTGCTCCTTACAAAGAAGAAATTCACTAAATACCTCATATTACTCATGGCGTATGTTGAGAACAACTGAAACCTGGGTGCTAAACTTTGGCTTCTATTCAATTGGTGACTGCTGTGAAGCAGTACATGTGTACTTCTTATGTCTCTGTGCTCATATGTACTTCTTCAGTCTTTATAGCCATGCCAGCAGTTTGCCTTTAAGAGTAATGATCAGAGGGCAGAATATCTTGAATGGATCTAATGTCCATCCTGTTGCCGGATGGACATTAAGTGCCTCGATCGTTTAAGTCTTAATGCACCAAGCCTCTTCTAACCAGTTTATGCTTGAGAATTGTTGTTTAATGCAGTTGCCAGTTAGGCACTGCGGGAATGTCTCCCTTTGTGTTCTATTGCATTTTCCAAAATCAGCTTTGTGCCAGTGCTGCCAGCATCAAAGTGCAATATGCCTTAACACTCTGTTCATGTCAACATGACATACAAAGCTGATTATCTCTGGCAAGAGAGTCATTTGGTCTTGTCACTCCGGACCTTACAGCAGCCATATTGTGCTTTATGACATTGTTGGCTGAACATGTACCAAGCTTGGGGGCTTTATGCTGGCTTGTGCTGTAATAAAAGTTGAATCCCCTCTACAAATGTCCTTAATTATGATTTTGTTTCCTACTGTTTGATAGGATGAGCCTCCAATAACAATGAAGCAGGGATAAGTCATTGGGGACATTCGCTAGTGCCTATGCTCCCATTTCAAATCATACGGTCTTCACATCAAAGGTACTGAAAGAACTGTCTCTCTGGTCAAAGCAAACAACAAACAAACATAGGATGCAGCCAATCATTGTCTCCAATGATATGAGCTTATTTCTAAACTTGGGGAAATGGATTGGAACAGACTTGGAGAGTGGGGCATGAAAGTGGGGATTATGTGGCACACCTTTGATATTGAAAAGTTTTGTTACTGATACCAACTTTGGATTCTTTGCACTTACGTGTATGAATTTAAAACACGTCTATCTGTTCTCAACAATACCTTTCGGACTGTAGTTTTCAAAAGACACATTCAGATTGAGCTGTGCCCACAGTTTGTACAGATGTGTTTGCAAAAAGTGCCAGTGACTGTAATTTCATGCTTTTAAAGATGATGCCTTTGAAAGCCAGAAATCTCAGGCCCTAGCAAAATAAAATGAGCACTCATATTTTGACAACTTGATGAAATCCCCGTAGATACCATATTATAGTTATTTTATGATTTGCAACATCCTTTCATGCTTAATACTCCTAAAATTCTAAAAATATCTAAATCCTAAGAATAAAATTGGTATTTTCATACAAATCTTTACGCATTTTTTGTACTTCTCTTCATTGTCATTTGGTGATTTTGGGCACTTTAGGTAGATGAGGGTTTTCTGAATGTGTGATCTCTACATGTTCTTCTCAACAACTTTTTTTTTATTCTACATCATATTGTCTTTAAGTTCACTTCAGTTCTTTTGTTGTACATTTTATGTTGCTTTATTGCATCATTTTGTAATGTGATTGCTCATTATTTACTGGCTGAGCTTGTTGACTGCAAATTCCGTTGAGACGAGCTTTGTGATGAAGCAAATATGAAATCACTTAATGTAGCTTGATACACAGTAATACGACAAGATTAAGGGCCTCAAATTTTATATAAGTGTGGTATTATATGTACCCAGCTGACATGTTTCCGAAAGCTGTTATCTTGTAGGATAAGGGCAGTATGACTTTAGGTTTAGGAATGAACATGTTTGGTTTCTTCTCTCAGCATTGTTTTTTGTACCACTTTAAAAATAAGTGTATAAAATTGTATTAGGTACCTCTGATTAACTCAAGCCATTCTCTGGATAAGTGTGAATACAAAAATACTTCTTATCCTAATTGGTGGCATTATTCAAAATACAACTTTAACACTCAGACAGTCCTAAGTAATGGAAAACTTTCTACTTTAAACGTTTTTAACACTTTCTCAGAAATTGGAAAACATGTGACAAGTTCTGAGATGCTTTACTGCAAATTTAATTTAAAATACACACACACACGTCTTTCAAAATGAGTACACACAGGGGAGCAAGATATTTGCTTGATCCAAAGATGAATCAAGAACATTAACAGAAAATTCTTTGTTTCTCATAACAAAGTCAGAAGGGTTTGATTTGGTCTCATAGTGACTCGCAGGCCTATGCAGTAGCACAACCTAACTGAGGGGAAAAAAGAAACTTAGGCTAAGGTGACATGGCTTGCCAGTTAACATTAGACTGATAAGACACTAACTAGGCGATACAGTTGTCGCACACAAAATAGCTTGTACAAACAACTGTGGTGCTGTTGTGAATTACAACACTAGCTCCTTTGACAAGGGCAACATAACATATTAATAACTTAAAAGTTAGTATTACAAACAGTGCATCTACAATAAGATCATCAACTATACAAGGAAACTTTACTACATCACTAATGTATCTTCATCACAATCATGTCAATGTACCTATGCAGTCAAAACTCTCTCTATGACTTTGCACTGCAGTAATGCCACTGCCACTGCTGCCAGTGACAGAAAACACAATGCATGTAGATTCTTCTAGAGGGTTATTATAGTGATTAAATTACATACAATCATAAAAGCATTTAAGTGCAGAATTATGTGAATCTTGAATTAAAGCTTATCAATTGCTTCTTTTTTGAGGCTGATTGATTAAATGTTATGGTAGAGTCCAGGTCTGATTACATGTTTTGATTTTCAGACAATGAGAAAAAAAGGTGGGTGCTTTGCATCTAGCCTCTCCACACAAGCCATTTTAATGAGGCCTCATTGGACTGACAGCCTGAAAGAGGTCAGTCTGGTGTTGTATGAGGTGCAAGGAGAGACCACAGATTTCATGCAAAACTAGGGCAAGGTCAGTGGAGAACTTCAGCACTTACTGCAGATGCTGAGCACACAACACTAACAAACATGTTTAAAGGCAGATCCATACAGGATGATCTTGGCAGGAATTCACAATGCAGCTGTGGACAGTCTCAGCCAAAATGGAGCCAGAATGCAAGCAGTTTTCTGTTCAGCCTTTCAAAGAGCATGATTTTTTGTGCAGTGTATTATAAAGGCATAGTATAACAGATAATACTTATATAGCCCAAATACTATTATAAATAGGATCAGCACAGCATCTTTTTTCACTTTTCTGTGGGGCTGTGGATCCATACTGATAGATTTGTCTGACATACACTGAGTTTAGAAGGATTGCATATTCCCATATTCCCCTACATGTAAGGTACTTCTCTATATTTATGCAGTATGTCAAAAGCAAAGCCTACCTGGGTCAAGCAAATCTAAATCAAACATGACAGTCCCTGCTCTCTGCAGCCCCCACGGTCAAAAGCTAAGTTTGGTGTGAAGACCTTCACTTTCTGTCTGTGCTAAGAGGATACACCCTTGTCACTCACAGTCTATCCAGTTCAAGATGATGGCTGTATATGAGAGACCCCCCTCCACCCCTTTATAGGCTGGATGCACAATCAAAACCTTTAGATAAAACAAGATTGTACCTTCCAAACTGCACATCTATTTAAGTGATTTTAAACAGAACAACATGGTCAGAAGACTAGTGTTAATCTTGCACAAACTCCCATATCACCCATTCAAAATGTATTATTCATCCAGTGTTGTGGGCTCTTGGAGTAGTAAAGCGTCATTGTCACTTGTCAGAATAAATTACATCAAGATTGCACATCCATAGACTCATTCGAACACAGACACATAGTCCCGTCCTTCAGAAAAAAAAAGAAAAAAAACTCATACATCACCACAATTTTTTTGTCAGCATCTGTCTGGCATTCAGCCCTAAATAATACTTATAACCCTTGTGTAGCCAATTTGCCAAAGAAAACTGTTTTTACTCAGTCCCCAAACACTTTCTTCATGACTGCTTTCAGATGTTTTTCTCTGATGTCCTTTTTAAAGAAGAACATGACCTTTGTGTGGGGCATCTTCATTTGTTGGCTGTCTTTCAGTATCTGGCTGCTAAAAGGTCACCTTCTCTTTGACAGAATGGAAAAGCCAACACACGTAGCGGACTAATGGTGAGCTAACTTTTAAATATGGAGGTTTATCCATAGGTTTGCAAATATCCTGCAGTCATGGTAAAGTTCTAATTTATTTAAGAAGACTGATGAGTCAAGGTTTGTATCTCCACTGACACTGCTTTCGTTTTAATATTTACTGCTGACTAACAAGGAAGAAACTACACTGAAGACACAATCACGACTGCCTTTCATGCTTCTCAGTGAGCATCGCAGAGACTGACAGCTGTCTTTTGCAGAATATACCATAGTCAGTCAGCCAGCAAACCTCAAATATTAAATCTAAAGCTTGCTCTCGTATTATTTGTTCATTTCATATTTATTTTTGAATACTTAAAAATATCAATTAGATACATACTTTTTGTAGAGTATTTTTCACTGTTACATTATGTTTTATTATTTATTCATTTATTTATTTTTGTTTTTATATTTTTTTTACCATGCACAGTTGGTGTGAAGCAGCCACAATTTCATTGTACAATGACAATAAAAGGCTATTCTATTCTTAACCAATAATGTATTCAAATGCCCTGTATAAGGGTTTTATAACAGCATGCTGTTTCTTTCTTGCTTTTCACCCAAGTAGACACATAGAATGTAAAACTCACATTTTTTTCATCCAGAAGAAAGACCAACAGCCTATATAGCATTTTTTTAAGTAGACAAACTGAAACTAACCAATAAGGAGATTGCTCACAAAAAAATAAACAATGCTGGAGATATTTTTTTTGTGCTTACAAATATAAACATGTAGGTTTAAATACAATTTGCTTATTATTTTTTAGAAAACTAAACAACATACTTATTTTTAACAATCAACTCTCATCAAAACATGAAATTCATATAAAACATCAATTACAGTTTTTACATTATGAGTGAAAAAATACAAAGATACATAACATGATGTTGCATGTGCTTTTGGAAGCAATGTTCAAAAAATGTGCAAAAAATTAGGTTTAGATGATGAGTGAGACACCCCAGTAGAGTTAGCCTAAATTATAAGAACACTGTTCATCCTATAGCTTCACCATTGGGTGAGTGGAGCTGTGTTGCACTGTCAGGTGTGGAAGAACCCATGGGCCCTATACACAGCTCAAGCCTCATCTTTAGCCACACCAGGAAGTTTCACTATTATGTCATGCAGAATGCTTTTATTTTGTCACTCTTATCAGAATAGATCTTTCAATCCACACAGTCACTTTGGAGATGTTCAGCAATATTGCTGTTGTATGATGCTGCTGGTATTTAATAACCTCAGAGGGAGTGCTTTTTTAAGAATACCGAAGTGGCAGGAAAACTCCAGCTCCTGTTGAAGATGGGCTTTCCCCCCCCCCAATAACTGAACTCATGAAATGCTGGGCTACTCTGGATATTTCCTACAGTAATTCCACATCCAGTGTTCTAAACTGTACTTTTTTCCCCCTCGCTATGAAATATCTGAAAATCATCTGCTATGTCCTGGCAGAAACTGACCCACTCTAGATTAGATGCAGGGGTCCTCATGTGTGTGCCGCAGTGCTGCCCAGAGTCATTTTGGAAGCAGATGTTGTGGACATACCACTGGCCAAAATAATCAAAGAAGTGTTTCAAGGAAGAAAAAAAGACAGCAGCAATTTAAGAAAAGAACATCTTGCACAGGAAACAGAGTAAATGGAAGAATGGACTGGATTTAATTAATATTTGTTTCTATATCCAAATCGCATGCAATCAATCAATAAACTAAGGTTGGCATCTACAACAGGCCAATGATCCAAAGAAAACCTCACTAACCACTATTACTTCAAGAAATGCAAGCTAAAGAGGAATACTGACAGAGTATTCTGTGTGTGCAAGGCAGCCTAAAAATATCTCAGAAGTGAAATGATCTGCAAGCAAGAGTGGGTGAAAAATAACCAGTAAGTAAGCTGTAATATATCTGCGCCCAAACTTTTGCACATATCATTGCTGTACTTTTTCCCATGGGGCACCAGTCAAAAATCTAGCCTTTAATCTGAAGAAAGGCATTCAGAAAAAGCACAAGCAAAAGGGCAAGGCTGAAAAACTGCCAGAAAGCTCCAGACAATGCAACCAAAGACTAAACAGAAGAAATTAAACAAGCAACACAGCACAAGTGACTAAACAGAAACCCATCACTATGACAGATATTAGCTCAGGGGTGTTAAGACATCTGCATACAACTAATCTTGTGGCTTTTATTGCAATCACTTTAATATAGAAATATTTTCAAGGATGCGCTAAGTAAAATAAATGAATACTATGCACCTGCTTTTACTCAGCTACATAACATACACAGAAAATAACCACATTATAAAGTATTTGCTCAACTTAAGTTGACTAATCTTTTGACTTAAAGGTGTAACTGCTTTTTAAAATGTTGTGAAATAAAAATCTAAAATGAATAGCCATGCTGAGGAGAGCAGCTATGAAGCATGTTTTTTCATTATTCCACTGCTATGTCATAGATAGATGGTCTTTGATGTGCATGTGCAGTGAAACTCTCTATCTGAGACAGTTAAAGGCATCAGAATTTTTCTTATTTTTCTCATGACAGCGGTATTATAACTCATCCCACTTTTTCTTTTGTGGCCTTGGTTCAAGGCTGTAGCCTTCCTCCACATACAAAAGCTTTTCACAAAAGAATGTCATATTGGTGGATCACTGAGTGTCTGCTGTCTGCCTGCCGTCTACGCTACATGCTACTATTCCCCTTTTTGGAAAGTGATGAGGATTATTTTCTGTCTTTCCTTCTTGGTTTTACATGTAGTATTTTGCAAGGAACTTGGAAAAGATAACAAACCAAATGATTTTGCCTATAAAACATCTTGATGAACACAAGACTATGTGTTTGCTTTCCATTTATTTATTGGGTGTTCCATTTAATTTTTTTAAGAATGTAATCTTCTTGGACATAAATGCTTGCTTGTTGGTAATATGTACCCTTCTAAGCAGTGTGTTAGCAGGAAAGAGGGACTGCCAAAGTGCTTTTTCAAAGAAGTATCTCAAATAATTGTTGGCTTACATGTAGTGCTTCAAAAATGTTTTATGTAATATTATATTTGCAAAGCATTTATGTGTTCTTGCTACCACACAGACACCCTAAATACACACAGAAAAGAGGAAATCTTTGGCTACATTTCCCAGTCTCATATTCAACTCGATCCACATGTAAGGATCACTACCCCCAGGAAAACCCTGCCGCTCTGAAAAGTCTTTGTAAGCTGAATCACATCCAGACAAGTGGGGCAGAATTTTGCTGCTGTGCACAAGGGATGAAAAACTCAGTGGGGGATATGAATTGGATGTTCCTTGAGTACCATGAATCACGAATTATAGGAGGTACACAAAATGCATTTCCAGCTACCTTTTGCTCACTTCCAGAGCGTATTAGTACAGTAATGTGACTTGGCTGAACATATGCTGACATATAGCTTTTTGTGCATATCCTTTGAATGGCATTGAAACAGTGGAATCTGTCATGATGTGCAAATTCATACCGAGACTCACTGAATATCTTTCATTTTTTAGAGGATTAAAAGATGTTCCTGACTAATTCACTGGTGACTGAATCATTTCAGCATCCTCACTTAATACACCTCTACCCACCCAACCCCTAAATTGATTTTTCAAGGTACTAGCATGTCGTTTTTTTGAATTAAGAGTCACATGTCAAATACTGTGTAGAAAGAACTATGGAACACACTGACATCATGCATATCTTTGCACTTTAGTGTTAGATGGGTTTTCCTTTATTTTATATTTTTACCTTTTTCTGTTTAACTCTAAGTGCTCTCTAAATTACTTTCAGGCCTTATGAAGTAAACAGCTAAGCTAAGTAAACACTGGCTTCAATACATGGACAAAAGTACTGGTCCATCTACATATCGCACACACACAGGAGCTGCTTGGCCATGGAAACCTATGCCATGAAGCTTAGTGCACACCATTTTTGTGTTTATGTTACTGTTAGACTACTTTTGGAACTCTGTAGTTGCTGAGTCAGCAGTGCTGGTGACTTTTATTACACACCTTAGCACTTCGAAGACCCTGCTCTCTAAATTTATATGGTCTACCACTTCAAAGCTGAGGTACTGCAAGGTACTTCCTAAATGCATGAATTTAAAATTTTAGATTACTTATAGCTGATCATGGAACATTTAGGAGGGAAGAAACTTCACAAACTGACCTGTTGCAAAAGTGGCATATTGTTACAGTACCACACTCAAATTCAGTAAGCTCTTTAAAATGACCCATTCTTTGTCAAATATTTGTATATGCAGACTGCATGGCTAGGTGCTTGATTTTATACACCTGTGGCAATGGAACTGAGAATACCTGAATTTAATTTTACCAGTGGCGTGCGTGACTTTTAAAGACAAGTAAAATACATAAACCAACAACAACAACATCTCCCTCTACTAAACCTATTTAACAAGATAAAATGGATCAGATTAAAACATACCATCTCTGCTGTCTGTCTGCACTCTACATGGATATATTCACCTGCTTGCACTCCTGAAGAACTGTCAAATATTGTTACTATTATAGTTAAATAAATATCTACTATATTACCAAAAATTATTTGTTATTGGATGAAAATGACTAGTGGTGGGAGAATTTCAAACCATCTTGATACATGATCAATCATCCAGGTAAAGAAATCCCAAAGAAGGTCAAAAAACTCACTGAGATGAGTGACGAAAAGATCACTGAAAACGTTACGTGGAGATGAACAGAATCAACTTTTCAGAAACTCTTAAACCATTCCCTTAGGAAAAGAAGCAATAAAAGACTATGAAAACATCTCAGAACACATAAAGCTATTATTGGAAAAATGTGCATAAAGTACCAAAAGTAAAAATGAATGGGTTCATATCATTGCTGCATATGTTTAAGACTGAGCTCATTTTAAATACTTGATATTCTGTTTAATGTTCAGCACCACATTCTATAAACATATGGATGCAGTGGCTCACCTGTAAGGAGTTCAGTTTTTCAGAAGTTTAGAAACACATGCCTACATTTCCATTTTTCACAAAGGTAATTAAAATGTTAACAAAAACAAACAATAATCTAAATTAAAAGGCTTGATCAGCATGTGACATAGTTAAGTGTCAATATCTACAGAAAGACTGAAAATATTCATGAAAAATAAAGGTGGAATATTGGCTAAACAGCTGCACCTGTTCAGCTTGCCTGTTTTTTAGACGTGGTCTGTGCTGCCATCCCCTCAGCTGGTCAAGAAGGTTAGCAACAGCAAAATCATCTGTTCCGATGCTGAATCACTGAAGCTGGTTTAATTGCTAATGCTAGGTGTGTTTCAACACAAAGTAGGTCTAACTGATCTCAGTGCAGTCAACGCAGAACAGCGGCAGCTTCTGCTCTCCCATGCACATGCGCAAAAGACCAGAAGCAAACTGCTTGCGTCTCAGCTTGCCCACCTCCAGTCAGTGTTAATAGAAGAGGGACACGCCCTCAGAGACAGCGATGACTACACTTTGCTATGAGATGAAAAAAGCGCAGCTTTTTAGCAACAATAGCCAACTGCGGCCACACGATGGCAGTAAGGTAAAGGCTGGATGCACATATTAAATTGCAATTGACGAGCTTTACGACAGTACTGTCTGAAAAAGAGATGAAAGTGGAGCTAATATTTTAATTATTATCTATTTTTAGATTTGATAAGCATGTAGTCACAGTATTGTCCTATACGCCAAACACATTTCTGCCAGCTCCAGCCATACCTACTTCCGGGAGGTGTGGCCACACACACACACACACACACACACCACGTAGCTCCTAGCTGTTACAGAAGAATGGTGTTTAAAGAAAACACTCTGGCAAACTGTGTGATCATATTGAGAGGTTTCCCATCACTAACATCTCTTATCACATCTCATCACTAACAACTGATATAGAATAGTGAGACAGCCAGTAGACGTGCTACTTAAGAGGTCTTGTAACTTTTGTTTCCAAGCTTTGTGAGAAATATTCCATTTGTACCTGGCACAGTGAAAATGTGCACGCTATAATCTGAAAATTTATATTAAAAAATGAAAGTGGAGTACAAGTGAAATCTCTTATACTACAGCTGACAGGGTCGGCTTAAAAATGCATATTCAGCAACACGGAATCAGGCCCAAAAGAGCATATTAGCTCTAAACATGCAACAACCTTCAGGGAAAGACAGTAAATATTTAGTTGAAAAAATGTTGTTATTGGATGAGTAAAAGTCTTTAATCTAATTTGCATAGTCCCTTGGGAGCACTACTACAGTATGTGTTTTTCTGAACTCCTTTAAACAGTCACTCGTCATGAAAACCCACACTCCACATGCCCTGCAGCTGAGGCTGTCTGCCAATGGAAATTTAGTTAGTGATACATTAAATGCCAGTGGAAGTATAACTTGCATAGAAATTCATATCAATGTATATATATATTTTTGGGGGGTGGGATTGGGTAATCAAAGGAGGTAAAGGACCAGAAAAGGCAGGACTGTGCTGTGTTCTTTTTACCTATCAACAATGTGTGCATTAATAACAACCACTGGATTTCTTTTCAACTTGAATCTTTGACAAGAAATATGTTAATTCTAGTATCTTTTAGATTCTTTTGCGTTCCTCTAAAGTAACTTTTGTGTATATAAAATAGATAAGAAATCACAACCAATTTATAAGACAGAATAATTATCCTCCTTTCATACAAGAATCATTAATCACTAGAGAAAAAACATAGTCATTTTGTCAGCACCATAATGAGCTTTGTATCCCACATGAAAGGAAAAAACAAAGAAAAAAAATGTACAAAGCAATGCAAAATAACTCTATTAGTGAAGAATGTGTATTGTATTTATTCATATACAGAAATGCCTTTAAATTATTCTCTTGAACTGTTGATGTAACATTACAGGTGCTATAACACTTCTCTGTGTGATCTCATGTTCTATACTTTTTTAAAAGACATTAATTTCTCAACATCACAGCAGCTGGTTTTTCGTGCGTCACCTACTCTGCAGTAAATCTGTCTGCCAATACGAACAGAGAAACCACTGACAAGCTATCAAATCACTCAGGCAGCAGCAGTCAGCAGGTGACCACATCAACAAGTGAGTGCAAATGACTTTAAGCAGGGCTTTGCAAAATGTCACTTTCCACACATGGCTGAACAATCTTCACACTCCTGACTAACTGACTAACATGGCCTAACCCTGCTAGGCCTGGCACGGGAAGCACTAAACAGGTCAAGGTTTCCGATACAATTTGGCAAACTGTTACACTGACAGTTACATCTGTATAAGACGGTAAACCCTATGAGGACTATTTCATTTTCAATTCAACTGTATTTTGTTTATACAGTGCCAAATCACAAAACAGTTGTCTCAAGTTAAGACCCAACATAAATACAGAGGAAAGAGGAAGAAAAAACAAATCATGATGATCCCCCAAAGCAAGCGCTTTGGTGACAATGGGAAAGAAAACCTCCCTTTTAACAGGAAGAAACTCCAGCAGAAACAGGCTCAGGGAATTGCAGCCATCTGCCGTGATGGGTTGGGTAGGAAAACAGGACAAAGACACGCTGTGAAAGACAGCCACAGATTAATAATGTAATTAATGATTAAATGGAATGCAGAGTGATGTATAAACACATAGTGAGTGAAGAAGAAACACTCAGTGCATCATGGGAAGCCCCTAGCAACCTAGACCTATTGCAGCACAACTAAGGGAGGATTCAGAGTCACCTGACACAGCCCTAATTATATGCTTTGGCAAAAAGGAAAGTTTTAAGAGACTGTATCTGTCTCCTGAATCCAAACTGGAAGCTGGTTCCACAGAAAAGAGGCCTGAAAGATGAAGGCGCTGCCTCCCATTCTACTGAATTGGGTTTTTCTAACCATATTACACTATTTCACAGTTTTAACTCTTAAATCACACAGCGATCACCCAAAATGCTAGAGTTTGTGTTGATATGCTGTGTGGCCTTTATTTTTAAAGGTTCATAAAAAGGATGATTCATGTAAGTATTTTATTTTAGTTAGGTAAAAGCTCATGAATTAAAAAAAAGTTCAAATGAAAAATTAATATAGTGGGAAAAAAACAACAAAAAACAAACACACAATTATTTAGTACTTTTGATTCACTTCTTGAATTTCAATTCAGACTCAAAAAGGTTTATGATATTGCTGAAGTCTGACTTGAAAGACTATCAAGTGTTATTTTGGAAAGATGCACCAGACTGAGCAAATACTACAGGTTCAGATTTATCTTCTTTGCCAAACTGCAGCATTAACCCTCTGAGATGAAAGAATTGTTCATGTAGAAAACACAAAATGCTACTTACACCATCTTACAGTCACATAATTTTTAAATAAGGTTTCATGCTGTTTAATTAGTATTTATCAACACAAGTCCACATGTTAATATACATAATTGTATATTAACATGCAGTTGATATTCTTCATTGTGACTCTCAAATCAAATGGCTGCTAATTTTATTCCTTTTATCCTCAGACCTCTTAGAATATGCATACTTATATTTTTCCACTTTGAATCAGTATGGTTATTTTAAGCATGCAATTACATCTGCAATGCAAAACAACAATGAATGCGGTGGTGCTGAGCCTACTCTGCTGTGGTCCTGGTGAAATATTACATGTTGAATGTTTTTCATTTAACAGCGTCTCTTTGTTATAGTGTTGTTGTGTTTCACAGCTGGGTATCATTGATTTGCATGGCGAGAGTAGAAAATGAAGTCACCTAATTCTCATGTTATCAACATTTCTTGGTCATTCAATCAAGCCTTATCGTAGTGCGCTGCTGGTCGCATAATGACAGTAATAAATTTAAAAACAAACACCTCCCTCACATTTTAGGTTTCAATAGTTTCACACAAATGTGTGCTTATAATAGCATGCTATTTGTCAGAGAAAATGAATCTGTTGCTACTGTTACTACATTTAAGCCATGCCATGAGCCTGAGACAGTGTTCATATTTTTGTAACTGAAGTGATTACCAGTGATTTACAAATAGATTTAACATTTGTTTCCTTTTGTGATTGTCTGTTCATCTGTTATCTTAAAATCTGATGACAGATTATGAACTTATATACTACTAAATACGTCCTAACACTGAAGTGTGGCTAGTTGGACCACCACAGGGCAATATCACTGAGGAATCAAAAATATTTGGAGTTTTATGAGTCATATATTAACTCTGTGAGCTTCTGGGTATGACTTTGCAAAGTTCTGGCTAATTCCTGCCGGGCTGGGAGACTAGCTTTAACAAACTACTACAGTATGCCAACCCACGTTTTCTACTTACCCTTTGCAGGATCCTGCAGTAAAGTAGCACATTAAGCTTAACTATTTGTAGTGTTTTGCCCCTTTTCTACCAGTTTTTAAGTTCTTACTTTGCTATCTTATTGATTATCCTTCTTTGCCACCCAACCTCTGCCACTTCCAGCCTTTGGCCTCATAATGCAAAACAATTACCTATCAACTCTCCACTGTTATTCCACTGATCACCTTTACTCCACTGATTCTTCCTGAATTGCCTCATTACCACAAAATATGCATCACAATTAGAACCACAACACCTTTGCATACTATAAACCGATTAACTGTGCTTTGGTATCATGTTTTTGGATTTGGCTCCACCAGCATTCAGCCACTAAACCTATCAAAGCTTAAAGCAGCCCAGAATACAATTTTGGCAAAGCTATAGTGGTCAAAACATGAGCATAACATGACTAAATGTCATCATTTTCAGTGGCCTGCATGGCTTTACTTCAGCAGAGATATTGGCGCTGCATCCGTGTTTGAGCAACTGCTCTTGAAACATTTGTAAAGGTCTTAGTTTAACTAGGAAAGGAATGAGGGGAGTCTGCGAGTGCTTCATAGTTTGAATAGATTAAAACTCCAGCAACATTTGTAGTACGAAGAATTTTATTACTTGACTGATGCATTTTGGCTCGTGGCCTTCATCAGGGTCAAGTAGGCGGAAAAGCTCCACTCTTCTTCTATCAGTTTTTCATAATCAGTGATTTTCTGTATTCCTTTTCACATTTAGAATGCACCACTGCTACCAAATTCATGTTTCAGTCTTTGTTCATGTATTTATTTATCCTTCCTGATAAACCTCTGTACAAGATTCCTGCAATTCTTGTAGTTGCCCAGTAACTACACGCCTTCAGACAGCTGCGGACCTTAGAGCTAAAATCAAGAGTACAGACACTAATCTATGAAAAATCTGATGTAGTCTGATAATAGTGAGGGTTAATTATTATTTGCAGATGAGTTCTAAAACATGAACCAGTCAATAGTCTAGAAATTCTTCACAGCTTGACGTCTTTCATACATATTTACAATCTCTTCAGCTACTTCTGTGAGGGTACAACCAAAAACACAAACGTATGGCCTGGTAGACTGGAAGATGGTATAGCAGTGGTCTGGGGTACAAGACATGATGGTGGTAGCATTTCTGAAGTACTTTTGATAAAGTGTGTACCATGCACAACCACAGTCAAAGACTCAGTGCAATGTAAGCAACTGTACTAAAGACAACTGCTTTCTGACCATGTGAAATCTGCCCACTCCTATGATTCAGTGCTACATTAGATTTCATGTTTTGTACACATTATGAAATTTAGATTTATGGGAGCTGATCTGTGCATTCACTGCCATCTGCTATAGTTTAGGACCAACAAGGTCTGTTCAGAGCCACATGTGTCACGGGGTTTGATACAGACTCAGGCGCAGACCAGAAATTCTTGGCAAAAGAGACAGTGCATTTATTTACAGTGAAACACCAGGTGGGAATATATATATACAGTGGGGCAGGGAAAGGGGTCCGGGGCTTCAGGGTCCAGGGGAAAACAGGGATTAATCTTATACAAGCTCCTCTCCTCAGCAGATTCCAAATACACACACGCTCACTCAGGTCAAGGGCAGATCTATACACACACACACAGAAAGACGTCCAGGTTAGAAAGAATCTCAAACTCACAGATTCAGATTTACCAGATTCAGAGAGACTGACGCTGATGGCTCAACGATCCAGCGAAGAATGACACAGGTCCGCCATCATAAATAGTGCTCCAATCAGCTGGGATCGGCTACAGGTGTGACAGTGAGCACAGGTGCGTGGGCCAGGGGCAGGAGCCCATAATGAGCACCGCCCCAGCAGAGGAGAGAGACAGAGAGAGAGAGCAAAAAAAACCAAACAAAACATGTTGCCTATCACAGAGTCAGCCAGCAAGGCACGGGGACCATGACAACATGAAAGCATACGACTTGACCATCAGTTCACTGAGAGAAAACACTTGATTTATTCTCCTTAAATGTACTTTTACATATATTGAACTTGTGACATAGAAATAAGAAAAATAAATAACAAAAAAATGAACAAAAAAATTCAGTCAGTTAACATTCACCACATGAAAAGTAAGAATTCTCTTATTAAGCAGTACTGCAAATTTATGTGGAATTTGAGTTTAATGACAATAATTTGGGGGTAGCACAAAGATATTTCCATGGCAGTTCACTCTCCCATCCACTGGTCTAGATGGCCTAACCTGGTCACACTTGTTTCTGAAAGGTACTGAAAAATTCTATTTCCTGCTATATATAGTATCAAAAAAATGCTTATTACACTACCACACTTTCTCTCCAGGAAATAAGCCACAGTAATAAACAATATTTTCACACTTGGTAGCACTTTATAATAATGTCACACTATTAAGCATTAGTAAGGTGTTAGCAAGTGCTTAATTCATCATTCATATATAAGTACTCCTTTGCATGTCATTTAGACATACATGGATATGTTTATCCATCTGTTACTGTTACACTATGTATAGCTATCACTGCTACTACATCATTGTTAGTAATAATCATAATCATCATTGTCATAATTGTCCTAATAATATATCTGTACCTTACACTGTTACCTTCAAACAGAGAAGAGTACTGGGGACATAAGGTATGTAAGAGGCATACAGCCCTCCACTGTAATATCCTTATAATGTTAAAGCATTAACCAATAATGCCTTATACAGTGATTATACAGTGATTACTACATATGTCACTTTTACTTATTAAGTTGTGATAGAACTTGAAATTGTATCCCAAGTGAGTATATAACAAAAAAAATCTAATACATAGATGTTACCAATTACCATAAGCAGATCATAATTTTCTTACTAATACGGTATATCACTAATCTATTACTTATTATTTTTGCCTCGTACGCATATGTTTGCTTCCACATTAACAACAGTTAACCTCAGCCTGTTGGCCTAATATCCAGTTACATAAATTTTAATGCAACATTACCAGAGTCACTTTGTAATTGACTTGTAATACCTTGTTACTGCCATATTATTACCTTTTTGTTTCTACATTATTGCCTCACTGTCATAACACCAAACTGGATTACATGTGCTATATTTCTACATCTTTCTACATTTTAGGAAGCACTGACTGCTCCTCACAGTTCATAAATCAGCAGGGGGCTCTATGAAAACTATTAAAATAGATGTAATCTGACCTACAAATATATATGTTCAGGTTCAGCTATTTCTATTAGATTATTTTATTTTAATTTTTTAAAATTAAATCTTTAATTTCATGTAGCTATCCCTGTTTTAATTTAAAAAATGCCCATTCAAATGTTTTCCAGTTGCCTCCAGAGCAACACCAAGACTTTCAGTTCATCCCACAGCAACAGAAAAGAGGATGCTTAGGTTTATTAGATTAGATTCACAGGATTTGTTTTAACTCAAGTGTCGTTGCTAGATGTGACTTTATTTTTCAACTACATCAGTGGTGGTGATGAGTCAACACGCAGTTCATTGTGCTTTATTGATTGTATTATTGTTTCCAGCTGCTGGGAGCGATGCAGACGGGAGGTTATGTTTGAGGGTGGTTTCAGGCTGAAGGCAGTTTTATATGTTCCACTGTGTACAGTGACCGCACACTTTTAAACCTACGGGTTTAACAGCCAGTTAATGTCACCTAAAGATATACTTTCTTAGGATAAGCTTATTGTTATTATAGTTATTATTAGTAGTAGTATAAAGCAGGAGTTTATCTCGGGCTGTATTTTTGGTAGATCTACTCATCAATCACAAAGGACTTTTTTAGCTGGTTTCTGTGCAGGTTCAAATCGTAATGGAATAAACAATTGTAAACTGTAAACTGCAATGTTCACTACTACTTGCATTTCTGTCAGGAATCTGTTTTTGTTTGTTTGTTTTTTCTTACAGTGCTACTAACTTGATAAAATGTGGTCTGCTTTTCTATTGGGGTCTTATGTTTTTGTTGTCCTTCTTCTTCTCTCCTTGCTTTCTCTAAAGAGAGAAAAACAAAGAGAAGACCAGGAATCAAATCAATGTGAAGCCCTGGAGTATAGTCAAAAGTCACCACATGCTCATTTAAAAAAGAAAAAAACAACAACAACATCCATACACTGTAGAGATGAGTGTGTTTTCTCACTTGTAATAAGCTTGTGGACAGAAACATGCTCCAAAACATGTTCAGTTTTCAGCAGTAAGTGGTGAAATGCTGTTTAATATTTACCAGATCTGAATAATACAACAACATTGCAGAGCAAAATTGTCAACATCAACCACTGCGTATGAAGTACTCCATCTCCAAGATAAATCCTCCACATCTGAACCCTGTTTGTGAAAGTGAGCAAATGAGAACAAGCCACATACAACCAAACAACATGAAGAATTCAACTATCCTGGTTGTATTTCTTCCTTTAAAAAAAAGTCAGAGTGCAGTGCAGTTGTTGAGCCTGACGCGTCTGTCAAAACAACATCTTCAAGTAGGCTGCGATTTTACTTATCTATTTTAAGCACAAGTCAGCATCCAACATTCCATTAACATGGAGATGTGGCATGCATTACCACTTAATTGCCACTTACATTCTGGGGGTCAGTCATTATGCAATCCTTACGTGCATCCTAAAATTGATAACACCCACAGACTTTTATTTTGACCTGATTTGAATGTTATCAGCACACTGAATGACTATTATCAGTTGTTATCAGTCCTATACTTATCGCTATTAGGTGTGCTCCTCTATCTTCTAGCCAGCTCAGTTGGCTGTTATCATCCATTGTAATCTGTAAAAAACAGAGTACCACAGATTATAGGAATTTCTAACACTCAGTGGTAAATGTCATAGCAAACTCTCAAATACAGCTTTGTAATGAGTGCTTTACATTGTAAATGGGGTAATTTTACTATAAATGTGTGCTTTCCTATACCTAACCAGTACCTTTAGTGTCTTATGTTTAAGAAGCCTGTTCCTTTAAACATTAGTTAAAAAATGAACCCCAGATACTTGATCAGTCAAGAATTTTAATGAAATGGTGAATGAAGGATAGTTGAATATTTCCCTTTTCTTAGAATTCAGCAGCTATGTCAAAATATGAATTCTTACATTAAAAAGAAGACTTCAAACCTATAACGTGGATATACAGAATCAATAAAATGGCAACATTGTAGGAGAGGAAAATTGCTCCAAACTTAAAATATAAAACTAAAGAAAAAAGAAACCAAACAAATCACCCAACAGCATCCAAAACTGGGAGAAAAAAAGTAAATAAATCTGATAAAGGGTGATAATAACAATATCTTGGTGAACAACTAGGAGACACTACAAAGACAATGAAGATGCTATAGAAAAACAACAGAATACATCAAATAACAGTACTTCTTCCCTTGTCACAACAGGGAGTTGTTTTATTCAGTCTGTGAAGACAATCTAGTTTTGAAAAAAAAAAATTTAACAGAATGTTTTATATGTGCAGGCTGTACATGACTGCTGATTGATGCCATAGTTATGGAAATCAATTGAGAATGACAAAATTCATGGCTGCATGATGACCTTGTCTGGCCATTCTTGACAGAGAACTGAAAGCAAAGAGTGACTGGAAGAAGACAAAAAAGGGAATGCAGCGGACCAAATTGAACGTCCGACTACTTATCTTAACATTTTTCTTTTTTCTTTCTGAAACCATTTGAATTTGGATGAAGGGGTACTTTCATAGTTCTTTAAAACCATGGTCCATTGGCATGAAACCAACCAGCTGCAAATGGTTTTCACTTTGGCAGGAAGACATAATTAATGAAGCCCATCTAATGACTATTAGCTAAGTGTGGCCCTGAGCAGAGGGGCAAAATGATGATTTTAATGAAAACCATCAAATTGAACCATCCATTGGATAATTATCTGTAAATTTGTTTAAAGTATTTCATTGAGTAGTAGTTAAACCAGATATTGGCTAACTTATGAGTCAGCAGGACCATGACACTTGAGACCCGTGGACTTCAGAGACTTCAGAGCTTTCTCAATTAATTTCAGGAGGCAAAGTACAAATATAGGTGATTTTGTTCCTCTTGCTGTTGTTCTTTTTGCTACCTTGGCATTCACAGGGTACTGATGACACCCCTCCTTTATTTGAGCTGACATTAATAATTATCTTTTGTCTATTGTGAGTGTTTCAACTGTATAGATGTACTCCAAAAGTAAGATTGGGATTATTGTAATAGAGAGTGGAGGTTGCAGGCACAAATTCACTTCCAAGGTAAATGGAGAACAGAATAAGAGCTGCAGAATCAACATTTGTAGCATAAGGTGATGCCAAAACCTGAACTCATTCAGTGTTTGTGGAGCTTTAACTTTATTGTTTATTATACAAAACGATGTATGCCTCTCTCTCTCTGTATTTTTTAGCACAGAGAAGTACTAAATGTGGTAATATTTAAGTGGTTCACTTTTGCCAAGAAGTGTCTGTCAGTCACATATTATAGAAATAGCTTTATATCTACTCTGTGTAACTCTACTGCCAAAATCTTTCTCTAGCTTGTTTTCAGTCATGCTCACAATGTGCCTCCAGGGATGTCAATGCCAGTCATTCAGCGCGTCCACCACTGTGGGTTAGACAGAAATGTATCTACAGTGACTGGATAAATCGCTATCATATGTTTTAGTGACACGCATGGCTCCTAGACATCAAATCTTAATGACGTTAATGATTCCCCGACTTTTCCTTTAGCGCCATGGGGTTGATATGTGTGGTTTTTAAGTAAAACATTTTCTTTGATGTTGATGTGAATGTTTCCCACAGGATGATTTGTCTTAGCTGTTGTGATCTCTTAATTTTTCATTTTCCACCACGCCTGGGCAGCAATGTGGGTGGCATAGTGGTTAGCGCTGGTGTCTCACAGCAAGAAGGTTCCTGATTTGAACCCCAGTTGGGACCCATTTGTGTGGAGTTTGCATGTTCTCCCTGTGTCAGCATGGATTTTCTCTGGCTTCTTCCCACAAGCTAAAGACATGAATGTGAAGTTAGCTTAAGATTCTGAATTGGCCACGGATGTGAGGGATATATAGAAGCTGGTTTAATTGTGCGGAATAAAGCACTGTATGAATCTATGGATATAATGGCCAAAGCCGTTTGAGTAGTTGGTAGACTAGAAAAGCACTGTATAATTGCCATTAAATTATATCTGGTTCAACTGTAAGTTACTCATAGTTACTTTTTCATGCAGCTTGTGCTACTGAAATGACATATTCATCCACATTAGCAGTGGTTTGTTTTTACTGGTTTACAATGTGATGGCACATCTAACATTTTATTGACTATATTATGTAAACACAACATATTTTATGATTGGTATTATTTTAAAACAAGCACTATAAACATTCATTTCAATTTCATATAGCTAAGATGAAATGTGCTGTATTTTTTTAAAAAAAAAGTGTTTCTACCCTTTGTAATAGGAATATTTTTAAAAGGTGTTAAACTCATGTATACTTCATTCCATGTATGTACTTTT
Organism: Oreochromis niloticus; assembly: GCF_001858045.2. Classification (NCBI taxonomy): domain Eukaryota; kingdom Metazoa; phylum Chordata; class Actinopteri; order Cichliformes; family Cichlidae; genus Oreochromis; species Oreochromis niloticus. Next base: position 13,824,416 of record NC_031966.2, on the reverse strand, counting down.
TCTAAAGTAAGTCCAGTCTAGTGCAGTGGAATGGAAATTAGAAATAAGGTGAGAAACATTTGAATGTAATTTACCATGTACAAAATGTTATTTGGTCTCTTATTATTACTGTTATCTAATTATTTGTGCTATAAATAGTCATGGCTATGGCTAATGGTCTTGTGTGAACTGATGTATTTTTTTACCTCATGTTTGAAGTCCAATTATTTTGAGCTAAGAAATTATAGCTTATCTCTGTTCCATTTTCCCCTTTGTTTTTCTTCTGTTCACAACTTTGTACATATGCATATGAAGTGCTGTTGACTAAGATTTACATAAGAGAACCGTGTGTATGCATGGCTTCATAAATCTGCACTTTGAAGCTTCAACATTAGAACTTGAGCCACTGCCATATTTAGAATGTGCAGTAATAAACGAATAGTAGTAAACGTGATTAGCAGGCTGCATTGATAAACTCTTAGAATTTGACTCACCACAGCTGAAGAGCCGAGAGTTTATATACTAAACAGCGATCCATGGTATTTGTCAGATAAATCCATGTTGCTGCAAAATGCTCCACAAGGTACAAACACTGTCGAGAAGTCCAGTACAGTGACTCCCAGGTATCGGCTACTGCTGCCATTAACTTTAAGCTAGTTACTGAACTGCAGTTCTGTTTTATAGTAAATGGTATAGTAGCTTTTCAAGTTTCCTTCGTTGTACTTGATGCCCAGAATTGCTATGTGCAAGAAATGCTCTGGATTTGTAGATGCGATGGACATCTCTTTTCATTGTGTGAAAATGAAACATGCTAGAAACTGCATCTAAAAAAAATCACTTCGATTTTCTTGTTTGTCAAGAAAGTCAAGAAACAGGCATAGATTTATGAGGCACAATCACATCTGCAACAACTAGGACAGGGCTCGTGGAAGCTGGCTGTCACGTGAATGGATGAAAGCTGGAGAGGGTTTGAAGTTAAGACACAGGAAGAGATAGAAGTGTCCGGGTCGGAGGGAGGTTGGTGGCTGGTGTTGAAGAGGAGGTCTCTTAGGGTGGAGAGAGAGCACATGGATACGATGTAGTAGGCAGTGTGCAAATTAGTTTGGGGGCTTCAGCGGTACAAGTCAAGTGCTGAGTTCTTTGTTTTTCAGTTGCTCACATAGCCTGTAGGAAAACAGGGTGACTAGTCAAAATTTGCAGCTTGTGCCAAGCCCCCCTGTCCTACTTGTTTGTCCCAGATCTGCTGATGCAGTTCTCTCCCTTTCTACATTTTTTTTTCTACAGCTGTGGGCATTTATTATTCAAACCATTCCTTTTGAATTCTCCCTCTTTCGTGCTTTGCATGAGGATTAGCGATGCAGCACTTGTTATTTTTTTCAAAGTAATAGCCAAATATATTAGTAACGTAAAATGGGATAATCAAGGTGGAATTTGTTTTTCTTTCCATTTGGCAGGACAGTATACCAGTTCGGTGCTTCTTACAGGGCTTATACTTACTCAAAACAGCTCAGTATGTTTAGGGCTGAGTGGATCTTGGGCTGTCTAAGGATGTAAGAGCCACTCCCTAAGGGAAAACAGATTCAAGCCAGCTGCATCCATACTGCACTACATGGGGTATTTTTCCAACTGTGTTTTTCTTCTACTCTTGCACAAAATGTTTGCGTTTCAGTTTCAGTGTCCTGTAAAATATTTTTAATTATATGCCAAGCGAGTAGGCTTACTTGTTCATCTCATGGAAAATCAGTGAGTGCCCTCCTACCTCACCCCCTCAAAATCAACTTGTGTGTGTTAAATAACTTTAGCATGTAATGAAGCTATATAAATTGGTTCATACTATGACAACTCTCAAGTGACAGACCTTTGGCATAGGCGTGAGCTGAAATGTGACATGGCTTCACTAGGTAAGTTAAAATTATTGTACACAGAACGGAGTTCATTCTGGGTGTTTCGGGGGGAAACTTTTGTCTGATTTATATGAGCTGTACTGTGTTACACTCTTGATTTCAGATGGCTCAGTAAAATAGAAAACAAATTCACACAATCAAAGAAAGAAATATAGGAAGGCAATGCCGTATCAAAACTTTTTTTTCTTTACTTTTCAAGTTTCTCTTGTCCAAAGAATGTTGTTACAGAGTTTTTTCTGGCTTTGTTAGAATTTCTTTCTTTCGTTTTTCTTTTCCTTTTTTTGTTGGCAGAGTCTGATCTGGGCTCTCTGTTCTCAAGGCTTATGAATCGTTTGCACCTTATGTGAACCTCAGTTTTTTACTCGCTATTCCTACTTCCTGAAGTGTTCTTCACTTGGCTGGATGTTGCAAAAAGGTTTTCTGTGATTGTCCACTACTGTTTTTTGTGACTTTTTATGTTGCTGAGCTCACAAGGCTTTTTTTTATTTTGGTCTCAGAATATCCCAAACTGTTGTTTTGGCCTCTCCTAAGAACTTTTCTCTCTCTGTGATGGATTTCTTTTGATTTTGTAGTCCATGTATATATTTATTTATATATTTATTTGCACTGAGAGCTCCTTTGACGACATATTGTGGGTTCGCAGAAACGGCTTCAAAATGGAAATGCTATGCTTGGAATAAACTTCAGACCTTTTACCTTCCTAGAAGTGTCTCATGTCTGCCCATGAAATAGCTTTTGATTGAATTGTCCAACCAAATGTGAGGCCCCGAAAACAAGGAGTCGTTTTAATTTGATCTTTGATGCAATGTTGTGCTGTATCCACAATTCAGGGTCATTGTATTGAGCTACGTCCAAGTACTTTTACACCACTTGCTACATTCACCCATTCACACATAGACTCGTAGATGCTTTCTTTCATGTTTACGATGCTTTTTATCAGTCACAGAGCAATTTGGGGGTCAGTATCTTGCTCCTAGACGCTTTGACTTGACGAGCAATTCTACTCTTCAAACTACAGCCACCACAGATGGTGTGTTTTCAAACAGCTCAGTAAATAAGGAAAAACACTTCACACTGTCAAAGTACAAGGGTAAGAAGGCAAAATAGATGATAAATGGAAAAAAAAGGCAGTACACTGTTTATATTGCACAGTCTTGCTTCATTGTCTGATTATTAGGCCGAGACAACACATCCACACTCACACCCTTGACAGCATTCTCTTCCTACTCACGTGGAGCCATCAGTGATACCAGACTGAACATCTAACATAATGCCAAAAGGGCTTTCTGAAGTGATTCTCAGAAGTTCATTAAAAATCTTATCTGAAGACGTTTTAAGTGATGTGATTAGGCTTCTGGAGGACCCCAGAGTTTCTGTGAAGCATCCCACTGGTTGATATCTCATCCTCTTTATAATTAATTTCTCTCCCGTGACACACAGCATCCAATACTGTTCAGACATTCTAAGACGCATTATGCAATAATTACACTGAGATTTACACTCTGTGTGGATGAATTATTAACCTGGTAAATAGTCAATATTTTCAGACTCGGCAAAATAGACTCATTCCTTCTATTTACACAACAACTTCTCGAGGTAATTTGGGTATTTTTATGCATTTAAATTGTTGCTTTATTGTCAGCTTTTAAGTTATTTTAAAGTTACTATTCATTATTCCATTTTTTTTCTTCCAGCTTTAAAATCTCTTTATTGGTGCAAACACTATTACTGGACTGAATTCATTACCCTAAGGTTGGATCATGGTTAATTTAAATTGTTAACTTGCAAGACTGGCTATACCAATCTTTGTAATTTCCTGCAGACCAATTGCATTCTCTGAAAATCCTATCACGTACCACAACAACTTTGTGGCGTGCAGTAAATTATTTCCGACTGTCACTGAGCTATTTCAGCATTTTCTAGTTGACCCTGCTAAACAAAGCACAGCACTCCTCGGTGCCCTCTCTCACTTTTGTGTTGACTAAACTGCACAGTTACTTCTTGTTCTTTCAAAGCCCATTTCTTGCTCACTTTCCCAAGGCTATCCATATCACCTGAAAGTCATCCTGCGATATGCACCTACTGGCATGATCAACAGCGAGAGTGCCACAAGGGAAATGTAAACAGCAAGAAAACCCTTTGGCTATGTGGTTTCCTGTTCACTGGCAAGTCAATTAAGCAGCAAATGACCCCTAGAATCTACTGTAATAAGCCAAGCGATACAAAATTGCCTTTAATATATCATAATGATGACAGTAATTGGATTAGACGGTTGATTGCATTTTCTCCAGCTGTAAAGATACTTCAGTAACAAAACAATAAAAATAAAAGTGCTGCCAATAAAAGTAAGCTATAAAATTCAGTCTTTTAGTTCAGTGGTTCAGGGGAACTAAGAACCACACGGACAAGCTACACTTCATTTTTTTTTTTTTTTTTTTTGCAAACAAAACACTTTTTTCCCCTTTAAACCCAAAATCAACATAATTATTGTTTACTTAATGTTACAAACTGAAAATTACAGTGGAGTGAGCCATGCTAATCAAACACAGATTACAGCAACACTACCACACCTTTGAGGGAAGTCTTACCAGTCATTATCGCTACAATGCTGAAGTGGCTATGTAAAGGGTACAGGTGCAATGAAGTACAAGTAGGTGTGCAGGAAAAAAATCACCTAAAAGATACAAGAGCTTTGATATTCACAGCATGAGCCACACGTAGCTCATGCTGTGTGTTGCAGCTGGCTCATTAGTGTTATCTGTTATCTTGTTGTTATTTGGTTTAGATGTCTCGCACACTTAAAGGTGCTGATTGTTAGAGTGATCTTTATGTATAAAACCTTCCACAAAGCATTTACCCTTTGGTTATTTCTCCAAACAGCTGATTATAGTCCAAACATTTGATTTCAGCAATCTTTGCAGTTGTGTGAGACACAAATCAGGTGAAAGGCTTTTTAATCGAGCCACAAAGTCTGTAGAGGAGATTTGTGATAGTGATAGTGATTTTTATTTGAAATCACTATGAATAATTATGGTCCAGCAGCAGCCCAGATATTAGTAGGGCTTTCAGTGTGGTAGTGTTTGAAGTTGATTTTGCAGAATGTGTGTAACAAGTTCTTGATTGTGTTCTTGCATTCAACCTAAAGTAAGGTTTGATAAGGCAGCATTTTCTTGGTAAAACAGTTCAAAGATAGAGCTAAAATTCAGCGAGTTCAATAAATGGGTGTGATAAGAAAATCCTACCAAAGGGCATGTGGTCTGCCATTCTGCCTGCTGAACCAGCTCTGGTGAAGAATCGTCATTGCTCACAGACTGGATCGCCATCAGTCACATTTGTTTTCAACTTGGAAAGAGAAGAAGTAAGCAAATTAGCATTTTCTTGGCTAATATAACCAAGAACAGATAGTTTCAGTTTCAGCACCAGGATCCCAGACTGGTAAGAAAAGATCTGATTGAAATCGGAAGTGGTACTCATGCATGCTGCATGGTCTTGATGATCACATTTGTCAAAGGCTCCACCATTGATTTTGGGAGATAATTATCTTGAGTATGTGACCAAGGTCATTCCACTGGTTTATTGCAAGTGAGAGAATCGTCTGCTGAAAACTGGCTGCTCCATTACCATTTCATGAGCTGATAATGACTGAATGATATTATCTTCACTACCAAACCATTTTCTATCCCACCAAGATCTGTTTGATTAATTAATCATTCAGATTTCATTTCCATTGTGTACATTTATAGTTCTGTGATGAGGATTTGATAAATATTTATACCCTTATTTCATGATTTTGTATCAAGTGCCCAATTAAACACTTTATTGTGTCTTAATTTGAAAATATCAAATTCCACTAAAGAGCTAACAGGAAAATACACAGAGCAAATTTAAGATAAAAAAAAACACTTTGTATTTAGTTAAAGTTTTTAAAATCAGAATTCTGTGTCTCGATACTGTTGATATTTGTGTGCTACTGATTATGTACATGTGCAGGTGCCATGTTTTCACAAATGACCTGCAAACAAATCTTTAAGAGAGTTGCAGGTTTAGAAAACTCACAACCCATCATATAATTTTCAAGTCTACCACTATTTGCAGACATTTTGTATTATATAAGAAAATATGAGGACACATCAAGAAATTTCACATCAAAGCTGGCTGAAAATCAGCCACCTCATTGTTATGTTTTAGGAATTTGGATACACTCTTTTGATGTACCTTTCAAAGCCACTCACAAGCACATTGTCTGTCATCTGCGTGTGTTCTCCAAGGGCTTACAAAAGGTGGAAAATAGATCTAATCTAATGCACAAGTCAGAGCAAACAGTCTGTCCCAGTAAATCAGTGTTTCACAGCAGACAGAAACCCAGATTAATTTCAGTGTTCTTAAAAATAGTGGGCATTGGGTTGCTGATGGGTCTAATGTGAATGATCGTATTTGAATTGTACATTTAATGAGTGTTTAAGTTTAAAGTATATTTATATTTACTGTTTTTATGTTAAAATGTATTATTGGAGTGAACTTTGACAACAAAGCAAAACAATCTAATGTCACAAAAATTGCATCATATTACAATTTATTGTTTTTATAAAAATTTGTTATAAATCTTTCTACATTTCTGAATACTAGTTATCAAGGGTGGCAGCTAATTGCAGCAGCCACCAGGCTTGCATGGCATTTGATTTTGGAAACATCTTGCACAGTTTTCATATCTTTGGATTTACATCAAATTTCAGAAAGTAGCCATCCCTGTGTGTGAGAGATTAAGTTTACATATCAATTTTCCATTCAGAAGCTATGTCACGTATCTTCCAGCAATATATGCTCTGCTCAGTACAGTGTTTGGCAACCACAGAGTAGAGTACTTCTGGTAGTTACAGTCACAAGCAGCACTTGGTGAAGTTGGTTAAAGATTCATTTCTGAGTATTAGTGCGAATTCACAACACAACTCATGTCTAGGCACTTTATACTTCCAAGGAAAGACTTGCATGCAGAGAGAGACATGCAGTGACATAAAGCACAAGACACAAAGTGGTTGTTAACCACAAACTAGATCAGGGTCTCATCTAATTATAAAGGGAGCACAACAATAGGAGAAGACAGAAAATGGTACAGAATATAATATTATCTAGGTTTATTCACCATTTGTTTTTTGTCAGCAAATCAAGCAAGTAACTGGCCTAAATACACATGTTTTATTATTTTTTTAATACTTTGACTGAAACTTTTTGAACAACTAACCACTGAAATTTGACATAATAAGCATTTGGGGCTTAACACAAATTAGCCCAACTGAAATCTATAAGATATTCTTCATTTTTTTCTTATCTATATATTATAAATGATCTTCCTCCAAGCCATGATGAGTCCCTGAGTCAAAAATTGTAAATGGGCCCTATTGGCATGATTATTGTTAGCTTTTATTCCAAAAAAACATTAGAGATAGTCAAAGAAAGCCTGTAATTCTCTGCAGTTGATCAGTCAGTCAATGTATGGATCAATAATTCTATGAACTCACTCGGTAAAAAAATATATGATTTTAATTGCTTGTTGACCAGCAGTTTGGTCAATATCTGTTTCCTATAAATGCACTACATAAGCAATCTGACTTGCCTTGCTTTTTAGCTATTAGCACTTACACTTTATTCTGATGAACCTCTCATTTATGGTTTGGTTTTTTGTTGGTTGGATTACAGAAGAAGTCAAACTCTGCTAAAAACTATGTTATCAAAGGAGGGTATCCAGGGCCCTTGATTGGCCTTTGCTGCCCAGGGCTATTCATTCAGATAATTGGATGTCCCTTTGAAAATGTTTACTCAGACTGAAAGAGCCACTTAGAGTGCCACAGAATAAAAGTGAGGAGTGATTGCCAGCATGCAATTTGAGACTGTCCATCATATGGATGGTGATACTCTGCTATTTTTTCCACATGACTATAAATGGTTATGCAGATCTACAAATAGAATACTGCAGTCTGCAGTGGTTTTGAATGCCCAAAGTTCTGCTAGTCATTTAATTTCTTATTGCTGCCAACATAGATACACAATTGTATATGTGCAAATGCATATACACACATATTTGCACTATCAACTAAAGACCTTTTGAAGCAGGAAAAGAACACTGATCTGTTCAAAGGAGCAGTTTCTTAATTTCCTTTATTTAACTTTAGCTAACAAAAGAACTTTTTAAATTCACCGGCTTTGAATGTTATCAGTCTTTTAAATAATAAGAAAACACATTTTCAATGGTGAAAATAATGTTGACATAAGACACGATTAACACTTTAGAATCTTAGGTTTAGAAAGATAATGATTTGAGTTTAGGACAAAAATTTACTTTAGTCAGAGCCTGGAGATGGTACACTGTGCTGATGTTGAGTATGGGACTAATACATGTTTTGCATGATACTGACAGCAGTGGAAATGTGTACTTATTCAGTTACCACAAGAGATAGTCTGTGCAATCTGGTTTTGGTCAGTGATCAGATATGGCTGATTACACCATCTGTCCTGCTAGGAGTGTACTAGTTGTTGTTGACAACTATTTGAGTTATGAGAATGAGCACATGTGATAACATTTAAAGCAGGCATTTCAATTTTATTCATCTGAAATATCAATTAAGGCTTAAATAAGAACATGATGATGAGATGATATCACTAAATGCTCATCAGCCACGTCTAGTGCAAACTAATGTACTAGATGCTAACATCATGCTAACATCAGCAAAGGTAAATATTACAGTGAGTGACATCAGTGTATCAGTTTATCAATTATATGTTTAGACTAACCAGGCAACATTTTCTTCATTAATTAGTTGCACCTACAATATAGTCCTTTTCTAGACTTACTTACTACCCAAGGTGTTCTATACTGCAGGCCACATTGATGCAGTGCATTATTCTACGCACCTTAAGAACTTTCCCTAAGATACAACACTGCTAACCACTGCACTCCCTACGCGGCCAGACACGTCACTGATGCCACAAACTATTACATCACATGATGTAACAGATAATGGCCTCACAGAAGAGTCCTCACAAATCAAGACCATTGTTGGCATAGGTGAAAAAGGGAGTGACATGCATAGATTCAAATTATGCTGTCTTAAGTTAGCATGCAGCAATACAGAGCAGTATCAATCTATTTTACTAGTGTGCAGCTTAATCCTGTGATTAAAGGGTGAATTCAGAGGCACCTAAAGAAAAAAGTAAACACTGAAGTGCAGAACGCAGAGATCTACAGAAATGTTTTTGAGGGTTAAAGGAGGCTGGAATCTGTGTGAATTGTAGTTTTTCAAGCCCGTTAGAGGGTTTCACTGTGTAGCTTAAGAGTCTAACACACTCTCATTCCCATAAAATGCTGCCATTTTTTCAAAGCCATTTGTACCTCAAAATGTACATACGTCACATCCTCACCACACTTTCTGTGGTGGTAATGGGTTACATCAATAGTGAGACAGGTGTCGCTCCCTACACTATACATCACTCACTGTGAATTTTCAGAATCAGAATCAGAATACTTTATTCATCCCTAGGGGAAATTATCTTTCGTTACAGTGCTCCATTATAAACAAACATTAACAGAGACAGACAATACACTAACTAAGAACAGCACAATATATACAGGCATATATATACATAAAAGTCACTTATTAATAAATAGCTGAAAAAGAACATGTGCAAGAAGGGTGTAGCTGTTGCAGAGTGTTCACCATAGATTCTATGTGGAAGGTGTGTGTGTTTGTGTGTACATGTTTAGACATCCTTGTGAGGACCAAAAATTGGAATGATACTATACTTGTGGGGATCAACAGTCACAGGCTCAAAATGTGCTTTTAGTGTCAGGCTATGGTTAGGTTTAGGCATTCATTCTTGATGGTTAGGGTCAGGGTAAGCAGCTAGGGAAAGCATGATGTCAATTAGATGTCCTCGCTAAGATAAGAAAACAAGTGTGAGAGTGTGTGTGTGTGTGTGTTGGGGGGGCAACATACAAACCTCTCAGAAATGTCTCATTTACTGTAGATTTATTATGATACTGTCTCACTACAAACAACTCATTTTACACTACACTACACATAGTGCTCTCTTACCTGAAATGACAACATAGTGGGCAACATAGTAACTAATCCTTACTCAGTATGATTAATTATTTAATCATTAGTTTGTTAACACCACAGTACTTGCAATTGGATAGATAGACATTGTACACAAATAGCTAATAAATGACACTCACAATGATAGCTCGATATTAAAAATCAGTGTGCCTATCCAATATCAATCATGACTTCCTGACATGTGTTGCTGAGCCACTCAGTTACATAATATGAAAAAGAGAGTTTATTAAGGGCTGCATTGACATTATACTGACTTCATCAATCCCAGTCAGCCTTTAATTATACAGTGAAAGACCCCTTTTGTATGACAAGAAATAGGGATTTTTATTGAGCATGATTAACATGTGTTGATGTGCCATCCTTTGTAGTGTTTGGCAGCTGGCCTCTGTCTCTGTAGAGATGCAAACATTCAGTTCATGTTGAACAAGACACAAGAAAAGAGTGGGAGCCGTGAGACACGCAATTGCCTGGTAGCTAGGCAACCCTAGAGAGCTGCTCTGGTAGACCTTGAGATGTCTACCATAATATCGAAGGCAAGTATTACTGTGGAAGCTAGCTGGGACTCAGGACTGTTTTTTCCTGCTCAGAGAAATGTCAGACTAAGTTGACAGGATGAATCAGAATTTTGTGGAGTGAATAAATTTTGGATAGGTTTCTTAAATAGGCCACCTCAGAGGCTTCACTTCACCAAAAGGAAGAAAAAAACGCACTCTGGAGCTCAAAGAAAGATTTCATCTTGCATTTAAAGTAATATACATGTACTCCCTATAGTATTAGTAAAATCATGTTCACGTTCATTTCAAACATTTTCCTCAAACTGTCTAAGGAAATATAAAATAAACAAATCAAATTGAAAATCTGTTGAAAATTGTCTGTTGAATGTCTCTTCTTGGAATTACATTATATGTGGTTAATGGTATAATGTTTGCCATTTCAGCTAGTTACAGTCAGATAATAAATATGGACTTAAACAACAGACTAATTTTTCAATTTGCAGCAAATTGAAACATGTTAGGAATTATAACTCTTTAATATATAAACCACGCTTTTTCAAGGGTCCACTGGTAATTAAAAAATCATCATGGAACGATATAGACTATTCTTGTGTTATTTCATCATCATCATCTAAGCAGGCAAAAGAGCTTGAATAGGTCTGGTACCTGCATTTGGAGGCTTTGAAGCCTGAGTTGAAGAAGTTCTCAATGCAAGTCAGACATAATAAAATAAATCCACCAGAGATATTGAATTCGGATTACTGGGACTGTGCAAATCAATAAATTGATAAATTCATTAAAAAAGGCCTAGACAATGGCAAACAACAATGGATCCTTTCCATGGTTAGGAAAAAAATCTTTCACAAGATCTAGCTAACCGAAGAAAAAGTATCACTGCATAAAAAGTTGAGTTCACAGAAAACACAGAAGGGTTGCCACAAGATGTAACAACATACCAATTTAGATTTTACAAAAAAGAGGTCTGGTTTATGCCTATCAGAAGCATACGAAGATAAACTGAAGGCAGAAAGAGAGAATAATTAGAGAACAACAACCCCCAAAACTGAAGGCTGAACTGGAAATGGACCACAAAGGAGGAAACCCATTCTTTAGTAATGCCTATAAGCAGTGTTGGGGAGTAACGGAATACATGTACCGGCGTTACGTATTTAAAATACAAAATATGAGTAACTGTATTTAGTTACAGTTACCGTTTAAAAAGGTGATATTCAGAATACAGTTACTTTGTTGAAATAAAGGGATAACATGGCGGTCTTTTCCTATACGCATGGAATAGTGCAGCCTTACTTAATGTCCACCCTACTGTTACTCATTTTATATTAAGATTTAAAAATCTAGTTGGTATTGATATGGTGAGTAGCCTTCAGTAATAGTAATAAATCACACAGCAATAGTACATTCATGTAGTTGTAAAAAGCATGATAATATATTAGGTAATCCAAACATGTTACTCTCATTGAGTAACGTTATGGAATACATTACAAAATACATTTTGGGGCATGTATTCTGTAATCTGTAGTTGAATACATTTTAAAAGTAACCTTCCCAACACTGCCTATAAGTTTGATAATTCAAAATATAATTGCCTGCAAAGACCAATTTTGAGCGTTTGTGTTTAAAATGGACATATTATTTTTACATAATATTAAAATTTTCAATAACACTCAAGTCCTGGAAAAAAAAGGCTAATATAATGGTTTCAAGTTCAAAACCGTTTACATATTTTTGTTTGACTACTTTAATTACGGCTTAAAAAAAATCAGTACTTGAATTTGATCCCAGTCGTTTCATTTCAAATGTATTGTACAGAGTGAAAAATTATGGAAACTGTGTCACAGGTTAAATATAAATCTTACCTCTGTTTCATTATTCATAGCTGTTTCACTTTACCATGTGGACATCTGAAACCCTATGCTCCTGTTCATGCACAAAAGTCTGGTTTTGTGGGACTTAGTGGCTGCCAGATAAAAGCAAAGCAAAGTGATTCACCTGTGGCAAGAGGAGCCCTTTGCTTTTAGGGGTTGCTCACCCACACACAATGCCGGTTCAAAGCATCCTTACTGGAGAGAGCAAGGCAGAAGTCCAGGCACAGACAGCGAGAGGGACAGAGTAGATATCCGAAAGAGAGAAGATGAAGAAGAGGTGTCAGAAAGGAGAGAAAGAAAGAGAAGATGGTGAAGCAATGACACAGGAAATAGAATGGGGCAGAGAAAGTGCTGTGGATAGAAGTGGGGATACAGATGGGGTGGGGTGGGGGGATTCGGGGGGGTTGGAACTGCTCAGCTGGCTATGAGAGCAACAGCAGCGTGGGCACTCAAGTAGAATATTTTTCCAACATCATGGCAAGAGAGCCTCTGAGTACCCCTGTTATTAGCCGTGTTTGTGTTGCTGAGCCTTCTCTTTTCTAAAGGAAACAAGTGGCTTATGGTACTGTACTACTGTTTTCCAAAAAGAAAAAGAAAACAAAAGCATTTTAATGATCGCATGATTCTAGGTTTGATTTTCTTTTTTTTGGGAAATGTTTTCTGATTAGCACGTGAGACGTTAAAAAAAACCCCACATTTAATTTTTTTATTCTGGATACCTACCACTCAACCAATACCAAATGATAATACAAAGGAATCATCTTGCTTTTATCATACAAAGGATTAATTTTAATATTTACAATGCTCAGAGCAAATACCTCCTTACCCATGAGAATAGAGTATGTTGCTCTTTGGCACAAATCTGAATTGCAAACAATTTGCCTCAGAAAAATTATAATTGCAGCATAAATCTATTGATAGAGGTGAATTTAAAGTTAAAAGCAAAAAAAATATTGTGGATGGCAATAACAAAGGAGTACTTTTCCTGCATTTCAGATAATATTTACATTTATACTTTGACGATCATTTCGAGGCTATACATTTGGGCAAATATTTGTGTTCTATTGAGATCCTCCTATTCATGCAAATTAACTGCATGCTGTATGACCAAATGTTTGTGCATTTTGGAGGTGTTTCCCCTCTGCTGTGATCAGTGTTGGGGTCATTACTCAAAAAAAGCAATTATTACACATATTACACAGGGCACATTTCTTAAAAGTAATGAAGTATGTTACTTACGTAATTGCTCCTAGGAGAGAGTAATTCATTATACTATTCATTAAATTTCATTTCACTCTGTAAAATGACATGAAACACACTGTCTCATAATTACTATTTAACAATATAAACCTATAGGCTACCGTCCCACACACCAACACAAATCCCTATCCTAATGAGGACACACGTGTCTTAGTATTTAGGTATGAACACAAAGCTGACAGCACAGAGCAAAGATGAAAACCAGCACAAAGTAATCACCACAGGCTACCTGCAGAAACATGAACAGGTAGTCTGCCTGCTCGTCTGTTTGATACCTGCTGCAGTTCAGGCTGTGGCTGCTGGGCTGGGTTTGGCTTTCCCTTAGCTTTAACTTCACTCTTTGTTCTTGGCTAGCTTGGCGTTAGCGAGCTGTCTGAGCTTGCAAAGAGTCAAAGTTGTGTTAGCAGCATATGCAGTTGTTTATGTCCTGGATGCTGTTTATACTTTACCATCGCACTCTCATCCTTTTGTCCAATAAAAGTAAAAGTACTGACCATATCCACTCTGCAGATGGCACCTCTATTTTCCTCCTCCGGCACACGAACTGAAATAAGGTGATTGTGGTGAAAGCGCAAATAGAACCAATAAGGGGGATCAACAGGAAGGCAGACTAACATTTCAAAGGAATTGAAATATTGGGAACTGGTTCTCTACAAGAACCGGTTTTCGATTCCCATTCCCATATGACTTAGACAAACGAGACTGCAATGAAACATGCAACAATGAAGAAATGTGTTACCCAGTACAGTCATGTCGCTAGTCGTTTTGATTTTAGTTATATTTGCAGTATGCTTCTAAGGACAGCTGTCTATTGGCTGCTTTACTAATGAGGTTCAGATTAATGTATATATATATATATATATATATATATATATATATATACATATATATGGATGAATAATAATGACTTACATTCTTTTTTGTTTAGTAACTTCTTTCATCCACAACATCTCAGAATTCATTTAAGCATGCAGTTGAAGCTTCTGACTGATACAGTACAGCATGTCTTAATATTTAGTCATTCAACAGAGCTTGTTATGGAGAACAATACACTATTGATCCTTTGATCACACCCCAAACCAGAGAAGACTGATAATGATAAATGACTTGCAATAGGCATGGAAAAATATAAACAGAAGAAAGAAAAATGCAAGTACAGCTGGGCAAAGGTCGTCATTCATGTATGCCTTTAATTAAACAATCTATAAGTATCAAAAGTTTATGGAACTAACTCAGCATAAGTGGTTATAAAACTTTTAGCTCAGCCAAGGCAACAAAGCAAATATGTCTGCAAGATGGAGCAATAAGAAGATAACAGAATTAACTTTTAATGCAATGTAAAATATTCACAAGTGTGACTACACTGATTTGTTAAAAAAAAAACAAAAGTAACAGTCTTAGGTTGGTTGTTTGTATCAAAGCTGTACAAAGCTTCTGGGACACTTAGACACGACCCTCTGCATAAGTTATACTAAACATTTTCACTAATTACAGAATTTCTCAACAATCCACATTGGTCATACTGATGCAATAAACTTGCAAGAGAGTCTAATTAAAAAGAACCCAACAGCAATCATCTCCATGAATCATGCTCTGACTGATTTCATATCTCGAAAAATGTCAGTGTAGTCTATAGAGCCTGCAGATTGCAAGCCAGGTACAGCTGCGGCAAAATATCCTATTATAAATAAAGTCATTTAGTACAAATGTTAACATCTGACATTGCTACACCTAAGGTGTGACACCTATATTAATGAAGCAGACACACTACAAGTCTGCATGTACATATAAAGTCATGCATCTCGGAAATTACCTCTCACCCAGAGTCTCGCAACAAAGAAGTAACCTATATGAATTTCAACAAGTTTAAAACAGGACCTAAAACATATTCACTGTGTGTGGTGTGGACAAAATTTATTGAAATCATATAAACTGTTCAGCAGTATTCAGATAATTATACTGACTGATCGAACCATACATCTAAACGGTGAGATACATTTGTTACTGATGAGCAATAGTGGTAGGCTGCATGATCTGTTCATAGTGCTGCTGTGGAAATGGAAACTATAAAGAGAAACCAGACATTAGAGATAAAGTGACTGCCTGTGATGTGGCCCTGAGGTTTAGGAAGGAATCCTGTGATGTCTGAGTTTTGGTTTGCCGCTCACTGGCATCGGGGTAACTGTTTGGCATCAAAAACATCTGAATCTGGTCAGTGTGGTAGCATCTGGGTCGAACAGTAAACAGCATCTATCATTACAGAGTAGCCTTTAAAGAGGACATGAAACACTAAACATAAAGGCTAATTTACATCATGGAGCCCTGCTCTCAAAAACTGATATAGATAATAACATAACACTGTCTGTACACTGTAATGTTTGGGTTTGTAAAGCACTTTATGAATAAGGACTGTGTGGAGGAGAGCCTGTTTGAGTCACCACCAACCAGTTACTACATAACAGGCTACTACATGTGCATCACATAACTATTTCTTATCAAAGACAATTGAAAATCCTAACATCCATTAGCATGTCCTCAGTGGAAAAAAATCTGTGCATTACATTCACCTTCACTTACATTTGGGCTTTGCTTTTCCTCACTTCTAATATGAAGTAATCCGGTCGGTGAGATGATGTGAGGAAAAAATAAAGGTCTCCATATCGTGTGGCATATCTTCTTCAGACACTTTTCTTTGTCCATCTCACACATAGACCTATTTTTCCTGCTGCTGATGGGAATCACAGTTGTGCTACGGTAAATTATTTGGATATGCTTGGGCAAAGAAAGATTATTTTATTGCATTAAATAGCATTGATTGCATCAGCTGATTGCGATGCTTGGTACAGTCTGCCAGGGGGAGAAAAACTGAGAGTTTCGGACTTCAGCTTGTGGGGTTAGGGTACCACCTGTCACCTGACTCAAACAGGCTCTACTGTTAGGAATTTACCTCATTTATGTTTTATCTTTTTTATACATCTTTGTTTTGTAGGATAATGTAGTGTTTAAAGTAAATGCCACACCCATACAACACAAGCCTATACTGGAAAATCACTGGACAAATGCATAGAGCATAGATTCTGGTGTGTCTAAGAAGTTTTTCGCCCTCATTTTCTCTTCTCAGGGAAAAGATGCCCAACTGGAGTGAAGATGTAAGATGAGCCATGAACCAGACCCAGTGCCAATAGACCTAAGTTTAAACTGTGGTTCCTCCAACTTTTTAACCAATCATATCATGTTAGTATGACACAAGTCCTCATTTCTAAAGTGCTTTACAAACCCGAACATTACAGCTAGAAGGTGGATTTTCCCATTCGAGTGCAGCTAGCCAAGCAACCTAGACCTACTTAGGTGAAAGTGGACGGTACATTGGTGGACGGTATATAGATTTCTTAACATAAAACTCATTGTCAATCAGACATCAAAGTTAAATAGCCAGATGGTAAACTAACAGTTTTGAAAATTTCCCCTAACTGAAATTTCCAATGTCATTAATGGTGTTGCAATTTACTACACACTACTTTTAAGTACTTTCCAATTGCAGTGACTTGTTTACGAGCAAGGAGCAGGGCCACTGAAAATAAAAGAGGGCATTTTTGGATTTTTCCCCCCAAAAATTCTGAGAAAAATGTCAGAATTCTAACATTAATCTCAGAACTCTGGAAAAAAAATCCAAAAGACACCCCCATTTTTTCCAAGTGGCCTTAATCCTCTTCTGTAGTTGGTCAACATTAAGGTCTATGTGACCACTATTTATTTATTTATTTATTCACTCATTCATAATTAAATGTTAATTTAAATAATGCTCTCTCCCTAAATATATTCCTCTTAAAACCTCTTTTTCCACTGAAAGAAATTTATGGTGCAGGTGTTGGATGATGGTCAAGCAAATGACTGCTCCATATAATACCAATAATACACGCAATAATTAATGGATATGGTATTTAAATGTACTAGAAGGCAACATGTATAGGTTAGTTGTGATTGAAAACTGGCTTTGAGTTTGAGCATGCATGCTCTGTCTCTTTTTATTAACCGTGGACTGGCTTTGGTTGTCCAGGATGTATCACATCTCTTAGCTAAAGTCAGCTGGGATAGCTTATGAATGTATTTAATAAAACAAAATTAAATGGCAATTATTCTGCCAAATTTACATCACATCCACCCAGGCAGACATAGTAAGCAGATTTGCGGCGAAGGCTGACAACAAAACAAAAAAAACACATGTCCATTCTCTGGATCTTTTATTCAGAGAATATTCTTTTCCAGCTTTCTTCAAATCTCTGGTCATTTCATAACAAGTTCATGATCATGCATGACAAGTGTATCTTGGCACTCAGCCTCTCACACAATTTTAGATGAAAGCAAACAGGCAGGACTGACATTTTTTAATAATGCATGTGATTCAGGTTGCCATTCTGTTAGAGCCATTGTCATTCACCAGTAAACACCCTTCATAGCCAACCATTCAAGCAGACAGAATAGGCTCACTAGGGAAGGTGGGTCATTGGAATATGTATGGGCAGTTTCTATTTCCCAAGAAGACACCAGATTTTTTGCTTCCATCTCATCATGCACATTTTATTTGCACATAAGGACACTACATGAATGTGTTTTTTTCACATTTTTAACGTATAATTGGATTTTTATTAATTTATATATTGGTTAATACATATATCTCAGGTTTTTTTTGTTTTGTTTAGTTTTTTTAAGCCTGGTTTTTATTCATATTCTGCTGGTAAACACAAGTGGAAATATGAATATAAAAATAAAAATATATGAGAAATATATAACATAGTAGTTATTATACAGCACATTATTTTCATGAAAATTTTGCTGTGCAACAAGCAGTTAATGTTAATGTTAATGTCAGTTAATGTCTTTACAGTTTATTCCATGGGGTACTGGGTTTTACCCCAATCTGAAATTCCTAACCCCTAGATCCCAGGAGCAACCTCTGAGATCTCTGTTGAGAAGAGGACAGTCTTCACCCTCCACATTTCTTCTAGCTCCTCGCTCAGCCCTTGGTGTTTCTCAAGCTTTTCATATTCCTTCTTCCTGATGTATAGCTACATCTATTGCCAGTTTGTCATTACTAGTGACTACCAGTTTGTGTGTCTGTATCTGGAAGTCCCACAGGTTCTTAGCTTGGTAATTCTCAACCACCTATTTTGACCTCAGGACTTCCAGGCCACACTCGGCACAGATGTTCCTGGATACTATGCTGGCCACTTGGTTATGGTGCTCCATGTATTTCCTGCCTGCTGGCAACTTGCACCATCCTGTTTTGTGCTGGATTGTCTCCGTACAGCCTGCACATGGAGTCTTCCCTGGTGTGGTAGAGACAACCTCGGTCGATCTTGTGCTTAGAGCTTGTTCCTGTGCTGCCATGATTAGTACTTCTGTGTTGTCTTTCAGTCCAGCTTTCGCCAGCCACCGGTCGGATTTCTCGATATCAGCCACTTTTTCTATCTGTTAGTTGTACATGCTGTGCAGGGGGCTGTCCTCCTTTGATGGTTCATCTTCTTGCTCTTTTCTTTCTCGTGTTTCTACTGCCTGAGGTATCCACTAACCACGTGATCAGTTGTGGCCATCTTCCTGATGTACTCATGGATCATAGTCCTTTCATCCTGGATAGTATATATATTGTAAATAGCATGTACACAAAGAAAAATCTGCTGGAACGAACAATAAATATTTCTAAGTGATTCTTTTCCCTACCCTGCACTTCTACACAAGAGCTTAGAGTTACACTACCTACTAACTTTACCCCCATGTTAACCCCTGTATATAGGGTTAGGCCTAACCTTAACCATGTGATGAGTTAGACCTCAGAGGATTCATATATGAGTCACTGTTAGTTTGTGGTGTATTTTTCATTTAAAACTACACTTTTGTACATTTAATTTCTGTAAAATATAATAGCTACTAATATAATAGTGAGGGCATGAGATCATCCTCCGAAATACCAACATGTTGAGCAAGAAACTAAAAATCCAAATGCACCCTTACTCACAAAACTAACATCACTGGAGAATGCAACAATAATGCTACAGGCAGCTTAGACATACAGTCCCCCAGTGGAGAAGTCCAAAAGAGATGTACAAGTTTTAACAATCCCCATACGGCATACAAAGAGGGTCAGTGTAGCCAGATCACAGGCAAGCAGGAACAAGCTCATAAGTCAGACTCTGTATATAGTGTGATGCTGTCTGTGCAACCAATCAAATTCCAGTGCCTCCAGCTAAAGGACCAATAGCCAGCTGTTACCCCATTCAGTCTGAAAGTATGAATGACTAATCATTGGTTTTACTAACACGCTGAAAAATCTGATATGACAACACACAAACTACTCTGCTGAAACAATTGTTAAGTGACATGTAAAAGAAAACCACCTACACATAAACATTAACAACAACATACTATACTTACTGCTGAAGTATAGCATACGGGCAGTAGCCCCTTATTAGAACTTATATGAAAATACCAATTTAATTCCTGTTTTCATTTGACTGTCATCTGTTGGTAGGTACTAAAACATTACCACAATTTAGTAATTCACTAGTAATGGAGTACAGATTTACCTGTATAGGTATGAGGAACTTGTAATCCTGTGATTCTGAAAAGTGGTCATCTATAGTTTGGCATAAAAATGTCAGCAATCTTTTATCACTATGTATCCTGATGTTGAGGAGTCACATTAATTTGAAAGCAGAATGATAGAGATAATCCTTGCACTCATCCTAAAATCACCTTGGGTGATGTGATGATATTGTGTGACATCAGCTTGTGAGACAGTAAGGCTTGCGGTCCAGGATTTTCACAGAGCCTGAGAACATGTGACCATGCCGGCAAGTGTTGATGATGATGATGGTGAGGATGATGATGGCGTCTGTGCCAGTGGCTGTGTGTGTACTGTTGCAGTGTGATGAATTTCCCTATCCCAGATGGCTGGCTCTCCACGAGACGGAGCACGCAAACCCTCTCAACCAGCATGAGGCTTCAGCGGTCAGCCTCCGTCTCCCCACCAAGGTCACCGTCAGCAGAAACGGAGACAGAACAGGGAACGAGTTTAATATCTCCTCTGCTGACAGCTGCAATTTAATTGTTACCTTGTGAAACAGATACAACACTTTCGGAAAGAAGAAGACTAAGGCTCTATCTTGATGGCTCTCTAGTGAGTGCACCAAATCCTTAGGCTTCTTTTTTAACTCAAAGAACATTTTTAAGTACTTCTTTTAAACTTGGGGAACAATTCCTTTGAGAGTCTTCTAGATATACTAAGTGTGCAGGCAGTTTTGAGAGTGGTATTTCCAACCGTAATTTATTGAACCGTAACCGCTTCAATTCTCAAAGTCTGAATTTTTACCTAGATTTTAAAGATAGGGCATTTACTTAGCAAATGCACATTTAGTGTCCTCTTAGTTCCCACATTTTCTACAGCACGTCTCTCTAAAATGACCAAATAGGTACTGAGAGGTGGGGGGTGGGGTGGGGGATTTTTGTAGCCTGAGGTGTTATGGGTCATTCAGTCATTAAACTTACAGTTTACTGTGAGTATGAGCAGAGAGGTTATCTCAGTCCACTCCAGCATGAAGTTAGGCTCCACTCAGTTTTATTGTTGTAATAGAAAGTAGTGGTCTTTCAGAAAATCAAATCTTACTAATACCAAAATTATAAAGTGATGCTACTATGTTTAGCAATAAAATTGCAGTGGAATAAAGAACAATAAGTGCCTGATTACAGACTGATTACTGATGGGGGAAAAAAAAAAAAAAAAACAGGTGAAAGCAATAAGAATCAGATTTAGACATAAAAGTGACACATGATCTGAACGAACCTTAACCTTCACAACCTCTCTCTCTCTCTCTCGCTCACACACACACACACACACACACACACACACACACACACACACACACACACACACACACATACAAATATTAACTGTGAGTTCCCAACAACTGCTACTTAAAAGATAAGGATTGCATAATGAAAAAATAAGTATTTCTTCAATCAATACTTTCTCACTTACTGGCAAAAATTCTGAAATGTTTACCTTGCCCTTGTAATATTACTATTATTAACATACTTAATGAATTTTATGGGGTTTTTTTATTCACCTAATTTTCCCTTGAAATTCAATTTATAAAATATCTGTCAAGCTAGAGTCTAAAAGTCACTTCTACATGAAGCATTGCTTTTTCAATTACATGGGCAGTTAGATAATTCATAATAAAAAGAAACTCACCTAGAAGAAACATAAAATAAATAGGAACTCCATAATACTAAGAATCATTTTGTCATATGGCTTAGACCAAAAATTAGTTTGTGTTTTCTTTTAAAATAATTAAGAGTTCACTGAATCCATCCCATGATTAAAATATAATTCTTGAATGTTGTAGTGGTTTACTATTCAACTAACTTTGAAATAAAAGCGTGTTCAGTCGGTGTAAGGCAGACCTGATGATAAAAAAGGCAAATTATGATATGACTAATGCTGATATACTTAAGCTTATTTACTCATTATGTGAGAGGCTATCAGGTTGGTCAGTTTCATAAAGCTTAATTGTAAGTATGGATGCTGATTCAGGGAGAACCTTGGAACACTGAGCATATAAGACAAAGAAAAACGGTACAAGAGAAACTGCTGCACACAAAAGGTCACTGAAATGATGTTATTCAAAGACGAATACAATAGCCCATGCAAGGTTTGCCTTATAAAACAAAACAAAGGGTCTTTTTGCAATTTTTTCCAAGGTACCTAGTGCCAGTGACCAGATAATGAACCCTTTTACATCCTTGAGCAAGGCAGTGATCTCATATAGTACACTGGTGACACAGAAGCCTGTCTAAAACTCAAAGATATCAAGACAGGCATTAAAGGCTGGCGTGAGTAAAAATAGGATAACCTGACAAATTTAACCATTTCTTCATCTAGTCCTAAAGGGTGCAGCTCTATAACTCCATTCAAATTTTGCTGCTTGAGTGATTCTGCTATACTATGTCCAATTTTAGACGTTGTTAAAATTACATTAGTCGTGTATTTCCATAATCTAGCTGGCTCATACATTTAGAATTTTCTGGCATCAAAATCAGTGCTGCTGCAAGACTTTAATAATCTGAGAGCCAGAGACTACATAACATAAGGCCACATAACTCTTTCTGTGGCATTCCTGCATTGGTTGCCTGTCATTTTGATTGATTTTAAAATTTGATTGATAACTTTTAGTGCTTGTCAAGACCTTGCTCCCAGCTATGTTTTGGACCTTTTAACCATCTATGAGCCATTGTTCAGCCTTAGAGCTCCAGGCTCTATCGATGCTGGCTTTGTTACACCCAGTCAAACAGTGCTCTCTTTCAAATCACCTGTCAAGACACAGTTCTGTTCTTTTTTTCCCTCGTTGATGCACTGCTTTTTCATGGAGCCACATCTTGTTAACTAGTCACTTAAGGTCTGCCTATAAACAGACATATTAATACCATAAGAATTTCAAAAGATACTCCACATAATGCACATCACATTATATATTTATTCTTTTTTTCCATTCCTTGTTTTGTTAAATATTTATTTATTTTTAGGACACACTGGCCTATAATAAAATATGTGATAACAATGTATAAACATTAAACAAGATTTTATTGTATTTTACCCTTTTTTAATCTTTATGATTATATAGCTTTTTATACTCAATTTCATCATACCACACGATGACTGTTATTATCGCTGATTATGTGATAATACTATTATGAATGTAACATTTTAATTTATGTTGGTTTATCTTAAGTGTTTATGTTCATGTTACACATTAGCAACAGTCAGTGGAAGCAAACTTGACTGACATGACAATCAGAGACACGTTTAGCTTTCACAGGCATGGTTTTTACTATTCTGTTGTATGTATACACCATAACGACAGCATTTTGGGAGCTGTGACATATTTTTTTAGATCAGCCATGTAGGATGAAATGAACAGTAAGCTGAACAACAAGCAAATAAACTGGACAGTTAGTTAATCCCCTCAAGGAACTCTTGCATCTGCAGAAATGTGATGTGATTCATCATCCTCTCAAGGTGAACCTACAGGTTTTGTAGCTCATTCTAACCTTATTTCACCACCATATTTGTTTCTAAGTCCAGCTCTGTAACTGTGCAAGTAATTAAACCACAAGGAAACTATGTGCCGCTGTACCCCAACATTAACATTCCAGAGGTCAAGAAAGAGCTCAAGAATTTTTGAAAGATAATAATTTCCATTTACCCTTTTTCTATCTATCCCCAAACCAAAGAGAGAAAAAAGCCAAGAACTCTTCCAAACCCAACTGACATTTTTCACAGAGGGAGACCTTTGATTTCTAATTGTGATATAGATCACAAGGGTGTGCAGTACACCCATGGGTGTGTTTCTGTTAAGGTGTAAGATGCCTTTTTTTCTTCAATAATGTCCATACTAGGGCTTTTAAGGGTTGTGTGATATAAATCTGTGACATTTGAGTCTCCATAATGACTAAAGGTGAGTGAGGATAACATCTGCAGCCACAGTATCACACGGCTGCAGGCCCAAAGCTGACCACTCCCTGTTAAGTGTCATGTTAGATGACACAAATGTGATGATGTTTTACTGCAGAGCAAATGAACACACACAAATTTGTGCTTTGATGCGCAACAATGAAAAACAATATACCTGTAGGTTTTTATAAAATATATCAGAGCATCCAGAGATTCTATAAAAATAAAACAAAGTTATTTCTCATTACTGACTCACTATTACACAGTTTTGCAACGATACAACTGTAACCTCCATATACACTTAATGGACAAATATTGGGCCAAACCTCTTAATCTTGAATTCAGGTGTTTTCAGTCACATTCCATGAGGTGTATAAATTCAGCCACCTAACCATCCAGCCTGTCTTTACTTTTGTGAAAGAATGGATTATTGTAAGAGTTCACTGAATTCGAATGTGGTGTGTGATACAGCATATTCTAGTATCGCTCCCATACCAACTAAATACGTGCCAGTTTCACCGATACCGATACTGATGCCGATACTTTTTAATAAATAAGGTGGATGTGTCATTGAATTGCTAAATCTCAATTAATTTTCATGACCTTAAGTGTTTTTTGTGATGTTTCCTTTTTTGTTATTAAATAGTTAAAATCCAGGACATAATTAGGACAGAGTTTATAATTAAATAGAGAATGCTTATAGAAAATGAATATTATCAATTTTTTTTTAGAAAAATCTTAAATGGTTTACGCAAACCAGTAAACAAATTAAAACCAACAAGTACAGTTGAGAAACTATAATACAAAAATTACAATTAAAATTCAACAACAAAAACAACAACTGGTGAAAATATAAATAATATGTAAACAACTTAACAACCCCCAAAGCCTCTAAGTCAAGTCACGTGACAGCGCAACATCTAAACTCACGAGAGAGGAGGGGGAGCAAAGTGTGCCTGCTCTGCGCTGACACGGGAGCGGCGAGTCCGGTGACCTGGCTGTTTCGTCTTTGCCGAAACCACAGCATTGCAAACATTAGCGGAACTTAAAGTAAAGAATCGATCTCGCCAGGCTAGTATCGATCCGATACCGATGCAGACTTGGTATCGATACAATCGATATTTGGATCGATCCGCCCACCACTACCACCAACGCAGCAAGTCAGTTGCTGAAATTAAATGATCCACAACAGCTCTGTTACAAAGTTGCAGACCATGTAAGGTTACAGACTGAATGCCAAGCTCTGAGGTGCGAAACATTTAGTGTGTAAATGTTGACAACATGTCTGACTCAATAACAGCACTATTCTAAATCTCCTCAGCTATTAACATCAGCACAAAAACTGTGCATCAGGAGCTTCATGGCATGGGTTTCCATGGCCGAGTGGTTCCTGTAGGTGAAATGTGTAGGTGGCCCAATACTTATATATAGATGACTAAGCATAATATTGGTTATTTTACTTTCAAAATGTGTACGTGATAGAATTGTTATATTTTCATTGGACTGTCGTAATGATAGATAGCTCCGTCTTGTAAAAATGCTATAGTGATATTAATAACATAGTAACGTAGGTGATGGAAAAGCCAGAAATGCGTCTTAAGCTGATGAAGAACAACAATAAATGTGACAATGAAATCACCACACCAGTGATTTCAAATACATATTATTAAAACCTTTTTTCACCAAATTCTTAACAGGGTTTCAGTAGCTGTAGGCACAGAATCAAATGTGAGTAATTTTAATGAAAAAGATCACAACATCATAACAGGAGGCAATACACATGTCTGTTTGGAAAGAGGGAGCCGACTGCAGTACAGTAGTTCATTTTCATTCAAGAGTGAACACAACCCTCAAGTCACATGTTGGTGCTTTGTATAAATCTACTCATGGTTGAGATGCCATGTTGTGATTTTAAACATTCCTGTCTCAAACTGAAAACTGCAGCATGGTTTCTGATTCTGGTTCTGTATGATAGTCATGCACTGGCATCAGAACTGACAGGTAGACTCAATTATACCTCACTGTGGTGTAGCAAAGTATTCAGAGGCATTGAAATTCCAGCTTGGGAAAAGGAGGATTTGCTTGAATGTTGACTTGATGTTTCCTACATGGCATGAAATATGCTGCTTGGAGTGATAGTCTTCCAAAACATCTAAGAGCATGTTTCTGATGATGTAGTTTTATGTGTGAATTAATTCAGCTGTAATATAACAGCACCTTCACAGCAGCTGAATGAACCACAGCACAGGGATTTTTCATTCTGATACATGTAAACTATTGAATTAAAATGATCAAATTGTGATGTGCTTTGCTCATCTAAATGATAAAATGCATTTAGAAGGAGTTTGTGGATTGATAAGGAGCAAGTTAATTGAGTTACCAGCCATGCAGAATATGGAAAAATCTGGCCGCTTCAGCATTAAAGGTGACAAAGAGATTAGCTACAGGAAAGATGATGCAGAATTACTGCACTACAAGTGTCAGCTAAAATCAGTCCTGGCCCCAGTGTCTCAGATTGCCCTTACTTACTGCAAAGTGCTCAGCCACTCAACAGCAGCCAGGTTTGTCATGATGAGGGCAGATGAAAAGGATGAGCAAGATGATGTCTTTGCATAGGAGTCATGTGTAAGTTACTTTCTATAGATCTCTATGGATCTCTCATTCTGCTGATTCCAATAATCTGGCTACAATTCTGGTGATTCTTACTATATATTCAGTGCATCCAGAAAGTATTCACAGGGCTTCAATTGTCCTTTATTTTGTGATGTTACAGTCTTATTCAAAAATTGATTAAATTTATTTTTCACCTGAAAATACTCCATAAAACCAAAATAGAAAAGTATGTTTGAAATTTCTGGGAAAAATTCAGTTTTTATATTTTTAAATGATTTACAGTCATTATTCACCAGCACTGATTATTGCACTGTTATTGTATAATGAAATCAAAACCTTTTCATTGCTAGCGATGAAGAGAGTATGTCATTACATCACTTTGATGCAAACAAAGACATTTTCCAAGACATACACATAGTCTTGAAAGATGATATTTAATAATTACAGATTTTTTTCCCTTACAGAATCAGGTCAATAGAATAAAATGTTGTTTATTACTGAACACTTAGTAATGAACGTAATGGATGTAGTTATTATAGTAATCAATATAAATCTCCAGAGATGTACAGACACATATATGCACATTTACTACTGCATCATTTCTCAGATAATGTAGGCTATTAAATTTTGGCTGGGTGGTTGTCCATAAAATTACTTCTCATGAGAGTCTGGCAATCTTGAATGAATCTTGAATCGTGCAAGATTTTAATAATGAGACATCTGTTTTTCAAACTTTGTAAAATGCTCAGGTTCCCAATCTAACAACTGTGATCAGTATCCCCTCTGCAAGCATCATTCATTTAGCTGGAAAGTGTGTTTTTAGATTTCAGATGTTTAGGATATGGGACAGGAAATACTTGAATAGCTAGGTATGTCAGGAGGCATTTTCTCTCTTGTCGTGGCTGTGTGATATTGGCCTCCACTCTGGTGCACCTCAACAATTCCACAGCTTGTCTCTGAGACAGGCAGAGTGTGAGAAGGTTGGCATTTTGCCCTTGGCTGATAACATGCCATCATGAGATTTTGTGTGCAGTTGCACCTGGAATTGTAGAAAGTGTAGAAAAACACCTGTTTATAGCAGATTTGAGAGTGTGAGTTTGTCTCGGCTTTAAA
Organism: Oreochromis niloticus; assembly: GCF_001858045.2. Lineage (NCBI taxonomy): Eukaryota > Metazoa > Chordata > Actinopteri > Cichliformes > Cichlidae > Oreochromis > Oreochromis niloticus. The sequence goes on along the minus strand of NC_031966.2, from coordinate 13,796,549 downwards.
AATAACAATATTATATATGAATAAGCTTATTAGAATAAAAAAGTGAAAAGCAGTATAGATAGAAGAAAGCGAGAGAAGAAAGAAAAATGTTCAGAATAGCGTATTTACTGATGTGCTATGAGCCATTATATTGTCAGCTAAAGTAATCCTGATGGATGTTTTTTTTTTCCAGATGAGAAAAGATTGCATGTGCATAGTATATTGCAAATAAAAATAAAGTCTAATGTTAGATGCTGCTGCTTGTGGACTGCCTCTCACAGGGTATGAAGCTCTACTGAGATGACTGGAACAGTGTAGTGAACTAATTGCGGTCTTTACACAATAGGCCATTTTCACAGCAGATATTTTGACATGTTATAGCTGGAAAAATACAGGTGTAGCTATTAACATTAAAATGGCTGCAATCCATTCAGCTATGCTGGTTGAAAGGCCTTGGTTATTCAGCAAGCTTGCTGGGACACACACATGGCACAGGGCCATTATTAATGTTAGGTACTCCTGTGCTTTTCCTGTTATAAAGAATTAAAAATGTCAGTTCATGCAGGTGTTCAGCAGATGCAGTTCCTTTTTTTGGCGAATCGGGAACAATTTGGACTACAGGTCTCTACTTAAAAATGGCCCAAGGAAACTTACAGTAGCATGTTGGTATGTCATGTTGGCCCAGTTTATTTATTATGTATTTGTTTTTTTGCAAATATTATTCTTGCACTTACCAAACGTTATCGTTTCTTCATATTAGAGGTGGTGTTTATGTAAAATTATTGAATGTCAGTAAAATTTTACTTAAGAGAAACTGCAAATTAAATCTTTTAAAAGTATTTTAATGTTACTAAATGATAACAATATATATTTTTCCCTGCCAAGATCTCAAATGTCTGCTCTAATGTTAATGGGTCAATTCAACACAATACTATATTTAGATATATATTGTGCTTATTGTTGGGATTTATTTGGTCTGATTTAGTGTGGCCCCATTCTAGAGGTTTCTGCTCTTGACACTTGTACTGAAAGACCAAAAATATATTTAACTACTTTTTATGTGGTTTTATGTACCAACATAAAGAAGCGTGGAGCTAGTTAACACTTCACTGCTCTCGAGTTCTATTCCTCAAACAATCCTGTTCCTCTCTAAAGCAACCACTATTGATCCAACTGTTTTGGGAGAGTAATCAGCAAGCCTCAATTTAGGGAGTCTTTTCCAGAAGGCAGATTTAGTGAAAACTCAGATATTCAGATATTCTGAATGTGTTCTGACAGAATTTTTGCTGCACCAAGTTCACACGTTGATATACAATTATTAACACTATCCTTGCCATTGACAGATAACTCCAGCAAGCATTTTTTTAATGTTATGCTGTAGTGTTAAAATCAAAATGTTCTCCCCTTTCTTTTTCTATACACTTATCAGTCACTTTAGGTCCCCTTTTCTAGTAGCAGGTTAATGTCCTTTCCATCAGGACAGCCTTAATCTTTTATGGCATAGACTCAACAAGGTGCTGTAAATATTCCTGAGATATTCTGGTCCATATTGGTGTGATAGTAACACACACTTGCTGCAGATTTGCCAGCTGCACATCAACCATTGAAATCTTCCATTCTACCACATCCCAAAGGAACTCTTTTGGATTGAGATCTGGTGACTGTGGAGGCCATTTAAGTGCAGTGAAATCATTTTGATGTTCAAGAAATCAGTTTGAGATGGTTTGAGCTTTGCGACATGGTGTGTTATTTGGCATAAGCAGCCATCAGAAGATGGTTACACTGTGCTTATAAAGCGATGAATATGGTGCTAAGGTAGTCTAGCGTTTAAACGATGCTTAATTGATTTAAGAGGTCAAAGTCTGCTAAGAAACAATCCTCACACCAACAGCATGTTGTTTACACTAAATTTTGATCCTGCTATTTGAATGTTGCAGGAGAAACGAATCGTCCCTTTCCTGTTCTTAGTTGGCAGTAGTGTCATGTGGTGTGGTCTTCTGCTACTGTAGCTTATCTGCTTCAAGGTTTGACATGTTGTGTGTTCAGCGATGCTCCTCTGGAGACCATTTTTGCAACAAGTGGTTATTTAAGTTACTGTTGCCTTCCTCTTAGCTTAAAGGAGTATGTCCATTCTCCTCTGGCTTCTGGCACAAACAAGGCATTTCCCCAGAGAATCTCATCTCACTGTATGTTTTCTCTTTTTAGAGCGTTCTCTGTACACCCTAGAGATTGTTTGCTTGGGAAAATCCCAGTAGATCAGTACTTTCTAAAATAGAAATACTCAGACAACCCCATCGGACACCAGCCACCATGCCATATTCAAAGACACTTTAATCACCGTTCTACCCCATTCTGAACAGATCATTTTGACCATGACTGCATGCCTAACTGTGCTGAGTTGCTACCATGCTGATTAGAGATCAGCTGGACCGGAGTAACTAATGAAGTTAAATGATTCATGAACCCTGAGTGATAAGTTCAGAACGGTTGTCTGGTGGGTAAAGTGCTAAATATTGTCAAGTAACATTTTGTATCTAAAATCCGGATTACTGAGTTTAACTGCAAATTGTCTACAAGATGTACATCATTAGCCATACTGACCTACATTCATATTTCTCACTCTGCTGGATTAAAATGATGGAGACTGATCTTTATTCACAGGTTACCATGGTGAATCCTAGGATCAAACCACTACTGACAATGGCTTTTTTTTTTTTTTTTAATTCCCCACACATGTGCTTAACTGAGGTTGAAAATACAGGGGGTTGTTGAATTTAGCCTGATCATTTGTTCTAAAACCAAAAAATCATTTTCTCATCTCACAGTTAATCAACACAGAGTTTGTTGATCTATTTTATGGAACTAGCCCAGGAAAGCAAATCACAGCAGGGCAGAAAAAAAACCAAATGAATAAAAATAATATTGGTCTGAAATGGCATGTCATCTTTGAATTAATTAGTTTTCTGTGAGAAAGTAAGAAAAAAGCCTTAACAACATGTAATACAACTGAAGCATGTGAAATAAACATACACTATTGTTACTTCTGCTTCCATGACAAGAATAAAATAAATTTACATTCATATTTATAAATCCAGTGGCTGATGCATTTCAATAGATTTCTGAGCAGTGCTCTTTTCACAATGTAATCTATCATGCTCCTTATCCTTCTTGTCAAATCTGCTGAACTTGCTTTTTGCCTTTTAAAGCTTTCTCAGATGTAGTTGAAGGTGTTTTTATATTACAAAATCCAAAGACTGATTTTTTTTTTATTCTCCATGCTAATGCAGGTATTCAGTCAGTACTTCTGGCGCTGCATTAGTTTGGAAAGCTGTCGGAAAATGTTGTCAAGTGTCAGGATATTCCCCATAAATCAAGAGCAACTGCTGTCATTTTCAAGGAATCCAAGAGCAGTACAGCTTTTTGTAATCAATGTCTGCACACACACTATCTTTATCAGCATTTTCTACATTGCCCAAGCTGCTAAGAATTGATCTTACAAAAGAAACAGGGCTTTGAGGGGAGTTCAGTTCAACCCCAAAAGGACAAAGAGACATGTGGACAGGATGCAAGAAGATGATAAACCTTAATGGAACTAAACTAAACAAAGACACCAAACAAACGACAACTGAAGTAGTCCAGGTGCAATACAGCGAAAGCCCATAAGATGATAAAGAAAAACTAATCCAAAGAAACTTACTTTCAACAAAGGAAACATTACAGAGGTGCAGATGTACATAGGAACTGGAAAGCAACAAGAACAAGCGTACTGTAAATAAACAAATAATTAACTGAACATAGGTCAAATACATTAAGTCAGTAATCAAGTCACAGTGATTTTACTTAGAAGCAGGCATGTACGCGCACAAGTTTATAGGCACACCTTTATTTTATTTTAAGTTACTATGATTTTAAGGATTCCAATGTCTGTTATATGTGTTGGATGAATAATTTTATTTCTTTCCTCTATGTGATGGTTCAAGAAACAGCTCTTTTTATTATGGCATCACAAAGACACAGTAGCAGCACAAAGCCAAGCAATATGTCAATATCTGTAAGAATTCAACAATGCGCTATGTGAGTAGAATTTTGAAATAAACCAGCAACAAATCATTTTGTTACTGGTCTATCATGATCACTAAACCTGCAGTCTTTCATCCAGCATCCACATGGCTACACCTCTGTCTGCAATTCTTAACCTCCTCTTCAACTCTCCTTCTATGTCCAACCCATTTGGTTGTTCTGCTCTGGAATTCACACTTTTCATTTGTTCTGATTAGTTCAAGACACTCTAGACTAGGGGTGTCGAACTCCAGGCCTCGAGGGCCGGTGTCCTGCATGTTTTAGATATCACTCTGGGTCAACACACCTGAATCAAATGATCAGTTCATTACCAGGCCTCTGGAGAACTTCAAGACATGTTAAGGAGGTCATTTAGCCATTTGAATTAGCTGTGATGGATCAAGGACACATCTAAAACCTGCAGGACACCGGCCCTCGAGGCCTGGAGTTCGACACCCCTCCAGTTCCCCCGCTGCTCAAAACAGCTAGCAACTTGTGCAGTTTTCCACATGTTTCGCACACTAGCTCGCTCCACTCTCGCTCAAAATCCCACCCTTAGCCTAACTGTATGTATTTATTTATAAATCACATCAAAATGCTTGTAAATAATCATGTTGCTAGTCAACAGTGGTAGTGGTTTTACATTATGGGGTTTTTATGGGGTCAAAATGATGTACATGGAGGTTCTAGGTAAAAGTGGTCACATTTTTTCTTCTTTTGATCTTGCACAACTCAAATTTCAGCATTTGACCAATAACCCCATTTTGGGAAATGCCATTAAAAGTGAGGTCGTGGAGTTTTAATTTAACAGAGTTGCACAATTTTTAAGTCGCCAGTGGGTCAAAATGACCCCCTTTGTGGCTCTGGTGTTAAGGATGGCATACACTAATAATTATCAGCTTAAGATAACATACATTTTCATTGCTTCTTTAACCTGGCGTCAGTCAACAAGATGCTCGGGTGCCAGAACAGATCATACACAATCAATGTCTGTCCTGCAGGGAATATGAGGGTGCAAGGTCAGTCAACAAAGCAAATACTCCCCGTTCTCTCAGCAGCGGGTGTTAGAGCCCATTATGTGTGGTAACTCCCTTTGGATGTGTCTTGCTGTCCAAGACTCTGTGCCCTCTGGCCCTTATTTGAAAGACAGACGTGACCTTCAAGCTGAGAACTGAACACCATAGTACTGATCCTCACAGAATTTTATTATGCAGCACACTGAAGAGGCAAGGAAAATATTCATCACAATGGTAAAAAAAACAAACAACAAACAAACAAAAGTATGATGAAAATTAAACATTAATTTGCTTTTGTCATTAATTTATGAAAAAAATTGATATTTTAAATTTTCACATATTTAATAATGAATAGTTTAAAATTTTGAAAGATCTTTTCATTTTCATGCATCTTGTTTGAGCAGCTGAACATGTAATACATAACATCGCAGGTAAAATGTGCAAAAAGAATAATTTATTTAATATTTCATGAATTGTATGACAGATTTTGTTTGTCAGCTGGTATCAATCTCCCGAGCACATTTCATACATTTGCCAGTATAATATAGTTGTAGTAGTTGTCATTTTGTCAGAAGGCACTGGAGGAGAAGAAGTAGGTGGAATGTGTTATATCTAAAATGATAGAAACCTTTTCGCTGAGTCACATGCGCACTTTGCCAGCTGCTAGATTATCAGACAGTTGGTGAGTGAGTTGCTGCTTGTTTCATGAGATGGTCTGCATGCAGTACACTTTTATGGGCAAGTGTGTGTAAATATCTACCATCTCTACTATGGCTAGATGTGTTGAACCAAATAAATAAACTAATAGTTGTAAAAGTGGCAACACACCCTGGACAGAAAGGTTGATACACAACAATTCATTATGGAGGAATCATTTTCTTTTCATATCTTGAGGATTAAGCCCACTTTTACATGTTTAACTGTCACACAGAATCCATGCTAACTTTGATGGTCTGAATAACAGTGGCATTTATTTGAATTAGTGTTTATGTCTTTTTCTGGCACTGGGATCAAAAGGGGGTGCTGGGGGAATCTGCAGTGGCAATGCAACAAAAGCTACTGAGAGGAACTACATTTGCTGCTGCTCCAAGTAACTGCTGGGTATTTTTATTGGCAGAGGCATGAGCATGAAGGCAATTATACAGAGCCTGTGGGTTGAAAACTTGGTGTGACCCTGGCTCCCATCAGAACAAGGTGTTTGTTTAGATTAAACTCCTCTTCTTCTTTTGAACTTATGAATATTCTGGACTGACACTCGAGATTTATGTTAAACCAACTGCTGATTGAATGTTTGAGGCAAGGAAGACTTTGTAACAATGTATGTTGATAATCGACACTTCTGATTTGTAGTCTAACTGTAGGTTATTATCTTTATCTTTTATCTTCTTTCCTCCTCCTCTCAATTATACCTTATTTATTTATAAAATGTTCAGAAAATTATTGCTGACCAAAATGATAACCAGAAGCTTGACTCCTTTTAAACAGTTCCATTGTTGTCACATTGTCTTTAAAGTCAGGCTTAAGGTTTTGTTTTGTTTTTTTGTGGAAATGAACTTGGAATTTATTTCCATGCTATAGCAGTCTATTTAAACCCTTGCATACTGTTCATGTCAAATTTTAACTGATTAGACAAGTCAAGTCAAGTGGCTTTATTGTCATTTCAACCATGTGCAGTGGTACAGTACACAATAAAGCGAGACAATGTTCCTCCAATTTGTTGTACAAATGCTAGAATTGTACACTCATTTGTCAGTGTATATCAAATAAAGGAAAATGAAGGTTTCACACAATCTTAAAAATTTAACTGTATGTGCCATGTCTATGTATTTTTTATGAAACAATTTTGACAGAGTTACAGGTGGTTCCCACAGAGAAAGGCAGCTGCTGGTGTTTGAAGGGTCATGGGGAAATCTCAAAACAGTGAAACAGCACAGGAGTGATGACACAAAACCAACAGCAGTCATGCAAAGATCAGAGGGTGCCTTGATAGACGGCACCTTGACAAAGGCACCAGATCTGCACCTGCAAGCACAAGCACCAGAAATATGACTAAATCATCTAAAAATAAAGAAACTAGAATCCATTTATTCTGAGCTAACTAAGATTAAATCAGATATTAAATGAGGGGCTGGGGGCCACAAGATTATACAGACACCCGAGTCGCCAAACGTGTAAATCCAACACATGCAAGGTTTCCAATCTTTGGTGTGAATGCACAGACTGGTTTGCTATAAGGATTTCTGTGTTTTGTGTTGTAAGTGTTAATTAATATTGAATTAATACTGATAATTGTAGACGAAAGTTATGATATAGCAAAGACAGTATTTAACAGTTGTGATGGTTACATAATTAATTCAGTCAGTAACAGAATGTTCTTATTAGTTTCACTTTAAATTAAATATATGTAAATTAGACATACATCATCTACATACACAACACACACAGCCCCTCCTCCCACCAAGTGAGAGAGTTTTTAACAGTGTTGACCAGTAGTCACAGACTATGTGTACTGAGCACAAAGTATGCTATACACAACTTTAAATGAAAAGGAACACATATATCTCATACTGAGCAAGACATAATGAATTCAAATTTAAGAAATTAATCTTGTTATTTAAAAACTAAATATACACATATACATTTCCTTTTTCCCCAGTCAAATATTCATGATGACAAGGCAAGTTCAAGCGAATCTAAGGCAGTTCAGTTAATTCAAGAGGGAACAATGTTATGGTGCATGCTTTTCATGCACTGTTCCTTTAAAGGGTTATTGTAAATTGTTTTTTTCATTTATAGTCAAACAAAATCTGTGAATTTAGATAAGAGTAGTTGGGGGAAAAGAACACAAACAGTGTTTATGCATCGTTCATGGTTGCAAAGGAAGTTATCCCTGGGGCTTTTAAGACTAATATGCATGTACACCAACTGAGTTCACATAACATACAATGTAGTTTTGAGAGCGAGGCAATGCTGCCCAGATAATGTTTGTTTAAATCTAAATGGCATATATTTGCAAACAATTGCTGTTAGCACATGTAATTTGTTTTTTTCCCATTTATTAGTAGCAGCTGACCGAAGCTATTCTACTGTAAAGTTTGTTTAACAGGAGGGTCATTCAGTTTTGCTATGTTAGTAAATATTTATCGAAGGAAACTAGTACTGATAATCACGCCTTTTAAAATGTATTTCCTTTCCACTCTTTTAAAATTGATTCGTAGCTTTCAGCTAATGGTATCTAAACACTGATGTGCACTCGAAAACTAAGCCAATTCAGAGCATTTGGTGAGAGTGTCAGTTGTCTTGTTTATGATTTAATGCACAACACTAATTACTGTCTTTTTCTACTTTTTTATTGGGGTATAAGGTCAGGTTTTTATCTCCTCTTGGAGTGTGTTGGTAGTAGCCTGAAGTTGTTAGAACAGAATGCATGAGGCAGATAACAAAAAACAAAAAACAAAACTTTGTTCTTTGACTAAAGACCTGTTTTGACCTGTTTCCCAGAGAAACATTATAGTTGCTGAAAAACATGTCTGACCTTACATTTTTGGAGGGCTGGATAGTGTACTTACACGGGAAGAAAGATATACACATTAAATCATTATGTTCTCCTGTTGCAACAACGAATTATTGCAATGCTGCACTCCTACAACTTCCTGTGAATGACAGTGTCAATTATACAGTTAAATCCCCAGAATGGAAATATACAGTCATATTATTGAAGATATATTGAAAATGAATATAATGAGTCTCATCAGTATGTAGTGATTTAAAATCTTATTCTCACTTTCTGAGAATTTGCATGTTTCACATCTTCTTATTTTGTACTGTACATGCTGTAGAGACGCTCTATGAATCAGAAAAAGGCAGATGCAGTGAGACAGAGACACTTTTATTTTTCAAAATAAATGTGCTGTTTAAACATTGCTTCTAAATTTCACTTAAATTGGCCAGCCCATTAAATAACTGTGTAATGATAATTAGTTATAAAGTATTTAACTCTACATGAAAGGCAAATGCTATTTTTCAATTACTGTGCACATCAAAATTGCAAGTTAATTAGCTAAGGTCACATTTGGAGAATTGCTGGTTAGAGGGGTAAATTAAACATTTCTATAAATAAAAAAAAAAGGTGACACAAATTTATGCAATTTTGTAAACTCTCCTAACTGTCAACTCTAAGGAGAAGAGACCTCTGTACTTTTGGATGACAGTTCCCAATATTTGGTAAATAAACCCCCTCAGAGAACCGATGTTGATTTGCATAAAATATAGATGGAGGCAACTGTTGTAATGTGAGGATTATAACCAGTACAGCAGATTTTTTTGCTCTCTGTTGATGAAAATCTCCAAGAAGAAAAACAATATACAGCAGCTCATTGCAGAGATGATAATTGTTGTTCCTAACAGAATTCACAGTGTGTGGGAGTGTGGTTAAGCAGCTTGGCTTGAGAGCTGGCACAAGGGCCAGCTCCAGCTCAAAAACAAAACATGTGCAGTGCAGTGTGCATTATATTGTACCTGTGAACACAGTGTGCTCCATGACAACTTTGATCAGATACCTGCATAACCTTTTCACCCAGCATGCTTTGATAATGAGCTCAAACAAGTACAGTAAATACGTGAAAGACCCATTTTCTCAGCAACGCAGCAGCTGATAGAAAATACTGTGTGCATTATAGGTGAATAAAATACACATGAAATAATGGATATTTGAAATTAGTGAGGGTATCCGGGGAGTGAGGTATGGATAAAAACACCGTTTGTGCTATTTTGCCTCTGTACATGGTCACAGAGGATTTCAAATCAAAGAATCAATAATTGTGACTGAAGTGCAGACTTTTAGGAGTTAAAAGTATTATTACACATATATTTCTGTGAAAAAGCATTTTCCCCCTTCTTGCTTTCTTAATTTTTTGCATGTTTCTCATGCTTAAAGGTTTCAGATTACCAGCTAATTTTAATATTAGAGAAAGATAACCAGAGTAAATAAAATATGCATTCTTTGTCCAAAAGATTAAACTTACAAAGAAGATTTTACAAAAAAGTTTTTTACATAACTAATGACTAATAACTACTGATTATTTGATGTACCTATAAATATGGTTGATTGTTCTATAAAACTCATCAGTCAATTAGACAGATAGTCAATAAGCTTAATTTATAACAAGACATAAAAATAGCTACTTCTATGGGCAATTTAGCATATTGGACACAAAGACCATTTCAAGTCATTTGATAACCAGAAAACAACTAAACCATGTAAAGAAGAAGTGAAAGTCTCCTACCGCTACTTAAATGAATTAGAAGCTGGCAGAATGTAATTAAATTTAGCCCCCTAAAAAAGTCTAATGAACCGCCTTTAAGGGCTCAAAAATTAAAGCCTAATGAAATGAGGATATACCAATGAACTGGGTTTATATCATCTTTGTAGTCACAGGATGTTGTGTGTCAGCTTCTCTGTGAGGTAAGGTTTAAATGTGAAAAGAAAAATAAGAATACGCATCTTGGAAAGCAATGGAGAGGGGTAATTGATCAAAGGTTTTTATATACAGACAGGGGGCCATCACCTTGTTAAGTTTGCTCTTTATTAGTTGTCGTTTTAACGATTCATCACACTGTCTATGCACGGCTTCATTTACCTTAAGTGTCTTCTTTGTAGTACACAGATTGGATGGTTGTGGACTTGAACTCCAAATATTTTCTCTCTTCCTGGAAAGATGTGGGGCTTTGGCCTCCTTCCCAACTCTTTTAGAAGTGCTGAGAGATGCATAAGAAGAGCCAGGTGAGACTGGGAAGCCATCTGGAAGAGGCGTTTGGTTTCATATTGAGAACTCTCTGCTAGAAATAATTAGAACATTGTCTGAAACCATTTTAGCCCTGGGTTTGGATTCTTTCAAAATGTCTTTAGCACAGTTGGCCTTGTATGTGTAAACAGCTGGGGAAAAAGGGCAAAAGCATTCACGTGGATAAAACGTCACAGACACAAAAACACAGTATCCATGTAAATTTTTTGCAAACTGAACTGATGGCCTCCCTGCATAAGCTGCTTATTATCCAAACACAGATGCTTTATTCTGTCGATAGATACAGTGTACAGTCACACTGAGTCTCACTGTTGGAGACAATGTTGGCTTTATAACCAGTGGACCAGTGGACAGCTATAAAACCCTGTTGTGTAAAGAGTTCATTGGGATGTGACTGAGATTTGAATCTAGCAATTCTTACCCCATCTTTCATAAAGCTTTTAGTTGTTTCAGAAGTTTTTTGTGTGCGATGCTGAGTCTTTCTTACTACTTTCTTTCATAAAAAGGCAAGTCTGTCTTTTTAGTGCATTGTAAAGGGTTTATGCAGTGCTCCCACAAAACCCTCTCTTCCAAATAGGAGTGCTTAGGGGAAAGTGCTAGACTTCAGCCCCCACTGTTGCTATGCAACCACAGAAAACCCAGTTGAATCATGGCACCTTTACTTAAGTTTGGGTGTTATATATTATTTTTTTTAACTTTCAGCCCCCACTGTGTTCAGTTTATGAAGTCACTCAGCATTGTTAGGAAGTCGCAGGAGAAATGTCTTATCGCTGAAAAACGAAATGTGTGACTGCAGAAAGAAGCCCCCAGCGGACAAACAGACATAGCTGTGTATGTCTCCCTTTGAAAGATTTTCTGTGGGAAAACAAGATTGTTCCTTTTCTTCACCTTTTTGCAACATTTCAATCAGTTTTACTTTATTCTGTTCTAAATACTTAAAGGGGGGATAAAGGACAAACGTAGACACTAAGTTTAATAGTCATTTCTATCAGATTTTCATAGTCCTAAAGCTGTCTGTAAAAGTGGAAGCAAATAGTTACTATCCTTTATACATCTCAGTAGACAACACCTATGCAAACTTTAAAACACTATAAAAGTTTTGCACTGAAATAACTACAAGGACAAAAATATTTATCCAAACCCAAACTAATCTTATAAAAATGCAAAATATTTGATGTGTATTTTTCACTAAAGTGCAGTTGATGTTGTATAAAATGGATACACTTTGTGCAGAATCACAGTTTTCAAACTGTATATGTTCTTTTCATCAAATGCTGTATATGAATCTACGAATCTATGAATACAGGACTCTTTTATTAATCCTATCACTTTAAAATTGAATCCTCCATTCATCATTTACTTATAATGGCAGCCTGGACAAAAGGTCATATAAAAAAAAAACCCCCAGCAATAAACAAAAGCACATAAGGCACAAAGCTAATACTCAAATGCTTACAATGAAGGTGGTGTTTTTTTAAAGGAGTGTAATCTTTCAACTCTCAAAATTGAACCTTCAATTTATGGAATCCACATTGATAAACATAAATAAAGACACACACACACACACACACACACACACACACACACACAGGGTGCAATCTGTAGGAAAAAAAAGTAAAAGGGAGAGATGGTTTTTTTTCATGAAAACAGGAACTTAACACAACGTTTGCTTGTTTTTTTTTTTTTTGGTTTGTTTTTTAAATTGGAATTAATATGCACAATATTCTAATGTCTCCTGTTTTCCACATCAGACACAGATGATCCAATCAAACATAATAACAGTTTAACATGCCAGAATTAAAACCCCTTTCCACTTGGTGCTATTTGGCCAGCTGTGCCATTTAACTCCAATATTTAATTTATTATTATATAAAAAATGTCATATTAATTCTCCACTACAGTAGATTCCAAAGAAAGCAATCTGCTTTGATGATGGGCTATTTCTGCTTTCCTGCAGAGCGTCATTTGCAGTGCATCACCCACTTGTACCCACATCTGCAACTCTCTGGCACCCTGTTCCATTTACTGAGATGAACACCAGACTTTGTGAGCTTGAGAGTCAATAAATATGTGAAAATGACTACAGTTTGTTAGAACTAGTGAGAGCCTACAGTGTGAACTGTAGGTCCTAACTTGTGATAGAGGCAAAAAATTGGCCCATCACACCCTGCACCATCAGCAAGCTTCAGAGACCCTTTACAGGAAACTTAGACTCTCTAACTGTTTGGTGGGAGACAGCAGCCTTAGTGCATGACTACAGTTCACCAAGTTGAAATGAGCTGCAAAACTCACCTTTGAAAAGAATTCTGCTATAGATGACCATCATGTGTATGGCACTCAGTGGAAGCGCTTCTAGTGTGATTTTTAATTTCTAAATCTGATTCATTTCTCATTTTAGTTAGCGGTAGTTTGCAGAGATGGTTTAATAAATAGTTGGAATGGAATGGAATCCATTCATCATCAAAGCAGGAAGATCTGAAAGAAAGTGCTGAAAGTGAATTTCTGATTTTTATTTTTTTTGTGTGGTTTGTTAGTCTATTTCATGATTCAGCCTAAAAATCAGGTGGATAAAAATGTAGCCTATATTTTTATCAATGGAGGATACAAATATGTATCTTTTTATCCCTCAAGTAAGACATATTTTATCAGTGGGGATAAAAATGTGTATACTGTTATCCCCTCCAGGAATAAAAAGAAAATAAATAAAATTTAGCAGAGGCAGGGATGTGTTGACCAGAGGGGATAATATCTTCTGTAGATTATCTCCTGTAAATTACGGAACCTTGAGATAGCAAAGAGAAAATACAATCTTATTTTGCTCTTCATTTTGTAGATTCAGATGTAACTAAAAATACAGTAGCAGCAGCAATCCTATCATATTTTAAACCATTCCTTGTTTAATTTAATTTACAACTTTGAAGTTTTAGATTAATAAATGTTGATTTGTGTAGAGAAATAAGAGAAATTGAACTCAATTACCATCCCATGATTGTCTTGGCCAGCCCAAGTTTTCTGATTTTTTGGAGTTTCATTATTTTTTATTCTAATAGGCACCTGGTAATTTGTGTGACATTTCATCCTAATTTGCTTTAAAATTGTTAAAAGAATTGTGATGTCAGTGATCTCAAAAACCAAAACAGTATCAATTCATCCTTGACTGCTAATACATAGAAGAAGTTTGCCTTAAGGGCTCTGTGCCAACTCTCTTTCCTGTCATATTCAGTTTTCATTGGGCATTTGAAAAGGGTAACATCATGGTTTAGGTTAAAATGCATGCTTAGCAACATGCACCACTTTACAGAAAGCTTGTCTGGTAATTAGCCTTTAAGGCAAATTTCTTTTAAGTTCCACTTCCTCTTAGATTTCCAGAAATCTAACAGAAATTTGTTATCTGATAAGATACTATAGACTTTGTTTTGTTAGGTTACACTGACTGATTTTTTTAGTCGGTTTCTCCGAATGGACATTCATACTCACAAAAAACACACAAAGAACAAACAGCCACAGCTGAAAATCTTCCTTTTTCTGTTGAACAGTGAACTAAAAAAAATACCTTTTTAGCTATAAAATGAGAATGGGAGTACACAAAGCTCTGCAAGAGTGACTCGTTGCCATAGAGTGAGTGCACTGCAAGTGATGGACTGTAAATACTCATACAGCTTGTTGGTGTAGCTACTGTTCCAGACAGTGCAGGTCCCAGAGGTGCTGCTGAAATAAGGATTTTGTTTAATGAATAAAATCCAAAGTGATTCTGACAGAAAAAAAAACATACAATGGCAACTCAATTTGAGCTGATGCAAGGTCTGTCTTGCAAAAATATCTGCACATGATTGCTAATAGCAATCATTACCAAGGGGTAATACCAAGACCCAATAAATCTGTTTGTGTTTCCATAATACTATTTTATTTAGTTTAGATTGGTGGGCAGCATGTGAGAAAGGTTCAAATGACTCAGACTATTATACCTTAGTGTAAGAAATTAACAGGAACTAGCGCATTTTTGGACCTGGGAAACTTGGTGAAAAAATTATACATAGTGAGCAGTAAATGTAAGTTCATTTTAATCTGACTGAATTGAACTTTAAGTTAGCTCTTGCAAGGTGTGAGCTTTTACACACTGCCAATAGCTGATTAATATGGGTATTTGTGTGATGTGATTTCTTTTTTTCTTTCTTCTTTTTTCTTTTTTTTCCCCCCTGTCCCGTTTGGATCTTTAGCCATCAGAATTGTGGTCTTAAGGCCAAGAGAGATGCCAAGCGGATTTACTTTACCAAGTGGATCATCATGGCCTTGCCATATTGGTCCTTTTGATTGACCTTTATTATAATTATGTATTTATTTTATTTTCGGTTGTTACAGTCGGGACAGACATGACTGGGGGATAGGACAGGGAGAAAGAATGAAAGAAAGAGAGGGAGAGAAAGAAAAATAGAGGGGAGAAGAGATGGTGAGAAAGGGGAGAAGAAAGAAGGAGAAAACAAACAAAACACCTGGATCACCTGTATGGAGAAAAAAAAACAGAAGAGAAAACAAACAAACAAAAAAGAGCAACATAATAAATACAGCACCATCACAATAAACTAGCTAGCAATAGATAACAGTAGATACTAAATATTAAATGTTATTGTGCAGCACGCAAGATAGACAGCGCACAATGTGCTTTGAGGTAGCAGCCAAGAAAGGTGTAGTTTGTGTCTGTGAACACCCGTGTGTATACCTGTGTGGATAAGCATGCTTGTATTCCAAAGGTTTCTCCACGTAACGATCTGCTAGGGAGCGTGGGGAGCCATAGCCCCGTCCCACAGGGCATGAAGCAGGTATGGAGGAGATCCAGGCCCCAGACATCCAGAGGCCCCAGAGTACGAGGACCCAAGGAGGACCACCAAAGTGGGGCAACCGTGCCACCCTCCTGGGAAGAGCTGAGTAGAGCCCCAAACGAGAGGTCACCCAGCAGCCACAGAGCAGAGGCCAGAGGGGGTTGCAGTGGCGTGCCCGCGGCCTCTGCCAGCAGCCAGCTGCGCCAGAGAGGACCGAGCTTCAGGCCCAGAGGCCAGAGGCCTGAGGGCACCCCACCCCCCGGAAGGGGCCCAACCGGGCCACAGGCGCCAGGCCCCGCCAATTGGCCACCAGGAGTGAGCCGGTACATACATGAGCGCCCAGCCCCAGTCGACAAGAACCACCAGCACACCAACGTCTGAGGGCATCAGCCACCGGCAGGGAGTGTGGTGAGGGGAGATAGGCCTCCGTACTTTGGAGGGCCTGAGATGTTCCCAGAGAGGTCGAGTCTAAGACCCAACCTGACATATAAACACAGACGAACAGGCGCACGCAGACTCAAACGTGCATTCCCACCCCCATATACACAACCAAATACTCGGCACTTACCCAACGTGTAGACAGACACAAATAGACACTGCACAGACAATCACACTCCCCAAACATACTCTATATCCCAGGTCCAGGTACCCC
Source organism: Oreochromis niloticus (assembly GCF_001858045.2). Taxonomy (NCBI): domain Eukaryota; kingdom Metazoa; phylum Chordata; class Actinopteri; order Cichliformes; family Cichlidae; genus Oreochromis; species Oreochromis niloticus. The sequence goes on along the minus strand of NC_031966.2, from coordinate 13,780,222 downwards.
CACCCCCAGAGGGGCAAGCCGCACCTAGACCCAGGAGGTGTAACCCTTCTCTCTGGGGTGGAGGCAAGCGGACCGCCTCCTTATCTGCAGTAGCAGGGAGGCCCCGCATCCCAGACCCCAATCTGACGGCCAGCACTTCCTCCCAGCCCCCCAGCCCTGACAGGTAACAGAACCGGGGTGAGTGAAGACCCCAAACCTCCCTCCACCCGCTCATATGTAGTGTTGCTGTGTGCGGTTCTAAAGTGCATTTAAAACACAGGAGGGCATGGTGCTTCCTGCCAGAGAGCAGCACGGCTCCTCCCGAAAACCCTCAGTGTCTATATGCATTAAAATTGAGGGTAGGGCACTAGCGCCAGAGGTGGGTTGGAATACACCGACCATCCTCTGGATGCTGTAAAACGTGCCCACCCCCAAGGCCCTATATGTATGTGTTATGTGAGAGTGTGAGTAATGTGGATGTCTAAGTTGCAGAATAAAATTGAGGCACAGGCGGCCAGAAGGGGACAGAGGCTGCACCCTGGTGACATATCTGCACCCCAAGCCCTGCGTGTGTGGGTGGGTGTGGTAGAGTGGGAAGAGGGAGGTGTGATGTGATTTCTAATTGTATAATAATTAACTTTGGTCTACTTGAGAGATTCATAGAAGATCTTATATGTGGAAATCTGGCATGGAGAATTTTGTATGTTTGTGGTTTCTTAAAAAGAAAATGCTCTGGGGTTGTGGTTGAACTAAAATGGAACGTCACAGTCAGATCTTCCAGACTGTAGGACCTCAAATCTATTTGAGAAATCATAAACATCCAGCACAATGCACAGGCATTAATGATAGCATATGAAGTCAGATGGACTGACCAGAGCAGATGCACTAACCACAGAACAATCATATTTCAAAGCTAGAGCTGGGGTCACATTTTTCTAAAAAGAGACAGGAAAGGTTTCGCAGTTGCTATGCCGACAATCCTGAAGGTGTAACACTTGATAGCAGTCTTGTCTTTAATGGGTTCCCTTAGACTTCTTATCTATCAAGACACAAAGCTTGAGTCAGAAGTATTCGTGAACTTAAAAGCAAACTGACAACTTTAGTGCTAGCCACAATAGAAAGTTAGACATGACGGATGCTTTTTTATAACTAATAGAATAGATAATTGTGGCATTATCCTTTCTAGTCCACCAAAGAATATGATATGCTGGTTGTGATTCATTCAGAATTGTGCAAGTAAAGAGTAATACACAAATTGAAAGTGCATATTAAACCTATTTGTTCTTTAGAATTTTACCTATTAAAAGTTGCACTATTTTATTAGTTAACATAAGTGATAAAGTAATGCAAAAAATGTATATGGAATTGCAACAGACTGCCAAGAAGGCTACAGAAACTGCAGACTGTGTGTTTAGTCTGAATTTTATATAATATCTATAATTATATGCTTTTTGTATGTGGTTATAAATATTCTCATTGTTAATTAAATTATTCTGTTTTGTATCAACAGTTATATTTTGCTGTTTTTCTGTAGCTTACTTTAGCCCTGCGACAGACTGGCAACCTGTCCAGGATGTACCCTCACCTCCTCCCATATGGTAGCTGGGACAGGCTCCAGCTCCCCCACAACCCTGATAAGGATAAGTGGAACAGACTCAACGGCTGGTTGGGTAGATTATTTACTGTAGTCAGTTTTGTTTATATTATTAGATATTATTAGTTTAATTTGTACTGTTCCTTTCATTTATTTTAATTTAAGCCTGCAATACCTACAATAGATAATTTCTGGCCCTCTACCCATTCTAAATTGTACCACAGGCACATAGAACAACTCCAGTCTCATGGCTACAATGAAAGAAAAAACATTATAGACAAGCAATCCAATTGCTGATGCTGTCATTTTTTCTGAAGCTGTTACAAAGAACAACACAATAATTTTATAATAAAGAGTTAAAGCAAAATAGCTGTCTTATCCCTCTTTAACTACTCTTTATTACAGTGTCACTTAATGTTTACACTGACTGATAAATTCATTTTACAGTTAATGCAATATGGAGACAGACCTGTATTGCACTTTCTCAGAAGAACTTTTAGCAACATGTTCTTGAGGGTTTCACTCTAATGTACCCAGGGATTTAAGTGTAATCACACCGAATGTTTAGTTCTCTCTGCTGCCAGGATTAAGACCGGGGCCTGTGTGTGTGTGCGGGTGCATCTGAGTGTGTTGCATGGGGCTCCATGGTCCTGCTGTGAGAGCGCTGACCTCACCCGTTGCACATATGTTCAGAGAGAAATCTCTTTCCTAGGCTGGGCAAATGCACTTTGAATACTTTAAACTTTCTGTGAATTTGAAACACAAGTGATAGGACAACATGTATGTTGCAAATGATTATTATTATTAATTATGGCATTCTCCAAAACAATTGTGTTTTTATAAGCTATTCAACAAATATTAATGTTATATTTGCCAGACAGCTGCTTAAGATCATCAAGTACTGATATCAGGTTTGGATCAAGCTTGTGTGCTGTGTCAGGCAATGTAATTACTTAGCTGGAAGAGCTGTAATTGTGTAGCATCTTGAGGAAACTCTTTGCACCTAGGACTGCCTGCATTCTGCAAAGATCTACAGTGAGAGCCATTGCAATTGTAATTGTAAATGTAAATGTCATCATCTCTTTCCACTGACTGTCCTTAATGTAAAGAGATTAATTAATCAGCTCTTTCTGTAGTGGGTTCCTATTCTAGTGACGCTCACTTATATCTTTCTTCTGTGTGGAAGAAGAAAGGAAGATGCCAGTTCTATAAGATCTTTAAACTTCTAAATCAACACACCTTTTTTAGAACAGAAGTTTGGGCACTTTCTCCTCTTCCTCTAAACCAGACTCTAAGAAGAACTGGGAGGTACACATATGTTTTATCTGCTTCAAAAAAAAAATCCATCTACTGGGCCTATCTGTCCTGTCCAGAAGTTGAGTTACATCTCTTTTGATGTCTTTCAAATAACTGTTAAAGTGCAAAATCATACATTGTGGTACTTGGACAGGGAGTTCTTAGCTTTGGAAAACTGCAAGAAAATGAGAAAGTAGGATGTGTTTTAGTTGATGAAAACCAATAGGATGAAGTCTAAGCATTACATATTTCACTCTGGTGGAATCCTGATTTTTATTAAATTGTACCACATGTCAGATACCTGCACTTGGAATTTCACCACATTTATATGTGACAGCATGAACTATTTTCTCTGGGACTAAATGTGACAAAGCAACTGGCTGCCTCTGGGTATACTGGTACATGCTGTAAAACAGTACGTATTTAGAATTGCTAGAAATGGACTGCATCCCTCATTCCACTCGTATACAGTCACAGTCCCAAAAGAAATACAGGCTATATAGTTAGTTTATGAACACTGAAAGTGGGCTGTAATGTGTTTTTCCCCCCTTTTCCCTAAATTTTGATGTTATTTTCTAAAATAATAAATAATAATAATAATAATAATAATAATAATAATAATAATAATGATAATAATGATAATTTTATCCAGGTTGAAAATATTCAAAATATTCAGGCATATGTTAAGTGATCAGAGTTGAGATTTAGTCTGATGCTGAAAAAACTCTGAAGTGCACAGTTACCTAAATCCACAGATAATAACAATATACACTATATAAATGCTATACTATATAATGTTTATGGTTTATCCTGAATACTCCACCACATTGGCACATGGTGGGAAGTGATCTTCAATTAACCTGTCAATCAAATGTAGTTATTTTAGGTCAGAATTAATTTCTTCCATCAGTCCAAGGTGAAAGGTCTCATTTTGCTATTACTTTCTCAAAAGTCTTCATATGTGGAGCAATTTAAATCTAACAGGCTTAATGAGGGAAACTGAGGACCGCACAACCTGGAAACTGACAGACTAATGCACAATCTCAAAGCTTATGGTGCTGAAACTGTAATTAATTGAGAATAATTATTGCTTTCAAAGACTGAATTATGTTAGAAAAGCGGTTTCAGAACCTTCTGAATGACTTGGTAAGAGGCTGGTTAAGCTTCATTTGAATATTTTTAAGGTGCAAAAAAAAAATAAAAAATACCCTTGAAAATCTTCATTCATACAACTTGGAAATGAGCGACAGAAAAGAGTCACTCTTAAAAACACAGATCTAATATAGGTCATATTTGCTTTTAAAATTCTCCAATGGTCAAAAGCAAGCAAACAGTTGCAAAACACATTTGTTAATAAATGATTATATTAAAAGAAAAGCTTTTTCCAAAAAGCAAGCAGCTAAAACGGTCGACATGCAATTTAAAAAAAAAATTTTTTTTTTACTTAAAGAAAATAAAACATCAAAAAAATAATACAATAAATACTTGCTTCAGCAAATTATTCCATTATACATTTTGGCTTCCAAGAGTCAATGATGCAGTATACATGGTAAAAATAACATGATGAACCCTTTTTCTAAAAGACGAATATGCATGTTTCACATGATATTGATATATACATGAGCTGTTCATGAAAAGCTAATCCATGCTGGTCAGGTATTGGGGAAACATATTTATTTTCATTCTTCTCACTATTACCCAGATTTATAGATGATATATAAGCTCACACTGAAGGTCAGTATAAGAATGCTGTTATGGAAACACAGAAACAACCTTTTGACTTAGGCTTGGCAGGCCATAAATGAAATCTGTTGTGCTCATTCCCAGCTCCATATTTTTATTCTTAGATTCTACTAGAGTTGCTTTGCATTATTCACAGTTATTCTAGTTCTTTTTCCAGCCAAGGGCAGACAAAACTACATGAAACTGTCTGAAACTGAGCGTTTGAAGCCGTCTGAAGCCTGAGCATAAGACTTCAGAGGTTTGCTGATACACTGACCTCAATATTTGAACTTTTGACCATCTTCAACATGGATGCCCAACAATATAAAATCATAATTTTGTAATGCCAAAGCTCATACACTATCACAGAACCTAATAAAATAAAAGCAAAATATATTCTGAATGTGACCTTGTCTCATTTAAAACAATTGTTTAAATATATTATTAGTATTTGGCAGCACACAATTGGTCATTGCTTTACAGAGTTTCTGGTCGAGGCTGAAAAGCTGTGTGAACACTTATATTATTAAGCACTAAAGGAAATGCCAAACTATGGCATGACCTCAATTAAGATGCAGATCTGCAAGTAGTGGGGAATTCTCCATTTTCTATTACCTCTAATAAATATTCAAAGTAATGGCCTAAAGAATATACTGGAATTGCAAAAAAAATATTGACTGAAGGTTGAAAAGGCAAGGTGTCATTCATTTGAAACATTATTTCGTGCAAGAAAGTATTGTAATCCAGACTGAGGAACAAAAACAGACAAACAAAGAAGAAGAAGAAACTAGTCACTGATGTGTCAACTACACAAAAACAGTTATTTCCTGTGGATAATAACACATAATGAGAAAAAAAGTAGAAATTATAAATCACTTTGCTTATTAAAAACAAAATAAAATGAAGATGATTCAGGTCAGTTCACAGACTATTACTCAAACTGTTTAACTCATCATTGCTCTAGATACTGGTCAGAGACACCCTGAGAATCACAGGTTACTAAGGAAAAATGTTTATCCCCCAACCAGCTGGTGAGTGGTTGCTGATGGCCATCGCTGGATGAAATTAATCATAAAACAGGTACTGTGCCAAAACTCTCTTTGTGCATGCTTTATTAGCCACCTTCACCTTCACACAGGTGACTACCAGCAATGTCCACCAACCACTCACCAACAGGCAGGCACTCTCTAGGCTTGTGTGACTGAAGCCTAGGAGCTGCTAATGTTAGTAGTATGTCAAAGAATCAAGCATCGCACAGCCTGATATTGGAATTCTTACTCAATCCACTTTAGGAACACCAAAGTCAGCATTTTATCCTGTGGGAAATATGACAGTCTGCTATGCTGAAAACTGTCATTTGGTAGTTTGAAAGATGTTTCTTTGAAAGCCAAAAGTCAGCGCAATGGGAAATAATCAAATTCTTACTCTGTAAGTCACATTGGTTTCAAAATTTAAGGTCAGCCCATTCACATCTAGCCACTGCTTGGCTACAAATGTTTATATTCTATATACTTATATAGCCTTCAGTCTCTATAGTCAAAGTATATACTCTAGAGATGCTCTGGGTGAAATGAATGTGATAAGATGACACAAAGTTTTGAATATAATCTTTTGAGTAATTACAAAGGCTGCCAATTTTCAACTTCTCAAGGTTTGCATGTGTATATACTTATGTAGAGTAGGTGACCTTGTTGTAAGACTGAATAAGCAACCTTTTTGCAGAGCAGGTGGATCAGAGAAAATGTATCAGTCAATGCCATGCGGGTCATGTGACTCTACAAATAAAAGAAACATTCTCATACAAGTGAAAGACATAATAACAGTACCATTATGCCAAAGGTGTACTGCAGTTGTGCCACAACGAGTACAAGCATTTTTCACCTTCATCATATTTTCTCACATAACATCTACGGTAGTTATATGCATGTAAATATGTATGTAAACATGTTTAAATCATGTCTGCAGCACTTTAAGCCATTAAGAAATTATTGTTATGTCAAGGGAACTGAGGTATTGCAAGTTTAGAGGCACTGTGCCAGTGAGTAAACAGGATCATCTGCTCATTTTAAACAGCTACCTCTAATAATCTGACAACATTTTCACTTGACGATTTGAAAGTCACTCGGGATGAACATTTTTTGTCAAGATAATGTTTTGATCTGGAAATGGTGCTTGTCACATCGCTTTTGGCACTCTGTATGTGAGATTTAAATTAAAAACACAGCCTGTCTCCCAAATGTGCCCACTTTGAATTAACGAGTATGTCCACTTTCAGTTCATGAGTATGTGTTTTTCCTGATTTATTTGAGTATACACTGATCAACCATCATTAAAACCACTGACAGGTAAAGTGAATAACATTGATTATCTTGTTACAGTGGCACCTGTCAAGGGGTGGAATATATTTGGCAGCAAGTGTGCAGTCATTTCTTGAAACTGATGTGTTGCATGAAAAATGGACAAGCATAATGACCTGATCGACTTTGACAAGAGCCTAATTGTGATGGCTAGACAGCTGGGTCAGAGAATTTCCAAAAAGGGAGGTCTTGTGGGGGTTTTCTGAAAAGGAGCAGTTAGCATATACCAAAGTGGTTCGCACAAGAACGGCTTGTGAAGGTTTGACAGGGACATGAACAGTCAAGGCTCATTAATGTGTATGAGAAATAAACATTGTGGGTCATTCTTACTTGTCCTATTGACCAGTTAGTGTTTTACACTGAGGGCCTCACACAGACACGATCAAACAGGGCGCTTTTTATTCATTTATACTTTGCTCTTTCTTCTGTAAACTCACACTCATACTGTTTCGGGTTCAGCATCTACCCAAGATCATCTACCCACTTAGGCACTGAAGAGATCGAGGATCAGCCCAGCTGTAAACTGCTGAAAATATACACTGACTAAGACATGAAGGTGTCACTGCTGCAGAGTTTGTAGACTCATGTGGAGGGTTAGAAGTTGAGGACAGATGGAAAAAAAGGGGTAAGCAGGTAAACAGGCGGATAAAGGAATGACAAGATTAGATACATACTAGTAAAAGAGGAAATAAATAATAACTAAAGAAGGAAACACAGGCACAAGAAAACACTTGACACAGGGGGAAGACACAGTAGGGCATAAAAAAGGAACCACAGATAAAAATACTACAAAAATATGAGTGAAAGCTCAAAAATGAAGAAATGACTGATAACTACAAACCCAAGCAATAACACTGAGAACAGAAGATTTTAAATAACATTAATAACCAAAAACTACAAAGATAAAACAAAGCCTCAAATCTCACAAAATAAACCCACAGACCATGACCCTGCCATATTGCAAACTATGCTCAAAGTGTTGACTTCTCCTCCAAAATTCCCTAAACCATAATCCAGAAGTGCATCTATGGAATGTGCATCTATGGAAGTTAAGCCCAGAACCTACAACATAAATGGCTTAAAGGTGGAACTGGACAAAAAGAGACTGTTTTAGCAGTTTTAATGTTTTCCAAGTTTGGAGCCAGTACCATGTTTTCTACCATTTGAGTAAATGTGTAAATTTTTACTTTTGTTTTTCTATATATTATATTATATTATATATTTTCTGCTTTGTTTGTTCTGGTCATTTCAAGTTTTCTACTCTAGCTTATTTCTCCTCATGATTTTATTCTCAGTTTTGTAATTTATTATTCTAGCTAGAGTATAGTTATTTCCCCAAGTTTCAGTTTTCTTTCCTGTTGTGTGCCCTGCATTTGGTCTGTTTTATTTTGGTAGCGTTTGTCTTTCATGTGTTGTGTTTAGTTTTGGTTCCCCTGCTTTCTTATTTGTGATTAGTTTCAGCCATGTAGCCCAGTTTCCCATTCCCCTAATTAAGTCATGTGTCTATTTAAAGCCTCAGTTTGTTTTTTTGTGTCATCATACTGTTGTCAGCTGTTACTTCTCCCTGATTATGTTTCTGTTCTTTTATATTGACTTTTGTTTGGACCTTCCACCTGTATCATTAAAGGTGCATTTTTACTTTATTCAGTTTGTATCCCGAGTCTGCATTTGTGTCCTAATTTATCCTCACATCAGAGGATTATTAATTTAGCTTTTATCAGTTTAACAGTCTCATATAATTCAGCTTTTTAGCCAACAACTTTTCTTAAAATGAAATAACTTCATAGACTGGTGAATGACAAATATTTCAGTCCTGTTTAAGGGCTTTGATTGATGTCACTCCCAAACCGACACAGTGTTAGCATTAATAAGGCTAAGATAAATCAGGGATTTAGCTAATCAACAAAAAGCATGTTTACCATCAGTATGATAGTAAGTAAGTGTTGAAATTGCTGTAATGGTTACTTTCAGGGGCCGTGATGACATATTTACACTTAGTGGTGCATTACGTAATTATACCTTTTCAGCATCTGGCAAGAAAGTGTTTAAAATCACCTCCCATTTAGAATGCTTCTTAGCTGCATTTGCATTTAGGTTTTTTCCTATTGCAGAACGGTCCCAACCACACATACACTAAGATAATGTGAATGTTTGGGGGGGGGGGGGTGATCATTTCTCTCAGCCTTTAAAGTCTGTAGCCGGTTAACAGGCCAGAAAAACTCTACATGCCATTTTATAGGGACAGGAAACAGCACAATATTAGCCATGCCAGGTATCAGACAAAGTCAAACTTAAAAAAAATAATAAAAATCTATACCAATACTGTTTAGACTTTGTCACTATAAATTCATTACCTACTTAAGAATTAAGATGTAATATAGAGGAGGAATTGCTATTCTCTGTACATCATCTGACCCACTCACCTGCTGGCTTAGCTCTCCCCAGTATCCTATCCCCTAATAAAAATAGAATCTAGTTTCTTGTTCCTTTTTTTTCTCAGTTGCTGCAAAGAATATTTCTTGTAGTGGACTTTTTCTGCCATCTGCTTTGCTTATAGTATTTATGTTTCTAATACTTACTATACTTCTATTGGAGATATTTAATATATTTTGTTCAGTATTCCACTGACAGCAAGCTTTGAAGTGGAGACAGCCGCTTTGGAATAACAGAGTGAACACCTTCCATCTCTCTCAGTATCTCATACACACACACACACACACACACACACACACACACACACACACCCTTCGACTGAATACATGAAGACTAGAGGTGTGCTTGTGCATCATTCAGTGTGACCTTTGGATCTGCAGAAATCATCAGCCCATGTGTTCAAAATTCAGTTGATCTCATTAAAGTAAAAGTCCTCCCACTTGTGGAGCATTCCCTCAACAGCACTTTAAGTTTTCTGAGACAGTTAAAGTTGAGAACATGCTATCAGGGGAAAAAACTAAGGGGGATACAGGTGTGTCAGGATGCAGAACTTTATCTGTTTCGCCTTACAGTCTGAAGTGAATATATACATGAATTGAATTAAATACAAGATCTTTTAACCTCAACCTACCAACATATTTAACATACATGACTTCTTAAAGTACATTGTTTTTGCAGACTCCAGGAACAATTTAAATTAAGAAGCAAACACAAAAAAACCAAACAAAAACAAACAAACAGCAAGCCTTATTTCTACCCAAACTAATATGAATTATTTATTATTATTATTATTATTATTATTACTTTTGGAAAGGGAGAATTAATTTGCATATGTTTTTTTTTTTTCTTAAAGTCTGTACTTTCTTTAAAACAACCTGCATCTCTGATTGGGGATACATTCCACGTTATTTTTTTAACTGCTCATTTACCATCTTTTGATTCTGGTATCACTTAGTTTTCATTCATTTCAAGTAAACATCATTTGTGCTGGATTTATATAATGAAACTAATTGGAGCCTGTGAAATGATCAGGAGTTCAAGCTTGCCCCGAGGCCTCCATTACATGCCTGTCTACAAGGCATTCTGGTAAGATGCTCAAACTATCATCGCTCTACTCTGAGCCCCCATCATAAATGACCAAACTCCTCATCCTATTCCTATGGCTGAGACCGTACACCGTTCAAAGGTATACTTTAGTCTTGCAAAAGGAACCATGATCAGCTGGTAAATCAACAGTCTGGTTTTCACTCTGAGCCCTTTCTTCGTTACAAGAGACCATGCAAAGTTCACTGTCAAGACCACACTAACCTGTCTATCAATTATGCATTTAAGGATGTTCCAAGACCAAAATAGGTACTCCAACCTTTTCCAGCTGAGAACCGTGGCCACAAAGTTCTTGAGACCATAGAACCCAACACCCTGTACCTTCCAGGACTTGGCTGCACCTAGAAATTCTGTTCTGAATCAATGACAAATGGCAACAACAACAATAAAGGAAAAGCTCTAACTTGTTGCTGGACATATGAACCAACTCTCACTATAGTTCGGACCAAAACAACTAAAAACAATTGAGCTAATCAAAGACAACATGCAGTTACTGCACAAAATTTGTTTCATGGTTTGCTCTTTGCATTTGACAGCAGCGGTTACTCCCTTCCTGTCAGTATTACTCTTGTTGTGTGTGTGCATATGTGCAAAGATATACAGTTCAGTGTGTTCAATTCAAATGAATGGGGGAGTCCAGATATATCGTCCAAGCTCCAAGAGCTTCAGTTATGCTGCACCACCATAAACAATTGAACAGGAGTGAAACTAAAAAATATAAACAAATAAACACAATAATGATGATGAAAAAACACATTATATAGCACAACTCCATATGCAGCTGTTTGATAATGTAAAAGTTTGTACAGTCTAGCTGATACTACAGAGTTAGAGAAGAGAGAAGTGAAGCTAGAGTATATCAAACATAACAGTAAAAATGCAAATATGAAAGCTCCTTTAAATTCAGTCAATAACCTGCAACTAGTCAAGTAGAGCAATAAAAGACAAACACATGTTTATATACCACAACATCCTTCGTATACATGACGTGTTTACACTAGCAACAAACTAAGACACAATCTTACTTTATAGTCTGTGGCTAACAAATACGTATAGTCAATGTGTTTGAAGGCTTAAACAAGAACAATGATTGTAACAGATAGTTACAGGGACCCATCAGCAAATGTGAAGCTGCTTACCTCACCTATAGTGGTTGACTTCATGTTCTGGATCAAAGTGCGGTCCAGTAGTGGGCACTATGTATTCACTATGTTTCAGCAGCAAAGGTAGCATTTTCTATTTAATGTTCCAAACAAACATTAAATAATAAGAGCAGCAGATGTAGTTTCACATCATTCTATTGTTATTGTAGGGTCTTTACCTTACAATATAAAGCACCTTGAGGCAACTGTTGTTGTGATCTGGCAACATCTCCCTTGCCTTTCTAACTTTTTTTCTCCAAACCACTCAACCCGAGTTGTCCTTCTAGTATACTTATTTCCACGTCACCGAGCATCTTCAATTCTACCTTCTCCAGCTCCGTCACTCATCTTTTGTCAATCCCCCATCCTGTACATTATAGCACTACCAGGCTTGATGCCATTTTTCAATCACAAATCATATGTTTGTGACAACACCACCCTTTCTAGCTGTCCCGCCCTTTTTCATACACATGTATTCTGTCTTGCTTCTACTGACATTCATTCCTCTTCTTTCCTCCTCCACCTCTTCAAGGTCTCGTCTACGTGCCCCCTACTTTCACTACAGATCATAATGTCATCTGCAAATATTCTAACCCATGGACTCCCTGATTGACTTCATGTGTCAAGAAGGAGCTCAGAGCCAGTTTCTGATGAAATCTCACCCCCACCTTGAACACATCTTTCACTCCTACCACACATCTCACCACTGTCTTGCTGTCCTCGTGCATGTCCTGCACCACCCTCTGATACTTCTCTGCCACTCATGACTCCCTCATGCAGTACCACAGTTTCTCTAGATTTCATAAACATTTCCTCCTATCTAATACTCTACATTTACTAATTCAGTTCAATTCCTCTATCCCTCCTCCTATTTAAATTAGGAACATAAATTATTTTTGCATTAACAATAATATCTACGTATACCACATTCTCAATATGGAGACCATCCTTTACAACTGTACAGAATTCTGGCTTGCACCTATAATGTGGGCACAGATGGTGTCGCTTCTCTTCAGCTTTATTAGTTGTCTTATGTTGCACAGGAAACACATTAACAGAGGAGTCGTCTGGTGTTTTTCTGATCGTACTTCCCCCAAGGCCTGTGTCTGTATCCTTTTGTTCTCATTACTGTGCCATCAGTGCCTCATCATCGGCACAGGCTTCCAACCCCCTTTAAACCAAAGAACCCTAACCATATAAATTACCTATTAAATATGTAACACTGCCTAAAAGCAGTGTGGTTTATGGATTATTTAAAGAACTATACAGGTTTTATAAAATAAGTATTGTGGTGTTTGTATTATTCTATGTATTTTCAATAGCTAATAAGATATGGCCTACCAACTGATCTGTGTTTACACAGATGTGGATAGAAAACAATATTGCATCTAAACATAAACAGACAGGAGGACAAAACTAAAGAAAAGCAAAGGACAATGGACTGACCGCCTGAAGCTGGGTGCACAGGAACTACTCAATTACTTGAAAACCTGACACTTTGTTGGCACTGCTAAGCTTGTAAGTAACTATAGTGATGTCCACTTTAACTCAGGAAGGGCAATTTTATTGACACAGTATTGGCAAAAACGAAGAAAGCAGCCTGCAGATTAGTACTAAATTAGTTTGAGTGAAACAGCCCACAGAGTCACTACACAAGTGTGCCACAATATGCAGTGAGTCAGAAGAGTTAACTAAACCACCCTCAATCCACAGGCAGAAATGACCCTGACTTTCCTAACTTTGTTTGAGAGTTTTTTCAAAGTTTTGACTACCCTGAAAACAGCTCATAATAGACTCAGTATTGAATTTCTCTATTGCCGTACCATCTGAATTCATTATGAACCACAACACAGGGACAACTGAACACAGAGGCCAAACCACAACTGAAACTGCAAGCAACTGAAACCAAATTATAAAACTAAGATGATTCATTGACATATGGTTACCCCTTACAGAATTCAAACACTGTTAAACTTTTTCATCATAGCTGTACGGTAATGAAAATCTGGTCTTATTCCAGGTGGTCCACACAAGGCAAGCTTTCTCCTGAACATAAGGATACCAGTCTTTAATGAGACATCTGCTTTACCTTTAAAATGAATCATCCAGGCTTTGAACATCACCAATAAGTTAAGTAGTTGGCAAAACACGATGTAGAATTTATTTTTGCCATTCTAAAAATCCATTTATCCATTTCTTCCTTACAGATTAGACTGTTTACCAATCAGTCAGAGGGATGGCATAGAGACCAACACAGTTACCCAAAAGTGATTTAGTTTCTAATTTACTTACCTCGTATGTCTGCCGAGAACATTTAGCAGGGTAAGAATATGTAAATAATCCCTTTTTTTTCCTTTGTACAAATATAATAAAATGCAGAAGCCATAGCGTGTTACTATTTGAATCTATCGCTGCAAAATATTATTAGTAGCTGATCTGAATTACCAATGTCTACCCAGAATAGTTTATTTTTTATTAGACGTGTTAGCTTGATAGGAACAAAAGGGTTTAGAACAACTGAAAGAGTAAGAAAGGCTTTTTGAAATTTTTATATATTCATTTGTTTATTTATCATTTATTCATCTGTTTCATATAAACACTCATTAGCTTGAGACCATTTTGTAAAACATTTCAGAGAGTTATAATGCACCAAAATCAAGGTAGGTAAATGCATTTAGGAATCATTGTGGTCATGCTTATGCAAATAAAACTTCACTGTTAGACAGAACTTGATACTCTAGTGGTGAAGGCAAACACACATGCACAGAAAGACAATCGTATTGTTTGAGATAGGAAGATATTCGTCTACCCATAATGAGAGTCGCAACAGATACCAACACTTAACAATAAACTATTGTGTTCATGGTTATGTACAAGCGTAACTACTGAGATGGAAATCCAAGAAGTTAAAGCAAAGGAAGACCTCTACACCTGTTTTTATGTTTAATTTTCACCATGTGGTTGTCACAGTAAAAACTAAACCAAAACACACAAAAATAAATAAATAACAGGAAAGCAGCTGTTACTTCTGTACCTGCACTGGTTCTTTCTTCAAATCTGCCGGTAAATTCAGTAAAGTGTCAATTTTAAGTTACAGATGACATGGCACGTTAAAAACCTTTGATCAACCTCGATTATATGTCATCTTGGCCACTTTTTCATTGCTTTTTTTGAAGTGCTCCCACTCCAATATATGATTTCTGCATGCTTCCACTCTTTTTGGCTCCTCCTCATTTGGGGATAAATAGAAAACACTGTCAGGCACTTCAACTTCAACGGTGAAGGGGAAAATTAATCTTTAGCTGAGGAGAGCAGATCGGCGGGCGACAAAGCAGCACAGCCATTAGGGCTGCAGAGGAGGCCAAATGCGCTTGTGGTCATAGATCGACGCAAATGACTGCGCCAGGGGGACTACAATTCCCCACTGCTGGAGCTTCTGCTAGATGATCATTAGTATGGTGGTTTTGATTGATATAGCACATTTCCGATGGCAGGTGGACAACTCATCTCTACATGGAAATCCCCAGTGATTAATTTCATTTTAAGATGCATCTGGAGGAGTCAACTCATCTGGATTGGCTGGTGTAAGTTAAAACAGATAAGAATGCAACATGGCTATTTGAGTTAGGCTAAACTGAAACGTCAGTGTTTCACATCATTCAAGTGAACTGCGAAGATACACTGTGGGCCAGAAGAATAAATATAATGGCATGAAGCAAGAGTCAGATAAATAGTCAAATAATTCAACTCACTGTTGTGATAAAGAAGCGTATAGTGTTGAGACAGCAGGTACAACTAACATTTAGAATGATTAATCGAATCTTTGTTCTAACTGCAACAATGATGCCAACACATGCAGTGGATTGATTAAAACCCTTGATCGGCCATTTTGAAATTGCAGCTGTAAAGCCCATTTCGTTTACAGCTGGTTGCGAGGGGTAAAATGAAGACTACATGGTGTGCATACAGTATGTTCAAGAATTAGATTTGAAGCAGGAGAGTGCTGATAAAGAGTATGTTTGGTCAGCAAAACAATTAACCTTGAAAAATAAAGGTATAAATACTGCAGCAGAGGCTTAGGTGTGCAAGGTTAATGGTTTGGGAGAAACCATTTCTGGCCTCAAGAGATTATAGTAATTATAGGTTCTAGAGGATGTAATTCTACAAGTGAAATTAGATGTTTTTTTTCTGTGGCGCTCAAAATCATGGGACTGTATGGAGAGGATAGAAAATCTCTTGATATGAAAAAGCAGTTTGCTCATTTCACACAGTCTAAAACGATTGAACTCTTTCTGAAGTCTTATTCAGTGGGGTTCAGTCGAAGGGCTCCAAGGCTATAGAGTTCAGTGTTAACCATGAATTCTTCCATTCAGTTAATGCCTTTTGCTTGAAAGTGAAACACAGCCTGAGAACTCATTGTCCGCTCCAGATATTTAATTGAAACAGAGTAAGGGGGTTTGTCATTTGAACTCATTCGAAAGACTTCTCTAGTGTTGTAAAACTTTCTTTGTAGACTTGATTTTAAATTACTCTTTTTCTTCTTCTTATAAGTCTGCTACTAGTTTATGCTTGGCTAACACTTCTATGTTCTCAAGAATACTGCTGTGCCCTGCACTACTAATAGTAACATGATAATCCAGCACTTACTGAATACTGAATTATAATTGCATTTTTATCATCAAAAAGATTCATATTTCACAAGTTAAAGACCGATGCTTATGCTTTCACTTAGTGCATAAAAAGCAATGCTATCCTAAAGGCTAAAAACTTCAGTTTTATACTTTATATCTGTAGTGTATCAGTGCGTATTCTGTTGATGAGTGTCAAATAGGGGTAAGCACAGTATGGGGTAATGTGTGTAGATTCATGAGGGGAAAAAAATTAAGCACAGCTTCTGACATAAAATGCAGACAAAGTAAAAGAGTCTGAACATTTTATGAATGCACAATATATGCACTGTACACTGTCCAGCCCAAAAAACAAAAAAAAGAAAATAAAACAGTCACTGGCTGGATTTACCCAACTAAAGTGGAAGGTAAAGCATTTCCATTGGATATTAATATGATTAAAATCATTGCATCAAGTATGGTTATTTACCTCCACACTTACCATAAATGGTTAATAGGATTAAGATTAGATAAGATGGGCTCGTGGCAGGCTATTCTTGAGTGCTGTCAGCTGTATGATGTGGGTCATTATCCTGTTAGAGGATCCATGACCTGCCACTGAGAGTGACCTTTCTGATACTAAGCAATATGTTTTGGTCCAGGATGTCTTGGTAGTCCTGACACTTCATTGTCTCTTGCACAGATTCAAAGTTCCCCTTGCCCGATGCAGCAAAGCAGCAGATATTTGACACTAGGTATGTTTTTCCCTCTGTAAACATAGAGCTGTTATGAAGTGACTGGCTAAAAAAGCTCCAGTTTTGTCTCATCAGTTCAAAAGATATTCACACCAAAATTTGGGGGCTTGTAAACATGCATTTTAGTGAATTCTAGCTGGATATTTATTTCATGGACTACAGTATTTTTCAAAATATGATGGATGGTCTGATCAAAAAGTGACGTACCCTGACCTTGGAGTTCAGCTTGAATGCTTTTAGATGGTGTCGTTGGAGCTCCTTCTGATCAGTCCACACCTGGCATGCGTCTGCGTTTCCTCTTGCATCCAGGTAGGCTGGATGTAGTCCAATGAACCCTAAACCTTTTAATAATACTGGCAATCGTGGTCACAGGAAAATGACGCTGATTGGACATGGTTATAGTCTTTAACACTGACATGGATCAATATATTCTTCTATATGAGCTTCTTGGACAGCTTTCTCCTTTGCTTTCTCTGGTCCATGGTAGGTGTGATGCACACAATGATGCCAAACTACACAGCAGCATGTTTTTTCACCTTCAAATAGACTGAATGGCTGGTGAAAGCTTGAAGGCACCTGTGATCATGATAAAACACTTAGTTTGAAATATGACTATAATGCAAAGATTAATAGCATCTTTAGGGATACAAACAAGTCCATACTATTCTAGTATTCCTTTTGAATATCTTTGTGAAATGAACAACTTCCTTTCCCCTATTTTATCGGCTTAATCTATCATAAATTAGAGGCGTGTAGGTATACGTTGGACAACTGAATCATTTTTCTGGAGACCTGAAGCATTGTTTCAATAGCCTCTAATTTGTGCAACTCTGTAGGCCAGATACGCGGATATCAGACTTGGCTTAAATATTTAATTGGCTTATGTTGCTTCATATTTGTTTCATACAGACTACAGTTGTTTTGTGAGTTAAGAAATGTTCTGTTAGCCTGAAAAACCAAATACTGCTGACACAAAGCCTGTCAGTCAATTTGGGAGTGATAAGTTCAGCATTTCCTTTTGAATGTTTTTCTTGAAGCTTTTAATGTCTGGATCAGAGATTGTGCTTTTATGTCAAGTGTATGTCAGGTGGAGGTCTTTTTGAATGAGCAGAAAATAATCCGTGTTCTGTCTCCACTTGACCTGCATGTCATGTTTTCACAAAGACAAACATCAAATGAAAAAAAAAGAAAATCTAAAACTGTTGCTGAATGGCACCTATATCTTTTTGAAAACATGGTGACTCTTTTTCATCCAGTTTGTTCCATGTGAGCATTGTTGCCTCTTGCTACAGTGAATGTAGCAGGAGAAATGGGAAAATATAAGCTTTTAAATTTCATCCAAACATTAATGAAAAGATGCTGTTGACATTTGACCAGTCACTTTTGAAAACTCAGCGTTTAAAACTTTTCAGAGTTACTGCTTATAGCAAGATTATTATTATTATTAAAGGTATTTGTTACAATTTACAAAGGCTAATGTAACTGCCTTTCTAAAGCCTCCATAGGTAATCAGAGGACAATCTGCAGTAGAAATGTTGCACCTGTGTGTTAATATGTGCCTTCAGTGTTTGTTTTTTATGTTTTGACATAATTATGCAATTCCATCTTGAGAGCTAAAAAGCAATTTGCCATTACTCATACCCATAATAGATTTTATGGTGATGATGAAAACTTGCAGACTGCCATCATTACTTGAAAATTAAATTGTATATAAAGTATATAGTAAGTTGTGGTGTATCTTTTATTTACATGTCATTTCAGGGAGCCTTTGAAAAACAATTACTCCTGCCTCAACAGGGAGGACCCAACACAGATGAAGACACCACAAACTGTGGATAATGTGATGCCCATTATACACCAGGATCTCTTCCAGGATACGTCTGGCATAAAAAAGTAATCAATACAGTGGAAGTAGGAAAGAAGCTGCTTGGTCAGGTGTATGGAAGGTTATAATCAGAGTGGTCCAAAATCAGGACACATATATGCATCTCATAAATAGGGACCATATAAGTAATATTAAAATCAATTGTTTCATTTGCCAAATGTAGAAGATGTACATAGTTTTACTTTCTCTGATACAATATAAAAAACTCATTTAACATGAAAAAAGCCAATGAAATATATAGATAGTTTTTTGACTGTGGATTTATTTTTGTTGTCCATGTTATGCAGCAAGATAATGCAAACATGTGCAAGGTAATATTTTCAACATGATACAAATAATTAGACATCTGTAAAGACACTGAACACAGCTGGTCTCTTCTGATCATCTCAAATAGGCCGAGTCAGCTTCTTTTAGGCACTTTTATGTAGGCAGGTGTAAGACCACCTGCCACCACAGAAATCCACCTGGTATGACTGACAATTACTTTCCAGATCCCCGAGTCTGCCATATTTATTCCCATAGTCACAGGCTGAATAACTGACCCAAAGTTTTCATCCCAGCACATATCATCTTAGTTCAGTTGGACTGGATGCTTATCTACTTGTGAAATAGGATTTCTGGATCAATAAACAAAGACATCCAACTTGTTTTTGTGCATGATGGTAACAAAAATAATTTTTTTGAAGCGTTTTCTGTTGGATGGTTGTGTAGGTGAGATACCATCTTCAAAACACTTTACTTTTTTCCTTGGTGTGTCTTCTGCTTGAAAGACTCTACATATACACCATCTATAGGGCTGCCTGTCCCAAAGATGCATAAAACCACGCAGCTAATATATGGATACATGACAGGGGGTTTTTTTCAGTTTTTTTATTTATTTATTTATTTATTTTTGTCAGGCTACCTTTTACGAATTCCTAGTGGGCATTTTCAATTCTTTCATGGTAGATTGAGCTTTTCAGGCTTTGTCTGGATTGTTTAAATTTTTAACAAGTGGGGAAAAAACAACAAAGACACAAAGACGAAGGGAAAATCCTTCAGCTGAAACCAAAGGTATATTTCCCATGAAATGTTGTGCAGTGATGTGGAATAGTCTTCGCCTTTTGTGTCTTTTGATGCCAATGGCCCCATTTTAACCAAATGGTGAAAACTCTACAGGCTTCAGCTTTTACATTCTGGGTTAGCCTACCAAGAATAACTATCTCCCAGGTGGTTTAAACTGAACAAGCTTCGTAAAATTTCTTTAAATTCACTCTAGGTCGCTTTCTCTAAAAATAGTTTGAGAAGTATATTACGTTAGCTCTGGCTATGCAGGTTGCTTTATGAGCTTACTTTGTTTGAGCTCTAGGGTGATAGAATCTCAATAAAAAGAATTATGCTAATCAGTGCCAATTTTCTGTTATACTCCACACATGCTTCCCTTGATTGAAATGTAATTGGGTAATATCAGCAGCGGAGAAGCAGAAACAGCATCATGCTTCATGTTGTCTTCAACAAGGAGTCATCTAATTTTGTGACAGGTGTGATGGTAATTGAAGACTACCAGACATCAGACGAAAAGGAAGAATGTGAACATTGGAAAACAAAAACACACCAAAATGGGCTTGAAAAGCTTGAGTTTAATACCAAACACACACACACGCCATCCATATATTTGGCTCAAGTCTAAATGTCCTTTATTTGGACATCTTATGAAAGGCAGGATGTTTACTGTGGAAATCATTTACCTAATACACTTTTCTTGGGAATATGAGGGATTTAAAGAAGTCTGAGGTGGAAATGTTATAGTTATTAAGACAAAGTGGACTAAAATAAAATATCAGTAAAGGACCTCAGTAAAAAACCTCAGAAATTCTGTAGTGATTTTCAGTTACAACTGCGTATGTGTTGTACAGACTTAATTTAACTAGGTTGGGTTATAATTCAAACACA
The DNA here is from genome assembly GCF_001858045.2 of Oreochromis niloticus. Classification (NCBI taxonomy): domain Eukaryota; kingdom Metazoa; phylum Chordata; class Actinopteri; order Cichliformes; family Cichlidae; genus Oreochromis; species Oreochromis niloticus. The sequence continues at coordinate 13,759,416 of NC_031966.2, read as the reverse complement.
AAACAAGCATATTATCCCTATGAGATGCTTTTGACAGCATGACAATGTGAAATGAAACAAAGAGAGCCTTAGAGAGCCTTAGTGAGTTGTCATACTGGTTCCATCTCCTGGAAGAGACAAGACTGACTGCAGCCCTCCCGTTACATGTTTATTATACTTTCTGGATACTTACAAAACGCTATTGCATGTGTACTAGAATGTTTACACAGTACATGAACTTAGCACGGATTTGTCAACTGTCAGAGCAAAGCTTCTGGAGGGATAACAACACAGCCAGCATTACGTGTTTGATTTCTGCTGAAAGTACCACTGAACAAACGGAATTGAAATAACTGAAATAATTGAAAAAGCTAGAAGACTGTGCCTTTTGGATTTGTTTGGATCTTTTCAAACTGTAAAAACAAGTCCACATGGAGATAAGGAACCTGGAAGAAAATCACAGGAAACATGGTCTAAGGAGCTTGGAAAGAAAAGTGTCTGGACTTCTTTAGGTGGCTTGAAGACGTTTCACTTCTCATCCAAGAAGCTTCTTCAGTTCTAGGGTCAAATGGTGGAGAGTCCCAGATTTAAACCCTGTGGGAGTATCCCTCTCAAAGAGGGAAAAAAGGACCCCTGATGATCCTCTACCTCACAGGTGTCGAACTCCAGGCCTCAAGGGCCGGTGTCCTGCAGGTTTTAGATGTGTCCTTGATCCAACACAGCTGATTTAAATGGCTAAATTACCTCCTTGACATGTCTTGAAGTTCTCCAGAGGCCTGGTAATGAACTTATCATTTGATTCAGGTGTGTTGACCCAGGGTGATATCTAAAACCTGCAGGACACTGGCCCTTGAGGCCTGGAGTTCGACACCTGTGCTCTACCTAATCACATTGGCCAAGGCGTGAAAACGGGTGTGGGACACAATCAGCCAAGGTTTCGGGTGAGCTCATTGTGAAACCTGGCCCCACCCTATCATCTGATTTCCTGAGGTCAGATGGCCCAGGATGTGAGTGGGCGTTAAGGCATCTAGGAAGGGATCTCAAAACTGGATTATAGATGGCAGACAGTTGGTGTCGTAATCCACCGCCTCTGTTCAAAGATGGTCGCTCACAGTGGACATAAATGGCCTCTTTTGCTCCTCTTTCAAACCATCTGTCTTCTCTGTCAAAAATGTGAACATTGGCATCCTCGAAAGAGTGACCTTTGTCCTTTAGATGCAGATGGACCGCTGAGTCTTGTCCCGTGGAGGTGGCTCTTCTATGTTGTGCCATGCGCTTGTGAAGTGGCTGTTTGGTCTCTCCAATGTAGAGGTCTGGGCATTCCTCGCTACACTGTACAGCATACACCACGTTGTTCAGTCTGTGTTTAGGAGTTTTGTCTTTCGGATGAACCAGTTTTTGTCAGCCCACAGGAAGCATGGAAGACGCACGAAAACTGGACAAAGCCAAACAGGAAAATAGGACTAGTTATATATTGAGCGCTAAGCGGGGATTGGAAACAGGAGGGGAGGAAGATAAATTTGAAATTTATTGACAGGAAGGAAAACCCCAAACAAGATGCAAATAAATAAGCAAACTAAATAAGAAGAGTCCAAAAATCTAACAAACATCAAGTACATAACGCACTAGAATTAAGGAAACAAAAACTCTTAACTCTAACCCAAGGACCATTACATTTAACATATATACTGACACACAATATTTTTTGCCCTCAGTCAAAAGAATCAATGTAAATGAATAATAAACTTTACTCTAGCGATGTATGCTGATGGAAATATGAACTGGTCATCCATAGTCGGCAATAATGTCCTTCCTATTAGACTGTGCTGCAGGGAAATAACACGGAAAAATGAAAACACCTGCAAAATTCACAGGATTACCACAGCTCACTTGTCACAATCCAATTACTTTGTCTATGTTTGCAGAGGATCTTCACTCCTCCTCTTTCAGTTTCAGCCTGTTTCCTAGCTTAATAACTTATTATTTTTGACTACGCATACTGCATCTGAATACATCTTTAGACTTGCATAAACCTAAAACTAAAAAAAAATTCTGATGCATATGAAAATGTCAACACTTTGATGCCTAAAATGATATATGTTCCACAGTTCATGAATACAGCATTGCCCTGTGTGGCTTCCAGCATATTGGATTTTCCAGTGGGGAAGCAGCATTTATTTTCAGCTGTTTGGTGGGGTTTAGAAAACAAGGACTGATCCTTATTGTGCATCTTAAGCTGGTCCCGCTCCCTTAAATGAATTCGTTTAACAAGCACTTCTTGAGGGTTTGTGTGCCAAGAAGCACTGAGTTACAGCTGTTCCACAATGCTTCTGCCACAGTCCAAATTTAGCTGAATAGCTGGAAGGGAAAGTGCTCTCCCAGCTGGTTCAGGACCTTGGAGGTGCACCCAAGAACAAAGCACTACCACATTTTCTGGCCTTTATGAAACAAAAAGTGCAATATTTACTCACCCATGACACAAAATGACTGTGCTATGTCTGCAGGGGGTTGAAAGGCTTGTTGATCAAGCCATATTGATTCACTGTTTTTCTTTAGTTTTGAGTTTTGAACTCCCTTTACACTCCAATTTTTAAGAAGAACAACACCCACACCCTCCTCTCTTCCACTGTGTCTTTAAGCTCTGAGAGTCCCATGATTCAGTTACTGATGTCCAATCCACTTGTGTCATGATTTGTGAGCTTAATACATAAATTCCCCTTTGAAGTGAACTGTTTTTTAAAGACCCATGGGTTTTTGTCTTCCTTGCAAAATTTGCATTTCTTTTATTCTTTCCGTTACATGTACATGCATATAAAACAAACTAAATTGAATAATAAAATGAATAAAGCACAGACTGCCCAACAGCCCTGAGCACCTGCTGCTTGTTTATTCCCTCATGTGGTTTTAGCTTGTTTGCTACTTTGTAGTGTTGTAACATTTGATGAAAAAAAAAAAAAACAAACCCAACTGCTTCTGATAAAAAAAGAAATTACCTTACCTGCATGTGCAGACAATGCAGATGTTGTAAATGCTTTATAAGAATACTGTTCTACTGTGATATGTACAATATAAACAATCCTGATGCTCGAATAAAGAAATGAAATTGCAAATGGCTGTAACCAAGAGAAAGTAGCCTCCTGGAAAACTGGCTAGCTGAAAAAGGGGATACTTTGCCACCAAATTTCACTTGAACCCACTCTGATAAATTGGCTGTCAGTTATAGACAGCCACTACCATGGCTGTTCACCTTGAGGGGTGCCTAGAAGATTGGCTTCACTGGAGCTAACTGATATGGACTAGAGCCCAATTTCCTTTTGGCTAATTAGGCTGGCCACAATACTAGTGGTAGTCCTTATCAGCCTACGAGCCTTCTGCTCCTGGTCTGTCTATTCTGTCTGTTTTGTTTTGTTTTTTTAATTGTCTGAAGCACAGTGCAATATTGAGGAGCCTCATTTCCACTAAATAGAATGACTTGACTACAGTCATTCTACTTTCTTTTTTTCATTGTGGATAGTACCTGGTACTTACACTCACCAGACATTTCATTAGGTAGCACTTGCTGCTACCCTTTTATCTTTTTCACGAGGATCTGATATGATAGCGTCATGTAACTGGCTGCAGATTTGTAGGCTGCACATCTGTGATACAAATCTCCAACTGGACTTAAATGTTTTGACTATTTGAATACAGTGAACTCATTACCACGTCAAAGAAACCATTTTGGGATCATTTGAGCTCTGTGACATGATGCTTTATCCCGCTGGAAGAAGTAATCAGAAGATGGGTACGCGTTGGTCATAAAGGGATGGGCATACTCATCAACAATACTCAGGTAGGCTATAGCCTTTAAACTATGCCGATTGGTACTAAAGGGCCCCAAGTGTGCAAAGAAAATATCCCCCAACACCATTAAACTACTGACACCAGCCAGAAACACTGGCAGAAGGTAGGATGGATCCATGCTTTTATCTTGCTTATATCAAATTCTGACTCACCCTGTACTACCAAATGTTGCAGCAGAAATCAAAGCTCCTTAGCCTGACAATTTTGAATGAAACTTTTAAAATCGTAACCTTAGTGTCCTGTTCTTTACTGCCAGGATGACAGGAGTGGCACCTGGCGTGGTCTTCTGTTGTAGCCCATCTGTTACCATGTACCTGGTTTTGTGTTTGTTTCTTTATTTTTTTAAATCAATTAAAATCAACCCTATGAACTCATCAGTCTAGTGCCTCTGACCTCCGGTATGAACAAGAAAAACTGCAGTTCACAGGATATGTTCTCTGTTTCAGGTCATCATCTGTAAACCGTACAGACAGCCATGCAACATTCAACATCACTTAAATCACCTTTCTTTCCCTTCTAATGCTTGGTTTAAATTTTAGCAGGTTGTCCTGTCTGTCTCCAGGTTGCATCTTGAGTTGCTCCTATGTGTTTTGGCGATATTTAGATATCAGATATTTGCATTAATAAGCCACTGTATAATTGTACCTTACATTATGGCTCCTGTGTGTATCTTGCTACAATGCACCTTAGCCAGGGTTGAAAGCAAGCTCAGCTGACTCTGCATACCACTGATTGGTCAGAGAGAATCTTCACTATAATTATCACAAGTGTAACACTAGATCTGTGATATGGGATACAGAGTGAGCTACAGGCAATAACAACTACTGTACTCTGACAAATAACTACACAAATAGGTACATATTTACCTTACTAATGACCAAAAACTCTGAATTATAAGTAAATATTTATCCAGAAAAAAAAAAAAAAACAATGAATAAAATGTTGTTCTTCATTTTTAAAAACATTTAATATCCAAGAATCAGCTTTTTTCCCATGGACCTGTGAAGTGAGTACCAAGTTTAGCTTAGAGGGTTTAGAGGGACTTACTGCCTTATATCTAAAAATCATAAAAACTAACTGTACATACAGTGTAACCTCTAGAGTCACTTTAGATGTTGGCTGTTGTTTAATCTCTCTTTTGTTTTCCATTTGACTGTTTTGCTCGTACATTCACTCGGGACCGAAATGCATCCACTGAGCAGAAACACTTATTGTGTGAAATTTCTTCAGTGTCCCGGATATCTTCAGCAAACCTTATTCTAATTCATGTAATCCTCAGAGATGGCACAGGCCCAGCATGCAGCCATTCAGAATGCACCAGTGCCCTCAAATGCCTGCTCAGTCCCAGAACGCAGACAGTAAGGGCCTCTGGGTAATTTCACACTCTGTTATATGATTTTGTTCAGAAATAATATGGGTTTGGAGAGAAGTTTGAGTTGACTTCAAAGAAAAAAAAACATATTGGTGTTGCTGAAATTTGACTTTACATGAGTCTAGAAAGACCAGTATATGTCAAATGAATGCAAATATGTTTGTATATGAAGCAAGAAAACTGCAGTAATTGTGATTGCTGCATCAATAAACAGCTGGTGTTAGCATTATTATGTAGCAGCAACCATTATATTCTAATGAAACTAAAGCAACAGCATTACTGGAATAAGATCTATTAACTGTGCTGCATGTTTTGTGATGGCAAAAAAATGAACCGCAAAAAAGCATTGACTGTTTCCTTAATATGTTTCCTTAGAAGTGTTGGCTGCAGGGCATCACTGGCTGACACATGTACACAATAACAGCAGACCAAAAGAAGCATAGGGGCATATAATAGCTTTCATGACCATTAAACTTTAAAAGGTAGACATAACTAATATGGTTAAACCCGCTGCAGGTTTCCCTTTGTCCCAGACCACCAGTCTCTGATTAGATTGATTTGCACAGACATGACCAATGGCATTAATGTGATAATGCATCATGGGTCAGTATACTGTTATGGTGCTGGAGAGAATGACTGTGGTCACAATTACGTGACTAGGTTTGTGTTCATATGGCAAACAACACAATTACCACCACTCAAAGGATGTCAAGGTAACGTAATACTCTGTCATTGAAACCCATCTCAATTAAACTGAGGTTGGACAGGTGCCTGGGAGTTGACTGATTAGCTCTTCCCTCCACATCTCGATTTGGTGATGTTGCCGTTTTCTAAGATGAAAGATTGGAGTTCTTTAATTTGAGTTTCTCTGTACTGGGAGAGACATCAACTAACTCTTTAAAGTACAAAACAAGGCCTCCTGGATGTGATAATGGCTTCACTCTACTCTTTCAAATACCCCTGTGATCTAAGCATATTAGTGTGTTTATTTCAAGGAATTAAACAAAAATATCAAGTAGTTTTGGCCTTGACGTGTCAATGAAGTACCCGAGTCTCTCATCTAATTTCAGAGGGGCCTGGCTTCAGTGCCACTGCAACCCATTTGGATAAGTGGCAAGAAAAAAAAAACATTATTTTTCATTGTTTTTCTTTTTTTCGAGAAAAAGATTATTACACCTGATTTCATTTGTACACTCTTTAACTTTATTAATAATGATGGTGTGATACTTAATGAAAATCATGCATGGTTTAAGAAAACAACAATAATTTATCTAGATTTTCTTTTGCTTTTTTCAACCATGACATGGCTTGTTTAAAACCTGCTGGCTGTGGCCCTGACTGTGGGTTTTTTTTGTTTTTTTAACAATGTCCAAACAGGAAATGATTTCTGACCACTGACACATAAAAAGGGCAAAGGCAGTAACATCTACTTGATAGTGATTTTTTTTGTCAGTTAAGAACCTGTAAGCTTTTTTTTAGACATATGATGATATATGATATATGCTGTGATATATTGTTGTGATTCGGCACTATATAAATAACACTGATTTGAATTAGTCGTCTCTGTGTTAGTCACTTCCTGTTTTATTTTTCCAATCCCTTGTCTCGTGTGAGTTATCTTCAGTTTTGCTTCCACTGTCTTGTGAGTCAGATTCTGTTCAGCTGTGTTCACTCTGCCCTAATTCCCTCCTATGTAAATATTGTCCATGTCTCTCTCTGTTCGTTGTTGCGTTTTCCCTCATTGTGTGTGCGGCTTCCATCAGTCTGTTTTCTCCCTCATGTTGTGTGGTCTCCTGTTGGTCCGTCAGCCTTTCGTTTTTCAGTTAGTGTGCTCCGCCTTATGTTTAGTTGTTTCTGCCTGTATCTAGCAAATAAATCTGTGACTCTAAGTCCTGGATCTGGGTCCACTTTCTGTCTGCTACATGCCCTGCTTCCGACTACACTTTTCTAGTCTTAATGAAATTCCACTGTCTTTGCTGTAGATCCTAATCATGTGGATAAATGAATCGATGTCTCGTTTACCCCTGGCATACAACTTGAAGACATAAATGTAGAGGAGATGGCTGATGTTTGCTGTATTCTGTAGTGTGTATCCGTAGCCAGCCTTATTAATGACCTTACTGGGGGGTTCAGGGTTATGCAGAACAGCAGTGGGGATAGTGTATCTCCTTGGTAAATCCCGCACATAATGGGAACTCATACTATTGGCTTGAAGCTGGACTCTTGTAATGTTCGCCACATCTCCATGGAAGCTCCCAAAGTCCTGTTCATCCGATGCAGTTCTAGGCATTCCAGGATCCATGTGTGGTGCATTGAGTTACATAGGCTTCCTTGTAGTCAATTCAGGCAGGCAATTCAGGCTGTGGTCTGCTTTTAGCTCCACTAGCCACTGAGCAATGTTATGTGTTGCATTCTTCTCCCATATGCTCTTCCAGTACCACTCTGTCTATAGCCTTGGTGGGTTTTTTTCCCATATTGTTCCCCTGCCACTGAGAGTACACCTTGGATGGTTTAGTGGAAAAAAGCTGGTTTATTCTTCAGACTTCTATCTCTAGTATACCTCTTCATTGCTTAGCCAAGGCTGTGAGTCTTTGCTTGACAGTTATGCTTTATACATAATTCTAATTAACTATTCATTTACTCATATTTCTGCTTGAATCAAACACCTTTAGCCTATTATTTTTATTTTTATTCATTTAAACAGAGTGTAAATGTAACTAAAACAAAACGTTAATTAATATCCATAAAACTTTTGCAATAAAATAAATGACATTTGGAATTATATAGCTTACAGTTGCCATGTTTGCTACAGGTGAATATTATATAACAATCTGAGGATATCATTCTCTGATATCACCCCAGATTTTAGCTTCTCTCACCAGTTAACCATGAGTATGCACAGTACTCATGGTTAACTATGCTACGTGAACAACCCACAATTTTCCATTAATGCTGGCCAATTTTTTTTTTTTTTTTTTTGAGTTGACGACAGCCTGGGATGCTTTTGCTGCCTTCCCTAAAATTAGGGGAAGTTTAATATTTTCAGAAAAGACTTGTATAAACTGTGCTGGTTGTCATGACAAAATAGAAGTAACTGATGTGAAGCCCTCCACTGAAACCCCACACTGTCAAATGAAAAGCAGTAGCTGGCAACTTCGCTTGTGTTAGAGGAGACAAATGGCAGTCTGTACTTTGCCAAGGCTTACTGAGGGGCTGGCAGTGACAATAGCTGAGCTTCACACTGGGAATTGGTGACAAAAATCTTCATCATTTTCTTGGAAATTGCATTGTAAATTAACAAATAGTTGTGTGATCACAGCCAAGACAGTGGCACACAGGTGTTAACAAATTTCTAGCATCATCACACTAACTGACCAGACTGAAATGATGGTCAAATGCTTGGTATGCAAAGGAACAAAAGGTAAGCATAAGATTGCAGTCACTTGGATGGGTAGGCTTTATCAGATATCAGCTATAAGGACAGTTTCTCACTGTTGTGCCAAGAATCATAATCAGAATCAGTGGGTATTTGTCTTTTAAACATCCTTTGGGGAAATTCCAGCTTTCTTCCTTGGTGCTTTTTGAGAAAAAAAACTGACCTGGTTCTTGTTTAAGTACATGACATAAGCCCCAAATATCAAAATGCATTATTATTCTTGTAATACTTAACAATTTAAAATACACCTCTCTTATATGAATCATGAAAGACAATTATTATATAGGCTGATCATTAAGTAAGTACAGAAAGTGAATCCTTGACATTACCTTTGGATGGGTTAATGATTGAATCCATAGCTCTATATTAACTTTAATTAAACTGATTAATTTCAGTTTAACGAAACAATTTATTGAGGACCAACGGGAACTTTTAATTCATAATATTAAATATTAATCCACATAGTATTATGTTCCACCTGTGGCAAAATAAATTATTTCAGTGTAGTGTTAGCCTGACTACTTAAAGGAATGGCAGTCAATGTGAGCCCTCCATTTAATTTTTGGATAATTATCACTATACGGTGGACACTATTATTTTTGTAATTCCAAGAAGCCTAAGGTTTGCTTAATTTCCGATCGCCCATTTGACCTTTTTCTCTCATTGAAATTTCTTAAGCATTCTTTAGCAGTCTGATAATGGATTCCAGAAGGGCAAAAATTATGTTTTATCCTTAATGGTTTTGTTGGATAAAAAGTCATGAAGACTCCGTTCTCCTGGAAATGAAAGTGTTACACTTTTCTTTGCTCCAACAACCGCACAGTAACTCTGTGTTCTTCAGCCCATAATAAAGTATACATATTATAACATAGCACTCCTTTTTGCAGAGCAAAAAGCACTTCATGGATTTACAAAATATCTCTATACTACAGGCTGACTAATATCAATTCAGAAATATTATGGTAGATATTCAATTTAGAGGAAGAAAATTTCAACTCCGTATTTAAACAACACTTTTGAGCTTTGTAACTAAGACCAGAAAAATTAAGTCCTACATCTGATTAAAGTTCAATTTATTTGTGTTTTTTTTATTGCTTAAAAAAGGCAATAAGACGGCTCTTGAGTGAGAAGGAGCAGAGCATGTAATTAAATGTTGCATTCTCTTACTGGTTATATTGTGAACCCATGTTCACTGAAGAACATTTAGTGCGCATCCGTCAGTGCACATTTACACATTTCTTAGACCCTAATCAGATAAGAAATTAATGTAGGCATTCAAGACAGAATGTTATTTTGTGCTAAATGCAAATATGTAGTGAATGTCACTGTATTCAATCTTTGCAACAACGTTTTCCCCCTAATGGCTCACTATAGCCTTTTAACTCTAGCCTTGTGTATAGCCCACCAATCAGCAACAAGGTGGTGTGGAACAGCTGCTATCTTTCTGCTTGATGGGTATAATTAGCATTCAATTCAGTTCAATTCAGTTTTATTTATATAGTGCCAAATCACCACAACACCACCCAGATAATCATACGACTTCCTATGAGCAAACGCTTTGGTGACAGTGGGAAGGAAAAACTCCCTTTATAATAGAAGGAAACCTCCAACAGGAATTGGTTATTTTACATATGATTTCTGGTTATTGTGCGAGTTCTAGGGGGAGTATTACTAATCTTTCTCTGAAACTTTATCCTCAAGACAACACAACTGAACATAAACACATGACGATAAACTAACAAATATACAGAGCTTTGGATCCAAACGTACAGAAGAGAGATGTGTGATATTTGTTTCAGTACATAAAAAGAAAAGTGACCAGTCCAGAGAGGTAAGGAGCTATGTACCTGTCATTTCAGTCCTGTTCTTCTTCTTGTGATGGCCTTATTTCTCATCTTTTACAATTGTACTGTCCAGACAGTCCCGAAGTCTGTATCCTCATGGGATGACAGGATGGCCTGCTGGTTAGAGGCCAGTGAAATGTGCCCATGTTGCAATGTAGACTTGTGTTAGATATTGACGTAGTACTTACTGTGTCAGTAAAAGTGCTGACTGTGCACTTTTTCCTGTCTGATGCTGGGCTGTGTTTGTGTTCCCTTTCATGTTACCAAGTGCTTCATGTTACCTTTTTATTTTGAAAATAATTTCCTTTATTTCTATTTCTCCTTCCTCTTCAGTTTACTCTTCAGTTCATGCATACATTCCATAATAGTGATTTAAATTTTAAAATGAATCCTCACAAGTTTAGAAGTGTACTCGAAATGTTCAAGTATTCACTCTGTGAAAAAACAAGTAACTTTGGGTTGATTCATACGTATTTTATCACGCTGACCAAAAACGAAACCTGTAAGACGGTTAACTGCATACAGCAATTCTAACATCCTTACCTTTGTCTACCTGTTTTATTTAGACCAGTCCACTATACTGTCCTTTTTAAATAATTTTCAGATATAGACTTACTTACCTTCTGGGTCTAAAAAATGTGAAGTCTTAACCCTTTGTATCCCATTATATCCGTGGGCAGCAGTGTGTGGAAATATTTTTTTCTTACTCATTTCTTTCCTAGTAATTTTCTCTTTTCTGTGCCTAATCTACTGATAATTCCTTAACTGTATTTTAAATATTGTAACTAAATAGTTTATGCATGCTTATGCACAATATCATATGTTACAGCTCAGACCTTAGCTCTAGAACAGAGGAGTTTATAGTCAACTCATTGAATGTAAGGTGTCAAGGTCCCTAGGATGCTCAAAAGCCCAAATCATCACCCTTCAACCATCTCCAAAGGACATTATTCCAAAAGCCTTGCGGTCTGTTCAAATGCAACTTTGCAATGATAACTCATGCTGCCATGTTCTTATTAGAGAGAAGAATCCTTCTCCTGACAACCCTTCTAAACAAGCTTGAGTACTTAAGTATTCTAAAGTCAAATGTGTAGCCATTTGTCCAACAGCTAAAGCTTGGGGCAACAGAGCAATGATTCCAAGCTAAACAGCAAATCTACAACAGAATGCCTTTAAAAGAAAAGTGTCAATATATTGCAGATGTCCAGTCATAATCCAGATCTGTAACATGTATGTATGGATGCTTTCTTTGCTCAGCTGTCCAGCTGTATGGAAGTCTAATGGCTCAGACATGATTGGCTCACTTGATTTGTCATATCAGTAAACATTTTCTTTATGGAATCAATCATTGGTTTCCTATCTTATTAAACAGGGCATGATGTCCATTTCTGTACTGTAACAAGAACATAAAGAATAGTATACTGCTATTTTGAAAACACCAAGAATGGCAACATCCAAAACAATCAACTGCATCTTCAATTCTTTCTGTGCTTATTGTCCAGTGTAGAAAGCCAACTCACTGCTTGTGATTCTGGGGATAAAAGACCCTAAAATATTTTGTATTTGCTTTAGTCCATGTGCTTTACAGAGCATTTTTCCACACCTAATTAATATATTTCTGTAAAGCAATTGTGAAATAAAGCAACTGTTTTGTGTTTAAGTGGAAAACAAATAATAACAATTTTTATCAGAAGTGAATACAGTGTATTTCCCTTAAACTGCACTGTAGAAACACTACTTATGGTGTCTGTAAGGCCTGAGGTTCACTGACAGAATAGTGCAGTACCTTGCAAGGCCAACATAAGGAGACACTTTATGCCTGCAGAACAACTATGACATACTCTTGAATGGTCTTTCATAATCTTGGAGCTCCATAACCTTCCCTTCTCAGATTGCCTGAGGAGGAAGGATAGTGTTTTCATGTTAACAGCTCAGAGTTCAACTGTATGCCAACTTAAAATCAAAAGACTGAATCACAACGCATGCCATCCCTTCTGATATTGACTGAAAAAGTATGAGCTCGAAAACGTAACTTAAAATGTAAAAAGTGTTTTAAAACAATATATAGCAGCTGCAGATTTGCTGCTGAGTGGTAACACTACACTACATGCCACAACCACATTGAGTTCCTGATGATGGCTCTCCTTTTGGGTCCTTTTGATCTTGTATAGTTCTAGGCACTCCAGGATCCATGTGTGGGGAACAGCACTAAAGGCTAACTTCAAGCGCAGGATATACTAAGGCGATGCTCTATCCTAACTTCTATTGTGCATATGTCTGAACCTCCTCAGTGAGATCATTGACAAGACTAGCTATGGATACAGACAATGGAATGGAGCATTTGTCAGCCACGTGCCCATGAAAATACTGCTAGGAAAGCTGCAACCACCAAATACCTCCAGAGAGTAAAGCAAGTCCTGAGTAGTCACCTGAATGGAAAGAACAAGATCTGGGCAATTAACACCTAGTGCTGGTGATCAAATACCCTGCTGGGATACTAAGCTGGCCAAAGGAGATGATAGAAGCTACTGACATCAAGACAAGGAAACTCCTTTCCATGCATGGAGGTTTTCACCCCAAGAGGCCGAGGACTAGTGAGTGTCAGAACCAATGTCCAGAGTGAGACAACAAACATCCATGACAACATCAGGAAGAAATCCGCAAAAAAGGAGCAAGAGCAAGAACCATCATGGAAGGACTGGCCCCTACACAATATGTACCACCGGCAGATAGAAGAAGTCCTACCAGTGACTGGACAAAGCAGGACTGAAAGATAGCACAGAGGCACTAATCATGGCAGTACAAGATCCATAGAGGTGGGGATCTATCAGACCAGGGTAGACCCCAGGTGCAGGGTGAGTAAAGATGCCCCTGAGAAAATCCAGCACATAACAGCAGGGTGCAAGATGTTATCAGGCATGGAATACATGCAGCACCATAACCAAGCGGTCGGCATAGTACACAGGAACATCTGTGCTGAGCATGACCTGGAATTCCTGAGGTTAAAATGGGAGATGCTGTGGGACTTCCAGATACAAACAGACAAACTGGTGATGGCTAACCAAAACTGGCGATGGACATAGTTATACAGAGTGAAAGCAATATCAGGAAGTAGGAACATGAGAAGCTGGAGAAATAGCAAGGGCTGAGAAAAAATACACATTTACAAATTCCTTGTCAAATCACGGCAAAGAAATACACATTATTACATTCACTGAAATTGACTTCTGCACATTCACAAACTTCTTACTGTGACAATATTTAAATTGTATCTACACACATCTATAGGAAACCGTCTTTTTCACAAATTATATTCAGGGTGAGTATACATGTGTCCGCCTAACTGGATATTTTTATGATTGATGGGAATGTGCCCCATAATATAATAAAGTCCATTTAAGTATGAAATTGTACGCGCCATTTTTAGAAGTCCAGAAATTCTATCTACTGCTTCAGCAACCTCTACTGTCAATGGGGCAGTTTCGGTTTCTCTTTTCATTATATCACAAATTAGAGCCTCTGTTCTACTGTAGCTCTAGACCAAAAAAATTATCCAGAAAGCTGCAGTGTTGATGCTTTGCATCTGGCTGTTGCTTCTCAAGTATACAGAAAGTAAAGATGATCAGGACCACCTGCTAGTGCCATGAAATAGATTGATAAGCTGAAGGTTATGATCTTTAATTGATTCTGCTCCCATTTCACTCATGAAGGGAGATGTAGATGAAATCATTTTTCAACCCTGATGACATGGTGGAAAGTAGGGCAATGCTAGCAAGATGTGTTAATATTTTGTCTAGTCGGACGATGTGGAATCAGATAATTAGACCTGCATGGTAGGGAACACCCCCTTGAAAAAGACTTTTCAATGTTGGATTTTTCTTTAGATCACTGCAGCTGTCTTATGCCAAATACATATATTTGTGTGGAGCACACCGATTAACAGCATTAAAACCACCAGCCTAACACTGTGTACTGCAGGTCCCCCTTGTGGCAAAACAACTCTGACTGATAGAGGTCCATCAAGCTGTCATGACTTAGGCTTTGTTGCACTTACGCTGTATAGTAAGCCATCTCGGATTCTTTTGGAGCTGTTGGTGTCAGGGTGGAGCCTGCAGATTTTTCTTTCAGCACAGTTGCTTCAGGTTGCTTGTGATCTGATGGGTTTGCCATCTCAGCTGCATTCCCTGAGCCATTATTGCAGTTTGGTGGCATTGCTGGGTGCATTGTTTTGCTGTCACTGGAGTGGGCTGTTGCCATGTGAAGCTGTGGTAGGTCTGCATTTACAACTGAATCAATTCCTTCATCTTTTGTGTGTGTGTGTGTGTGTGTGTGTGTGTGTGTGTGTGTGTGTGTGTGTGTGTGTGTGTATGAAAGAGATTTGTCAATCAAACACATTTCTCTCAGGGACACATCTTTTTCTGAGAAACATTTGAATTTAGTTGAAACACTACATGTTTTTTTTCCCCGCTGGTAGACCCATTTCATATTAAAAATTGCTCATTGTTCATATTAAAGAGGTTAATAGAATATTTGTGTGGAAAATGACCAAAACACCAAATTACTGTTCTAAACAGAATATTATCATGTCCTAAAACATGTCTAGAGGGGATTTTAAAAAGGCAGGATATTTTTTCTTCTTCTGCAACAACTTTTAAACACACTGACCTTTTAGATTATTATAACAATGCTGTTAGCAAATACTTGGTTATTTACGGTTTTGTATTCAGTGGCATTACATGTGTCTCTTCTGCCGCAGAAATCGCCAAGCGTTAAGGAATTGCAGTCGTCAGTGAGAGCAGAAAACCTCTATTTAAATACTATTGCTTTTATTTTAGTGCCGAGTTAACATTAAACTAAAGTGTGGACAGTGTAACAATAAGCTGAGATTCAGTATAAAGCTCCATAAGATATTGGAACGCTCCCAGTTCAAGTAATTATTGTCTGTAGGTAGTGTGAACCCTTTCTCACCTTAACACTTCCTTTGCAGTGACATTTGAAACATTGTTATTACAAAGATACAAGTTACGGCCATACAATAACACTGTGACAGGATACAAAGGTCAAAAACACAGCTAGTCATGCTACATCAGTGCTATCATTTTATTAGCTGCTTTATCTAATGTCGAGAATTATCTTTGAAACCGAAGATACTATTACTTTCATTTTTGATCTGAGAAGACCAGCAAACATTTACAAAAAAATTAAATAAGTGAATGAATGAATACAGTTGTGCATTACCTATAAGACACACTACAATCATGAATTACAAAAAACAAAGCAAAAACAAAAAACAAACAAACAAAAAAAAAAAACCAAGGGCGCTGTTCAGCTCTAAATATGAGATAGCTTACTGTTCAACAAAAGAGTGCAACAAAGTCTATTTCATGACAGCTTTTGTGGACACTCTCATTATGCCTAATTTATTGCACAAACACAGTGCTTCATATTAAACATTCTGAAAATGAAAAAAAAAGTAGTGGTTACTGCTTGAGGAGAGGCAGCATGAACAGACTCTTTATACACCAGATGCACCCTCAAGTGAATAGGGACATAATCAGTGAGATGTCCCTCCCAACACACCCTCCCTTTCAACTCCACCATCTGGCTGACGCTACAGGTGGTTTAGAGAGAAGTCAAAATATTTCAGCTATCTCTTCTTTCCCCCAAGCTGTGTCAGTTCACATCTGTCACTGATCGGCTTTATTATCAGTCATTTTAACAATAATGACATCATTACAACAAATGTGAAAGCATTTGTGTGGCTTTTTTGTTTTTTGTAAGTAAAAGAAAAGTACACATGCCCATGTTTAGATATCTGTCTTGAGTCCCTGACATATGATGAATTGATTTTCAAACTACAGTATAGTATTATTGTTCTCTTAACAGCAGAATTATGCTAGTTTGGCTTAACATAACATACCTACAGACAGCATTTGGGTTTGACTTTATACATGTTGCATGAAGTGTTAAATTAGTCTTTTTTTGACAATTTTTATGCTTTAAATAACCGGCACTAAAATAAAAGCAGTGAAAGTGCAGGGAAAGATCTTTATAAAGATGGGCACAATTTAATAAATAATGGAGAAAATAAAATATACTTTTTTGCCTTTCAAAGGTGGACTTGCATGCTTGAATCTCGAGACACAAACTGATGGTTGGACTCTTTCAGGATTGTTTGGAAGCAGATGGAACGAAGCAGCCGAAGCATCAAAGTACTATCGCCGTGTTTGACTGTTGATATGATATTAATTTTGTAACACGCTGTGTTAGATTTATGCCAAATGTCATGGGACTCAAACGTCCTAAAAAGTTAAACTTGTGCTAATCCATGGAATATTTTCCCAAAAGCCATAAGAATTACAAAATCTGTAAAAAGTCTCCATTTTATTTCAAACCAGTGAGAAGAACCAAATTTATTACATTCTCAACAATGTCATGAACTCAACCTATTTTTTTTAACTTAGGGAGTCAAGTCAGAGTTACTTGCAACCATGGCAATGAACTTGGTTGTCTGATTTCACCCAGCACCAACCAAAAATCTTCAGCAACCAGTCACCAACATTCCGAGAACAATCATGTTTCCCTAGCAACCGGTTGTTAGCCAGTCTCGCGGCCTGCATGATAGGGGTCTAAGCTTGGCAATGTTGAGTGATAACTTCTTCTATTACTGTACACTATTCTTATTGTATATATTGTATATCTTATATCTATTTCATCTGTTCCTCTGTCTCTCCTGCTGCTTTGAGCATGTACATGACAAAAGAATTTCCCTCGGGATAAATAATGTTGTTCTTATTCTTATTCTTAAACACAGACACAATTGTTTCTTAAAAAACAGCACTGCAGTGGCAAAATAGAAATGTGTATACTTCAAAGAATTGTTAAAAAAAACAACCTCTGTTTAGTACAGAATGAACTCTTTTGAACCTGGAAACCAGCTGATATCCAGAAAATGCACAAGTTCAAAACACACTGAATGAGAGAGCAGCTGGAGCTTATGTACAAGGAAACAAATGTGACACAAATATAAAGGAACAATGCTTTTAAGCTTCCTGTGTGATCCTTTAAAACTTTACTGTATATCCACTACAATACATTTACAAAAGGTTGAGAAAGTGTTACACAATCATACAGTGCCGCACACAAGATTAGATTGACTGAAACTAAATAGTGTCCAGGGGGGTTCTTTATCAAAATCTAAAGGAGGGATAGGGGAAAGAGAGGGAAGACAAAGTGAGACTTTGAGAGAAGGAGAGAGGAAGAAGCAATGAGTGAGAGAGAATTTTGAATTTCTGCCTACTACAATGTGAAAGTTATCTCTCTATTAGCATAAAATTACAATGGCGGAGGGTTGCCTCTGCTTGAGGGATTGTCTGAGATCAGCTTAATCTCCAAGTGCCAGCAAATCTGATGACTCCTCCAAAGTTTAATCATGCCACGAGGGCAAGAGAGGACCTGACGAGTACAAAATGACACACTGGGGTATCCACTTCAACAAACTGGTTTCTTTATGAGGGCCTCATGATTCCTGGATGTCTTGCACAACAGGACATCAAAGTTTTAATGTGTCTGCTGGCCACAGACTGCCCCTATAAATGTTGCTTCCACGACATTAAGTGACACCTTTTGATTTTTTTTTTACTTGTAAGAAAGGCCACTGGATATAGTATATTGTAGGTTTTATACTGAATAAGGATTTTTCTTTGTTACTACTGAATGCATTTTTAGAAGGTGTTCAAATGTCATCAAGATTTGCTTGCAGTACCTTTGACTTACAGCTTTTACCCATGTGTCAACACTGCCTTTAACAGACCACAAAAGTAGCAAGGATTAGTTCAAATCAATGAGATATTTCAACTTTGGCTGTCCCAGATCTTACCTAAAGCATATTTCCTCCTCACCTCACAGTGCTGTGTGGTCTGGGCAGAGCGTTGTAGTGTTCTCACCTTGAATCAGCTCTGACTTTATCTTCAGGCATTAACGTCTTTAACGTGATTGATCAGGACACTTGCAGGGTGTGCTGTATTTTTCAGGTCTCGTGGGGTGTTCTTTTGTGCATAATTGCTGTGCATGGACTGGTTGGCAACCTCTGGCAGTGAATTCTGGTCAGAAGCCTCTTAAGTCATCAATATAAATTGCATGGCATTTTTATTCTTTTTCCATACATAGATACTTAGTGACAGACTTCTTTAGTATTGTAACAGGCCAGGGCTGTTCGGGGTTTTGTTTTGACAGTCATGTTTTGTTGTTACGTTGCCATAGTTACTGGTGACGCTCTCTCTCTGCGACTGTGTGTTTCCCGGGGTGAGAGAGCGCCCTGTGTGTTGTTGTGCTGGTGCTGCGCTGAGCGGTTGGCTAGCGGCAGTGTTCTTCCGTCAGATATAAATAAACGGCTGTGCTCCCTGGCTAACACGGCGGGAAGCAAGACCGAACGAAACCTCTGTCTCCTCCTTGTTTGAGCTCGCCACATTGGTGTCAGAAGTGGGATAGCTCACCCTCGCCGGAATGGAGAGAGACACTCAGAGGCTGGAGCAAGCCGTCGAGGAGAGCATTCGCTGCTTGGGAAGTGGGCGATTGAAGAGAGAGCAAGTGAGCGGCCATGTAAGTCCCCCGACGGGTCCCGACGGCGCGAGCGCACCGCGGCATGCCCATGAAGGGCAATGCTTCATGGGCTGCCTCTGTCGACCGACCCGCCGGGCCCCTGACAGTGAGCAGTGATGCCTGCAATGCCAGCTAAGGTACCGAAATACAACGGGCTAACCCCGCTAGAGCCCTACCTCTCACAAGTACGGCTAGCCGTGAGGCATAGTGGCTGGAGCGACGAAGAGGCTGCTACACACCTAGCGCTAGCATTGGAAGGAGATGCACTGCAGGTACTCCTTGACCTAGCCTAGCCCCGTCAGAGCAGCTCCAGGCCCTCACCATAGCACTCGAGAGGCGATTTGGGCAGCGGCACTCCACTGATCAGAGCAGGGAGCAGCTGACCAACCGGAGCCGTAGGCCAGGGGAGAGCCTGGGCACCTTTGCAGCGGATGTGTTGCTGTATGCTCGTCGTGGCTACCCAGAGTTCCCAGCAGCAGCCCGTGTGGAGCTTAGCCTGCATGCTTTTCTGTGAGGACTTTTCCCAGAGCGACTACGCCAACACGTCCGCCTGGCTATGCCTCAGACTCTCGGTGAGGCGCTCCTTGAGACTGAAAGGGCCGAGCTTGTGCTCACCTCACGACCTAACCAGCAGTTGCACCCCCCCAAACTACCCTCAAATCAGAGCCACAGACTGCGACAGTGAGGGGGAGGTCGCGGGGATATGCCAGCCGCAGCCCTCGGTGCCCTGGAGGCGTGCCCGTTGACCGACCGACCGCTGCTACCGGTGCGCCCGCCCCGAAGGCCAGAACTATGTGGCCTCAGGGGAATGAGAGGGGGAGCGGTACAGCAAGGGGACCACCGCTCCAGCTTCCTGCCCCCCTCCTAGAACGATGCATGGTGGAGGGCCTAGTCGGGCACCTCAAGGGACTCTACCTGAGCTGCTTTGTTGAGGACCAGCCCTGCCAGGCCCTGGTGGACACGGGGTCCACCATTTCCCTAATACGACCTGGTGTGCTCCCTGGAACATCCGGGCCGCTTGTGATGGGTTGGTCGCCCACTGACACCCAGCTGATGACAGTGACGGGGAAGAGAACTGACATGCGGGGGAAGAAACCGTTGCGGATCCGAGTGAAGGATCTGGAGCTGGTGCATGACTTCTGGCTTGCTGACATCCAAGACCAGTGCATCATTGGCCTTGATCTGCTGACCCGCTGGGGGGCCTGCGTTGACACCGCGAAGCTGGCTATCACTCTTGGTACAGAGACTCTGGCCCTCCAGTGCGGTCAAAAGGAGGGAACCAGAGACTGCAGGCAGACGCGGCTGGTTCAGCACACCATCGACACCGGCTCTGCTCAACCCATCTGTCTGCGCCCACACCAGCTGCCCCTCTCGAAACGGCAGGGAGAGCGGGCCCAGGAGGCACGGGGCGTGGCTACTGCTCGGGCCACAGCCGGCGGAGGGGGATGGCTCTCGTTGACCATGCAGCAGCTGAAGCAGGAGCAGGAGGCTGATGCGACGTTGGTTCAGGTAGGGGCCTGGCTGGAGGTGGCACGACGCCCAGGCTGGACAGGGGTGTCAGGACAGGGGCCCGAAATGAAGGCCTACTACTCCCAGTACAACAATCTGGAGACCCACGACGGCCTCCTGTACCGGAGATGGCGCGCCCCGAACAGGGCAAGGATCTCCCGTAGCTGTTGGTGCCTCAGTCGCTGCGGTCGCAGGTGCTCGAGCTTGTCCACGGCACGGTGGGGGCCGGCCACCATGGGAATGCTAAAACTCTCCGCCATCTCAGGGGACAGTTCTACTGGCCTGGTTGTCGACGGGATGTGGAACTTCATGTGCACTGCTGTGACACCTGTACGGCACGGAAGAGCCCCACTCAATGCTCCCCTGCTCCCCTGCAGCAGCATCGGGTGGGGGCCCCGATGGAGAGAGTGAGAGGAGACATCCTAGGGCCTTTCCCCGCCCCCGAGGCAGGGAACCGGCACGTGTCGGTGGCCAGGGACTGCTACAGGAGGCTGAGGGAGCGGCCGTGAGTGGTTCATGACTACACCCGCCAGGCCCAGGTCAGCGCCGGAGTACGACAGAAAAGAGCCTGCGACACCAGGTGCCGAGGGGGAGCTTTCGTGCCTGGCGACAAGGTTTGGGTGTACTGCCCGGTTCGGAAGAGAGGGGTGTCCACCAGGCTGTGCGGTCACTGGCAAGGGCCGGCGGAAGTCGTGGGGCAGCTAACAGAAGTAGTGTACCGGATCCGCATGCCGGGCCCAGGGCGCGTGGCGGTGTTGCACCAGGACAGGCTCTCACCGTACCGCCCGGCTGCTCAGGCAGCCGCCGGGGCAGGGGATGCTGGTGGCACCCCAGGTTCTCATCCGAGTTACTCTTCCCCTGCTGGTCAAGATCGGCCTGCGCGCCGAAGGAAGACACATGGACATTTGCAGGGCTTTGTGTTGGGTAATGGGGTTGTCGGGGACGACTGACCCCTTAGGTGGGGGCTATGTAGCGGGCCAGGGCTGTTCGGGGTTTTGTTTTGACAGTCATGTTTTGTTGTTACGTTGCCATAGTTACAGGTGACGCTCTCTCTCTGCGACTGTGTGTTTCCCGGGGTGAGAGAGCGCCCTGTGTGTTGTTTTGCTGGTGCTGCGCTGAGCGGTTGGCTAGCGGCAGTGTTCTTCCGTCAGATATAAATAAACGGCTGTGCTCCCTGGCTAACACGGCAGGAAGCAAGACCGAACGAAACCTCTGTCTCCTCCTTGTCTGAGCTCGCCACAGTATTCTCTTCTGTCAAGCAATAAACCCAAAAGGAAAGTATATTAGAAAAATGTTAGAAGTCTGCCTTTACTTAAAAAAGCTAAATTGTACATTGTTCTGAAAACTATAAACCTTATTCCCTGGGAGGCTTGGTAATCTACAAACAACATACTCAGTCTGCATCATTCACTTGTTTTGTCAGCATTGCTGCTGAACTGTGAAGAGTGCTTCCTGTTCATTACTAACATGACACACCATTTTATTTTCACAAACAGTGCCACAGAAGACATTTTCAGAGTGAACTAGCTACAATGCACTCCCCGAAGTTGGCACATCACTCCATTCCTATTTTTTTTTTCTTATCAAGAGCCTAATTCCTTATTTGCTGCTCATAATTGCATGTGAATCAATGCAGTCATTTATGGAGAGGCAAAAACATTAAAGCTGTGAAGAGAAACTGACATTTACATTTAAGGTATTACGCTTCTGTTCTTACAAAGAAGAACTTAGAAAATGCACACAATGTGAATTTATCACAGCTAATTGTCTTTTTCTCAGTGCTTTGCAGTTCCATTAAACCAGAAGTGGAGTTACATCAGAATTATCTACAGACAAGTCCACATGAATCCCTTTTTTCTTTCTTTCTGGATGGGGATTCTTAGTTTGCATTCAAGGTCCAGTAAGACATGTTTGATCTTTACAATACAAGTGCCAGTAAAAGTTAAGCTTGAAGATTTAAATTCACTCTAAAATTCATCCTCTGTCTCCGAGAACAATACCTCCATAAGCTCCAACACTTTGTGCACTTCAGAAGCCTTAAAACTGTGGCTTCTTTGTGCTTAAAACAAAGAAGTTCCTACTTTCTTTCAGGTTTTGGAGGGCAATATCAACAGAAAACCTCTAAAGAATTAGGATAGAAACTCGACAGAAAAATTCACCTGCAAAAGTTTTGACCTTTTTCACTCAAATTCTACTGTAAAGTTGTTGAAACAAATGACTGTACGGTCTGTGCCTAGACAAAGCTCGTAAAAAGCACAGAGAGTAAGCGAATGTGCCCCGTCTTATCATCTGCTGCCACTGCACAGATTAGTGCTGAACGGAATAGAAAAAGGTTGTGAAGGAGGAAAAAAAGAATAAAAGCTGCTCTCCAGTATTAGAACAGACAGTTGCATTAGCTTTCTAATAAGAAGAGACAGAGCAATACTGAGCTCTGGAAAGGGAGAGAGAAGCATTTCCTTACTACTCGCAGGGTCCTCCACCCTCCAGTTCTCACCCACCCATTGCGCTTTCTCTCCACCCACATTTTCTCCTTCGTCCTTTCTGCTTAAATCAGATAGTGGTGGGTAGCAGGAGAAGCATGTCATAGGT
Organism: Oreochromis niloticus; assembly: GCF_001858045.2. Classification (NCBI taxonomy): domain Eukaryota; kingdom Metazoa; phylum Chordata; class Actinopteri; order Cichliformes; family Cichlidae; genus Oreochromis; species Oreochromis niloticus. The sequence goes on along the minus strand of NC_031966.2, from coordinate 13,736,243 downwards.
TTAACTCATACAGTATTAATTATACTTCCATCCCCTGACCTCACTTGTACTGATAATCTACTTCCCACAACCCTGCTCTCTGAATGGAGGCTCTTATCGTTACTAAAGCTGAACCCTTTAGCATCTCCTGCACTCGGGTGCCATGTGATCCCCTTTGTCCTATAGGCCCCGATGATTTATGAGGCTTCCAGCTGGTATTCATGGTAATATTCTAGATGTGTCAGGCAAGGCAAGAAAAACTCCTCCTCACTTTTTACTTAGCAGACTGACTGCATTAGGGTGATGAGTCTGCAGTCCTGAAATGGTGCTCATTTGACATGCAGTAGCTACATCGTACAGCCCATTCATAGTGATTTGGATAGACTGCTATGAATGTAGTTAGAAATCCTATTTACCAAGTAAACAACATCTATCATACATATGAACCTCCAGAAAGTTTTTTTTTCTTTAAGGGAATTAATACAGTATTCATCTTGCGCTCCTTTAAACTATGTCAGCACAACATTTGGCACTCATCATTCTAAATCATCAACAGTGAAGTAACATTTATAAAGATAATGTTGGTCTAACCTACTGCTAAATCTGAAACTGATATAGTGCTTTATTAGACCACAGACCCGGTGTAAGGTTAATGCCACACCTTTCCTAAATTAACACAATATTTTGTTACGTTTCTGTAATGGTTAATCCACCAGTATGCCCAATCCCTATTTTTATATATTTTTTCCATTTATAAAATATAATTGTTGCTGAATTTTAAACGTGCCTTTTAAAAAAAATAAAAAATTTTAAAAAAGCTGAAAATATAAAATACTTTACCTTTTTTAAAAATGTTTTTACTAAGATGCCAAATTACAGCTTCTGTTCTGCTTGTTTATCTTTAGTCCATTGTGCAGGCTCAAATTTGGGTATAATCACAAAATGTAGTTTATTTGCCTAATAAATAAAAGATATATAATTTTAGTTTTAAAAAAAGATTTTGACAGATTTCTAGAGTATTTGTGTTGTCTTGTTTTTATGGGAGGTGGCCATAAAAATACATTTGTTAAGCAATGTACGTATCACATTTCTATTATTTTTGGCTGTTCTTGAAGTGCAATTCATTACGATGAAAACAAGCAGAAGTTGGAGGAAAAAGCTGTGGTGCTTTTGTTCCTATTGTTTGATCTTTCAGCAACTACACTAATGTATCTGTATATGCTCAGTGCCCTTGCCAGAATAGGAATTACTGTAGCCTTTATGTGGCACAATAAAACGTGTGGAAGTTGGAGTCACTGAGGGATGTATAGTACGTCAGACTTTAATGCCAGATGGTAGCTGGATTGACAGTTAATCTCTATGACAACTGGTGCTGTCTACGTATAGCTGTCAGCACATTCAATTCATTGTCCTCTATTCAGATACAGGTGAGGAGGGAGGGGGTATAGCATGCATGCTTTCCTTGACTTGAAGACTCAGGATTTTTTCCCCCCCAAACTTTAAACACAGTATTTGCAAAAGGATAAGCAACCAGTAACGCTAGCACTGAATTATCTAAAACATTATCTTTTTGTTGTCAGAAGAGTTTATTATGTGATTGTTGCTGCTATTATGTGGTTTATTTGCAAGAAAATATTAGTTTTATATTCTAAATTTACAACAGATATTACCAAAACTAAGTGTTGCCTGTACAGTAGCATGCAACTACTAGATTGATATATATTTTAGGCCTTGGCTAAAAAGATTTCAGTCAATTACTCTGAGGCAGAATAAAATTTACATATTTAAAGACAGATTGCCTTGAATTAGTGCAGTCCACAGTGTTGTATCAGGAAATTTAACTTTAACTGCAGTATTCACCTTTTACACAACACTGAAGAGTTTTATTCAAATTTGCTAGATTGCCTTCAAAGGATTAGAAATTTTTACTTCAAGATTAATATCAGTCAAAAAAAAAAAAAGAAAAAAATCAGTCAACATCCATAAGTCACAGTTTTAGTGGTTTTAGTGCCATCACTTTATTTGAAATATTAATAATTAACTAAACAAGAGTTTAGTTGTACATGAAAGCCACAATGATTTGTGTTTGAGATATCAGGATAAAATATAAAAGACTCTGCACAATGAATAACATTGCTTTAAAAATGACCATATTGTTGCCATCCATCCAAGAACGAATCAGCTTCAAAGCTAAATTTGCTGATTTACCAAAAAGCATAACATGAAAATTAATGAATTCACCAAATGTTACTCCAAAACGTAGGCCATAAGTTCAGAGGTGCACTTGAAATGTAAAACATAAATGAGTTGGTGCAGTTTTCCTTTACATGGTGACCAGTAAACACAGGAAGACGGGGCTGAGTGACCGCAAAAGATCTGAAAGTCTTCAATTACTGTCACAACAGGTGTCCACTGGGCTCAGGATGAGAAGAAACTGTAGCAAGCCACTGTCAGGTCTTAGCGTTAGAGAGCACATACACACTGCCAAAGAAGGAAAGGAAGGAATAGCGAGCTGAATCCCAACACCTGGCTCTAATGAGATTGGCATGCACACCCAGCAGCCATTAGCTTCAACCCAGCCGTGTGAAATGTAGATTCCTGGAGATGGCAAAACTAATAGGATTAGCCTCCCAGGTCTTTTGTCCACCTACTGTATTTCTCAGTATTGCAGTCTTATACATACCCTGCTCAATCATAATAGATAAACATGCACATAACACAGCTGTCAAAGTGCATGCGTTTACAAACATGGGCCCACCCCTTTCATTTTGTCAAGAAATTCGGGGGAGTTGACTATTCATGACCAATTATGCAAAAGAGCTGCCGTGTAATATTTTTGTTTGTATTTTCAGTGCTTCTTTTGATTCTTGGTGTGCCTAATGGTGAGTCTGCTTTTTTCACAAGATGCTGTGCTCAACATCAAGCAATTAAAACTTTAATTAGGCTGAAATGAGAAACTGTCTCTGATGCTTAATTTCTCATTTACTCATGTAAGAGAGAGGCTATGAAGTTTCATTAAGCTCTATCCACCAGAACAAAATATAGATCAGCTACAAGAGCTGGACCAAGTACCTGCAAATTCATTGATATATTTGAGTTTGCAATTAGGAGATCATGAGATTTTGAACTTTAAGTTCTAGTTATTTTAATAAACAACCTTTAAACAATATCATATAATATAGCCATTTTAAACTGCCATATGTTTAAAATAGCATAATATAAATAATATGCAAAAAAGCAGAAAACAAACTTCCAAATAGTAGCAGTAGTAGTAGTAGTAGTAACATAATATATTTATTGCAGTAACTGAGCCTAAATTCAAGTCTTTCTTGCCAATTGTGTCACAAACCTTTTATTCATCTGTCATTGTAACAACAATTTAGAACAATTTCACAGCTCTTCTCAGATTTCTGAAACCATTAGGAACCTTGTATGGGTTTTACCCCATGATTTTGATCATTGAGAGGCTCCAGAAAACTTGGACTATCCTTTTTTTATTGCCTGGCCACCTTGAGATAAGGGAAGTTAAAAACTCAACCCTTTTGCTGTTCTTTGACGCAATTCTTTGCTTTTAAATACTGTAACTGCAAAGCAAACCAATTATCTACATCAGTCTGCCCGCTTTCAACAATGTGTCGACCTGAATAATGATGCAGACTTGTGCATCTGAATTTACATTTCTTCTACGAGATACTTTGTGTGAATACAAAGCAGACTGAATTCTCTAATTTTAAAGCTGGCTGTTGCGTCTCAGGTTCAAGGACTGTGCCTACTGTTGCATAGCTTCAAAGATTTCGGAGGAGGATGAAAGTAATAATCTGCTTTTCAGTCACTCCCAACTGTGCTTGCTTCTTGGACCACATAGACAGCCTGTGGAATCAGAAATGAGGGCTGCTTTCCAGTCACTCTCTTCCTGTCAACATGGTAAAATGTATGCCTAATGATAGGGCTGCTCACTTAAGACTATGCAACTGCACTAAGGAGACTAAACTAAACTGCAGTGTGAAGAGTCAATCAGTATTCCTGTCTCATATTTGAATGCAGAAACATGCTAGTCTGTTCCCTCTGCCTCATTCGCAATCCCAAACCGCCACAAAGATTTTTAGTATTCTTGTGTGCTCAAATCTGGTTTGCCCTGCATGTCACAGCTGTCATGTCTTCCTGTTATTAGTCCATGCTCACACTGCAGCTTATTCAGGATTCAAGATAAATAAAGAAAACACACAATGTAACTGAGATATTTTGGTTAATTGGTTTGATCTTACAAGGTGTCACTCAGAGCCAGCTAAGCTGTAAAAATATCGTTATATTAAAACAAGTGAGATCAATGCTTAAGGTGATTAAATATTTATAAAGAAAAAAAGCTAATTCAAGGTGTATTCCAGCTCATACTGGCATTTAAAATTCACTGGTGACACTGCATTTACTAACTTTGCCAGCCATTCGCGCGCGTGAGAGTGTGTGTGTGTGAGAGAGAGAGAGAGAGAGAGCATGGCAAAGTGTGATCCTGAATACATCTAATGTGGCAACAGCAACAAAGGCAGTATGGGGTATTCTGGCATGTGTTTATATAGCTGGATGTGGACTGATTTTGTCAACACACTGACAGCAGAACACAAAAATAATAAATATATACATACATATCAACATAGCAACATCAGGAAGAAGGAACATGAGACGCTTGAGAAATACCAAGCGCTGTGAGAAGGAAGAAGATGTGGAGGGTGAAGGCAACAATGGTAATCGGAGCACTCGGTGCAGTGACCCTCAAGCTAAGCGAATGGCTCCAGCAGATCCCTGGGACAACATCTGAGGACCCAAGTTTGAAGGATAAAAAACCACCCACAGGGGCAAGAGGGGAATTTTTATATATAATTTTATTTATTTATTTAGCTTTTTTTTTTCATTAATCCTTCCATACATGATGGCATCATACATTAAAACAAATGTTTAGGTGCATTTCCTCTCTGGTACTCATGATGTCCACTACTGTAGTTGCACATCTGTAAAAATGGCTTTTAGAAGATCTTTTTGGATAACTAGTGATGGAACGATAAAGGAAAACACCTTGCTGTAATTCTAACATTTTGTGCATGAAAGAATTCAGTTATGATATCCATCCATCATTTATTGCATCTTGGGTTACAGCATTTATCCCACAAAATACTACACCAATACCTCAATATTACATCAGATAAAAACCATGACAGGAAAGAGTATCTGTCAGGTCATTATTTACCACTAAGTCCACACTGGGAAAGACAAGACAAAAGGACAGCAACATGTAAAGAGCTTGGACAGCTCTCCAAAAAGTCACAAATGCAGTTCAATTTCATATACCCATGATAGATTTGGTTTGTATTTCCTGTAATGTTGTCATATACTCTTGGGAAACTCCCAATCCAAGGCTATCACAAATCTTTCTGTGTGTGTTGGAACTCCAGAAAAACCCAACCTGAAATTCACAAAGCGACTCCTTCTACACTAAAGTCTAATTTTGACAGGAAATTTCACAAATCCAGACAATTTGTGAGAAGTGTCAAGGTACATAATTGACCTGTGCCTATGACTTCTTAGAATGTCTGACAAGATAACAAAGTTCAAATGACATGGACCACCAGCATCCAAGATGAGCAGTCAAATAATGACCTTTAGATACAAAATTACAGTATTTCAGTGCTGCACTACAAAAAATTAGAATAAATTGTGTATATATGTCCTCCCAAATTAACTATTAAAATACTGCTTGGTGATCTGTCCTTTGTTTAGTACATTTTAAAGAGAGGGACAAGAGTCAGGGATCAGGGGAAGCTGGATTTAAAAGAAAGTGTTTTGGAGGGTTGGGGTAACAGTGGCACAAGTTTCACGTTGTCAGGGGACGGTCAAGGAAACAGGCTGCTGTGCTCCAAAAGTGCTTTGTGGTTTGCAATTAGGACAGTGCAGCCTCAGTAAAAGCTGAATCTATATTTTTCATCCTTTGTCACCATCAGCATCTTTGAAAGACCTAAATTAATCTAAGCCAGTGAAGTGCAACCACATTAAACGTATGCTTCTCACTTCCATTGCTTTGAGACATTTCACACAGTAATAATGGAAAGGGGTCAGACTGATTACAGATCACAAGGGCTACTTGTGATTGCAACCTGCAATGTATTATATTTGTATTACACCAATAGCCATCTCTAGAGAAGTTAGTGTTTGCATTGTTTGAAACTTAGCTTAAGGAGAGATGACTTAGATTCTATGCACTTTCGATAATTGGAGATTCTATCAATCATTTGGGGAAATAACAAAAACATGTTTTGAACAAAAACTCTCTAGTGATTATGAGAGAACCAAAAGAGGATGTCAGGGTGGCTTGATGGGTTGAAAAAACATCAGGCTTGAACAAGGGTCATAGTCTTAAATGCATTCCTATTTCAATTGACTGTCATTGACTGTGTTGTTTATTTTAACAGGAGTTTCAAAGCCTTAACAGCATGTTTCACTAAGGTACTTATGAAGATAAAGATCATATGTGTAAGGTACTTATATCAACTTAAACCTTCACAATTCATTTCCAATCCTGCAGTCACACACTGCAGCACAACCAAAAGTGTTGTAACCGAGTGCAATGAACCTGAAATTTCTTTGCCTTTCAAATGGTTGCTTCATCTGTGACTCACAGCCTGTTGTGTGGTGCATTAAAATGGCAGTAAAACACCAATAAGATGGAGTCAGGTTGCTGTTTGTAGTAATACAGCGATTAACTGTAAATCAGAGAAAAATCCAAATCTGTTGTCACCTGTTGCTGCGTATATAGAGAGTAATTCACATTAAAACACAAATCCACATTAAGTGGTCACATCCAGACTCTCACAGATTTGAAAAAGAAATTATTAATTTCTTCCACAAATAATGACATACAGTAGTTGCTGCAGGAGGAGAATTTAACAGCGACATTACACTAGTACTTGACAGCCTTTTTATATAGGAATATAACTAGAAGACAACCAGCTGGAAATCATCTGAGACAAATCTCCCGTTGCAAAGAGATCCACTCACCAGTGTGAATAGGCTCATTTTGCTTACAGTGTGTTGGAAATCTATCAACATTTATAAATTAGATGGCAGGTACTTTCAAACTTTTAGTAAGCTGTCTAAGAGTAACTGCTGCCAGCCTACTTGCAACTGGTCTCCAAGGGCAAACAAATTATGAAATGCAATCAACGAACAACCGTTTCTAGTCAAAAAGAGGTTGGTGTCCTTTATTTAGTTTAGTGTGACTGTAAACTTAGGAAAACTGTTTTTGTGCTAAAACCTAAATGAATAAAAGCCCAGACCCATTTTTACTGTCAGGAAAACTTTGGGAAAGTACTGAAACTTTAACAGGAACTTTCTTAAATGTGTGGTTCTTAAAACATCCCTTAATGTTTAACATCATAAAGGGTTAGTTGTTGTTTTTAACTTCCTCACCACTACATTTATATGGTTTGTATTAGAGGATACTGACAAACAATCAGCAGTATACTGTTATTTAGGATAGTTATGCACATTTTGTGGTATTTATTTAATATGTTTTGTCATACACTGAATATTCAGAGAAAAGGAGCATACCGACATGTTTATCCAGCTAAGCCGCCTGGAAGCATATTGTTATTTCCATCTCTGGCCTGAGCAGAGACATGCACAACACAACTAGGAAATGGCCAGTAAAATTTAAATGTAACAGTTGGAGGTTAATTATGTTGTTCAAGGGCAACACAGTCAGAGTACTTAAGAGTGGATAGTGGCATTCAGTTTGGTATTAACCACACATATATCTCTGAAGTGGATATAAAGATTTGGACCAGTAACATTACAGATGGTGACATCATTTTCATTTCTGCTGCTAATGCCTCTATTCTATGGATCCATCTGGATTTTCATAGAGCAAAAAAAGGTTTATTGTGTTTGTAGATACTGTACTGTGCTGTTAAAAATGGTGATTGATTTGTTGAGTCAAATAGACTTCACAGAGATTTTCATTGTTACAATCTATTTCCCAAGTTCTGCAATGGCTGAATCTTTCCATAACAGCTCTTTCATTATTGTTGGAGCGCAGATATCTTCCCACATCCATTAGAACTAATGGTGTGGTATATTATGAATGGAGAGTGTGCAGCGCTGCCTTTCTCAAATGGATTGGGCTTATTGTGAATGACCCATGGTGGTTCATTTTAGCCTACACAGGCATTTAACATTTTATTGCATTTAAAGAACATTCTCAAGCTCTGTATTGCCAGCACATTGCACCACTTTTACAAACCTAACAGCAAGGAACACAAACATAAAAAACAAAACATTAGAAGAGCTATTAAAACTAAATCTGCTTTAATAAGTTTAGTGGCGTGTTCCTTGACCCACTGAATCTCTTGGGGTCTGCATTTAACATCTTTTTCTCCTGATATTATACAAAAAGTACTGTTAAATGTCAGCATTCAAAAGAGGTATACAGAAGAGTTATAGAATGTTATATGAATTGTCTTTTTTTATTTTTTACTTGTTCTCTATAAAAATTGTCAAGGGCAACATTTAAGAAATGAACAATAGGTGTGATATCCCAATACCAACAGATACTTGTACCAATTTGGCCAAAGCCACAGAAACTAAAACTGAAGCTTTGTCTTTTTGTGTGAAAAAGTTAGAACACTGAGAAGATGAGTGGGCAGTGTATGCCATGGGCATCTCATCTGTTAAACAAATTGCATGAACACATGGAGAACTATATTACTTATACAGTATGAATAACTTACATAGGCTGTTTAATTTGTTTAGATGAACTTAACCCAAAGTAGAACTCAAGTATTTGGATTAAAACTATTTTACTTACTGTGCACTATGACTGCAATAAATGAATGAATGAATAAAGTTAAGATACTTTAAACTTTCTACAGTATTTAAAGCATCAACTTCTTCAATCAGTGATGAAGATGACAGCTGATCCAGTTTCAGCTGATCTTTAAAGGATTTTTGGAAAAGATTTATATCAAGGCCAGAGCGGAAATGGAAGCAAACACATAACTTCACACCTTTTATGGGTTTCATATTAAGTTTGATTTAGTAATAGTTCAGTTGGCCATGTCTTCCACGGACATGCCCTGGACAGCAGAGTCATGTCAACTATATACTTTTTTATTGCTGAACCAAGGTTGTTGTGACAACAATATGTCTGTGCACATTGTGAGGAGAATATATGGAACTGGCCTGTCAAAATCAGTGAGGCAGAATGATAGCAGTGTATTTCAAAAAGCAAACTGTCCAACAGTCAATTTGTAACTATGGCTGTTGGAACTTTGCCGGTTTTGCAAAGTTTGACTTTATTTTGAATATCTTCTGATAACTCTACAGACATTAACCTAAAGTTCTATTAAAACTTCCAATACTTTGTCCATGTTATAATGTCATAGTTTTATTCATACAATGCAAGGCTAAAAGATGACCAGTGACCAGGCTGACAGGACTTTTTTTGTTTGGCGTTGTCATCCCTGTGATTTGTATCATCCAATAAAAATTGTGTCACTCTTTTTGTTTCATTTTGGCTTATCGTGGAACTAGCCTGGCAGCTTGGCTGAAAGCAAGAGTGCACAAGTAGTTGGTCTTTAAATGCATTTTAGGTATATGTGAGTAGAGAGGGATGGATCAGAGGCAGGTTGTTGCAGAATTTGAAAAACATAAGCCATTCTACAAAAACCCTCAACTTTCTCTGTTAGAAAAAGAGAAAGATCAAAGATCTTTTTTCTTTTGTTTTTCCTGAGTTCGCACAACTATCATTTAAGAGTCATTTGCAGTGAGTAGAATGCACCTAAAGCAACAGTATAAATGGTTATAGTATAAATGGACTGTGTTCACGTTATAGTTCACATGAGCAATGACCAACTTCTCCAGGGTGACCACAACATGAGCCTGGACCTCAATAAAGTAACACCTTTAACAAACAGACAGATTTTGTCATACCATTTAACAATGTTTGTGTAACAATTGTCATCATACGACTTCAATTTCTCAGCCAAGGTAAAACAAAACTGCAGCATTTGTGATCAGCATACACTCTATGGACTATACTCTAGAAAACTCTACTAAAGAAAAACACGTTTTAAAAGCCTTTGGATTGTATTTATTAGTTTATTTAATTAGTGGAAGCATAAACGCTCAGCCAGTTTCCTCACAGTCAACTACTTGCGGATGCTGGCTGATTGTAACATTTTCATGCATCTCCGAAACACTTGAGTAGAATAAAACTGTCATTAATATTAGCAGTGCAGCCCAGTTTGTTTTCTACATTTTAAGGTAAAATGTCCACTGTACAAAGTGCCACCACACCTCAACAACATCATAGTTGGAAAAACAAATTAATGATGGGCTCAATTAAATTTTATGTAAGGTCAACAGAAAATATTGTGTACATTTGCCATCTGTTTAAAGTTTTTAAAAGTTAGCAATATGTAATAATATATACAAACAAAAATTATCCCCTTAAATGTAATTCTGTCTAATAGGTATTATTTTCTTGTGTACTACAGCCAAAGTCCACTGTAGTATTTCCAGAATTAAAGGGAAACTTTGCATGAAAGTGGTCATTACCAGTGGCCTCTAACTGAGGAAAATTAATTTAGAGATTCCATTTATTTTTCTGGGCAGTTATAGAAACTGACAAAAAAAAAAAAAAACATTAAATAAAATAACACAAAATGAAAATTAATAAATCATAAATTGCAGTGAAATTATTTATTTCATCAGGATAATGTCAAGTGTGATAGCCAGGGTTTACTTTAGTTTTAAAAAATGTTCTTAGTACAGTCAATCAAAAATTGATTCACATAAATGAACCAATTTGCGGTTGTATGTTGCCATGTTTCCTTTTGCTTTGTTAACTTCAACAGTAAAGGTTAAAAATAGTATGTTCCACATTAAGCAGCATTTTATTACCATTTTGCTTTCAGTAAGAGACAATAAAGCTCCTTACCATGCATGAAGCTGTACACTAAGCAGAAGAAGGGAAGCTGAGGACTAGTCAGTGTCAGAACTACTATCCAGCATGAAACGACAAAGATCCATGAGTACATCAGAAAGATGGCCAAAACTGATAATATACTTAGAGCAAATTGGTATTCGCTCTTTGCAGTAAAGTATCATTTCCTGTTCCTGTTCCAACACAGTGGTGTTTTTGTGTAGCTTAGCTGCATAGCAATTTAATTAAAAACTTTTAGATAACTTCTTATTTCATAGTGTAATCTTTGCATGCTTCATCTGAAGCACACTCTCTCTGTACTCACTAATTTATAGTTAAAGTATTCACTGTATTAGTATTCACTGTGTCTTTAGTGTTTCGCTAGCTTAGCTTAGCTCATAGCCAACTCACTAGCAACATTGTGTCTTCACCTGCCGCCCCCTGCACTTTTCTGCTCATTGAGTCAGATGTTTAGTTACTCCTCCGCCTCTTTTAGCAGTAATGATACTTGTAATAAATGCAGCCTATATGCAGCTCTGGAGGCCAGGATCTGACTTGGAGACTCGGCTTCACACTCTTGAAAAACCCATAGCTAGCCAGGCCCCTGTGGCAGCAATGTTTTTACACCAGCCTATTAATCAACCAAAGACCAAGACACACTTTTAATTCATTTGAAAGCCTGATGCTTAACCTTGCTCTCCCTAACTGCAAAACTCAAAAACCAGTCTTATTTGTTATCATCTCTTGTCCACCTGGGCCTTACACACAGAGTTGCTGTCAGATTTCTCAGACTTTTTATCTGATTTAGTGCTCAGCTCAGATAAAATAATTATTGTGGGTGATTTTAACATCCGTGTAGATGCTAAAAATGGCAGACATTTAATCTGTTTTTAGACTAAACTGGCTTCTCTCAAAATGTAAAAGAACCCACCACCACTTAAATCACACTCTAGATCTTGTTTTAACATATGGCATAGAAACTGAACGTTTAACAGTGTTTCCTGAAATCCCTCTCTTGTCTGATCATTTCCTGATAACATTTAATTTTACTATCATTGATTACACGGCAGCAGAGAGTAGATTTCATCACAGTAGATGTCTTTCTTAAAGTGCTGTAAATTAGTTCAAGAATATAATTCACCCACTGTTATCATTTTCAATGCGCTGTACCAGCACAGAGCAGCAACCTGAATGCTACTCCAACAGAGGTTGATTATCTTGTTAATAATTTAGCCTCCTCTCTTCTTATGACACTGGATACTGTAGCTCCTGTGAAAAATAGAGCCTCAAATCAGAAGTACTTGACTCCTTGATATAATTCTCAAACACGTAGCCTAAAGCAGATAACTCGTAAGCTGGAGAGGAAATGGAATGTCACAAATTTAGAAGATCATCTTTTAGCCTGGAGAAATATTTTGCAGCTTTATCAGAAAGCCCTCCGGAAAGCTAGAACATCTTATTATTCATCACTGATTGAAGAAAATAAGAACACCCATAGGTTTCTCTTCAGCACTGTAGCCAGGCTGACAAAAATTCAGAGCACTGTTGAGCCAATCATTCCTTTAATGTTTACTAGTAATGACTTCATGAACTTTTTCAAAAATAAAATTTGAGAGAAAGAATTACTCATAATAATGTCACAGATGTAACATTATCTACAGCTACTTTCAGTGCTATTGATATTTATGTAGAGTCTTTTTCTCCAATTGATCTTTCTGAGTTAACCTCAGTAATTACTTCCTCTAAACCATCAACGTGTCTTTTGGACCCCATTCCTACAAGACTGCTCAAAGAAGTCCTGCCGTTAATTAATGGTTCAATCTCTAATCATGTACCACAGGCCTTCAAGCTGGCAGTAGTTCAAGCATTACTTAAAAAGCCATCTCGGTCTTAGCTAATTATAGTCCAATCTCTAACTTCTTGTGGCCTCTGACAGTGGACTCCTCTCTGTGTTTCGCCCGCTAGACCTCAGTGCAGCGTTCGATACAGTTGGCCATAATATTCAATTAGAGCAATTAGAGCATGCTGTAGGTATTACAGGTACTGTGCTGCAGTAGTTTGTATCATATCTATCTAATAGACTCCAATTTGTGCATGTAAATGGAGAGTCCTCTTCACACACAAAGGTTAATCATGGAGTTCCACAGGGTTCTGTGCTAGGACCAATTCTGTTTACATTATACATGCTTCCTTTAGGCAGTATCATCAAAAGGCATAGCATACATTTTTACTGCTATCCAGATGACACACAACTTTACCTATCCATTAACCCAGATAACACACACCAATTAGTTAAAATGCAAGAATCCCTAAAGACATAAAGACCTGGATGGCCTCTAATTGGCTGCTTCTAAATTCTTTTTTTTTTTCTTTTGCCTGTCCCATTTGGTTCTTTTGCCATCAGAATTATTGTCTGAAGGTGAAGAAAGATACCCAACAGATTTACTTTACCAAATAGACCATCCCAGCCTTGCTGTAATGGTCTATTTGATTCACCTTTTATTGTTTATTTTATTTATTTTTTTATTTTCACTTGCTAGATACGGGACAGACTTGAATGAGGAAAAGAAAAGGGAGAAAGAAAGAGGGGGAAAAAACAGCAGAGAAGAAGGACAGGGATAAAGGGCAAAAAAACAAAAACCAACAAAATAAGCAGACAAAAAATACATATATCAATCACCTGGATCACCTGTTGAGAAAGAAAAAAAGAAAACAAGCAGAAGAAAACGAGAGCAATAGAATGAACAACATCACGATGATCTATGGGAATATAACAGTTCATGAATATAACAGGGCATGAAGCAGGTATAGAGGAGATCAAAACTCCAGACATCCAGAGGCCCCCAGAACACAAGAGACCAAGGAAGACCAACAGAGGGGCAGCCGCGCCACTATCCCAGAAAGAGCTGAGGAGAGTCCCAGATGAGGGGTCACTCAGCAGCCGCAGAGCAGAAGCCAGGGGGGTTGCAGTGACGTGCCCGTGAGCTCCGCCGGCAGCCAGCTGTGCCAGAGTGACCGAGCCCCAGGCCGAGAGGCTGAGGGCACCCCACCCCGAAGTGGTCCGAGCGAGCCCCAGGCTCCAGGCCCCGACAAGCAGCCACCAAGGAGTGAGCCGGTGTGTACCTGGACGCCCATCCCCGGACACAAAGAACCACCAACGCACCGATGTCTGAGGGTGTCTGCCACTGGCAGGGGAAGTGGTGGGGGGAGATAGGCCTCCATACCTTGGAGGGCCTGAGATGTCCCCAGAGAGGTGGCGTCTGATACCCAACCTGACATATAGACACAGACATACAGGCACACACAGATACAAACATCCATTCCCACCCTCATGCTCTCATATGCAATTACTCAACACTCAAACAATGTGGAGACAGACATAGAGAGACACTGTACACACAATCACACTCCCCAAGCGTACTCTAAGCCCCGGGTCTAGGTACCCTTGCCCCTGGAGGGGGAAACTGCACCCAGACCCAGGTGGTGTTACCCTTTTCCCTGCGGTGGGGGGAAGCAGACCGCCCCGACTCCGCAGCAGCAGGGAGGCCCCACATTCCAGACCCCAGTCGGACGGCCAACACCTCCTCCTAGCCCCCCCGCTCCAGCAGGCCGCAGAGAACGGGGGGGTGAGAAGACTCCAAACCTCCCTCCGCCCGCTCATATGTAGTGTTGATGCATGTGTGTTCTAAGGTGCATTTAAAACCCAGGAGAGCATGGAGCTACCTGCCAGAGAGCAGCAGGTAAGCGCATAGCCCCTCCTGCTAGCCCTCAATGTCTACGTGTATTTAAAATTGAAAGGTGGGCAACGACACCGGGGGTGAGGTGTACACCCTGATGGTCTTTTGGAGTCCATGTAGCGTGCCCACCCCCAAGATCCTATATGTATGTGTTATGAGAGTGTGAGTAATGTGAATGTCTAAGTTGTGGGATAAAATTGAGGCACAGGCAGCCAGAAGGGGACAGAGGGGGGGGATGCCTCCCCTGCACCCTGATGACACACCTTTACCCCAAGGCCCTGCATGTGTGGGTGATTGTGGTGGAGCGGGAAGAGGGAGGCAGCTGGAGATAGGGAGGGAAGGAAGGGAGGGGCAAATGACCCCTCCCTGGGGCCAGCTCCCCCGCTAACCCCAGTAGGCACCCCATACTCTTGCAGAGTATGGGCTGCTTCTAAATTCAGATAAAACTGAGGTTATTGTACTTGGCCCTGAAAATCTTAGACATATGGTGTCTAACCAGATTCTTACTCTGGATGGCATTACCTTGGCCTCCAGTAACACTGTGAGGAATCTTGGAGTCATTTTCGATCAGGATATGTCCTTCAGTGCACACATTAAACAAATATGTAGGACTGCTTTCATCCATTTGCTCAATATCACTAAAATTAGAAATATCCTGACTCAGAGTGACACTCAAAAATGAGTTTATGCATTTATTACTTCTAGGCTGGACTACTGTAAATAATTGTTATCAGGGTATCCTAAAAACTCCCTGAAAAGCCTTCAGTTAATCCAAAATGCTGCACCAAGAGTACTGACAGGGACTAGAAAGAGAGAGCATATTTCTGCTATATTGGCTTCCCTTCATTGACTCCCTCTTAGATCCAGAATTGAATTCACAATCCTGCTCCTCACATACAAGGTCTTAAATAATCAGGTCCCATCTTATCTTAATGACCTTATAGTACCATATCACCCATTAGAGCACTTCACTCTCGCACTGCAGGCTTACTTGTGGTTCCTAGAGTATTTAAAAGTAGAATGGGTGCGAGAGCCTTCAGTTTTCAGGCCCCCCTTCTGTGGAACCAGCTTCCAGTCTGACAAAATAATCATGACGCCACAGGGAAAAGTAAAACTTAGCACAATGAATATAGAAACAAGACTTTCAAAATAAAACAGGAAACATGGACAGACATGAACTGGGACACGCAAGCTTGACACAAGAGACAGAGGGAGTGAGAGAAGGAGAGAGACACAGAGGAGAGAGACACAAGGGGTGCCAACATAGATGAGGAAGCATAGAAAAAACATAAACCAGACTAAAACTCAACCAAGACAAACAAATAATAATACTAGAACATATCGTTATCTCAAAACACAAAATAACTCAACTCTACCCGTAACTTACGCATAGCACATGATTTTAACATAATATTACCATGAGAAATCAGCAATACAAAAACAAAACCAAACAAACAAACAAAAAAAACACAAAACACTGGGTCAGAGCCCCTGACAGCTTTACTTATTTACTCTTTCTACTCTTTGCCTGTACTTAACTGTTTTGTGGATTTTTATGTGTATGTATGTGTACTGCTGTCCTTGTGGCCATGGACACTATTGTAAAAGAGATTTTTAATCCAAGAGTTTTATTTTTATCTGGTTAAATAAAGGTTAGTGGGGGAGAGTCAAAGTACAATGCTTGTCAAATCCTAATGCCATCTTGTGGCTCTAGTTTGAGCAACATATTACACATATGACACTTTTCATTTTGCTTGCCTTCTTGCAATCCTCCCTCCTACTCACAGCTTCCAGTTCTTTAAATAAAGCTTAATGAGAACAGGGAGGCTTATGGAGCAGTCAAGACAGAGAAGACACATGTGTAAAAGCATACAGGTATATAAATAGTTAGTTTGAACCATAAATCACAAGCATTATAGACCCACTTTAATAGGTAGTAGGTAGATAAAAGAAAAGAGAAATATAAAAAGAGATCTCAGCCTCAGACTTGTTTTCATAAAGTTAATAATAATAATAATAATAATAATGATCATCATCATCATTATCAGTTAACTAAAAAATATACAATTATTTCTTCAGTAGCCAAAGCCTGATGTGGCTTATTTTTGTGGAAATCTATTAAAAACAAATCAGTAAGGCACACTGTCACCCTGAAGGACATATTTTATTTTTAATTATGATGAACCTGGTGACTCTAGTATGTTGACTCAATCCCACATAATCGCACCAAATGCTATGACGACTAACTACTGCACTTAGTAATCAGTTATTTTAAAAAGCCCATGAAGGCACATTTTTGCTTTTCCAACTGAAGTGCTAAAACGTAGCAAAATGAAAAAGTCATTTTCCACATTAAGGTTTATGTTTATATTGTGCGACCTGATTAACACTTGAGCACAAAACAGTAGGAAATGTAAAACTACTGATGGTGTTACTTTATTTCTTGAATTTTTTTTACCCATTTAAAAAAAAATGTAAAAGAGTTTCCCTTTGAAAATATATAACTTAAAATAAATTTTATGCCCTATCATGTTGTGCATAACATATACATCTGAGATTGTAGCATATGCTGTGACAGAAAACATTTGGAAAGATATTGGCAGTCTAAGTTAAATCAACAGGAGCACTTTAGAGATAATATTAAATTACTCAATGTCACTGAAAGAGACAGTCTGAATGAAAGAAAAAAACAAAACACATTTCTGACTCAGGGAGGGGGCATGAATACTTTAGCACTCAGTGGTATTTATTTAAAAACAAATAACCTTATGTGACCTTAGATTTTTACACATTTAAGGTCAGCTACACTGACATCTGGGTATTTGTTCATTAGCTAAAAATTAATAATCTGTCACATATAATTTCCTTCATCTCTCTACATTCATGATTTAGTGTAATATAAACCACTTAGGTTGAATCAATAGAGTTTATTCTCATAAACAAGAAAGACACCCACTGCCTAATATAGAACGCAATTACTTAAAATAATCCATAATGCAACTGTCTAGTGAATTTGCTATTTTATAATTTATAACATTGATATTCAATTAAAATGTACTTCAAAATATTGCTCTTTATCTACTGTATTATCCATCCTCTGAGATTCTAAAAATATGCAGATATGGTTTCAGCTCCCAAAGGCAATCATAACAAGTGCAGGATATGAGATAAGACAGCAAGGTTTTAATCAACTACTATTGATTAAATTAAGCAACCCAGAAGGCTGCCTTACAAGATCAACTTTCTACTTCCTCTTGTAATGAAACTGAGACAGGGTTAAAAAAAAAAGGAAGACAATTTTAAACAATGGTGCTAGTGATGTTTGTCACATCAACTACTCCATCAAATGGGAGATGAAAAAAGAACTGCCCAAAACTCAGACAGGTGCGTGTCATTCAGTATCTCATCAAATGATAAATCCTTATTATATGAATGAAAGATGAGTGCGTAAATGAATGCAACCACCTATTTGAAAACAAACATGTGTGTGTGTGTGTGTGTGTGTGTGTGTGTGTGTGTGTGTTCATCAATAATATTTTTTTTCTTTCTCATCTTTGAAATTAAATCATTATGCACCCCCCGGCTAACCTGAGGTATTACTCTAATCAAGCCAAATAATTCAGGTCTAATTGCCTTTAACTTCAGTCAAAATAGTAAAAGGATTCAGTTCTTATCTCTATGAATTTGCAATGTGATCAGGATCCAGTTGCACAAAATGTTAACATAAAAGCAGGACAGCGGTCCCCAACCCCCAGGCGAGTCGTTTGGTACCGGCCCGTGAGAGTTGAGGCTCGGGTGTGACATTTATGGTTTTAAGAGTTTTTATTGGTTTTTATCGTTATTTTTTGTCGTTGTTATCATTAACTCAGTTTCCCCGGGTCTTTTCCCATGTGTTATGAATAGATCTTTTTTTTGGTACCGGTACTGCTTTTATTTTGTTGTATTTATCTGCAACACCCTAAAGGCCGTTCTTTTAAAATATTGTCGGACATAAACCGGTCCGTGGCCCAAAAAAGGTTGGGGACCGCTGAAGTAGGACAAGAAGTTTCAGACAGAGCAATATAGTAAGTATAACATATAGTAATTATAGTAATTATTATATATAGTGTAGTAAGTATAACAAGTATATAAGTATAAGACATTTGTTTCTACCCTCTTTCACCCAGTTTCACTGATTTAATGCTGCTCTTCTACCGAGAGCCATGTAAGACCTCAACTATTAGACATAATTGGATAATTTTTTTTAACCAGCTTGTAATCAGACATGACAAAGTCCAAGTGATGTCTGATTACATGCATATGAGAACTGCAGGTAATTATCTGGTGAATTGACTGTGACTGACATGTTCTTCCATAATTTAAAAATAACTGGTAAGCTGCATGAAAAAATTACCTATAGGGTTTAATTTGTTTGGGGACAACAGTCACATGTGAGACTAGAAACTGCTAAGCACACTGCACTTGTGTTTTCTACTCAATTAACTACCCAAGGTTTTGGTTGCAGAATATCCCAAGGCGCTTAACCTCTCTTCTACCTTGCATTTTCCCCCTGACAACCCTTAGGCAGCTACAATACATCTATCTCACCACTTTCCAATTGACTGTCTGGATGCAGTAGTGATAGTGAAGAATATTAATGTTTACAGATACCCTTTGGCTGCCTATTAATTAACCCAGCTCATTTATAGTTGATTGATGAACTCTGCTATGCTGTTACAGCAAGACTGCAGTTGCAATTGGAAAGTGATTTTTGGGTGAGATTGTGTTGGTTTTGTGTTTACTGAAACACTCATTAGAGGCTGCATGTCAGGAATAAGTAATATTTTCTTTTATCTAGAAATCTCATCCAGTCAAGAAGAAAGAAAAAGTACACCCTCTTTCAATTTAGAAGTTTTATAAATCAGGAAACATTAAATAAACAAACATCTGGTCATCATCTGGTTCTAAGGTTATTTGAATACAACCTAAGATAAACGCATGACATACTACACCATGTCATTAACTAACAAAAACATTTTGAACATTCATTTTTGCACAGCTCTCTTAAGGTCCATGCAAAGCATTTCAGGTCTGGACGTCAACTGAGTCATTACAGCACTTTGATTTCTTTTCTTTTAGCTATTATGTTGTAGAGTTGCCGTTGTGCTTGAGATCATTGTCCTGTTGTATTAATCAATTCTGGCCACCCATTAGAGGTCAGACAGACAGCCACACATTTGAATATTCTGGTAAACGGCGGATTCACGATCAATCCAACGACTACAAGGTGCCAAAAACATGTGGCTGCAAAACAACCCCAAATCATTACCCCTGCCTTACCATGCTTAACTATCTTTCAATTTCCTTCTATCCAAAAGACATTGATCAGAAGTCGTGTTATTTTTCCAGATTCAAGTTTGAGATTCAACTTTGAACTGACATATTTTGAGGCTTGTGGAGTCTGAGATGTAACTGTTATTGTTAAGATAATATTAACAGTTATGTCACTGTTAATATTGTCTTGGCTGACTAGACAAAATCTAGAACCATCTTATTTGACTGTTTTTCTGTACACAATAACTGGTTAATAACAGGAGAACCGGACATGTAAAGCTGTACAGCAAATCAGGTCAAAAATAATGCTTTTTTACCACTTAATCCACTCTTAATGTTGTTGTTTAATTCTGACATGGCATATTAGAGCTCAGTTATGGGATACTTTAAAAATGAAGTGATTTTAATTTCTCCCTTGTTATGGAATTGTGTCTGACCCAAAAGCACTTGTTTGGTAGCCTTTTAAAATTTATTTATCTATTAAAACAAAGTGAAAAGAACAATTTAATATTTTCTCAGATAAATACCAATAGACTAATCAGTTATTTCAGAATCTCTGCAGTATCGCCAGTAGTAAACCAGAACAAAATATAAAAGAACATTTATACATTTTTTTAAATCACCAACTAAATGTAGATATGTTTCCATGGCAACTTGCTACATACAGTTTGAACCACTTCAGTCTCTATAAACAGTAAGTATTGTGAATATGCATAGTTTTTAGGCAAGGGGCAGAATTTCTGATACTTGGCAAGACAATGATGATGATCATAATGTGCGATCTAGATAAGAACCCTAAGGGGTCCGAGATATACTTGTCTGCCAAGTTTGGTCGCTCACCTCCTGATCATGACACATTATGCTCTTATGTGTGCCAGACCAGTGTAAATCCTTTTTGTCGGTGTGCAGAAGCTTAACAACACCTTTAATTTCTGAGATATTTTGATGTAAGAAAAAGCATTGCAATTGAAAGAAAAGCTGCTGTAGTAAATGAAAGAAATATGTAAGGATGACTCTTTAGGCTTAAATTAGTGCCTAAAGTTGGAAATTGTACATGGGTAAAAATTAATCGATTATTTATTTGTTTTGGTTGAGGATAAATGGCTGTGGAAGGTCTGCATCAGTAAAAAAAAAAAAAAAAAAAATGTCTGTAAAACCTAAGAAAATATAGTTAAAAGTCCAAAATTTATGTTCTCTGCCACATTTTCCAAAACCATCCAGTAGGCTGGATTGGTGTCTTTGACATGCCAATTCTGACCTGCGGGCCTTATGCTTGACACTCTTTAGACACTGCTTTAGATATAAACTTTCAAACAGTGGACTGCAGAAAGATAAAGTGAAGTGATAGATGGCAAATTGACCTTTACCAGAAAGGGAATTAAAGTCCACTTTAAATAAAGAGTTTAAAATGAATCCATTCCCTTTTTTACTTATCTTTAGAATACAGGAGGGCACATTGTCTGCACAATGTCTAGAGTACATTGTTTCTTTAAGCCTGCAGTATGAATCAAATTACAAAAGGGGGGGATGTATGTACCTTTAATTTCCCCTGCACACCCTGCTTCATCAGGAGCAATTCGCCATCTTTAAAGGTTATCTCTCAACAGCCTTCAAAATCAGAAATGTTCAGTCTATTAGCTGGCTGAGAGAGTAAAGTTGCCCTTTAAGCAGGTGCATCCAATAACGTCTGATTTTGCTCTGTTCATTATTTACAGAGCGGCATTGACTTCCCATTTGCACTATTGGTTTGAAAGTGGAAACTATGAAAAGGCAGCCTTGAGAAAAAAAATTATGTTCAAGTATGCCATGTGTTTAGAGATATGTTCATCTCTAGCACTTTTGTTTCACTGGCTTCTGCAGGCTATTATTGATGGAGCGTCACCCTGGGCTTAATCTCTCAAATAGTTTTCATTTGAAAATGTCATGATTTTGAAGAGAGATCAAGTTTTTAAAAAATCAATAATGAATTATGGCAAAGCTAATAACAAATACTATGGTAAGATATACCCCAGTGTTTATTGTGATTTTAATGTAGGGAATGTGCTTTAAGGATGATGGGTCACAGATGGATGTCTACTCACAGCACAAGTACACCAGTCTTAAAAGCATATTGATATTATTTTTTCTGGAAACATCTTTCATAGCATATGTTAAATTAATGCATTTTGAGAATACAGCCTAGAAAGCTGGTGACTTTCTAAATCATGTGCGTAATTTTGTGATCAGCAGTCCCCTTCTGGATCAGAAGGTATAATTAAACCATGTAGTCTCTTTAAAGAAAACAAAAATCAATAAAACCCATTTACAGTAGTCGGCTTAATAAATCATGAAATGAAAAGTGGATTCCATCATGTTATTCATGGTGGGATTTAGTGTTCTATGTGAATCCAAAGACATTGTCATAAACAGATGTGAAATTCATGACAGCCTAATTATCGTGTCACATGAAACACTGAATATGCATAGTTTGTGAGCAGTCACGTGTATCAGCACATTAATGTGTTAACTTAAGGTACCTCAACTAAAAAATTATTATATATTAATAATTATTATGGGCTCAAGTAATACATGAGCCCATAATATCAAGATTTTCTGACAAGAGTGTAAATAGAAAAAGGAAAGGAAGTGCTGAGACCAGTTGGCATTTGGGAAAGAAATGGTGTCACATTATTTCCTGATAGAGAAAAGTCATAATAACAGTAGCTGTATTTATATTTCAGTCGTAACTGTAATAGCCCTGTGCTTAATGTTGGTCTTGTTATTAATTAACCAGGTTTAATAAAGCATTGTGTAAATTTCTGCTTTACTAAGTCCAGTATTTCATAGCATGATATCACATTACATTACATTACATAGGTCATCCACATAAGATGCAACAAACATCCACACATGTTCACAAATTAGGGCTAATCTAGTAATGGGATCTCGGTGAGAGGCAGAATCAATCCAGAGATCAATAGGCTCAATACAAAAGTTGTTATTGGTATTGTGTCGATACTAGTTTCAGTATCTCTCTTGTACATTCAATACATTATTCCCATTCCATTGCTCACGCTTTTGCTCCTCCCCCTCCCCTGTGTTGCTGTGTTTTGTGCAGTCATGTGACATGGCAGTGCTGGGAAGACACATGTAGGCTGCAGAGAGTGAGAGCATAATAGCAGAGAGAAATATAAGCATCCTGTGGACTCATTTCATGTCTATAAATGAAAACACTGCAAGTTGCAATATGTGTAGGAAGCGTATTAGCTACCGTGGCAACACCACCAATTTATACAAACAAATTAATAAACACAGATAAAAAAAAGAGAACTCTAAAAAAGAAAGTAGGAGAGGACGGTCTCAGCGAGACCCAGACCTCCAGCACAGACTCCAATCAAACAGGCAAACAATATTGTAAGAATATTTTAGTATATTTTATAATATTTTTAGTTATGAGTTATGATGCATTAGTTAATGTTCATTTTGAAAGAATTACAAATCATCATACAAACCCATTTGTAAAAATGTTGGTAAGCTCAGTAAAATGTAGATAAAAACAGAATACACTGATTTGCAAATCTCACAATCACAAGCTCTTGTAATAGGAAGCCATGCAGTTTTAATAGATATGCGTGGTTTATCATTGCCTTGCACAAATATGCAAGTACTTTCCTGAATAAAATTTCTTGATGGGAGCATATGTTGCTCTAAGACCTGCACTGATGATGCCTTTCCAGATGTGCATGCTGCAAGTTCTCTAGGCAGTAATGGGGTTGTTAGGTGAGTACTGATAACAAGCCAGATGGTACTGCTCCTCTTCTTTTCAGAGGATGTGGGATCCGTGTTTTCCGAAAAAGAATTCCAAATTTCATTTTGTCTGACCACAGACGTTTTTCTCTTGGTCTCAGTCTATTTTAAATTAGCTTTGGTCCAGAGAAGATGACAGCATTTCTGGATCATGTTCACATGTCATGCCTATTTTTTAATAGGCATGATTCAGCATTGCCCAAGGGTCTGAGGATCACATGCATCCCGTTCTGATCTATTCAGATTCTTGGACTTTTTGGATGCACTGCAGACATATTATTCTGAAATTGGTGCAAAATTTTTTAGACACATTCTTTTGAAGATTCGTGAACCTCTTTTCATCTTTATTCCTGTGAAGCTTGGCCTCTCTAATGTGCTTGCTTTATACCCAATCATATCACTGACCTGTTGCCAGTAACATAATGAGCTAATGCCTTTCTTAAAGTGATATATTTTCTCAGTTTACTATGTTCTATTGCAAATAAAACTATTTTTTTAATATTGGCAAATCACTGCATTCTATTTTTATTTCCATTTTAAATACAGGAACAGGGTTTGTTTTTGTTATTCCAGCAGACTGATTAACCATAAACTATATTCAGACATTTAAATAATACTCAGCCCACTAAATATGTTAAATGAATTATCTTATTTGAAGTGAACATCTACCTAAAAATGTACCACCTTTAAGTGATGTCAGATTTTGCATAATGATGATGTATTTACCTTATAAATCAAGACAAAGCGCTCTCCCTTAATTAAGCTGAAGTTATACGTTAGAAGTATCAGTATAAGTATTTGGTATCAGTGATACTAGCCTTGCATTTACCTGATATTGGACCAATACCTAATTCTATAGTATCGGATCCATCTAATCTTGACTACTTATAATCAGGTTTTCATATTTTATAATAAAGATTATATTGTTTCTAACCATAAGCAAGTGTATTAGAAGTATCTAAAAATCTACTATTGTATCATTGTACATTTGTTGAGTAAAATATTTTGTCATTGTGTTGATATAGTTGTATTACTGGCTGCAGTTTTTTTCAGTAATGATGAGGATGTGAAGATGAGGATTGTGAAAATAGCTTCAAATGTCCCTGGGGATTTAATTTGAACTAGACAGGCCTGGAGGGCAAGTTTTTAAAAGAAAGTGACATGTCAACATTGCTTAGCCATGACGACAGCAGTATAGTTCCTAAAATACAGTTAGAGAAAATCAACATCAGCTGAAAAGTTTTATCTGACCTCGAGTAATTAAACTTCCTTTCTTGATGCAACGACCAACAATCAAAGGTGTGTCAGTACACAATGAATTCTTACAGTTGAAACAGTTCATACACAAACAAACCAGTCAGTGACGAGTGTATTGAACACCTCAATAAGACATAACAATTACTGTCATAGACTCAATAATTCAATCTGTTTGTTTTATGAAAGGTTTTATTTAATTAAGTATTCAAGTTAAACCTGTTTTTTATTGTGTTGCCATACAGTGTATTTGGCCAATTTGCATCTGTTTTACAATACAAGCTATCTTGTAAATCAAATATTATAGCCCACATAAAAAAGCATACATGTAGGATTACTTCACAGTATTATATATAACAGCTATAAATTTAATTGGCTCACTCTTCATAAGTCCAACATGCTCCACAATTTTCCAAGCTGCTAAAATAACTCACAAGAATACTTTTGTTTAACACAGATCGTTTGATAAATAAAAGAAAACATGTCGTAAGCCAGTTGCTGTTCTGTTAAGCTCACACAATGAAAGGGATATTTGAGGTGAAATTGAACTCCTTGGACCATTACACACTGAAGTAGAACATAGGACGCAATCCACGGGCTTGCCAGGAATACGCTCTCACTGTAGGCATTATGCTGGAATTAGGCTTCTGTCTGCAAATGACTAAATGGGAAAATCTAATTAAATACAGGATTTGTAAAAGTATCTGTGCTGCGGATTACAAAGGCTCAGCTTCACTAAATCCACAGAGTGATATTTCTCCAAATGGCAGTTACATAAACCAATGGACAAGCCAGATCTTTCTCAGAAGGCCACCTCTGCATTTTGTTAACAGTAAGAAAAAGGAGGGTGAAGCTGTTTCTTGTGTTACTGCATCTGTACCCTTTATGTCAGAAAGATACATTGACTCACTCAAGGTTCAACCATGAGACAGTGTGAAAGGAAAACGACACTACAGGTCACTGGATCTGCTACTTACACAGGAGATGAAAAACTTTGAGAGGGGCTATTAAGAAGAAGGGCACTCTAAGGAGAGCCGATGCCCCTGTGATGAATAGATGTTCGCTTTTTTTTGATGCGCTAAAAAATAACTTTCTCTGTTAGTTTATGAGGCATATCGTAGGCAAATTGACTGAGCTTACTGAATGATATGACAGTTTAACCTCAAACTATAACCTTGCAGCCATACTACCATGAATCATAGCAATTTGCTAGAATTTTAATTCAGCAAATGTGATGAGAGGAAATTATTAATTGTTTCACACATCATTTTCACATTGCTACTGTTCGTAAATGATGGTGCTCAGCATGTTAAAGTTATCATGTAAGATACGGTAGTATCTTTATGTTATGTAATCTACTAATTATAGACAAAATCTACAGCATTTGAAACTAACTGGTTTCAAGTTCAGAAAATGCAACATAAAGTAACGTCTAATAAATATTTCCTCAATATGCAACAACCATGTTACAAATCAAATCTTTGGCCCAGAAAATCCAAGTGGATTTCTGCAATGAAGAAGTTAGTCCCATGTAAAAATAGCTCATATCAGATAGGATTCAAGGAGTCAATCTGGGGCCTGATAAACGTCTATGTGTGTGTTTGTAGGATGAAGATTTTCCACCTTGTGACCCTGACAAGGTGTTCTGCATCCCAGCAAATGAGCTCCGAGCTTCAGAGGCTTTGGCCAACCTATGGCACGAATCCATGTCCAATTAACTGCCTCAGAAATTGTGATGGCTTGCCTAATTTATGCCAAATACTCACTTCTGCACACAAATGCTCACACATTCACTCATTTCCTTTTGCTGAAGAAAGCATAGGGGGTATTTCCATCACACTATAGTCATTAATAATTAATAATCGACTGGAGAAAGGTGTGCTCAGTAAAAACACAAATCTGTTATCACACCAAACAAATACAGAATGTCTGCATAAACTTTAGCTCAGCTTCCATGTGTTGTTTTAAATACACATTTTGATATACCCTTTAAGTAATCTCTAAATAAAAAATGTTGGTTTGAAAGTGGATGTTAAGGCTGTACAGCTTTAAGGCCACAGGAGTGCAAGGCACACCATCATGACATCTGCTCCGCTTAATTTTTATGTTATTTTGCTGTTTTCACTGCCTTAAGGCATTGTAAACCCTATATGGGTTTTTACGTTTCTATCATTTGTTGTTAGGCACATAAACTTTCCATTGTCATTGCCATCTGAGTATCTGAAGTGAATCATTAGCTTTATTGGCTTAAAAGGCTACATAAAACAATAAACTCATGAAATCAACTTATGAAATCGACATTTTTTTTGTCAGTTTATCTACTGTGATAATAGCATTGGTTCAGCCCATGTAATAGTTCAACTTGATAAAAGTTGTATTTATTTATTTATCTAACTAAGGCCAGCTGCAATATTTTAGAGAGATATCCATCAGTTCTCTAAGTGCAAGCAATATGGATTCTGGAGCCAATACCAGTGTTGAGCACAGCCAACCTAATATCAGACAGCAGCCAGGTCAAGCCCAGCTGAGTTAAATGTACGTGTTTTTGGTTTTTAGAAGTTCACAGTCTCAACACAGTGCATAGGGCTTCTGTGAGCCCTGAAATAAACATTTATGTCAGTTAGTTATAGCCCATATTGCTTAAAGCAATTCTAACTTTCTTAAATAACAGTCAAGTGGATTTGTATGATCTTTAGCCTGAGCCATATTGCTGAAATAGTTCTGCTTTTTTCCATCTTTTACATGCAATTTTTCAGCTTTTCACATTTTTGCTAATCATTTTCTTGACGATGTACTCAACAAGCAATGCAGATGTGAAGCTCACAACTGTAAGCCTATTTACCCAAGGTTTGCAGGTATTTAACTGCAAAACTGCATCAATATGCTGTTCTACTTGGTCTTGTTTTGTAGCAAAGTCATCTGTAGACTGTTGTTTGCAGCTAATAAACCATAGATTGGAAATTTGATTAATCTATTGGCATCCTGTTTATCAGAAAGAATATTCAATCAGTATAATTAATTTCACTCTCATTCTGTCAAAACTAAATCAATTTAATCAATTAAATCCTTAATTATGGGAGAGCCTCATATCTAAAGGTTAACCAGCATCATCATTCCCATCTCTGATCAGGCCTTCTGATTTTGTTTAGTAAGTTAACATAAAAAAAGCCTGGTTTTGTCGATCTGGCTTTAGTATGTACCTCTCTGAGCAGGTCCACAACAAACATGCAGGATGTTATAAATCTATGACATCAGCTGGGCCTGATTTGTAAGGTCTCTAGCAGTTTTTTTGTTGTAGATTTAAAAAAAAAAACAGTAAAAATGATTTGTGGCTTTCAAACTGAGTAGGAAAAGGGTTTACCCAGATAATCTTTCAAGTCAGAAGCATTGTCTGTGTGTGTTTTAGAGCAACAATGCATAAATACCCAATTGTGTGGTGTATTTTTCAAGGATATTTTTAATGGTTGTAATGATGACAAAAAATACAAAAAGAAAATTACAAACCAATTAATCAATAATAATTAAAATGAGCCCATCATATAAACATGTGGTGCCCATTAACATTTTCCATGAAATGCAGCATTCTGTGACATTGTGTCAGTGACAATTTCAGTGCTGCATTCATGTAATGATACACTAATAGCTTGAGCGTTGTTACAAAATCAATCCCTCTGTCTCCTACTTTCCATTCATTTGATTGGATGGAGATAAACGGATTGTATGCCACATATTGTATGGTTGGAAAGAGAGCTCTCACCCAGATAGAACGACCTTCCAAGCCATGTGGGAACTTTAAACTTGAAAATGGTATCCCTGTATCTCTTCCCCTTCTATCTCAGTCTTTTATGTGCTGTATCTCACATTAAGGTATCTGTCCTTTCACAATTTGGTAGGATAAGGAAACATGCTAAGCTCTGGGGTACAATACAGACTGTCGGAACATGATGATAGTATTCAAACAACACTTCAGTACTTCTTTGAAGGGGAATGGGAGCTCAGCATTATCACTGGGGGATTTTATAAAGGGTAAGGCCATTTACAAGAGACTTTAGATATCTTTAGTAACAATCAAAATAACACTAGTGACTATCAGTAACGTTTCCAAGCATGCAACTGTATTTCAAAAACCTGTGTATTCTTTTAACCTTTATTAATCAGGAAGGAACAATATCAGCATTTAGAATTCCTGTCTGCCTGATGTTGGGAGAAGCTGAAGCTTGGTTCAAATAAATAAATAAATAAATAAAATACAGTAAGAAGCAAACTAGAAACAGAAGAGTCCAGCATGGGTCCAAACCCTCAGAACCCTCCTGCTGTAAAGCAACAGTGGTAACCATGGAGCCACCATACTGGTAGAGCTAATTTAAAAGTCATTCCAATCTGTTTTTATTTATATATTGTCCTAATATCTTGAGAAGGGGTTGTCTTTTTTCTTTAGAAATTTCATATTTGCTCTCTCTTCTGTATGCTCTTTGTGTAAGTAATTCATTTAGCCCTGTGGTGTGCAGATTCAAGCTGATGTTAATGTTTCACACTCTTCTAGAACAAAGAAGGACAACACGCATGTGCCATGCTGGGAAAAATGGTAATTTGACTTTACCGGCAGAAAGCTGAAAGAGTTTATCCTATAATCTGCATTAACCAGGCTAAAATTAGTGGTTACCCAGCATAGAGCACTTTTTGTGGGAAAACCCAAGATCCTTGGCATTAAGTCAGGCCATGTAGTGGTTTCTATTTTGTGGAAAAAGTATAGATTTTTAGCTTCACCTCACTGCCTTTTCATCTTTAGGAGCCATGAATTCTTCATGAAAATTAGACTGAACTGGAATTTATTTTGTTACTGGTCTTTAAATTTGTCTACTATTTTTAACAGGATTTTTCTAGGGTATACCAAATATTGGCCAAAATTTAAATATTCATAGCTTTGTTTACCATGGAAAAATCTTTTTTTTTTTTTTTAATGCCTGTATTATTCAAGTATAAAATGTATAAAACCATGCAGACAGAGCCCAGGTGCTTTAATTTTCCATATAAACATGGGGGAAGCTGTGATATTTGTGACATGGGGTGAATGGTCACAGAATTTGGCTTCTACATTTGATTTTTTGTGGATATGGATTGTAAAATGTGGACTGTGGATTTTTCTTTCTTCACAATCCCTCCCAGGATGCTTATACTCCTAATTTAAATAGATGAGACACCTGATGAAGAAGGAGTCATGCTATATGCCCCATGGGCCAACTTTATCCAAATATTGGATTCCAAAGTATTATAAGGGGACTAAAATTGATAAGGTACCTACACTGGGCAGAAAGTGTTGAGAAATCTTAAATAAAGGTTCCCAAGTCTTGATTCTGCTAGTTATAGAATACGCACATAAGAGCATTCGAAAACCCCCTTTGATATTGCAAGATTGCAATAGGATTTAAAATTGAATTTTAGCTCACTTCAGTTGATTCAACTGAATGAATGACGCACCTCCTTAACGGACTCTGATAAGAAAGAAAATTCTGAGATTAAGCTCGAGTTGTGTTGATGAGATACACTGGATGACAAGAATGATCAAATACACCCCTGGCTATCCAGGTATATATGGCACAGGGAGGACATATAGGGAATGCAAGAAGATTGCTGCCCAGTCAGCACCTGAAGAGCTACAAAAAAAAGATCAACAAGACAAAGTGACAGGGGGCACAAATATGCAAAGAATACCTCAAGAAATCAGTTTCTTCAAGAGACAGCTCAATTATTAGGAAATGCCATTTTATCTAAAGGTCTGTCTTTTTTATGATGAAGTGACAATATAAGACTGAATTGTTTAAATCTTTCTTAAGCATTCTTTCCATGTAAGGACTCTGTTCATACCCCTCCCTCTGTACACTCTGCTTACTGGAGTGAGGAAAAACCAATTAGTGGGTACAAATAAGTAAGAAATTCAAGCCTAAGCCTATTTATTCCCCCAGAAACTATTGCCTGTGTACAACATTTTTGTCATTTAGTTGAAAAAGAGGTTAGGTCTCTCCTATTTTTTCACTTCTGCAGCGAACAGATGTTATTCTAATCTACCCCCGAAGGAAAGACAGGCCCTAAAAGATCTAGCAAATGATGTATCAATTGTTATAGGTAAAGCTGATAATGGTGGCGCAGCAGGATTTCGGAATAAAGCATCATGCTTTAATGAGGTAATAAATCAATTGAGTAATACAAATTTTCTGTATTGGAAAGTAAATAAGTATTTGATAAGGTAAGATGAACATAGATATTTGTTACAAGAGCATCCCAGACATCTATTTTTTTTTTTTTTTTTTTTGCTGGTTTGTGGGCTGCTTTTTTGGGGTTTTTTTTAAATACATTCTTTATATATTGCCCAAGATTCAAAATGCCACAAAACCACAGAGCAGGTTCAGCAGATGCTGAGGTACATAGTGTACAGAGATCACCAACTTTCTGCAAAGTCAATTGCTACAGACCTCCAAACTTGTCTGACTGCATTGTGCCAAGTATAAAGTTTCGTGACAGGGAATATTGTTGTGGGGTTGTTTTTCAGGAGTTGGGCTAGTTCCAATGAAAGGAGCTCTTAATGCTAAAGCATAAAAAGACATTTTGGATAATTTCATGCTTCCAATTTTGTGGGAACAGTTTGGGAATGGCCCCTTCCGGTTCCAACATGACTAACCACCAGTGCACAAAGCAAGGTGCATAAAGACCTGGGTGAGCGAATTTGGTGTGGATGAACTTGACTGGCCTGCACAGAGTCCTGAAGTCAACCTGACAGAAAATGTTTGCGATGAATTAGAGTGCAGACTGTGAGCCATGCCTTCTCGTCCAACATCATTGTCTGACCTGAGAAATGTGTGTCTGGAAGAATGGTCAAAAATTCCCATAAATACACCCCTAAACCTTGTGGAAAGCCTTTCCAGTAGAGCTGAAGGTGTAGCTGCAAAGGTTGGGCCAGCATCACGTTGAATCCTACGGATTAAAGTTGGTGAAGGTGTGTAAAGGTGGATGAGCAAGTATTTTTAGCAATATAATGTATGTAAAGGGAATTTGAATGTCCAATTCTTTCACTTACAATTGCAACAAATCATAAGTATGTTTCTTTTGGGGTTTGAGAAATAATAAATTTGTATCTAAAAACAGAAAAATACAGATATAATTTCGCAGGACTCCATCACCTTAACAGTCAGTGGTTTTGACCTTCACTACTACTCATTTACAAGTCATTTGCAAAATGTTTTGAGAAAACACACACATCTTATCTTGAGATCACACTGTTGGTAAAGAGTTTGATAATCCTCATGTATTCACTACTGGAAGTTTTCTCTGTTTGAACTATTAGAACTGTAATGCAACTGTACAATTAAAGGGGGCTATGAATCAAAAACAAATTTTGTTACAGTCAGAAAGAATCATTTTTAAAAAGCCGGCCATTTATTTACACCAATGTAAAGTCCTTAATAAAAAGGGTGACTGAACAAAAATCCAAAAAAGGAGCAAAGAAAACCAAAAACACTTAGCAGTAAGTCAGGAATGCTACAGGGACTCACTGGCAGACAAGCAAGCAGGTAAGAAGAAATAAACAACAGATGAATACAATCAGTGAATGAAGGAAGGAAGGAAATAAAAATGAAATGGGACATGACAGAAAACAGACTTTTTATACTAAAACAGGAGTAACCAAAGGAGACTAATCCAAATCTAAAAACAAACACTTGACACACAGGATGAGGAAGCACATGACGACTTCAACAAAACAAGACAGAGGAAAGACGGTGGCAACAATTTACAAATACTCAACATAGAAAAATACAAAAAATTGCCCTTTACATACACTATATTGCTAAAACTAACAGAAGTACAAGTAAGTAAGTAACAAGTAAGATTTCATCTTATCCAGCTAAGGTTAGGGTTTACCCTGGACTGTCTGTAGTCTGAAGGTGGTTCACTTGTTAACAGGTAAATTTACCACAAAAACGTTTGCTGTTAACCTAACCTGTGAACAGATATTAGGAAGATCTTAAGTTTTTTGTTTTATTTTGTTCTTAGACACAACGTAATCTCTTGATTTGTTGGCTAGAAACAGTTATTTTATAACAATTTTATTGTTAGAAAAATATTAATTAAAGATCCTAAAACAAAGCACCCTTTGTGCTTGTTTACCGTCTAAGAAATGTATTTGAAGAAATACTCTATTATAATTCATCAGATGTGCTCGTGCTCTGCTTATCCAATCTCATGTTGCTGTGGCAGCAGGCTAAGCAGCTGGGACATACAGTATATGGACTTGGAGATTGAAAGCTTCACCTTTCAGCTCAACTCTTGCTTCACCACAATAGTCCAATACGACCCCCGTCCAACTCACGCTCTCATCACTTGTGAATAAAATCCCAAGACATTTGAACTTCCTTACTGGAGGCAGCCTCTCTCCCCCAACCCAGAAGGAGAAATCAGCTGCTCTACTTCAGACCTGGAAGCGCTGACCCTTGGAGGTGTAGACTCCCAGCATTTTCACAAACCACTCTACTGCATGCTGAAGGTCACAGTATAATGAAGCCAACAGAGCCACATCATCTGCAAAATGCAGGGATGCTTTTCTGAGGTTTCCAAAGTGGGCACCCTCCTCACCCTGGCTATGCATTTAGAGCCTGCCTATGAAAATCCACAAGTGGTGCCCCAAGATGACGAGTTTAAGTATCTTGTAGCATGTTCATGAGTGAGGAGAGAGTGGAGTGGAGTGAAGAGACTGAAAGACAGATTTTTGCGATCTAGGCAGCGATGCAGACATAATATCAGTCTGCTGTGGTGAAGAGAGAGCTGAGGATGAAAGTAAAGCTCTCAGTTTACCAACTGATCTATGTTCCTTCCCTCCCCTACGGTCACGAGCTCTGGGTATTGACTGAAAGAATAAGATCACAGATGTAAGTGACGGAAATGAGTTTCCTCCAAAGGGTGCCTGTGCACACCCTTAAAGATAGGGGTGAGGAGCTCAGAGTAGAACAGCTACTCCTGCACATATAAAGGGGGTGAGTTGAGGTGGTATGGGGATCTGACCAGCGTGCCTCATAGGTGAAGTGTTTCTAGCATGTAATGTGAGCCCCTATGACAAACCCAGGACATGGTGGCAAGATTACATCTCTGGGCTGACTGCTCTTGTGTTTATTTCAGTTATTTTATATTATACCGATTGATTTCATCATATAAATTCAATACTACCCACACTAATACTACTAAATTATTATTATGATTATCCTTTTATGATTCCTTCTTACAGTAAATGATTAAGTGACCCCAATCAATTGTCCAAGTATGTAAAATATGTTGGTAGGATGAGGTTTAATGTAGTAGCTCTTCTCCATTCTTACTGACCAAAACATTTGAAGCTCTCACAAATTCATACAGTGATTTTAATACTAAACTGCTGCAGTCCTTTCCCTCCCACACACACTCACACTGCTTTGTCTGCAGCAGCTGTGTTCAGTCTGTGTTTAACAACTTGATGTTTTTCCCAATATTATCTTCCTTTGCAAAATCAGCCAGTCTGTTACCAGAATGATTATCCATAGTTGTGATTGTTTAGATGCTGGCAACGCCACTCCTTTCACGTGAATGCCCAGGGGAAATCCTGAGTTAACTTCCCAAGTTGATAACCAGCTTAGTGTGACCACTTATCCTAATTGCCTGTTTTAGGGTAAGGGTATCCAGATGATGGAAAGATACCTGCATATCTGGGCAGAATAATAAGTGCATATATTAAAGTGCCCCTTGTAAATTATTATATGGCAAATATTAATTCAATTAGAACTTCTGAACATGAGAGTTGCATTAGAGTAATGATGAGAGGTCTCCTATAGCAAGGAGTTTTCATTCTGTTGCATATGGAGTTTATTGTCTCTGATTCATAGGTATAGAAGTTGTTAGCACACTGAAGAGGGGTAGTGATAGAAAGTACAAAGTGCAAACTTCTTCATATTTTGGATATCAGTTGCAGTGTATCCCAGAGGATGTTTGCTGTTTTGTTTTTTTAAGACTATAGCAATCAATCATTAGTCAGTAAGATGTCTTTATTTTTTATAGTTTCTTATAGGAAGGAAATAGAAACTCAAGTAACCACTGGTTACAACCAAAGTATACAGAAAAATGATTCTGAACATGGCAACGCAGCAAACCCAGAAGGAGATGAGCTACAGCAATAGAAGACCATATCAGGGCCCTATAATATGAACTGAGTTCAGGATATCCAGGGTCTTTCCTTTACCTGGATTCACTTACCCGATCGCAGGTGTTTAGGAAAAAGGGCACACAAAGTTGGTTATGAACTCACTAAGTTAACAGTGCCATACATGACTGATATGTCACTGGCACCATGTGACCAGCCTAAAAAGGGTAAAATGGCCTGTATTTATATAGCGCTTTACTAGTCCCTAAGGACCCCAAAGCGCTTTACATATCCAGACATCCACCCATTCACACACACATTCACACACTGGTGATGGCAAGCTACATTGTAGCCACAGCCACCCTGGGGCGCACTGACAGAGGCGAGGCTGCCGGACACTGGCGCCACCAGGCCCTCTGACCACCACCAGTAGGCAACGGGTGAAGTGTCTTGCCCAAGGACACAACGACCGAGACTGTCCAAGCTGGGGCTCGAACCGGCAACCTTCCGATTACAAGGCGAACTCCCAACTCTTGAGCCACGATAAAAGGTAAAAAGTCTATAAAGAACATAAAACACATATCAGTAAATAGCAACACTGATGTTAAAAGGAAAAGAGATGAATACCGTAACATTGCTAAAATATGCTGCAGCGGTAAAGTAAACATTTTAGTTCCAGTAATTATTTTATCTTTGTGCTCTGTTCCATCGCACTGCTTAAGTTGTTCTGAAGTGGGGAAACCTGATTTTTTCAGTTTTTGGTTGTTTTTGTTTTGTTTTTTACCACAACCTGGTATCAACATACAGACTATACAAATATATAATGATACGGTATACATTTGGTATCACATAGTATCAAATGTATGTCATATCACAACCAGCGATGTTTGAATCACACTGGTTTAAGGATGAAAGAACTACCAGTAATCTAACAGAGCTACCAGGGAGTTACTTGTTGCAACTGTGATGAGCTGAAAAACATCTGTGATTGCATGCCACAGAAGATGGAGGCAGATGAACTACACCGGCAGCAGACCACATCGAGTTTCATTCCTGTCAGACAAGAAAAAAAACAAATACAAATCCGAGGTTGCAGTGGGCACAGGCTCAATAAAAGAGTACAGTTGTAAACTGAAAAAATAAATAAAAACCTGACCATAATGAACATCAACATATTATGTAGACCCAACTTGCCTTGTCTCAACATTCAAGGCTGCTGGTAGTGGAATAATGTGAGGAAGATTTTTTTTTAACATTCTGCACCGTGTAATAATACAGAAGTCATTTCGACACTGATTTCATGATGAAGACAGTAAGTTCACTGAACATCAGTGGCATCCCCAGTCACCAGAGCATCACAGCACCTTCGGGATGTGATAGTACTCACATTTTTTTAGCTTGAATGTGCAGCTGACAATAAATTTGCAGATAGTATGTGACACATTCATGTTAACATGGATCAGAATCTCAAAGGAATGTTTTCAACATCTTGTTGAATGCGGTGAATGTGGTGGCGACTTAAAAAATTAACGAAGAGGATTCTGACAGCATAAGAAGATGAAAGTGACAGAGTAGACTGAACTGAAAAAAAAAACCCCAAACAGGAAAACACAAAATAGAAATCATAACAAAAACATAATTTCTGCTCAACTTCTGCCAAACTGTCATATGTCACATGAAGTTGAAGACATGGAACACAGTATTGGGTAAAGTTTCTCTTACAATAAATTAGGTTTGGGCATCATAACCAGA
This sequence comes from Oreochromis niloticus, assembly GCF_001858045.2. NCBI lineage: Eukaryota > Metazoa > Chordata > Actinopteri > Cichliformes > Cichlidae > Oreochromis > Oreochromis niloticus. Next base: position 13,699,297 of record NC_031966.2, on the reverse strand, counting down.
GATTATGACTTTCCCTCTGGGAGGCTGGCGAGCTGTGAGGGAAGTCTGTTTTTCTGTCATGTTTCCTTTCTTAATGTGAAAATAGGCCACTTTTATCAGACACTGTAATGATCAAAAAAGAATAATTTTCATTGTAATGCATGCTGGTTGATGCAATATTAATGAGCCATGATCGAATTTCATACTGCTTTTGACATCTGACAACAAAAACATAAGAAAGTGTAAATGAAACTATAGCTGCATAAATAAACTTTAGATAGATATTTAAAGAGTCTGTCTATATGCATGATTGAAAGAAAATTCACAAGTGAATTTTGTGCTTTGGACACACAAAGTTAGTTGGGCTACAAAGACAGCTGAGTGGGAAAAGAGCCAAGGTCACGCACGGATCAGAGGAGCAGTGGACAGACACATATAGTCAGTGGCAAGTCAGAACTCATCGGATGCAGTGAAGACCGGTGCACAGAGCAAAGCTTTATTGAGCAGTCACATGGAGAATGGAGATGTAGGGTAGTGTTAGATCACACAGTGCACTTATAGTGCTTCAGTAAGTGAATCTGTCAACATATCATCAATTACTGATTCTGAGGTTTGAGATCATTCCATCCCACTTTAAATGTCTTTACCCGAAGCAAGTTGCTCTTTCACAAACATGAGAGGCAGAGAAATTTAAGAGTGGTAAAGAACATATCTATTTTCCTCATGTAGTTAATGTCATTATCATTTTCATGCTGTAATAGTGAACATTTTAAAGGGCTATTTGTGTGACAGACTATAACCCTCTCGGAGAAGTCTAACAAAACACTGACAAAACATGAATATAAATTAAAAAGGCCTTCTCCAGATTGTTTTTGCAGAGGCATCTTTCAATTGGCATTCCTTGGATCACTGCTAATGTGATGTGACCACAAAATTGTTCATTTGTTTGTTTTTTGTTTTTGCAGCGATGACACAGCACGAACCTCCAGGGGCTTTACTTCTATCAACAGAAACCTGCATCACCGCCCGTCATAACATGTTTAGAAAGTAATTAGTCAAGTAGCCTCTGATCTCTAACTGTCAGGCAGTAGCAAGAGTTTAATTTTCTAATCTGACAGTCATGCCATCGGATTTGCAGGAAAATAATCTAGTGTTTATTGAATGCATTGAAAAAAAAACCGTGCTTAAATGAAGGTTTAAACACCACAAGTTCTCAAAGGACCAAGCAACTCTTTAAGAGCTCTTGGTCAAGATACTTGCTGACCAAGAGTTCTCATCTAATTGTTAAAATAAAGGAAACAAGGATAATAATGATGACTGTGCAGAGACAGACTGAGCATCTAAATACAATTCACATTAATGAACAAATGGATACAACATAAGCCAGATGAATGGGTTTGGATATGGAGGTAGGAATGGATGGAAAACAGAACAGACAGATGGAAGTAAATTATTATTCTCTGACCCGCAGATGGTCTTCGCTGTGGTGTGATGACAGCCAAACCACAGACAGATCTGCTGAGCGTGACTTCCTGTGAACAAAGCATTTATTGTAGACGTAGCAGTTTCAATCTGGGTAATTTACTCAGCCTACTCAATCATATTTTAAATTCTGTCATGAATTGAAAACACGCCTTTCCTCTGCCTGAAAGATCTATGAAAGGATGTTAGGGTTATCCACTGAGTATTTACTGTTACATTTCAAATGTCTGTTGATAAGTTAGAACAACAGCACTGTGTCAAGCCACTTGTCATCTCTTTATATTTTTCTTCTAGGGAGCCAGAGTTTGTTATTTAAAGTGGTCTTGAGCAATAGCTCTCCAGGCTCTCTAGTGGTCTTTGGCTGCTTTTTAACTCACTTTGAGTCGAGTCTTTGTACTGGACTATTTTACAAGGAATATTTTGTTATGTTAACTGACCTATAACTCATTTGAGTATAAAAAAGTCACCTAACTCAAGGGATGAGCCAGTGTTGTCTCTACACACTACAGACAACTTAGCAAAAGCCACTCTGGTACTAGCACCTTGTTGCAGAAATATGTTTGTATTGGACCTGACACAAGCTTTCCTTAAAGAAGGTGTTAAAAGGCTGATAGGCCAGCATGAAAGTGGACCCAAAATCAGACCCAATACACGGCCGATTCAAACTCAAACTGATTTTATTAAACACAGGGATAATCAATAGCAGAACGTAGCGTGGAGGAAACTTCACAGAGGCTCAATGCAGTGCAACGGAAAGAGAGCGGTATTATCTAAAGTGCAGGAAATTTCAGGTGAGTTTTTTAACTAGGTGAGTAAAGAAGGTTGCTTACTTGGCAGGCTGGCAAGTAGAGGCTATTGAGGGAGGGGTGACTCTCCAGGGGCAGTGGCGAAGTGAGCAGCAGGTGAAGGAAGACGTCAGACATTATTTCCTGAAGCGTTGGATGGTTGTGGTGAGCAGGAGGGCAGGCAGGTGAATTTCCATATTTTCGACAGGAGGTCGAGTGAACGGTGCGATGGCAGCTGGGAGGAAGATTCAGGCAGGCAGTGAGTTGGGGGGCAAGGGACCGGTGACAGAAGAACTCCAGGTAAGAATGGAGGTAAGTGTATAATGATCCAGAGGTGCAAGAAGCTAAAGACACAAGCACGAAACATTAAACAAGGAAACACTTGGAGCAAACAAAACATGGAGATCGATTTACAGGTACTGTTTAGCTGACAATCTGGTAAAGATGGGGGTCTGAATTAGAGATGGACCGATCCGATATTACGTATCGGTATCAGTCCGATACCGAATTACTGGATCGGATATCGGTGAGAAATAAAAAATGTAATCCGATCCATTAAATTTCAAAAAAGCACCTCACAAAACTTGCGACACGGCGTAACTCGGCTCATAACCGTAGCAGGTCGGAGCAGTGTGCTCATGTGATAAAGCAGCTGTGTGTGTATTTGTAGCCGGCATTTCATCTCCGAGGACATTATCCCAGAGAGAAGTAAAGCAAGTGTGTAAGTTCATCTCTAAATGTTTGTAAAGCATTTCCATGTTAAGCTTAACAACCGATATATGGAGCGACTGCCTCTCTCTCCCTCTCCTGCTGCTACTTCAATTGTGAAACTGCTTAATGATCAGCTGATCGGCTTTTCTGTCGCGAGTCCTCTCTCTTCTTTGTTTTTGGCCCACTTTGCACCAGAAAGAGGAAACCAGCGGCTGAACAACAGCAGCACGTTTAAGCTTGATAAGCTGCTGTTAGAATTTTTATTTAATATTACTTTCTAGACCAGGATCTTTTTCTACGTAGCTGACGGCTGATAACTGTGCAGGGGCGGATCTAGCAAAGTTTAGCCAGGGGGGCCGATAGGGCATTAACAGGGAAAAGGGGGCACAAGGACACACTTTTCTTTCTTATTCTCATTTAAAATGTCTAGCTTTTAATAAATAATTATGTGAATCTTACACCCAAAGTTTTAATCTGATGTAAAATGTATAGAAGTCCATTACTGTATATAGTAACTGTTAAGTCTAATATACCCTAGTAAGCTATAGTACTTTTTCCTTTGGGAAGGTACCATCTGTGAATTCTGCAATTCTGTTGAAGAAAGATGTTGAATCTATTTAATTATTCTTGAAAAATAATTTATTTCTGTGCTTTTTTTTCCACACTGCATCAAATTGAAGTGGATTACATCGATTAAGCATCATGAGGTGGAGGGTGGGGGGTGGTTCCCTATTTTCTTTTGCTGGGAGTTTGCAACCCTATTAGTTAGGTTGCTTAATATTTCTGCTAAGTACTCTTTAAAATACCAGAATAGGGAGGATGGAGTAGGTTTAAGTTTATTAGATTGATCGGTGTTGCTGAACTATGAAATATTTTGGGTGCAGTGTATTTTTTACATACAGGTATAACAGAATAGCTTTAGTGTTGTTGTTTAGTTAAACTTGAGTATGAACTTATACAAAATGCAGCAAGATATTAAAAAAACAGTTTTATTGATTAAAAAACACACTATATCGGATTCATATCGGTATCGGCAGATATCCAAATTTATGATATCGGTATCGGTATCGGACATAAAAAAGTGGTATCGTGCCATCTCTAGTCTGAATCAGTCCTTAAGACTGCCACACTGATTGCCGATAATTAACTGCAGGTGGAGAGAAGTAGAGACCCAGGATTTAGGAAAAACCACCCAGATGAACTTGAATTGGCATCTCCAGAGCCCAGTTTGCAATATAATTGAAGCAGCTTGGAAGCATCTTGAGAGAGAATGGAACAAAAGGCAGCCAACATCCAAAGAAAAGCCTTGAATGTCCTTCAAGAAGCCTAGAGAACTGTTCATGAAGATTAATTAAGAAATAACATGAACGCCTTAGAGAGTTCAGGCAGTATTGAAGAAGGCGCTCATACAGGCTATTGACTTTTAATGCTTTGAATTGTACAATTTTTTTTGCCTTATAAACTGTATTTCCATTTATGTTTGCACATTTCAGTAAATCGATGCATCTGTTTCTCAGTTTTTTAGCGCTACATAAAGAAATGAGTGGTGACTTGAGACTATTGCACAGCAGTGAAGCCTCTTCAATAACTATGACTTCGTGACTTAAAACAATCCTTCTGCCCTCTGGCTACAGTGCAACTGAATGCCCCAATACTGTATGCCAGTTATCACCTGTAACAGTATGTGGGGATTATCACCTGATGGTTCAGCAGGAAGTACCTCTAAACCCCCTTTGAGACTTACATGACCCTGACAAGTGTTGTACAGAGCAGAAAAAAATAATAACTCACTTTACACAGAATGCAGCAAACAGAAATTCATGACTGTGGGGCTGGGTGTGTGGATTAGCGAGAAAGACGACGAAGGTCACAGGTAGAGAGCACTGAGGCAAGTCAGTGTACTTGAAGTAACATGAAGAGAAAAACTATAGCGTTAAGATGACCGAGTTGACACCAACAACTTAAAACACTTCTTTACGGAGCAGTGTATCTCACATCCATCAATATTTTTTTTCTTTTTAAAGTCTCCTAGAGTTTTCCTAGTTTTAAATCTAAAGACCTCTGACCTTGAGTGCAGAAGTAACAAAAGCGTGGAGTGCCAAGAATGACCTTGGCACCTCACGGTGTGTTGAGTGTGTGTGGACAGAGTATATAGGAAAAAATAGAGATTGGATGCTTGTTCCTACCAGTAGGTGCATTATGTCTGTCATGATATAACTGAAACAACAATGACAACAATTTTATCAAGAAATCATATCATGATGAGTATTTAATTTACAGGTTGTGTTTCACTTGAGTATGAATGTGACTATGACTGTTTCTGAGTGTGTGAGAGTGACTATAAAAGAAAACAGCACTTTTGCCAAACAAGAAGAAGCATGGAATATGGACAAAAGTACTGAGCCACATGTACATTATAGCTCCAGATGTGCTGAGCTATTGAAACCCATGCAATGAACCTTACTTACTTACTGAGTCGCTGTCGATTCTAAGTGCTTCCAGTTGATTGTGGAATTTCACAAACTGATTTTCACAAACTGTACTCCAGTGAGCTCTTTAGAGCGACCCGTTCTTTCATAAATGTTTGTAAAGGCAGAATGCATGGCTAGGTGCTTGGTTTTATACACATGTAGCATTAGTAAGGAAAACACCTAAATTCAGTGGTGTTGTCCAAAACTCATGCCCATATAATGTATGCAAATAAATAAATAATACAAGGGTATAAAGGGTAAACTCTTGTAGTTTCAGAAGTATGAGAGATTTTCAAACTGCACCAAATAAAGCAGGTCTTCTGGACCAAAAAAACAAAACACCTTTATATGTCAAACTGTGATTACCAAACATTAGGTGTTATATTACATCAGAAAGAGAAGGAAAGACAAGGTTCTTCATGTTCTTGTTGATTATTACAGTCACTTTGTCCTTATATTTGAATGGTGTTATACGTTTGTATTTATACGTACCGGGCGTTCAAGGTCCCAATTAAAGAGGAGAGGACAGAGTCTTGTCTCTTGCAGACTCACTTTGCAATTTAAGTAGATAAGAGTGCCTTGTTGTTCACGGCTGGTCCCCATGGTGAAGGATTAAAGCGCAACAGTGGACATACAAGCAAGTCAAAGAAAGGTAAATGGAAACTATTGGATTAATTTATTGTACAATATAATACAGCTAAACACTTAACAGGGGAAAGGTTAGTGTTAATGTGACAGTTACTATGGCAACTTTTTATTCAGGGAATAAAATCTCAAATGCAAATGTTTTATAGAGATGTCTTTAAACATTTTTGAGCATTTTAACTAATTAGGTTATCAAATCTAAGGCCATGGTTCACTAGTAATTTCAACAGGTTTATTTATTTATATATTAAGCTCAATTGCTATGACTACTGTTTTGAACAAATAACACAATAATTGTCAGAAAGTCAACATAAAAAGATTTGATATGTCTTGTAATCTGTCTGTTTTTACTGATATGAGTCAGTCGTGGGAAAAAAAGGCCTCTTAGTCCACATAAAACCACAAAAAATTGCTTTTTTAAACAGCAACCATTCTAAATCTATTAGAGTGGTTGTTGCATAGGGAAAAATGTAGTTCACTTGTCTGCTTGCTGAATCTCCACAGACAATTTGGTCTGCCCCCTTAACCCTAAACCTATTTTGTCAGAATATTAATTTCCATATGACTTGATATTGTGTCAGTGCAGGAGAAACTTCTGGCTCAACTTGCTGTCGTTCTTGTACTGGGTTGAGATTTGGGACTTTGAATTTCTAAAATTAATTGTCAAGGCTAGAAGTAACTCTGCTCAGCTTGTTCCCTTTTTACATATGCTCTGCTGCCCTCAACTTTTCTAGACATTAGTTGAATGAGCTGTATGTAAGAATGCAAATGTCCAAATCAGAATGACTCGACACTGAGCTGACTTTACCCTGCAAGCATCCTAGTAATCCATTTTTATGCATTGAACTCTAGACAACTTCACAAGAATCAGGTTAGGTCATTGTCCTAAGTTGCCCTTTCTCCAAAGAACCACTTGTCAATACTGCAAATACACATGTATAGAATGAATATCTTGTTTAGTGTCACATTGCTAATTGCTTGTTTGGTGGCCAATTGCATTATGAGGTTACACTATAGGTAGGAGTTTCCATCTGAACATCTGTCTCTCTTGCTCTCCTGTTGCTGTAAACATCCAGGTCTCCTTTCACCCAGCTTCCAAAGCTATCACCTTTTAGGAGTCTCAGTTGCCTTTGTCTGAATTGGTTTTATTGTTGCTGATTGATTGCTACTTGTACTTTTGTAGAAATTGCCTGTGGACTCTTACTTTCTCAGAAGCTTCTCTCCATGGATGGCTGATGCGTCATTTATTCTTTTATTCTTTTCATTTATTCTTTTATGCTGCATGTTATTTCACTCTGTATTACGCAGGTGTTCTGAGCACTGTGTTGGCTGCTTCTTTTAGAAACAGGCAACGCCATTTGATCAGTATCTAACTTTAGCTTTTTGCGAACTTGGATTTATTTCTGTTATCATCTTTTAAAGTTAACGTTATTTTTACTGTGCATGGGTCTGGGTGGGTGGCTAATAGCCTTACAGCAGAGCTGCTATGCTACTCTGGCCTAAAGAAGTGTTCCTGCTTTGTTTCTTTCCTTTATCTTTTTGTTTTGCCACTTTTTTGATGTTTTTATTTTGTTGCTGGCTTTGCCCCTTTTTTTCTTTAGGGTTACTTTCTAGGTCGTATCTTAAAATAAAAATGTGTCCATTCCAATGAGTGATTGGACACTAGTATCTGTTATAATCAGTTCTCTATCTTAGCCACAACTGTCTCAGATTTTCTGTGGTGACCCAGAAAGTTTTATTATTTTATTTAATCTGTCAGCTCTTCAAAACCCATCCATCCTCATCCGCTTTATCCGAAGTCGGGTCGCGGGGGCAGCAGCCTAAGCAGAGAAGCCCAGACCTCCCTCTCCCCAGCCACCTCCTCCAGCTCATCCGGGGGAACACCAAGGCGTTCCCAGGCCAGCCGAGAGATATAATCTCTCCAGCGCGTCCTGGGTCTGCCCCGGGGCCTCCTCCCGGTGGGACATGCCCGGAACACCTCACCCAGGAGGCGCCCAGGGGGCATCCTTGTCAGATGCCCGAACCACCTCAACTGGCTCCTTTCGATGTGGAGGAGCAGCGGCTCTACTCTGAGCCCCTCCCGGATGGCCGAACTTCTCACCCTATCTCTAAGGGAGAGGCCAGCCACCCTTCGGAGGAAGCTCATTTCTGCCGCTTGTATCCGCGATCTCGTTCTTTCGGTCACTACCCACAGCTCGTGGCCATAGGTGAGGGTCGGGACGTAGATCGACCGGTAAATTGAGAGCTTCGCTTTTACACTCAGCTCCCTCTTCACCACGACGGACCGGTGCAGCGTCCGCATCACTGCAGCCGCAGCACCAATCCGTCTGTCGATCTCCGGCTCCCTTCTCCCATCACTCGCGAACAAGACCCCGAGATACTTAAACTCCTCCACTTGGGGCAGGAACTCATCCCCGACCCGGAGTGGGCATTCCACCCTTTTCCGGCTGAGAACCATGGCCTCAGATTTGGAGGTGCTGATCCTCATTCCCGCTGCTTCACACTCGGCTGCGAACCGTTCCAGTGCGAGCTGGAGGCCCCCACCCGATGAAGCCATCAGAACCACATCATCCGCAAAAAGCAGAGATGAGATTCTGAGGCCACCGAAGTGAAAGCCCTCCGCCACTTGGCTGCGCCTAGAAATCCTGTCCATAAAAATTATGAACAGAATCGGTGATAAAGGGCAGCCCTGGCGGAGCCCATCACCCACCGGAAACGAGTCCGACTTATTGCCGGCAATGTGAACCAAACTCTTACAACGGTTGTATAGGGATCGAATGGCCCGTAGCAGTGGGCCAGACACCCCATACTCCCGCAACACCTCCCACAGGACACCCCGAGGGACACGGTCGAATGCCTTCTCCAAGTCCACAAAACACATGTAGACTGGTTGGGCAAACTCCCATGCACCCTCAAGTATCCTCGAGAGGATAAAGAGCTGGTCCAGTGTTCCGCGACCAGGACGAAAACTGCATTGTTCCTCCTGTATCCGAGGTTCGACTAACGGACGAACTCTCCTTTCCAGCACCCTGGCATAGACTTTCCCAGGGAGGCTGAGGAGTGTGATCCCCCTGTAGTTGGAACACACCCTCCGGTCTCCCTTCTTAAAGATGGGGACCACCACCCCGGTCTGCCAGTCCAGGGGTACTGCCCCTGATCTCCACGCAACATTGTAGAGGCGTGTCAACCAGGACAGCCCTACAACGTCCAGAGCCTTCAGGAACTCGGGGCAGACCTCATCAACACCAAGGGCTCTGCCACCGAGGAGTTGTTTAACTGCCTCAGTGACCTCGACCCCAGAAATTGGCGAGTCATTCCCCTCATCCCCAGACTCTGCTTCCTCCTCGGAAGACGTGTCAGTGGGATTAAGGAGGTCCTCGAAGTATTCCTTCCACCGTCTGACAATTTTCTCAGTCGACGTCAGCAGCGCACCGCCAGCACTATACACAGTGAAGGTAGAGCACCGCTTTCCCCTCCTGAGACGCCTGACGGTTTGCCAGAATCTCTTCGAGGCAGTCCGAAAGTCTTTTTCCATGGTCTCTCCGAACTCCTCCCACACCCGAGTTTTTGCTTCAGCCACTGCCCGAGCCGCATTCCGCTTGGCCTGTCGATACCTGTCAGCTGCCTCTGGAGTCCCACAGGCTAACCAAGCCCGATAGGACTCCTTCTTCAGCCTGGTGGCTCCCTTCACCTCTGGTGTCCACCATTTGGTTCGGGGATTACCACCACGGCAGGCACCAACCACCTTGCGGCCGCAGCTCAATGCAGCAGCTTCGGCAATGGAGACGCTGAACATGGTCCATTCGGACTCAATGTCCCCAGTCTCCCTCGGAATGTTGTTGAAGCTCTGCCGGAGGTGTGCGTTGAAGATCTCGCGGACTGGGGCCTCTGCTAGACGTTCCCAGCACACCCTCACTACGCGTTTAGGTGCACCGGGTCTGTCCAGCGTCCTCCCCCGCCACCTGATCCAACTCACCACCAGGTGGTGATCAGTTGACAGCTCAGCCCCTCTCTTTACCCGAGTGTCCAGAACATATGGTCGCAGGTCTGGTGATACGATTACAAAATCGATCATCGACCTGCGGCCTAGAGCATCCTGGTGCCACGTGCACTTATGGACACTCTTATGTTCGAACAAGGTGTTCGTTATGGCCAAACTGTGATTTGCACAGAAGTCCAATAACAAAACACCACTCGGGTTCAGATCAGGGAGGCCGTTCCTCCCAATCACGCCCCTCCAGGTCTCGCTGTCGTTACCCACGTGAGCATTGAAGTCTCCCAGTAGGACAACAGAGTCTCCAGGTGGGGCACCTTCCAGCACCCCCCCCAGGGACTCTAAGAAGGCTGGGTACTCTGAACTGCCACTCGGCGCATAAGCGCAGATGACAGTCAGGACCCGTTCCCCGACCCTGAGGCGCAGGGAACAAACCCTCTCATCCACCGGGAAAAACCCCAACGTACCGGCAGCAAGCCGGGGGATATTAGAATACCCACCCCAGCCCGCCGCCTCTCACCAGGGGCAACTCCAGACTGAGACAGAGTCCAGCCCCTCTCCAGGAGACTAGTTCCAGAGCCCAAGCCATGCGTAGAGGTGAGCCCGACTATATCTAGCCGGTACTTCTCAACCTCATGCACTAACTCAGGCTCCTTCCCCACCAGAGAGGTGACATTCCATGTCCCTATTGCCAGTCTTGGCAGCCGGGGATCGGTCCGCCAGGGCCTCCGCTCCTGGCCGCCGCCCGACACACATTGCACCCGACCCCTATGGCGCCTCCTGCGGGTGGTGGGCCTGCGGGAGGATGGGCCCATGTCTCCTCTTCGGGCTGTGCCCGGCCGGGCCCCATGGACTAAGGCCCGGCCACCAGACGCTCGCCCTCGGGCACCCTCTCCGGGCCTGGCTCCAGGGCGGGGCCCCGGTAACCCTATCCCGGGCAGGGTAAACTGTTCCCTCGATGTTCTTTTCATACGGGTCTTCTGAATCGCTCTTTGTCTGGTCCCTCACCCAGGACCAATTTGCCATGGGAGACCCTACCTCTTCAAAACCCTTTTTTTAAAACAGTATGAGCTGTAGGTATGTGTGGAATATGAAAAGCTGTTAATGCCTTTAATCTATTAAATTGTTATTTATTTTAGAGAAGCTGATGTGTGTGGTTAACCACTTCACACAACAAATAATTGGTTTATTTGCTCGAAATTGAAGGTTATTTAGTTTATTCTTAGGTTTGTACATTTTGTTTCTGAGTGACTGTTTTGATTTTTAATTTTCTTTTCTTTTCTTTTTTTTAACTACGGGAAGGAGACCCTGTTTATAGCTGTGAATCACCAATGTGTTTCTGCAGTACGGTTAACTACAGAAAGGGTGATGGTTTTTCTTATGTTTTAAATATAATTTTTTATAATAACTTATGTGTTTTGCTTTATTTAAAAGCCAAGAGCCTAAAGTAGAGGTGGCCATGTGCCTTGATAGGATGATCTACTTCCCTGTGCTGTGATTGTTTATGCACCCCCTGGTTTGAGCTTAATCTTAGTGTTAGTGTGTAGTGGTGAGATGCACTTATGATTGATGGCTCTTTTAAATGATGTTTCTTAACTAGCTGTTAAAATCACTGTAACCTGTTAGTGTGTGTAATGACCAATGAGCCCATGTTACTGTATAATCACTAGCTGGGTAAGCCTTCTTTTTACAGTGAAATATTTTAGGATGTATGTCAGAGAAGTGGCCTGTTGAGTTGTTATCCCATCAGAACTGTGTCCATGCCTCACAAATGACAAAAATAAACTGTTAAACAATACATATCACAATAGAATTTCACAGAAGTAATGTAGTTTCATTTTTTTATATGACCTTTCCTTGTTTGATGCATGACTACCCACAGAAATGGCATACAGATACTGTTACAGAAAGACCAGATTAAAACTTGTATAGTCGATACTGACAAAAGTTGACGAAAGTTGACGAAAGAAAGGATCAATAAAGCAATCTTAAAATTTATATCAAGACTTCACAAATCGAACCTGGCTTGTTCATTATAGCTTGTGAACGGGATTTATTTCTTCTACTTGCCTTGGGTCATTGATTAATTGATGATGATTCTGTGCACCTGTGTTAAGTTTTGCACATGTACGTATGCCTTATTTGTTCTTGTTTTCCATTTTGTTCTGTAACAGTATAATGGTGCCTTCTTTTATCATTACAATGCCATCCCCAACAGATTAGAGTACAAAATTGTGGTTATCCAAAAAGGAGAGAAAACCCTTTTTGTTTCAATCCCCAACAACTGGAGCAAAAATGAGTCCAAAACATAAAGAATGTAAGAATCTCTGCATGCTGACTCTGCTGCAGCTCCCAACCATATAAATTTATTAACTCACCACTTGGGCTTGAGGATTATTGGATTGATGAAGATGTGTAAATCAATGTCAGGGCTACACTTGAGGCACAGCACTGTGGAGATTCCTCAGACTATTCTGGAGTAGTTTGTTTTTAAAACTGAGGGGAGTATTTGGCATTCGCAACATGTTTTGTCCTTGGATTAATAGATTCACTTAAAGCATGACTTTTATTTTCTTTGTTTATTTTTAATTTTGGGGGGTTTTATTTGACATTAAGTGCACACTGTACAAAATCTAGACCTATATTGTGAATGTGCGTGCGTGGATAAAATGTTTCTAGTTTTACTTACTCTGGCTTCCATAAACACAAAAAACAGTATAAAACATGTAAATCTGGGCCCAGATCAACTTAAAGAACATCAAAAACAAAAGCCACAACATCAAAACAGCAAATCCAATAGCTGTCTCATTAGGCTGGTTGCTATTGATGTATAAGCTCCCTTCAGCAAACAACATGAAGCTCCCACTGTTCCTCAGAGTCGATGAGTCAGAGTTGCACTATGCATGGGCAGCAGTACTCACTGGTATTGTATCAGAGCTGTCTATCAATATTCTTTTCATGCTCATGATCAAAACAGAGGACTAGGCATTTGCATGCTTAACATTTACTTGTAGCTATGTGCCTTGCTGCAAGATATGTAACTGACTACAACTGTAGTTACAGTAGCAGCTCAGTGAGACTGTCGTTGGAAGGAACATCCTCTAGTACAGAAAAAAAATCAAACTTTTTATATGATGCAGCAGCACTAAAATAAGATTAGTCTTTATTTTTAGAGGGAAAGATGGGGAGAAATCAGTCTTAGCAGTGGCCACATAAACTGCAGCTGCAGCAATATTGAAAATCTTAGAATTAACATCTACGTAAACCTGGAGGCCACAGCATCCCACTCTCTTTGTGACGTGATCAGGATGCAGCTCAGAGCAGGCTGCAAAAAGACACCTAGCCGGTTTTCTCTGACATAGGCAATGTTCTATGTTTTACCTTCTAAAGATGATTTTAAGATATGATGCCTAAATGTGCTAAATCCAAATTGTGTTCTCTTTAGTAACTGGTTGAAATGTATGGAATGCCAGGACTGCCATAATGAATTAATTAAATACACCATTAAATAATTAATTAAAATTGGAAATAATTAATTACATAAATATTACGAAACATGTAATTAATTAATTATAGACACATTTAATTAATTATTGACATATTTAATTAATTATTTATTTATTTCAAATTTTAAGTAATTATTGCCACATTTAAATAATTATTTAATGGTGTATTTAATTAATTCATTTTGGCACAGTTGACTCCTTCAGGTCTCACCATGAAATAATTTTATCTGTCAACCTCACCCATCAAACTCAGGGGGCGGGGTTAACGCTGATCGAGTCAAAACCATTGCTTTGGCCTGGTGGCCATTGTTTTTAGCACACAACAACCGGCACGTGGAAACTAACAGAACTGAACTTTGAAAAACCCTGTTTGTGTGTCACCAAATACCGTTTTAATACTTTTTTAGCCAAGAATGTAGTGGTTTAATCTTCATATCTCTGGTCGGTTTGTCAAGATACAGCCTCTTTGAAAAAGTGCTTCGATGATTTCGGAGATGTCTGCCCAGTCTCACGGCAAAGCGTGGGATACACCCGCTCGCCTCGGGTTAACAGCTGTAATAACCCCCGCTGACACCGACTTCTTTTACTGAGGTTATATTTATCGGGTTTTTATTTCCTGATGTTCGTATGTGTCCTACGTGTTTCAGTCGCCAATTCTGAATTATAACTAACATTAAAAACATGTTTAAGGAGGAGAGAGAGCAAAGAAATCCGATTAACAGCTGATCTTTGGGTTTTTGTTCAGTAATCAGCGTGACCTGCGTATAAACGCATAAAAGAGATAACGTTGGTGTTTCCGTCATGTAGTAACTGCTGGCTTTAACTGTACAACGGTTGTTCGACACTATGAAACACATACAGACTTCATGATGTTCGGCTAATATTTTTATTGTGAATATTAATCATGAGGGTAAACGGCCCTGTACACCACGGAGCGAGGTCAGCATATCCACGATATCTTCAGCTCTCTGAGTTAACACAGAGTTTCCCAGCCGACTAATCTAACTGTCATCTACGAATATGTCACGGGTCATATCAATATGATTTTACAGAAAATCAACCTTATTACTGCCAACTATTCCAGAGACGTGAAAATCTACAGCACAGGTGTCGAACTCCAGGCCTCGAGGGCCGGTGTCCTGCAGGTTTTAGATGTGTCCTTGATCCAACACAGCTGATTTAAATGGCTAAACGACCTCCTCAACATGTCCTCCTCAACAGAAGCCTGGTAATGAACTAATCATTTGATTCAGGTGTGTTGACCCAGGGTGTTAACTAAAACCTGCAGGACACCGGCCCTCGAGGCCTGGAGTTCGACACCCCTGATCTACAGCATAAAGAACACAAAAATATAGCAGTCTAACGCAACACTGTAACAGAGAGAAACGCATCAGTTTGTCGCAGATCAAAGTGGAATGAAAGTGATTGGTTGAACAGGTGTTCGTGATCTGTGTTTTCTGCATTTTCATCAGCGTAAGAGACTCAGCAGCAGATTAGAATAACAGTTATACATTTAATAAATCACCAAATGAATACACGATCGAACCTGTTCCGACAATTTGAGTTTGTGTTCCCTCAGCTGCAGACTCGCTGCTGTTTAAATGTTTGAGAGGAAGATTAGATATAAAGCAAACGCCAAACATAGACTCAGTCTGCGTTCACATTTGATATGAGGCCAGGACGTATAGTGGCTGTGTCCTGTTTTAAGATCATATATGTAAAATTGTTGTCTGACCTGCGTCGATCCAGCCGCTCAGAGTCCGAGGTTACCATGGTTACTGCATAAGCAGCCGTAATGTAAACAGCTGGCACAGCGGAAACCTACCGGCAGCATGGGTGTTTATGTTTGTCATTGCAAAAGAACTGTCTGAATGGTTAACTGAAGTTAACTTGGATAAATTATAGTTAAGGAGTATCACAGATAATGCCCACGTGAGCTGTGTGACTGTACACCACTACACTGAAATCAGTAGGCTATTACTGAAATACACGTGCTGTATCATAAACTATTATATAAATAGGGAGGTCCTATTAACACGTTTAGTTTTAAAGGACACCTTCCTGCCTTTAGTCTCATTCATGAGCAGTATTAGTTTTCTTCTAACATCCAGAAGTCTGCACGATGTGTTTCATAGTTTGTAACAAGCCTTTGACAGTTAAGCATAACATGACCGAAAAAGAAAAAAAAAAGAAAAAGAAAAAAGAACCATTAAACGTCTGTAAAACTATGCAGTTATGAAACGTAACTTTAACCTCAGCCAAACCGATTTGCTCAGCTGTAAATAAAACAGCGAAGTAAACGTGACCCGACAGACAAAACCTGAGTGAATTAAGTCCAGTGTTTAACCACTGAGAGCTAAAACTCAGGTGAAGTTTCAAAGCTGTGTGCCGGTGATTGGACATCAGCTGCTGATAAAGTGGGTTCGCCTATAAAGTGCTCTGTTGGTATTAGCAGAGACGGGTCTTCCAGCAGAATCTGCATGAATATTGAAGATACTTAATATCTAGACGGAGGAATAATCACACGTGGGGCATCGGCTTTTACCGGAACATTCACACCAAAAAAGGTGGCTTTGTTTATTGAACTCTCGCGTATACTCCGCAGAATAACAGGAAGCATCCTTTCAAAATAAAATCACAACAGATGACAATGAGGGCATACCTATTACCTAGCTCAACAGTTGGGAAACAAGCTCCAGCAGCTCTGCGCTCGGGGAAAAAAAACTATATTTACTTATCTTGTGCAGAAAAATGCGCTGACATTGCGTTATATCGAGCACCAGCTGCCCAGTTAAACTGTGACTATCACCAGGTAACGTGGGCGTGTTTCTTGAATTAGCAGCAGGTGTTAAACAACCGCTGACAGGTGAGGAGGAGGATGCATGCAGGTAAACTGAGGGCCTGTTGAGCTGACCGTTGGTGTCGTGAGAAAAATGTCAGCTCGTTCTTTATGTTACAGAAGCACAGAGACACAAGACCAGGCGGAAAGAGACGATCGTTCGGTGAAGATGAGAATCTGCAAATGCAACATGTGGAACACGGAGAGTGGAATATGTAAACAAACCGGTTAACGTAACCCCCCCCGCCAAAACAAATACACACAAAATAAACAGTTAAGCTGTAACACCGGGGCTGTGAGCTCGGTGCGCTCTGTCAGCTGACTGTTAGCAGAGCTAGCGAAATCTCTGAAAACATCTGAGCACTTTCGCAAACATGTTCTATGTTGACAACCTGACCAGACATGTGAAGATTACGCTGCAACATTTGCGGCTAAAACACTATTAAAAGTGTAGTTGGTGACAGAAAAATGGGGTATTACAACTACACCCCCACCATCGCTGCCTGTGATTTGAAATGCATTCTGGGATACCTGGCTGCCCCAAGTCTACACAAGCAATCGATTATCTAGGATCGACCTGTCTTGACTTACTTTGCACAGCAACCAATCAAATGTTAGAGAAGCTGCATGGCAGCGTTAACCCCGCCCACTTAGTTTGATGGGTGAGGCTGACAGATAAAATTATTTCATGGAGAGAGATGAAGGGGACAAAAGTGCCAAAATGAATTAAATAAATAAATCATTAAATAATTAATTAAAACTGTCAATAATTATTTAAATGTGTTATTAATTAATTAAATGTGTCAATAATTAATTACATGTGTTGTAAATATTTATGTAATTAATTATTTCTGATTTTAATTAATTATTGCCACATTTAATTAATTATTTAATGGTGTATTTAATTAATTCATTATGGCAGTCCTGGCGTTCCATAGAAATGAGCATGTTCCACATCAATATTTTAAGCATAGTTATGACAAGTTGTAGAGAGGCAACATTTTACAGAGGAATAAGAGCAATAGAAAGTATTTGGAAACATTTGAACTGCTATGGGATGTACTAGTATAGACTCAAGATTGGAAGGTGCTGAATTAAACCTCCTAGAACATTACCTGCATCTATCTATTAAGCATCAGTTGAGGAAAGGTGCCTGCACAAAGCTCGAAGGATAAAAACAGACAGTAACCATCCTGTTCCCAGCATTTTATTTTAAAACATATAAAATAAATTGAATTCCTTTACTAAATTATTCATTTTAGCATTATTCATTTTATATTTTTGTTGTCGTTTGTTTTGTTGAGCAATGTTGCCAAATGAGAGTTAAATGATCTCTTATGATTCTCCACAAGAGTCCGAGACATGACAATGAAATGTGGCAGTGATATTCTCAGGTGATAGCAATTCCACTTTCATCCATGAAGGTCAAAGTCCTACTCACAATGGTTGTGGTTTTTAACTGTTTAACTGTTTTTCACCGGTTTACAGAAAAAGTCAATGGCATTAAACGCAAAAACCAGTTACAATCTGAAATATTTCCAGCATCTGGACAGTATTTCTCCTCCATAACATTTCAAAACACCCTGAAAAAGAGAAGGACGATTACTTTAGATGTTAAAATAAGCAACCTCTTAAAATTTATTGGAGCTTCAATGTCAGAAGATTGAGAGGATTTATATTTACATTAATAAATATAAATGTGTGTATATATATATATATATATATATATATATATATATATGTATACACACACACACACACACACATACATTTATATTTATTAGGTGTACAGAGAGGAAATATACCTATTAATATATATATATTTTGCAGTGTGAAACCTGTATGTCTTTTGTTTTTGTGCAGTTAAATAGTGAGCAGATTCTTTAGCACAACCACTGCAGAACCTACATGTTAACAAAACACTAAAGCAGTGTTCCAAAATTATGAGGAAAGCTTTTCTCATTTGCATCTCTGTTTTTTCATTAAAAAACTAATATTTAGCTTAAATTACGTGATTTGAGAATGAAACAGTATGGACATAATGTTAGTATTTATTCCTGAGGCAATGGAGGCATTTCCACCTTAAAAGCAGCATCCTTATATGCCAGATAAGTTTAGAGGCCCCAGCTGTCACATTTCTCCTCTGCCTTGGATTGTGGCTGTGCCACACAAGAGAGAATAATGATAGGGAATGTCAGCTGTGATCACGGTGCAATTTTAGTGACAAGGATTACAAAGACTTTGACGCATGATCTCTGCTCTTTTCAAGACTTTGCCAAACCATTTGATTCACAAATGCTATTCAAAACGTTTGCAATCTCACAGCAGAAATGATGACCGCTGTTACTTTGATATAAATCCCTCAACTTGAAAAGAGACGTCTTAAAGATTTATACTGGGATTAGTTTTTAATATATGATGTGTATGCATTGGTTTCACCCGAATTAAAATATATTTATGCATTTTAGCAATATTCTATAATACTACAGTTTATGACACTAATTGCAACCCTGCACTGCTCTCACAGATCACTTGTGTGGAACGCAGCATTGTCAGATGTGTCCCCGCAGTGAGAATATGTCAAGCTTTATTTCTTTAATAGTACTCTGAATGTCTGTATGCTTAACCATCTTAGCAAGATCTTCTATCACCCATCACTCTCTAATTATCTCCTCTTAATATTATTCCCACAGTCTATACGATTGAAGTTCAACTGTTCTCTAAAGTTGTAAAAACAGCAGACAAATGTTGGAAAGTAGTGATAATACAGAGGGATATAAAAACACAAAAAGTGTGTGTGTTTTAATTTTAACAGGTGGGTAATGGAACTGATGAATTGAAATGAGTTTTTTTTTTAAAAAGGAAAAAATAATGTTTTGTTGTGCGTTAAAAATTTCATATTTGACAATTCGGTCTTTTTAATAGTCAGGTGTCCATAGAAAGATATGGTTTTTGCTCTGCTTGTAATCATTTCTTTTGTACTCATCAAATGAAGGTAAAATCAGGACACGCAAGCCTGAGTTAACCAAATCAAGACAGTATTTTTCAAAAGCACAATCAAAATTACCACATTTCCTGTTAGTTTCACTTTAGGGTCACATCACAACAGAGTGGGTAATTTTCCAAGTGTTGAATTTAAATTATACCCACTTTTATTTGACTAACAATAAGATTCACAGTTTGTGAATCTTAAAATGTATTTTTACACAAGCATGGTTGATTAGTGCTCCATTGTGATATGCCCGTAATCTGCTGCTCAGTTTGGGTAAACTTGAAAGAACATGCTCATCACAGGTTCAGTTGGTTCGGGTCAAAAAGTGACGAAGCAGTGTTCCAAATAAGTTATAAATAGCACCTGGGAGCACTGCATGAAAAATGGTAGGCTGTGATTACTAGTCCACATTTTTCCCTCTGTCTGTCACTCTTTTAAGCTCAGACACACACACACACACACACACACACACACACACACACACACATATATATGCATACAATTTCACTGGTGGATGCTGGTCCTCTTATGCCTTGGCTGGTTTGAATTACTGAGCTATGCTGAAATCTACATCTTTCAATGTGCATTCACACAAAGCCATCAAAAATCAGAAACACACTGGTTCCTGCAGTATTGCTTTAAAATTCCTTGGATACATCTACAATTATTCAGTCATGGCTGTGCTGCTGAAAAAACACTACCAATCATTCCACCACTGCTAAAACAAATAATATTCAGGGAAGACACGGTTACAAACTGAGGTGCACGATAGTGGAGTGGTTAGCACTACCACTTCACAGCAACTGAATCCAGGCTAAAGCCTTTTTGTGTGTAGTTTGCATGTTTTCCCCATGTGTGTTTAAGCTTCGTCACACAGAACCCCCCTGCAACCCTAAATTGGATAAGCGGAAGAAAATGAATGAATGAATGATTACGGATAGAGTAACAGATTTTTAATGCAGCCAAAATTATAGGCGTGGGGTAGGTTATGTGGAAGAGGAAGCTCTGGTACAGTTGTACATAATTGGAGGTTGTGTAACCTAAAGTGACCCAGTTTATACGACGGAAAAGCCTGCCTAGATAAAAATCACTGCACCACATAAAATTTTAAGATATACTTCTTTTAAGATATATTACTTTAATGTGCTTTCTAATGGAGATATTTACTGGAATAGTGATCAGTGTGTGTTGTTTCCAATAAAAAGTTCAAGTTATAGAGTTTTATATTTCATGCTGAAATGTACACGCTCCACCTGTGCCGCTGGGTTTCCTCTGGATGTGTCTTTGATTCAGCTCCCCCTAATTAATTGATTAACTCATATTTTTATGGTCCTTGGTTGTGTGGATAGGGTGTCTTAATGAGTAGGGTAAGTGAGGACATTAAAAAACATTGTGATCAATTTATCACTTGTACTCAACCGTTTCCATTATCAGCACAATAAAAAGGGATCCATGCAACTGCACTCTGTCACTCAGACTGCCTTTCACTTAGGTCGCTTTTCAGTCAATAAATGATCTGTTCTTTATATTTTGTCACACTCTGTTTTTGTCTTTATGGTGAGAATGATTCTCTTTTGTCCTTGGTCTATACTCCCAGGGGATTAAATGATAATGCCAGCAGCCCACCTTTAGTGAGTTTCCTGTTACCATGAAACTCACTGAAGGCCTTCCGGGAACAATGTTGTGCCTTATGCTGATTTTCTCAGAAACATAAAAAAGTATTCATTCACATGATTATTCATTCACTGCTGAATGTTTCTTTGTATCCACTCATATGACTTTGATGCAACTGGAAACCTTGTCATCCTTGTACCACAATAATAAGTTTATTTTTTTGTGACTTAATCAATCTACCAAATGTTTATAAGAAAGAAGAAAATTCCTTTGAATGAAAGGTTGAGTGGTTATTATTATTATTATTATTATTATTATTATTATTATTATTATCATCATCATCATCATCATCATCATTATTATTATTATTATTATTATTATTATTATTATTATTATTATTATCATTATTATTGTTATCAGTAGTAGTAGTAGTAGTAGTAGTAGTAGTAGTCATAGTAGTATTACTCCAACTACTGAGAAATCGACAGGCTATGTTTAAAGGAGTTATTTATGAAGTCTTGATTGCTCCCCAGAAAGCTAAGTAATGAAGTGAAAGATGTTTATTGTGGTTGGATATGTATAATGGGCTTGTGATTAGTTCAGGTAGGTCACGCTGGTGTAGCATGAGAATATTGTCAGCGATTACATGCAATAATAGTCTGCTGTATTTCATCTGGCTACTCCCATAGAACTGGCTATCTGCCCTGATTATCTTCTTCTTTATTGCTTCTGGACTTTGTGTTTAAATTCCCTGTTGATTAAAATATTTGCTAAATACACATTTTCTGCATTAGAATGCAGCTATTCACAAGGCATGACAAATGTACAGGGATTTCTACTGTTGGTAAGGAAATATTGAGGGAATAAATTTTAAACACCTATAAGCAAAGGCTGTTAACCTTTATGAGTCAAATGGGTGCCATGAATGCAAATACCATGGTTGTAAAGAAAGTGAAAACCATGCATTTTTAAAAACTGGAAATACCATTCCAGCAGGTACACTTTTTATTCAAAAATCCAGCCCCTCCAATAATCACAATGTAACAAACAACCTATAGCAGTTGCACCCACAAAAAAAAAAAGACTCTCTCTGAAAGAAACCTGCTGAGTCCACCAAAAACAGTGAATGTGCGCTGACTTCACTTTTACACATTTAACACCACTCCTCACTCCAACTGAGTGACCAAAGAAGCCTGTCATGGCTGGCAGAAACAGATGGGAATGTAGCAGAAAGCCAATGTTTTGTGAAAGTAAAGCATACCTGAAGCAGAAATGATCCATACTCTGGGTGGATTTTGAAATATGGCCAGAAATGGACTATTCTGACATATATACTGTGTATCTCTCATTTCAACAAGTCCAATAAAGAAATCCTGAAGGCACCCAGAAACATATTATGCTTGATTTTTGCTAAATCATGATTTCAGTCCCACAGAGCAGGCAGTACAAAGCAGAACAGAACAGTTGCAAATGTGATTTTGCCCTTGAATATCTAACACTTGAGGGGAATTTAGTTTTAATACCATACTTCCATTTCTTGTTAAATGGCAGGGGTCCATTTGTTACCTTTTTTCTTTATCATTTAACTTTATCAGGTTGATAACAGTGATTCAGTTGCACAACTCATATATTAAATTTGCGTCCTGTTGCTTGGACTTTCGCAGACCAAACTTTCATTACAAGTATTGATTCTAAACATGAGGTTTGGATACTGTAAGTTGGACTTTCAAGATCATGTTTGCTCTTTGTGCAAATTTGAGGTCCGGGCTGAAGTCCCACATTCAAGTGACCAGAACAGGAATCTAATAATAGTAGCAATATTGACAGGGGATAGCAGTCAGATTTTAATGTAGGTTTTATTTTTTTTCTCTTTACTCTTGTGCACAGTACCGTGAAAAAGTGTCCCATCCTGATTTCGTAGTTGATATTTGTCACAATTATAAATGCTTCATATCATCAAACAAAATTCAATATCAGACACAGAGAACCTGAATAAATACAAAATTCTTTTTAAAATTATGCTTTAATTTTAGGGGGGAAAGCTATGAAAACCTTCCTGGCCCTGCACGAAACAGTAATTGTCTCTCTTGTTGAATCATTAATTAACTGTGATTAACCACATTTTTTGGAACGCTGTGTTCAGTTTCACTAGCCACACCTGGGCCTGATTACTGCTAGACCTGTTCAAAAAAATCACTTAAATAGAACCTGTCTCACAAAGTAAAGTATGCTAAAAGATCATGCCATGATCTAAAGAAACAGCTGAGAAACAGTCTTTAACACTAGAACCGCCAAGGGCATCATTTAAACGCTCTGGCATTTTAAGAATCATGTAACTCTGTTCAAATAAAACCCCATCATTATCATATTTCATGATTTTTCCAAAAACTGATCCTTATTCATTAAATTCTGAATTTTGCAGTGTGTTGGATCAAAATAAATAAAAAAATATGTCCGCTTATACCATATAACATGAGCTACTGAATGCCCAGTTGCCCAGTCACCCGTCTGAATTTTACTTTATGATCTGTAAATCATTCATTAAACTAATAAAACCCCTAAAAAAATCATCTTAAATGCTTTTTTAATAAGAAAAATTGGATGAAAATTAACAACTAAACAACTTATTACTCCTTTTGCCATTACTGCTGTTGTTGCAGGAGGGGTCAAAATTACCTCTCCTGCGGTAATAGGGAGTTTGGAACAATGGCGATTCCAGTATTAAAAGGGTTACAAAACTGTGTACAAGGACCTGGCAGAGACATTATCCACAAATGGAGAAAACTTGGAACAGTAGTGAAACATCCCAGGAGTGTACGGGCCTTCCAAAATTACTTTAGGAGCACATTGATGACTCAACCAGGAGGTCACAAAAGAACCCAAAATAACATTAAGACTGGGTATCCACAGTTGCTGACCAAAAACAACAGAAAGACTAATCTCACATTTGATAAAATAAATAAATAAATAAAAAGAATTAAAAAAAAACAATTCTTAAATCTTTTATGAAAAATAATCTGTGGACTCATGACACAAAATTTGAACTTTCTGAAAGGTTTGAGTCCTGTTGCATTTACGCTAACACAGTATTTCATAAAAATAACATCATCATGATGGTCTGGGGCTCCTTTGCCGCTTTGGGATCTGGGCCACTTGCCATTACTGGTAGAACCAGGAATTATGCTCTCTGCTAGAAAATGTTGAAGGAGAATGGCCATCTTAACTGGAATTATGGAGTAGGATCAGAAACCCACCAGCAAGTTCACCTCTCAAAGTCTAGAATTAACTTGGACTGGGATGCTTTGGCATGACCTTAAACAGGCTGTCCATCCCGGAAAACCCTCCAGTGTGCTAAATTAAAAAAAAAAAATGCAAAGAAGAGTGGGCCAGAATTCCCCCCACAGCGATATGCAAGACTCATTACCAGTTATTGCAAATGCTTGATTGTAGTTCTTGCTGCCAAGAGTGTCACAATCAGTTATTTGGTTTAGGGGGCAATTACTTTTTCACATAGGACCAGGCAGGTTTGGATAACTTATTGGCATTAATAAATTAAATCATCATTTAAAAAAGAAACTCAAATATTCCACAATGGAAGCTGAGTTCAGATTTAAAGTAAATGTGATATGATTTACTTGCCTAATTACTCAAAAGTGAAAGGTTGATCATCAGGCCAAGGAAGGAGGAGGTTTTGTCTTCTTCCCAAGTACCCCATGGCACATTTTCAATAACACCTCCAGGTGGCCACCTGCTTATACCTATTTGAAAGCACTTTGGCACTGGGAAAGATCCCTTCTCAATGTAACTATCCAGCAGTTTTAATTGCTGGATAGTTTTTATGCTGACTGTATACCATTATTGCTAAGTAGTTTAGCGGAGTATAGAGACAAACAAGTCATAAAAATGATTTAAAACGCTTGTGAGTCCAAGCACATGAATCCAAACATGAATATAATAAATACCCACATGCACACACACAAACATTCTAGCACACATACACACATGCACATTGTACTGCTGCGTATCTAGACACAACCTTGAATACCACACTGAATTGATGAGAATGTGCAAACAAACTTCAGTCTGCTGGACTCAAATGTCAAACTGTCTCACTGGGATGCTCTTTTTAACAGACATATGTCACCCTCCAATTTGCCAATGGCCACTTCTGGCTTTTTTCTCTTCTGTTAATTGCTTTAGGCACTTGCTACCGCCATATTTCATTTTTTTCTGGGATTAGAGGAGCACAGCCCCCTAAAGATTTCCAAGCCTCCCCTTATGAATAGAGACAAGCTGTAATACAAAACAGACACCAGGGAGTCGTTAAGTGATACATCCATAAATGTCATGAAAGGCTTGTATCAAAAATTACAGTTTTATTCACCATACTGAGACTTTACACATTAAGTCTATAAGTAAAATTCTGAATTTTCGAGATTTGCTCTTGTGTTTGTGAATGACCTTGATCAGACAAATGATTTCATCCTGTTGCCACTTGCACAGTGACAAAGGACAAAGAGCACAGAAGCATGGTTGTCAAGGCAACATGGTTATAGAAGGCAAAAAACTGATGTGTGCTTACACACACTTGCAGATACCCACTCATTCTTTGTCAATGGCAGCTTTGCCTTCCTTGCGGATATTAAATGTTTAAGGACTCTGAGAGGCATTGACATTAAATAAGACAAAAAGGCAAGCATATAGCCTATGTTACAGTAAGGGAGCACAGAGGACTCATGGTCCAAGCAGTGCCAATGATTCTGCGAACTACATGGGACCTTCCAGCATGTGCATATGACAGAATTATACATTGGAAAATATTGAAAGCCAGAAAAGGGGTCTTAATCTGACAGATTAATATTCCACCATTATATAATTCTTTCATTGTAGAGTGACCTAAAACTCACTTGTCTAGTGCTCAACCATTTTTGGGCACCAGCCTCTAGCAGATCAGCAAACTAATGGCAACAAGAAGTACTTCTTTCAACTAAAACAAAACAGCCTGTTGTATAACCAGTAGACAAAAAACTTGAATTCAGCCGACAAAGTTGATTTTTACTCTACTCTATGTAAAATATTTCAAATAATTTAAAGGAACCCAATTTTTAAATATAAGAGCATGTATATATTCCACACACATTTTACTGTGTGCTTGCTAAAAAAATAACAATAATTTCTTATTTAGCACTTAATGTTTCTGTACACAAAATAATCTGAAAGATTACAGTAAATATATAATTAATTATTGTTACTTTACTAAATTACTTTACTCTTACATTTAACTTTGTTTGTGAATTAGCACCACCAGTTATTATTGCTTTCATAACTAAACTTCACTCTATTGCCACTGCCAGAATATATCATAGTTTATAGTTTTCCTTTGCATAAGCAATTAAAGGCACACCTTTGTGGAACTCCCTGCCAGTTGGGATGTTAAGGATGTTAAAACATTTGCTATACCTAAGTCCTGGTTAAAATTTCACCAAAACTACAGTCATAACATACAAAAACAATTAAGGGATCTACTGTGGAAATTAATTTTGGCTATATACACATATAGATTCCATCAGACACAACCTTTACAAATATTTCCCTGTATATTTTTTTTTTTAAATATACTTATGCCTCAATATAAACATGTAAGTTGTAATAGTGTGTTGTCTGCTACTATGGAACACTTATTATAAATAATATTTTTGTTAGAATTTTTTTTTTTTTTTTAAAGTTCCATACCTAAATAAGGAAGGTATATGCTGCTATATCCACTTAAGCCCCACGCCCCAGTACTGGGGACAAAAAGGAGGAGATCGTGTTTAATGGTCAGAAATATAAGTCCCGACATGTGTGGTATCCACAGAAACCTCTGAATCTCAGCTAAAACCTCATATAAACCATTTCTACAACCACCACACAAAACGAAAACAAGCCATGATTAAACTAGCAGTGACATAAATGTGCACAAGTCCGCTAAACAAACAAAACCGAACCAGAAATTCTTTAGACTTCATGTAACCAGCTAAAGAAAGGCTGGTTATTTTCCAGAGCTATTACCAATTCTAAACACCAAGTTTCACCATGCTCTGACCAAAATTCACTGAATGAGCCACAAAAGAAGCCCCCAAAAACACACAGCAGCGCAAATGCGCTAAGATAGAAATTGGCTTACCTTCCGGAGTTCCTCCGTTTTTTCGCCGGTAGCCGGTAGCCACGTGATTATCAGCAGTTACCACGCCTAACTAGCTGCATCAGAGTTATTTGCCGTTTCTCAATTCTCAAGTACGTGAGTACGTACTCGCATTCTCGGCGAGTACGTACTGGCCGAGAACGCACTTTGTCTGAGTTTCGGACGAAATGCATTCTGGGATATTTAGCTGTACCAAGTCCACACAAGTCACCATCGATGCATGCTCGATAAAACGGGCGGAGCGAGAACACATCCGGGACTTTTTCGCGTTCTCGGTTTGATGTGTACTTCGAATTGGAACAGTACTTGGTCTCCGACTGATGACGTATCACGAGTACACGAGAACGCAAGTACGCACAAGTACGCATATTGAGAAACGGCCATTTTCTGTCAACAACCTCCATTTTAGACCCACCTACAGACACGTGACTGGACAGACGTCACATGCAGTAAATTTGGGCCCAGGTGGGTTTTAGCCTTGCAACTTCTGATTGGTTGAAGTGACGTGATTGTGGCACCATTACTGTGATCCTATTGGCTCAAACAATTAAAAAGAGGTGTCAATCGTGCAAATTGACCAAAAGAAACCAAAGTTACAGCCCCTCAGAATTTAACCCTCTGGGGTCGCCGGCGCGTCAAAATCACATGACAAATTTAAGACGACACAGCTACAAGATGCAGCAACTCAGAGTCTCCATTTCAACTTGGGTCGAAAGTGCGGACTTCAAACTATATACCAGTTTTTGAATTGTGTCGATGGGCCACGTAAAACCAGGGTTATGATAAAAAATACACGCGATGTTTTTTTCTGAACAAAACAGTGGTGTTTACAGCGGGAAGAACGGTAAAAACTGCGTTTTTTACAGATGGCGCCAGCAAAAACTCTCTGCTTGCGAGTGAAAAAAGAAAAAGAAAAAACACCCCTTCCCTATTGGTGTTAGAGTTTACCATGTCAGCCAATCAAAAAAATTATATGGCAACATGTGGCACTTGGTTGTTTAGGGAGAAGGGAAAGATTTTAGCAGTGACACCCGCGACAGAAAGCGGGCGAGCGAAAGAAAGAGAGAGAGAGAGTTTTCATATGTGAGACATTAGTGACGTTTTGTGTGTTTGGAGGCTATAGTTAGTTTGTTGTGTAGTTATTGTTTTGTATTGTGTGTCAGTTATACTGCTGAATTTCATATTTTCTCCAAAAAAAGCCGTCAAAGGCAGATTCCAGTGTAAATGCTGTTCCCACATGGGAAACTGGACTGATACACCTCCTGCTGTCAGACCTGCAGGGTTTAGGCCTGTGGTGTTCTCCTCTGTCTTATACTGAACACAAACTACATTTTTTGGACTGGCACAAATAATTTGTGTGCCTTCTTATATGATGCAGAACACCTGATTGTTCTGTAAATAGATTTAAATGGTTATATAAAAAACGCCTGAGGCCTTGGCTGCATTTTTAGGTAAATAGTACCATATAACTTTGTTGTTTGCAAAACTTGTGCATAATTTTTAGAAATGTACAATTTCTATTTGCATTTCAAGTTATGAAAAATGATTCATTAAACATGTTTGTGGGTTTTACAGTAAAAAATATAACTTTTTTCTACTCGGATTTTGAATTTTTTGTCTGAATTTAGATCAACTGTGCTAATATAGTATACCAAAATGAAAAAATAACTCAAATTTCAGATATTTGAGGTTGTGCTGAAAATAATGATACCAAACAAGGCAAGAAAAACATATTTTAAAGGTGAAATATAGAGGTAAAATCAAAAGTAGTCAAAAACGGCCAATTATACCCTGGACCCCAGAGGGTTAAAGGGCCAGAGGCCAATTAAACGCTCCATGCACACCACAGAAATGTGGTTAATTACTCACAAATATTTTTATTTTTTTTAAAAGCATTTTTAGGCCTGTTAAGAAAATTAAATCATTTCTGGTCTTTAATACCTAAAAAAAAAAAAAAAAGACATAAAAAAGACATGACTGTCATTCTACAGTTTTGTTAAATATTCTTTCTTCACATGCACAAGAATTATAATTTCCCAGCATTACCTTGCTCTGTAATGCAATGTCACAAAATAGCCATGTATCAAAATATGTACAGAAAGCCTGTGAATCTTTCTCTTTGCCAGCTATAGAGAAAATGGTATGAAATCTTTGTGGAAATATGAAAGAGGAAAGTATGGCACACACAAAAATCAGCCTTGTGTAAGTCAGTCAGAGTATAGAAAAGCAAAACTATACAGCTATAATGTATTTTCGCAGTGATGTATGTATGTCATAATTTGCAAGGAAAAGCACCCAAATGCCAGACTGTGAGACAGGCAGGCAGGTTGCAAACAAGGCCAGAAAACCAAAACATCAGCAATAGCAAACCTTAAAGCATTAACTAAAGTCCAAGAGTCTCAAGTAACCATAGAAACACTGGGAGAATACTAGTGGAGAACAAACAGATACTGTGACAAAGACTAAGGGGGAAGGTAGGACTATTTATACACATGAGAATAATCTGGGAAGTGGAAACAGATTAGGGAATGAAGCACAGATGGGGATAATCACACAGGTGAAGACAATCAGTAATATCTAGATATAAATATTTAGGAAAGTAAAACTAAATGCAAATACAACAACAATTAAAAACTGGGAAATACAAAAGGAAACACAGAACCTAAACAATAACAAATACAGAAATATAATCATAACAAATACAGGAAAATCAAAACCCAAAGCATAAGTAAACTGGATGGACCTTGTAGCTCACTGAAAAAACAAACAAACAACAACAGTATTTTATCTTCCATCTCTTAATGTGAGTTAGACATGTTTCAAGTCTTTGGATTTCATACATCCTGTGATTCTCTGATCCTGATAATTTTCTCTTGTTAATACCTTGCTGGCTTAATTTTTTACAGTCAGTGGCCAAACTGATGGCTTAAGTTCAGCAAAATTCACTACACATTAAATAATATTAATTTTGTCGTGTACAATAAAATATACTTCAGAACTTTCCTGTTTTTTGTAATAAATCTTAGTTTTAAGTCATATTGCCCATATTTTGTTGAAAATGCTTATATTATGCATACATAGAAAGTTGAAATATTGACTGAACCTTCGAAGAGTATAGCTAGTCAAGAATATAAAGCAGCAAGTGACTGATATTAAGAGGTGCCTATACTATATGTTTCAAATTTATTTTTTTCTTAGTCTTGTTACTTCTGACGTACAAAGTGCATTGTGTAACAAACAGATACATTAACAACTCATAAATTTGTTCAACACACAAATAAAACAAAATTATCACTTTCAAAGGATGTCCTTTAAATTTATTGTACATTAATTAATAGTTGTGGCTTCAGCTGACTGATGTTTGAAATGTTACCTGTATTTTACTGCATTTATTTCTGTTATTTTTATAGCAAAGTAAGTCAACTATCATCGTTGTAAGTAAATAATTTTTTTTTAAGTTTTTTAAATCTTAACTTGAAAAATACACATCAATATATATGGTTGAAGACTACTGTGACTATATTTCTGCCAAATGATAAATACCATAATGCCAAAAGCTATATTGTGACACAACCTATTCTTTGGTGCTGCATAATTTAGTTACTGAGAATGACTTGACTGCTGAATGATTTAGTCTGAATGTTAAAGTGAATTCATGAGGGCAACACAGACATAAATTCATGCTATGAAAAGGCTAATGACACTGATTAAGGTTTAAGTGGATTAGATTTTTTTTGTCTTTGCTAGTTGTAATCATTTAGTGGCTAACTACCACTGCTATCATTGTTTGTTTTAATGCATGTTTTAATCACAGTTTGTTGTCAATGAGGAATAAATTTTGTGTATCTGATTTAGTTTGACTGAAGGAAAGCAGTAAATACTTAACCACTTAACCCATTAATTTGCTTCTCAGATCTTGATGTTCATTTCAACTTTATTAATTAATTAATTAATTAATTTATCCAGCATCATTGTGCACATTTACTTTACATTTACATCCTGCCCATTACCTGCAACAATAAATTAATAGGGCCGGTTATCAAATTAACATCATAGGACTGAGTCAAAGGTTATTTGGTTTTGTACAAAATGACAGTCAGGTGTTAAAGAGAAGGTGCATAATGGCTATGCATTAAAATGGTTACAAGAGATGGACCTTGTATCTCACTGAAAAAACAACAACAGTATTTTATCTTCCAGCTCTTAATGTGAGTTCGACATGTTTCAGGTCTTTGGATTTCGTACATTCTGTGATTCTCTGATTTTAACATTTTGATAACAACTGGCGTGAAAAAGTTTGCAGAGGGTTAAGGCTAGGATATAATTTGTGTGAAAACACATGCAAAAAGAAGAGAAATGAAGATTAATAACATTTTATTGATGACAGCAATAGCAGGATGGTTTTGTTTACGCAGAATCCCTTCAGCTGATATTGACTACGGTAAATCTCTGCTGAAGGGATGAAAGACATTCTTGAAAAAATATTGATGATTGATGATGATGGTGTCTAACACATTCCAACATCTGCCCTCTAGGTCTTCTACTGAAATGGGATCTAGAGGGAAAAAAAGGAATTAGATAATGTTTTTATTTCTCTTCACCAACCCTTGTTGTATAAATTATATTTTACCATCATTTTATCCATATGTTCCATTAATTCAATCACTTTTCATTTGATTTATGAAGATTCTCAGTACACATTTTAGGTCAAGGAAAAACTGTTTGCTCCATTAGCATTTTGCCCTTAAAGTAATTAATTAATTTAATTAATTTGTCACTTCAAAACAACATGGGCCTTAATTAGCCTTTTTACAGCATGAAATTCACAACAAGCAGAATCATCATAAACTATGTTATAAAGTTAGCCCCCGTTAAAAGGTTAACCCCTTACAATTTTAAAGGGGGAATCCCCACAAACCCCTTTGAGCAGGCACTTTGCCAAGGCTGGGGTGTTAATATTCCCTTTCAACAGAAAGGAAACCTCAAGCAGAACCAGGCTCAGTGAATAGTCTCAGAGCACACATAATATTACACATACCACCACACTTGGGGGGGGGGGGGGGGGGGGGGATGTGTAATATTCAGTTTATGCATTTGAATGTCATTTCAGCTCTCAAGCTGGTACCATAGTGGATTGTTGTCAATTAATATATAAGACTAGTCAGTTATAATAAACATTTATTTATATTTTATATGCACTTAGAAACATTTATGTGTTATATATGAGGCATAAGTTCTCCTGGAGAGTATTAAAGTAATTTCTCATTTTCTTTTCATTAACTACACAATAATGAATAAATAAAAGAGGTTTTGGATATTCAGACTTCGAGTCTGGCAGTATTGCATTTGAGTAGTGTCTCAGCTCTGACTAACTGCCTTTAATTTGCCTCTAAAAGACTGGAGTGCAGCTGTAATAAGCAGACTTAGATATAATAAACTGAGTACTATCAAAACAAAAATGCAGAAGGTAGATCACTGAGATGTTCACATAAAATGTGATTTTTGGATTTTGTATGCAATCCCACATAAAAGGCTATTTTTTTCTATTTATGTCTTGTAAATCAATGATCAATTAATCATCTTCAATTTTTAAGGCCTTTTTTGTGGTGAGTGAAATTTGTCAGAAATAAAATCAAACAGCATCCATTGCTCTCCTGTGCAAACGCATTTCTTATGTCAAGCTTCATTAATCTTCTTACTCAATCGCATCCACAGCAGTCCTTGAAAATACTTTCCACTTTCACAACTGGCCCTTGGAGGCACTCTGAGAAATGTACCAAGAGAGAGAGGAAGGGGGTTGAAAAAAATACTCTGATTGATTTTCCCATCATGACTTGAAATAGCATATTTATTGATTGCTTATAGGGAAGGGGAGGGTGAAGGGTGAAGGTCACTGAGGAATGGTGTGATGTTGGTAAGGCATTCAGGCTCTTCTCTCAGCTTTTCTGAAAGGATAGTGCGGTGACGCTTTTGCTTCAAGGAGACGATATAAAATGTGTCAAAAACTAATTTACATTTGTTTTTAGCAGATCAAAATTGTTATATTTGATGGCAGAAGGGAAGGCAAGTATTTTGTGCTTTTTTACTTATTGCTTGTTGCATGTTATTACTTGTTAGGCAAAATGTTAATATTATATGAATGGTTAAAGTCAAATCTACTTTTGACCTCATTCAACTGCAACATCAGATTCACTCTAACAGTGTAATAAAATGTTATGCTTCAGTTTTTCCCTATTTACTTTTCCCCTTGATAAAAAAAGAAACCTGCATTTCATTTAATGGCCCAGTTCTTTTTAATAATCATCATGATCAAATCTGCAATAACTATGCATATCTTTAACGTTATGTTCAATATTAGAGACATTGAAAATCTGTGGCTTTTATTATAGTAAACTGATTTGACAGGATTGATCTGAAGATTTAAAAAAAAGTCTTTATAACAACAGAGAAAGCCAGCAAGTTCCCACCTCTGTGTGTGTGTGTGTGTGTGTGTGTGTGTGTGTGTGTGTGTGTGTGTGTGTGACAAGGTGTTTCTATAGCCCCAAACCAA
Source organism: Oreochromis niloticus (assembly GCF_001858045.2). Classification (NCBI taxonomy): domain Eukaryota; kingdom Metazoa; phylum Chordata; class Actinopteri; order Cichliformes; family Cichlidae; genus Oreochromis; species Oreochromis niloticus. The sequence continues at coordinate 13,665,545 of NC_031966.2, read as the reverse complement.
TGCTGATGTAAGTTTGCTAATCCAATGAAGAATTTACCAAGGATCTCACGAGAAAGATGTTTAGATGTTTCCTTTGCAGGCAAAAAAATGCCACATACAAAGTACCCTACACACATACTTGCCCTGTGATTGTAAAGTAGAATATATCATAGATTGTAGATCTATGACTTGACATCTTGATTATTTTATGTTCTTGTCAGCTCATATGAAATGGACATAACAGACTGATACAATCATAATTATATATGGAAGTAGAATCACACTTTATTTCTAACTCACTCCTTGATTTATCATTATTTGTGTAATTTTTGTTCTTTCTCTACTAATAGTTTTTCTTCTTTACACTCTTCTTTTTACATGAATAAGCTAGAGTATCTCAGCTGCTTTCCTGTACCTAAGATAAAAAACAAAAAGATCTAAGCTAATAAGTTTGCATCCCACTCCTCCCAGCTGTTAATAAGAAAAGAAAATTGAACCAGTGTGGTTCTTTTGTGCAGAGATTGAACTTGGACTGGCCTGTGGCTTCTGGCCATTGCAAAAGAATTAAAAATTTCCCTCACGAGGATATTTGCATCCTGAAATGATATTATTGGCTGCCTTGATGAAGCCGACTTAGCTTGCTACTCTTTCAGTCCCAGAGCTTTGACAGTTCCTGTCAGTGACTGACAGGAATTTCAAAAAGCTTATAATGCTAAAAAGGATTTGAAATATCCCAAAGCAACACAAAACAGCCTCTATAATCCCAGAATCATTTGGCAGAATTCAAATTGCCATTTTAAGTACTGTATATTTCATACAATTCCAGCATAAACAAGAACTTTCTTTAGTGTTTGTGTATTCCTTAGGCATGTATGTGCACTGTTGTAATGGCAAAACCTCAAAAGCAAAAATATGTCTAGTAGAGATGGTACTTTGAGGGTACAATTAACCCCTTTGAAGAACAGATATTTCTCTTTACTCAAAAATTACTTCTATTAAAGTACATACCAAGTCCTTTATTATTATTATTTTTATATGAAACCACCTCATTCATCTGCTACTATTAGGGTTTTAGCAGCTCTAGTTATGTAGGCATTGTTACTTTTCTATTTTTTCAAACTGGTTGATGAGATGTGAAAAACAGTTCAGCTTCAATCAATAGCTAAAATCCTCCCTTATAGTTAGTTCAGGGTTGTAGGTGGACCTTCTCTTTTGTCTAGTGTGGGTCTGTGATGACTAAACCACATGTTCTCACACCCACACACAACTTGAATTACAAGATTACTGTCCTGTGCAGCTGTAGTATATGTTAAAGATATTAAGGAATGCTTAATTCCCAGAAAAGCCAAGCTTCTCTAATTGATTAACTTACTCAACATTATACTAAGAACATTAACCTTTACCTTTGGTTTATTTATGCTTTTTTTAATGAATCTGATCCTGTGATCATAATGTACGCATGAATTACATGAATGTAGTCTGGAAGTACCTTAAACATAACTAAGCAGAGTACTAGCTCCCACCAACACTGCTAACTTTTATTTGCAATTCAGCACTTTGCTCTTTGTGCCATAGATGGTGTCAAATGGAGTTATGATATCAATAACTCAATTATTTTTATTCTACATAATCTAGGCTCACTACTTATTTCAGCTAAAACTAAAGGTGATAGGCTATGGAACCAAGGCTACCAGATAAAATCCATCTGAAACATAAACGTTTACATTATCCAAAATTTACATAATCCTGAAACTGCCTGTAAAACTATTTATTTAGTGTTTTTGCCTTTGCAAGCCTTCCCTGCACACAGGATGCATGCAGTTCCACCTCATGGGAGAAAGGAGGATATTGTGAGACATTACTAAGAATTCTCTTGCTGTACAAACCGAACATGCTAAAAAGAAAGCTGAAAGAGAGGTGAAGCCATTTATTTACTCGATGACAAACCCTCACTTATGGTCATAAGCTGTGGGTAGTGATTGAAATAGTACGATCTTGGATACAAGTGGTGAAAAGGGGATTCTTTTAAAGAGTGTCTGGACTGGGCTCTAGTAATATGGTAAGACGCTCTGTCATTAGGTAAGAACACAGAGAAGACTTCCTCCACGTTGAAAAGCTGAGCTGAGGTTGGTCAAGTGTCTCACTCGGATGCCTGCTGGATGCCTCTTACATGAGCTGTTCCAGTGGAAGGAGAACTGGAAGGACCGGAAAAGACCCAATATCATTTGGAGAGATTGCTCTCTCTCTCTCTCTCTCCCTCTCTCACTTGGCTTGGGAATGCATCAGTGGATGGAAGGATGGATGGATGGATTTATTCTATACTTGCAATATTTATGTTCCACTGACTACGGAAATTTAATGTCTCTCTCTGTTTTATTAGATAGAGACGTGGCCTTTAACCTGAAATTACAAGATTTTTGGAAAGACTGCAGTTGCTAGAACAAATATTTGGAGGTTCCCTGCAACTAATACTGCTGCATCCATCCATCCATCCATCCACACTCTTTTGTTTATTCAATTCATGGTCCTGGGGAAATATATTTAGATTTTTAAAAGACTTTTATACAATATAGTTTTATATGTTATTTTTATACATTTATTCTTAGTTTTAATTACAGTGTGCTTTTTAAAATAATATTTAATTTCAGAGTGAAACTATTCTTTTGTTTTTATGTTTCTATTATTGTAGTGTTTGTTTTGGGTTGTGAACTAATGTATTCTTCATCTGCAAGAGCCATCTGTCCCTGCTGTAGAGTTTAATTACTTTACAAACAGACACAATCTTTTACATCAAGGCAGTTCACAAGTCTTACTCAACAAGGCGAAGACATTGGTGATCGACATTAGTTCTAATGCATTCAGACTGTGGTCATGATTCCCTCAGGGATCTACTTTATTCATTTGCTTTTGTCTGTTTGGATTCTATGATACACATGCCTTGCCGTGCCCTCGGGAATAAGAGGTTGTTCAGAAAGATATTCCCCTCCTAAAGAGCCCAAAGGTGGAGTGGAGAGATGGACTGGTGAGCGGGAAAGAAAGGTTATTTCCTTGGACTGGTCAAGGATGTTAACAATCTGATGTCTCCAAGGTCAACAGCAGGTATTGATGATGAGGAGGCATTGAAGTCTAGATTTTAATTTGGAACGCTTCTATGAAACAGACTCGGCAGTTTCATGAAACATATTCACCCCGATGACATTGAAATGTCATTCCAGAAGGACTATTATATTAAACCATTATTAAATGGGTTTGCCTCCTGCACATGACTTCAGCTACAAAAGGCACCGTAGAGATGAAAAATGTTCAACTTGAACATAAAAGCAACCATGCAGTCTGTGACTTTTTGAGCCTAATGTCTGCAGCTCATCTGATGGGATTACACCTCAGGAATGGGAAAAAAAAAAGTCTCTGCTCCTGGACTTGCATCATTCCTCACATCAGATGCCCTTTTCTTAGTGCAGTGAGAGAGATAGCAAAGGATTCTGACAGAAGAAGTTAAAGGGGAGAGATAGGAGAATGATAGAGTAAGAAGGATGTATAGGAAGGAGGAGAAAGAGTGGATATGGAAAATGACAATATAATATGATTTGATTTGTGGGCCAGAATGGATTCTCAGTGCCCAATTTCAGAGAGGAGAGGCAGAAAAGAGCGAGGGAGGGTGAAGAAGACAGTGGGTGGAGGAGGTGGGTGGAGTGTGAACAGTAGGGCCATGGAGTTCATTTAGCAACGGCATCGTGAGATGGCTTGACAGCTGCTGGTGGAGGCATTAGGCCGCTCACTTTAGTCCAATTTTGCTCTTTTTTCCCCCTGTAGCCCTCTCTGTCTCTAATAGCTGTCTTTGTCAGACCTCTACCGTCCATCACTGCTATGTATGTGGTTGCTATATATTTTAGTGGCTGAGCTGAATCATAATAATTACCAAAAAAAGCAAATTCATAAAAGAGCTGTAGGCACCAGGGTACTTTGGCACCTTAAATTAGGAAATTCTACTTCCTTAAAGATTGTAGCTCATAAAGTTTGGTACCAAAGTGAGACGTCACATCTGCCATTGGAGAAACATGACAGCTGCTGTCAAGAAATGACTGACAGAGAAATTACAAATCAGTTCTGACAAATTTGATATCCATCATCCATTCTGGAATTAGAAAATCAGCTGTTACTAAATAATTTCAGGGGGGAAAAAATCAAGGAGACTCACTCTTTAAAAAAAAAAATGTATAAAAAGAATTGTCATTCAGTGTTAATGAGTCTAATGTTACAAATATTCATTTGTAATATAAAAAGGAATTTATCAAAAGAGAAACAGCTTGTATTATTTTTAATATACTGGCACATCTATTATAGTAATCATCATACTGCAGAATATGGAATGAAACTGTGGTCTAAATCAAGGTGAATCCATTTGCAGTCTACACTTGAACAGCATGACAGTGGTTTTTGCTAGCAGCTAAGAAACAGCCATAATTGCTTCTTTCAAGGACCTGAAACCTCTCAGAGAAGAGCAAAACAACATTACCTTTTAACAAATGTATCTGTCTCATTCAGTTTCCAACCATGTTTCTCTTTTTCTCAGTTTTTGGTTGAAAGAGCATTAGTGATGTAAGAAATGGAGTAATATTTCTTGGAATACTGAACACTTCATTGGTATAAAAATGACAAAATACACTGTACATAGTAAGTTTATAGGAAACACATACAATCCCTTCCTTGCAGAGGAGTGAATAAGTGATACCCTTGTAAACAAACCAATGATACATACCCTTACAACATATATTTTAAGATAAGGTATTGTTGACAGTGTTTAGTTAACAATGGTGTGTCATTCAAATATGCATGACTTTGCTTTTTTACAGAATTTTAAAAAAAGAAGCTGCAAAAAGATATTTTCAAGTATACTGTTATCTTCAGCTGGTATCACGTGTCTTTAAGCTTTAGCCATTGATTCCATTTAAACTGAGATAGCTGATCAAACTAAAAATGGCAAGAGAAAGACCAGCTTTAAAGGTACAGTCAGTAGTTTTTGATAAATATGTACTAATGAATGTATAAGTAATTTTCAAGAGGAAGGTCAACAATAATGTTGCCCATGACTGTAAATACTCTTTGAATGACCAAGTTACACCTTAGGCTGGTCTGTTATTCTGTGTTTTATAAAGAATTCATTATGCATCCTTGTAGTCCTGAAATTGTCATTCAGATTTCAATAGCACCTACACATGTATACAGTGTAGCATAGAGCTTTTCTATTTATAGAGACATGATAGTGAATGAATGTGACTGAGATTCTGCATATACTTGTATCTGTATCTGTCTTTATCATCCCCGACTAGACCGTAAAGGTACACTTCATTTCATATATTTATATTCCTGGACTATTTCAAGAGTGGTTAGCTCAAAAAAAGCAGTGTCAAAGATTAAGACTGAGACCAAACTGCATTGGGTCATCCTAATCAACATTTGTATGGTAGCCGCTCGGTATGCTGTTGCTGCTGTAAAAAAAACAAACAAACAAACAAAAACACATTTTTCTTGGGGGCAGAAAAAAGGTCATGAAATGTTAACATCCTACATATGTGTGCATGCATACCACCTCCGCATTGCATGCTCCACACAAGGCTGTTTCGTCCTACATGCCAGTACATGTTCATTTATGTTGTGAGAGTATAGTAAAGTGCCTCTCTGTGCCGACAGACAGTGTTGTTCTACTTTGATGTAAAAAGGGGTCGTGTCTGGCAGAGGGAGAAGCTATTATGGCTCCTTTATGGATTATGAGGCAGAAGAGTGACCCTTGTCTCAAGGTGAACATCAGTAGCTGCCCTTGTCACAGTCACAACACTGCTCCCCATTACGTTATAGTCAGTGGCCCTGGCAGCATGTCATTGCAAACAATATTGTTCTTAACAAGATATTTTGTGTTGTGATGTTGCTTTCAAATCGTATTTTTCCTAAACCAGGGTAAAAATTATAGCAAATGTTATTTTGATTTTCTCCTGATATAGATACATGATTAAATAACCAAGACTGACTATGCTAAAAAATTACAAAAAATTATTTGGCACATATGCTTTAGGAAAATCAATAAATGCATTGTAGAAAATTAGCATAGAAAATATTATCTATGATGTGAGTATGCAAGATTGTGATTTAAGTCTACCTGTATTTTTATATATTTATTTATTTATTTATTTGGGGGGGGGCAGTCTACAAAGTACTAAAAACATTAAAACTGTACCTCAGTAAAACAACATGTCATCACTGGTCATATCCATGTTTCCTCCAATTGGCTGGTTGCTGTAAAATTAGCATTACTCTAGTCCACTGGCATTTCCCTTGCCCCACCCCCTCTCGACACACCCCAGAAAACACCCCTGCAAGATTCAAAGTCCCAAAATAAAATAAAAAAATCTCAAACCAAATCTAAAGTGTAAAGTTAGAGTTTTGGGGAGAACACAACAGAAAGACAAAATGAAAAACAGATGCCACAACAAAGAAGTGAAATGCAAAACAAGACACAGGAAATGACAAAGTAAGATTAGAAATAAATAACAAAGAAAGGAGCACAGAAACATGAATGTACTTAACAGAGTGGAAAACAAAGGAGGATGAAATTGATGAGGGAACAGCAATGAGGGAACCGAATACATGCACAGAAAAAAACTCCAGGTGGCACTCAAGCACCTGCCTGTCTAGCTTACGGGCACGTGTCCTGGCCTCTCTTTCAACTTTCGCTCCCTTCACATCCAGGTACACTTGTCGTTCAAGTGTCCTGAGAAGCTGCCTCACTCATTGATCTGCTTTTATTGGTGACAGGCAGGTGACAATATTGTTGCCCTACAGTTGCCCATGTTTGTCACCGTTTTAAAAGCAGATAGAATTGGGTGATCATTAGTATATGCAAATATTTGGATGTCAGAAACATTAGTCTTCGACCTATGCGTCCAGAGTCATGCATGACAATTTGCACAGAATTTCCATAAATCTTACACATTTTTCCACATTTTCATTGCTTATCGGCCTAGTCATGAACACTCACTGTGCTAGATGACAACAAAGTCCACACATCCACTTACATCCCTACTTGTCTGGAACTTAGGGATTGTCCTGGCATATAACTCAAATGAAAGACATCTTATTGTGTCAGAGTTTGTGCACAAGTCCACATTAAATAAGAAGGAGCATGTCATGTGTGTGTCTGACCTGCTGCAGAGGAAAAAGCAGAGACAGCCAGAGTGGATGGAGTCAGTTTGTGCGTGATGTCCTTACTAGGTTAACTCATTTGCACACTACCTGACTGAAATATTACCACACATTCATTTAAAGATTACAAGTGCAAAACCTAAGTGTGAGCATAAAGTCAGCTCCCAGTGTCAGTCACTTTATTATCCATATTTTTTTCCTTAAATATTGTACATTGTTTTATTAAAGATTAGCCATTAATTGCCATGTCCAATATTAATATTGTATTTGTACATTGCAGCACGATACTAAGAAGAAGTTCAGAAATGGAAAGAAAGGGAATTAGGCAGCCCAGGATAGCAGCTCTCTTCTGTCCTGGATCAGGCCATCCAGTAGTAACAAGGATGAGGTTGATGTATTTTCACCTGATCAACAGCAATACTGACTGCAAAAGACCATCATCTGTTTGAATTCATAATTTTGTACGAATGTGCTTATTAATGTGTTGATTTTTAACCTGACATCTGCATGACTATATGGGTGCTGAAATGACAAAATCAGTAAGTATGCAAGTAAGTATAAGCGGTTCTACTGTGTGTAACTTTTTTTTTAACAAATACTGTGCAAAAGTCTGAATTTAACTTTAATTTCCTTATTCTTGGAAATTGCGAAAAAGGTGAGGCAATTTATAGAAACATGGAAATATATGAAGAAATACAGTTTATGAGGCAAAACAGAGATTGTGCAGCTTGAAAGTCAACATTTCAATGTTTACCCAATATTAGAAGTTGTCTGCTTTTTGTTCAGTTCTCTGTCAGTATTATCCCACGCTGCTTCAGTAATGTTAAGGGGCTCTTGGGATTCCACTCAATGACTAACAATTTTTCACTGTGTTTTTCTATCCAGGTATGTTGTTCGTCATTGGCAGTGTGTTTGGGATCATTGCCATGCTGAAAACTTAAGCCTTTGCCAATCAGACACTTTCCAGATGGTTTTGCATGGTGGATCAAAATCTGATGGTACTTTTCTGCATTGATAATTTAATCAATTTTGGCATCCACACCACCGGATGAAATGCAGTCCCAAAACATGACTGAGCCTCCACCACCATCTGTTTTAGAGATAGCTATAGATACTCAGTGTTGTGCCTCTCACCTGACCTTACATCCAAATTTGGATTAATCACTCCATAACACTTAATAATGATTTTAGGAGCAGTTCTTGTATAATGTAGCATATCATAGCCTGTTTTTCCTGTTTACCTTTCTTAAGAATTATTTCTTGACAGGCACCTTTTCACTGAGAACTCCACCTGGCCTGTTTTAAGGATACAATGCACACCACGCTGGGTTTTTGGCGAATAGCTCCTTAGGAATGACTTCCTGGTGCAAAAATACTATTTTAATCCTGTAAACTATGTCGTCTTTGTAATTTTTCCCAAATTCAACTAAAGAAATGGGGAAAAAAAATTGCGACAGGGTCTTAGTAACAAAGTGCTTCATCTTTTGAGTTAGGTGCCTTTTTTATCCTTGAATGTTTCATAGGTCAGTACTAAGTGGTTTGACAAGAAAAAAAACACACTCCTGAAAATGGTCAGGTACAAGTACTGGACTGAAATCAAGTGAAAAAGCAGCCAGCGCCCAAAGAAAACTGGAGAACTATTACTCAAGAGGCTACTTTAAAAAATAGTGTAAAGCATAAAGCACACTTACAGACCTTTACGTATGTTCCCCTTCTTGTTTTGCTTACATGGTTACCGAGGGAAATAATAAACAGTAACTAAAGTGATAGCATAACCAGGACTGTAAACTGAGTAAATCAAAATCAAAACCTCAACAATCAGTAAAACTAAAAACAACAAAAACCCTACATAGATAGATGTGGATTCTGCACCTTACAGACAGAGTGTTGACTTTTTTTCCCATTAAAGAAACATTGTTGAGGCTCAGGGTTGTCATGTGCATGCAAACACACCTATACACACTCATTAGATTTAATTAGCTGAACTTCGAAGACCTCCATGATCTGGAGAATATCCTTCCCTAAGTAGAGATAATAATTAGTACAAATATTGTGTGAGCCCTTGTTTTTACTTATATTTAAAAGAGTGCAGATATGGAGTCTTTGTATACAAAGGACTGCACAAGTTCACAAAAAAACATTCTCAGTGTTATTTTTATTTAATAATATACGGTTTAGATTATTTTTTTCTTCTTAACAGATTTCTGCAAACATTCTGATTAATTTTAACAAATCAAACCCCAAACAAACAAAAAACAGTGAATGTTAAAACTAGACCTAATCTTGCGACTTTAATTTGCATACCATGTGCAAAACACAGGGCTTTAATAGCAAAAGTAAATGTGGGAAAACCCCTCCCTTTTCACTGCTGGTCTCTTGTGGACCCCCTGTTTGTGGTTGTTATAATAAAGAAAGTCTCTATCGTACAAGTAAAATAAACTAGCATCAATTATCAACACCTTCAGTGTAGTTAAATACCTTTTAAACAACATGTGAAAATAATACATCTTTCTAATGATACTCTGTATAAAACATCTGATTAAAGATGACATTAAATCAATAGTTTTTCTTTCCCTCTCACTGTTTTTAATTAACAGGTTCATACGTATTCAAGTTTATTAAATACTGTCTTTATGTTAGAAGTCAATGGAACTACAGACATGCATCCTATAGGTGTCCTTTAGTGCCCTCTAAATCAGGGGTCTCAAACTTGCGGCCCACGTCACCCCTACATGCAGCCCATATATTGACGTGAAGAAATAATAATGCAATTTGGCCCTTGAAGTTACTTTTTTTTGTTAGGAAGGATTTGTTTGTTGCTGAGTGCAATGTTAAAATAAGTTCTTTAAAAAGCAAAAAAATATTTAATATTAAGACAATATGAGCAGAGAGTACAAACATGTTGAGGGATTGGCTGTGTTAGTTCAGTGAGAGAATTATTTGTACACATTAGTTGTCTTTACACTTATGTCTGCAGTTTTATTTTGTTAAATACAAACAAAATTATAGCAGAAGTGCTGCCACATGTCTGGCCAGAAAGTGAGTACCAGTTAGTTTATTTGGTAGTTCGACGAAAGGCTTCAGTTAGTTAATGTCACAATCAGCAGAAGCTGACTGTGTGGAGTGAGGGAGGGTACCCAAATGCAGACATGCAAGAACAAAACTTAATCTTAACAGAAAACGAGCCGTTTATTAAGGCTGGGAAAATATTACAAAACAAAAGCAGATGCGAAACTAAACAATAACCTAAACTGGGAAAACCAGAAAGAAAACATGACACATCCTAAACATGAAGAAAAAAAAAACCTTAAACATGGCTACCTGGCATGAATACAAGGAAACCTGGGAACATGATGTGGCAGGATAACAGACGATGTGACGAAGCGTGAATGACACAAACAGACTCAAAGCACACAGCAGGTGATCAGGGGAAGTGAACACACATGGAGAAACAGCTGACACCAATGAACATAACGACATCACAGAGGAAGAGTAAAACTAAACACATCGAACCTGGAAACACAAGACCTCTTCAAAATAAAACAGGAAACATAATGAGACGCAGACATGACAGCATGAACTTGACAATATAAGACACACAGACATGAAACACATGAAGGGTGAGGGGGACTCAAGACGCTGGATGAAAAGACCCAGGATCGTTAAGAGTTGAAAAAAAATGTCCAAAGTGTCCAAATGCAAAGAACTAAGAATGAGATCCATTGCACTACAGCCATCAACAGATGTGCCATACCACAGATGCCTTATACAGTGCGTGTGTTTCGCTTTGTGCATGGTCATGTACATTTACAGGCAGAGTCAGCCAGCTTTTACAGCTGAAAGACAAATATATCAAATAGTGTTTTTTTAATTGATCTCTATTACTAGTTTTAAATTCTAACTATATTAGCATTCCACATATTTTTGCTGAACTTTCATGTGGGAATTGAAACTGAATGTCACGACACAAGCTTTTTATAATCTCCAGTAGAGTAGACGGTAAACTCTTGAAGAAAATGTGATTACTAAAATTTTATCTATCAGTTTCTCGACAGCTCAGTCTTACAGTGATGAATGTGGCATACATAAACATGTAGCCAAAGTCAAATCTCCAAACAAAAAGCTGCTGAGGATAAAGGATGAGTATAAATTCCTATAGGAAAATATCTTGCACAGATGAGTGGTGAGAATGAAAATTCCAATATTCATTATGAATCACATCCAAAGAAATACATAGAGCTGTTGTAGTTCGCAGCTGGAAAAGTATTAATAGTTAAAACAGCATGGATAAGGAAGCACCTGGGCATACTTTACTGTGAAACTATCTCAGAAAGTAAATCTACCATTGTGCTCCCCAATCTGGGAAGAGGATTCTCTAGGAGGAAAAATACATTTGAAATTTTGAACAGTATTTCATGAGACCAAACATCATCCCTTGTTTATTTCTATAAATATATATATATTTTATTTTTTATTTCTTTTTTTGCATGTACTGAGTCTTTGATCCTATAATTTAAAAATGATTAAAAAGCTGCTCTGCAGAGGATAGAAGCACAACATTGCGCATTTTGAAGTAGAAAATGCTTTCGTTTGCATATCCCACATTCATATGTGGCAAATAAAACAAAATAAACTCATAAGAGACTGCCTGATATATGCTTTACCTTGAGTGTTAAAGCATTAAATCGCTAATTACTAATAAAACTAGTTCTCAGCTGCAAAAAAATCTTAACTAATGGCTGACCCTATTGTTCATAACAATGACTGCTTTTATTGCTGCAGGGTAATTACTGAACCTGTGCAACTATGGTGATTATTCAGAGTTAAGTAGGAGCATTTCCTCATGGGTAGTCTGGTTTTAGTTGAGAAACTCCTTTTTTCTGTATCAGTTGCTACTTCAAGCCAATAAACTTTTTTTTTAATTTCATATCACTTATTAAGCCTTTTTATGATATTCTTTAGAGTCTTACCCCCAAAAAGTCATCTCAGCCTTTTCTGTCTTTCTTGGTAGATAATACCTTAGGTTATGTTTGTAAGTATTGAATGTTCTTCACAGAAGATAAGGGTATCAAAAACTAATAAACAGAAAGAGAAAAGTATGGACAAACTTTCTTCAGACAGAAACACTCGGTAACATCCAGGACATTTTGGTGTTGAGTTGAGATGAATTGAGGACTGAGGCACCTCACTGTGTCATATCTGGGTGCATACAAATAGGAAGTTCTTAAGACAGAGTTAGCTAGTCTGATTTCACAGTATTCAGTGAAAACATGAATAAAACTGTGCTCCTTGAATTATCTCCTTGCAAAGTCCGTTCCTTGCCTAATGGTTTATATTGAAAATATAAATCATGTCACAATCACTGGCTAGAAATTAATTTAAAGGTTAAACCTACACATTTTACATTTTTTTAGCTGTCTAAACATAGACTTGAGACACAAACATGAAGCAGGCAATCGCAAGTTGAGCTCATCACTGAAGAAAACTAGACATGTAACTATATGTCACAGTGAGTGTTCAATTACCATGTCCCATGTGGATTATGTCCCTTGGTGTCATTATGATGGAATGACATAATGCTCTTTAAGCCCATAAGCAACAGTTTTCCACATCAATCTAGGGAAACCACATCATCTTCAGTTTCTCACTGTGGGGCAGCCAGACATAATGCTTGATCAAGTTGTGATAGGATTGCTGATGAATCTGAACCATAAAATCTTTTAATGCCAACTCTGGATCTGGAACTTGATTACATGGTCCAAATGGTGTTCATCCAGTCAAAAGGCCAATGGTATTAGAAAATGGTGATGATATTGCAACCAGGCCGCTGAGTCAGTTCGTGTATTGTATGGGGATTTAATTTTTGTTCATTTGACCCTTTAGCAAAGAGTAACATTTAAGAATAAGAGAAAATGAAGTGCCTGAGGATATTAGACCATAGCCACTGGAACAAATAAAAAGTCAATACTCTGTACTCCCAAGGTAATATTTTATTGAACATCCCCAGGACTGGAAAGACACTTACTTGTTTTAATTACCAAAACCTTTTTTCGTCTTTAAGATGGATAGGTTTCAACACAGTAGTCAGTTTTTTGGTGGAATCCGACAGTGACTCTTGTATTTTGAGTAAAAAAAAATAAAAATGTATTTGAGTTCAGGTAGAGTGCACCTTTGTTCCAACTGCTATGTGACTCTGAATTTCAGTGCCTGGCATGATCTGCTCTGAGGCTTAGCCCATTCAAACAGTTCTAAAGCTGTGGACAGCAGGTTGTGTATCATTACTGAAAGAGGGGATCAAAACCTTTTCCATCCATGAACAGTTTCTGCTGCTGCTTATTATCCAAACATTAAAAAGAAGAAGAAGAATAGAATTAAAATTCAAAAGGAATTTAATAAAAATAATTTTGCAAAATTATGTTTTAGAAATAAATACATCATAAATAAATTTTGATTTGTAATTGTAGCCATGCGAGTACACAGTGCCAGTAGAAAATGCTTTATTATAAATGTTGCTATATTTCATTACTCCATTACTTTATATTATTATTGATTTTCTGATATTTTGTAGTATTTAGTATATGGAAACCTACACCAAAACATAGCTAACAGTCACAGGAGATCTTAGGGAGAGATCATAGCGGTTTTTGATGGCATGTGGAGAATGTACACAATAGTAGAGAGGTGGCTTTCCTGTTGTGGCTGATCACTGTATCATGTAAGACGTACAGCCGTTTGCTCGTGCTTGTCTAAATGTCAGATTCTCATGTTTTTCACTCTAACTTGCAGTGATTATAATTCTTTTTATAAAATGTTCTTCGCTGAATCATTTCAGTGAAAAACTTTTTCATGTTAGGTGGGAGAAAGCAGAAAGGTCTAACCTATCCTTTGGAAAAGCTTTCCTTTAACTTCTGCTCTCTTGAACAATGAGTTCAACAAGTTCACACATTATCTCTGGGGACTGTCAAAAGACAATCTGGGAAATGTCAAGAATCCTTCACTGAAAAAGTCAAGACAGGTTGTGTGGAAAAGCAGATACACCGAAAAAGAAAAAAAACTCATGAATTGACTCGCTACACAAATAAATTGAGAACCACATACTTCTGATGAAAAATCCCTCCAAACATTTCAAACCTACACAAAACATGTAGTACAATGTAACACTTCAAATATGCATCCAGCTTTCAGGCATATATTAAAGCAGTGTGATACAAAGCAGGTTGCAAATTGGATCAACAAAGGTTCCGCAGGTGAGCAGTGTACCATGAGATAAACATACAAAGCAGGATGAAAGGATTCGTGAAATAAGCCATAAAACAAACTGTCCACCTGTTCATTCCACCACATTAATGGGAAAGAACACCTGCATGAAAACGCGGTGTGGGGAACCTACTTCAGTGTAAAGTAAGACAAAAGTGTTATTTTGCTTTTGCTGGCAAAGGGCATTTCAAATTAAACAATAGGTTGTTAACAGGTTTTGAGAGCTCAAGAGTGTGGTACTTGGAATTTAAGTGGGTAACAACTAAGCTGCAAAAAACATTTATTTTTCCACCGTGTTAATCTTATGCCAATAGCTCACAGGCCTGAATGAATTCATTTGCACAAGTACACATTATGCATGGTCACTTTATATTTTAAGAAATATCATCAAGAACATCGTGTAAAAGGTGGTCACCATGTAATTACAGAAATTAGCTTCCTTTTAGTTAATGCCAAGTGGCAAACAATTTAAAAAATAACACTTTAACACATGCTCATACCACCTTAGAAATTGCACAAAGTTTTTTTTTTTTTCTTTCAATTAGGCCGATGTGTGTGCTTACTCTGTCTCTTACTGGCTGCAGGAAAAAAAGAAGTAGTTAAGAAAGGGGGGCCAGAGACTTGAATGCAAATTGAAATCCCCAAACAGAGGCAGTTCTGTGTCTCCGCTGCCACACTTAACCTGAATTGTTTCTCTCTGTACGGTTCGGAGGACATTAGTCCTGCGCAGAAAACTGAGGATAAAATGTACCCTTGATTGTAAACACTGACAATAGTTAAGAATGATAGAGTGGGCTGTGTTTTTATACTGTCTCTGCATTATATGTTTATTAGTCTGCCTCAAATCGAGCCATAGAAAACTGGTCAAATCCCTCTCTAGCATATCAAAGATTTTTTACTTGCCACTTTTATAGTGTTACTTCAGCCTTTACAGAAACAGTCAAAAAGTCTAATTTTCTCTCTTTTTAGTTGTCAGGCATAAGGAATGGCTCAGTACCCAGTTGTTTGAGATATGAGGTCACTGTCGCAACACACTGCAAGTCTTCAACTCTACTTTATCACATTTTTAAAAGAATAGGTTGAAGCAGCTCCTGCAAGACTACTGTAAGATAGATGCATTGTGAGGGACCTTTACTTTTGCTATTATTACAGCATTAATGCAGTGTAGATGTCAAGAGCTGGATTTATCACTGCAGTATAAATGCAATATAGATGAAGAAGCTGAGACCTCTGCAATGGTTACACCATAGCCTATTAATCCAATATATATGCTGCAGAATAAGGAACTTTTATCATGGCTCACTGCAGGTGCAGACATAATTAAGCAATTATGCAAGGTTTGTTTGTGTTTTAATGTTTGTCATTCTTTCGGTTTTGCATGTGATACTCATCTAGAAGCTCCAGAGAGACAGAAGTGGTGATATCGTCAACACAATCAACGGTCATGATCTTAAAAACTATGAGAATAAGGCCCAAGTAGACATGTTCCTTTAAAATCCACTAACATCAAAATCTTTGACCCAGGTCTAATGCTCATCTAAGTGTCATAAACCATTTTCATTCTCTAAATGAAAGGAAGGGAAATGATTGATCTTTTCTACATAATCCTGATCACCACAATCATTAGTAATAATAAAATGCTAATAATGTATCATATGTCCTCAAGAGAAACTCATTTGTCAAACATTCATTTGAATATGACAAGAATCTCTGCGTGCATTCCTCTAACACTTTGCAGTGACAGAGATTATCATTTACTATGGCATTACCTTAGGGGGATAAAAAAGAATTTCCTACTGGAAATACTGGAAATAAAATATAACATAATTTGTTGGACATAGATAAGTAATATGAGATATTGCATTTGTAGTCCATTTAATAATGATAATAATGATAATAATAATAATAATAATAATAATAATAAGATGTACATGGCCTAATATTTTAATAAGCTGGTAATTTGGTCGCTGAAGTTTTTGATGTTTTTGACAGCTGTGCCTTTACCATATATATGTAATCATGTTACAGTTACAGCTATGTTGTTATTTGCTTTACAGGATGGGCAGATTTATAGGAAAGAAAAACATGAAACGTACAAGAAAGCTATGGTAAAATGTAAACTGGTCACAACAGAATCAACTACATTATACTGCTAACACAACATGACAAGTATTTGCTGAGTTCACGCTGACATCAGCACAGGAGCCAGAGCCTGATCTTCAACAGGTCACAGAGGTAATGATGAGCAGTCAGGCTTGCAGTAGCCTCCATTTCTACCTCTACACGTTTCTACAGCATAACTGCAAAGGTGGTCTCTTTGAAGTCTCTTTGGGTTAGCTTTCACATTTGCTTTGTTTTTTGGCATATGCATGTTCTCATTAGTGTTGGCCTTTGACTGTAATTTAACGAAACATTATTATTATTACGATGCATTTCTGGTAGTGCTGTCAAACACTGAACATGAAAAAACAAAAACAGCTGCTAAAATTTTCTCAAACCATAAGAGACCATGAAAGACGCTGTTTTTGAATCCACCAGGTTACAAGTAAGTAATACCAACACTCGGTGCATGTGGTTTACCAATTCATACCAAAGAGAAAATGTCAGGTGCAGCAACTAAAGTCCATGTCAGAGTCTACCATAGGACCCAGTCGCTGGTTTTCCATTTTCAACCACTCGCTGAAAATGAACAGCAGCTACAGGATATATATTGCTCCTCCTGATGTCGTCTGCTGGCTGGATGTACATCCATGTTATCTAGTACCTCCTATAAATTTCAATTATCTACCTCGTAAGATAAGATCACAAACACCCACACGCCCACATGTCAGTGTAGCAATACACATCCAGAACAGGAGGCAACAAAAAATGCAGCAATAAAATAATCCTGTCCTTGAATCTAATCTCTGCCGCCTCAACTGTAGACAAACTCCACTCCAGTGTAATTAGAGCTGATTTAGCATGATTTACACGCTATGGGCAAGATAAAATAAACATGATTAGGTTAGACAAATACTGAGGTCGATATTTCTGAAGGCTTGAAAATTAATAATACATTTTGTATGATAAACACTTGCACTGTGGGCTCTAAGCTTAGAATGCTAAACAGGTTGCTATGTCAGCCAAGGATCTGGAGCCCCCTGCCGTTATTCGACGTCTTTGTTAATTGTTAAAAAATATGTCACTTTAAAGCATGTGTTATCTGTAGAAAAACTGCATGGGGTCCTTTTAAAATGAAATATTAATGATTTTCTCAAAGACTGTGTCACTTTTCCTCTACTGTGCCTATTCTACAGCTGCACATGTCTGCGGTTTGTTCCCTCAAATGCAAACAGCCGTACGTATAAAGAAGAATAAGTGCAGACATCACAGCCAAACGCTAATTTTGTAACACAGGATGCATGCCAGATGCAGTCTCCAAAGCTTAATGATGCAAAATATGTTCTGCAATTTTTTAGTAATCTTGAAGATCTGGGACATGCAGTGTTTACGGTGATTTCCACCTGAGAAGGACTGGAACCTGAGAGAGAGAGAAAATAATGTCCTGCTCATTGTGAGCTCCTTATCGCAAGCACTCAGCAGTGTCATCCTCTAAAATTAGCTTGTGCTGTCTGAGCACTATCTGGTGTAGATAAAATAAGGAGGGGGGGATCAGTTATGCCGCATTATTAATCTTGAGATGTGAAGGGAAAGAAACAGAGAAAAAGAATGGAAAGGGTAAAGGATTGGTGTGTATGTGTGTGTGTTGGGGGGGCGGTGGGGTAGGGTGTAAGGAAAGGACAAGATAACTTTCCTTTGAACTCCTTTTACAACCTGAAGTTCCTGGGGAAAAAAGGAAAAGCATTTATCTAAATGAGGTTGCCACTCTCACCTGGCACAGCCACAGATATAGGTGGGTGGAGAGTCTGCCACTGACTTGAGGTAAAGAAAAGTCAAGGAGATAACTGTTCCCTCTAGGCTGGCGGGAAATCACTGCAAAGAGAGACACACATATGTACAGTGCTGCATTCGATGACACAGTCACACCAATTCCCCAAAACATGACTGCCTCTTTTTTTTCCATTTATTTATTTATTTATTTTCTGCCCCGCAGAGATTTTTTTGGATGGCTCCACTGCACACAATCCCTTCTCTTCTTAGGTCGCCTCTACATTGCAGCTCTATATCTGTTCCTGAGGTCAAAATTCAATTACACTACAGTATAAACGTCTCAGTTCAGTATAGTGTTTATTTTGCGATAAGCCACAGCCGTGAAAAGTTGATGTGTGGTTGTATTATACCTTGACTAATAGCTTTAGGTCTGAGAATCCACTGTGGCTCTCTTTCTAACACTGCACCTCTTATATAAGGCATTTATATCATTTGATATTTTGGTCATTCAGTAAATAGCTACTTATCCAGAGCAGCTGTACAGGAAATGGCTTCAAATGAGGCTGACTCAACAGACACCTAAGAGCATATATCCACGCACAGTCAATTACTGATGCATATGCATTTGTCTTCCCACTGAAAAGCATTTGCATGTGTGGTTAGGGCAAAATAAACCATGTGGGTTTTCTGACGAAGATACACAAAACAGTAAGAATTTATATTTATGTATGCGTTGCGTATGTTTATGTGTGTGAAACTTAGAGTATCGTCTTTGCCAAAGAGGTGAATATTTCAAGCTTGTGAGCAATGTGTAGAAGTGCCATTAAAAAAAGAGGAGAAATCTTGCATCTGGAAATCTGAGCATGCAAAAAAGAAGAACGCCTGCATTGCACTTCATTCACCAGTGATGAAAATGCAACCATGCTCTAGCAGGGTGGTCCAGGACAGAAGAGGTTTTTCAAGATACAGCTGTTATGAAAAATGAATGACTGTTTGCAACAAACACAGTGGCTCCTGAATCATTCATGGGTCATGTAATGGAAAAATATGACAGAACGAATGACAAAGAGAACCCTTTACCCAACAAACATCCATGGAATAACAAGATTCAGGGAATAGATGTAAATATGTACCGGCATATCCTTTGGTTCACAATGTTTTCGTACATGTCACAGGTAAATATTCATAGATATATATCCAGTAAAATGCTCTAAGTCGACGCATATCATCTTGTCTATATGTCGTCACCCACTGTGAAATATCTTAATCCCAGGCTAAATGTGTAAAACAGAAATATGACACGTTAATATTTCGGGAATTGTGTCTAACAGACAGAGGAGATTGGAAAATGATGCAAAATGCAGTGTTAATGTTCTTTGTATAATTGGGATTGTGTTTTTCATCGCACTATAATCACTGCCAGTGTTGTTTATACTGTCACTAATAAACATAGATATACTAATATAAAACTATATTCTTCACAAATAATCACACATGCTCTACTCAGTGGCTTAGTCTGCTGGATCTGCACTGTTGTTGTTATCAGTTGTTTGGTGGATCACCTAAATCCAAAAGGATTACTGCACTATATACGGCATTGCTGTTATATTTATCAAGTTTCTATACGTTGTTCACATCATTTTCTTTTGTCTTCAAAGACAAAAGAAAATGAAAATACACATGATTGAACAGAAATAACATAGCCATCACACAGATAACTTTGCCTCTAACTTTCTTTAAAGCAAGTCAGTGAAATGGTTCAGTGCATAAACCTTGGCCAAAAAGAAATTGCTTTCTTGTTCAGAAAGTGAGAGAATATAATTCAACTGACCAAAACCCTAAATGCAAGAGATTAGATCACCATAAAGATCCCAGCCTCAAAGAGATGAACACTACCCTGCCAACAGGAGGGCACAGAAAAGCCTGAGATCTGTCTAAATCTCTCTCTCAATTATCACAGCAAAAATGCTACAGGAGGATTCAAGGTCCTTCAATGATAAATATGTCAGGATGGGAATAGCTCAAGTCACCACGACCAATGAATGTGAGTTGAATTTTATGTGTGACATTGGTGCGGGAACATTCAGCAAGCGACTATCAAAGTCATGTGGGTACATTAAAGCAAGTGCAACTTCAAGTACAACACAGCCTCAGTTAAAGTGCAACAGGACAGAGTCAGACGTGGAATACCAGCTGATGTTTTTCTGTGTTCAATTTCTGGAGTGTGGGTTTTCTATTTCTGTAGTCAGACATATGTCACATTACATCATACTGAGCTATTTTCTGTGTGGCAACACAGCACACATTACATTTCAGAGAATCTACAAATAAACATTTTTGCTATGAGGAAATTTAGCTGGAGTTACTTTCCTGACACAAAAACCAGCCAAAAGAAAGAAACAGAAGAGAATTTTTTAAATCCTGCCTCCAGAGGCAGTGCTACACAAATACAGACATTTATTTGTGATGCAGAAATCCCCCAGCTGACAGCATGGACACCTTTAAAATGCATGGAAATGAATGGCCTTTATTCTGCTGTTGTATGGTAAACATCATTACAAGCTAGATGGCACCATGTTGATTAGCTGTTTTGGATCTCCTGGTTATGCCAAGCATGTGAACAGCCTCACATAAACCCTTCATACATCACACATAAGTATTTAAACTCTTGTGCCACATTAGATCTCTGCAATGTATGGCAGTTCACGGTGCATGACAGATACCAGCTAAGTTTTCCTATTAGCATATTCATCATTAATTACATTTAGTGACATCATATCATTACAGGCAAACATAATTTTAGCAACCAGAGGTCTAATTACCCAATGTCAATGTGCGTGGTTGTTAAGATGAATGTTAACTTCAGTCTTGAGAAATTATTGCTGCTGAGGTTAATAAAATGGGCTCCAACTTGCACTGTCAACTGCTAAAAAAAAAAATTTAATTGAAGAAATCAGCAGAGGACAAACCTTTAATGGATGTTTAAGGGAAATTTGGTTATTTGCTTTCAAAGAGAATCAATACCTCTAAGGTATTTCACACCTATACTTTGTTTACCCTGGTCCTGATCAGTTAATAAGTTTGTAAACTTGTAGCTTTTTCCATGGTTTGGTTTGTTTTGACAGAAAGTTTTCACCAAGCAAGCCAAACTGCATAATTACAAACCACATGAGATTGTTCAGTCCACTCATTGGCCAGAGGTGTCTGGGGTCAGAGCAACAAAAGTAAATGCAGAAAAAAGGTGCTTTGTTCTGGACCAGTGGAGATAATTGAGAATTTAAGTTCATTTTAGGGCTAGCTGCTAGCCCGCACAGACCTTTGTACATCTATAAGCTTCCCACATTGAGAGAACAAAGCATACGTAGCTACGCAATGTTCTTTTAGCTCCAAGTTGTAACGCGCAGGTGGTAGTTAGTTCGGATCACATTTATTTAAATGAACTCCTCTGGTGTTCATTTGAAACTGTACCTCCTCCGAGACCACCTCCTCCAACGCGTTTCCGTGAGGTTGTTAAGATCTGCACCCAAGTGCAATTAATGTGTTCATACCTGCGCAAATGAACTGCGACAACTGTGAAAAGGAACTAGGATTCGATTTAAATGGACTAAAAACAGCAGTTGCAAAAACACCCTTAAAATATCTGTGCATTAATTAAGTACTTTAACCCTAGAACAATTAACTTACCAAAAAACCAAACCAAGAAGAAACAGACCAGGTCTCACAGTGTTCTATTGGTACACAAAGTCAGGGTGACAATTCCTGTATTAAAGATAAACCACCAAGGATATTTTGGCAAACAGACTGGAGAAACAGGGATTAAACCACCAACTTTTAACTAGAAGATAACCTGTTCCAACCACAGCTAAGATCTCTCAATACTCCTTTGATCCTTGAGACCTTCACTTAAGACCCACATTTTAATTTATGCTTATTTCCTTTGTGTTTTTGTTTTTATTTAAATCATTAACAAACTAAAGCATTAAAATTACTTACTTAGTGATGTATAGGACCATACAGAAAATCTTGTATTGTGACATAATATCTAACTGTGCTACTTCCACTGTCACGCAGCTCTGATTTCATTTGAGATGCATTTCGGTCGCTGATAAAATATTGGTATATTTCATAACAGCATTTTTCACGCATCCCCAAACACACATTCAGACATGTGATAAAGGAAGAGTCTGAACCTGCGCACCTGCAGTGAGTATGGTTTGAATTCACTTGTCCCTTTTGACAGAAGGGTCACTGCAAATCATTGCAAAGTTGTTCAGACCGATCACCTTTATTTTGTCACGTGTCTTTCATGACCGGAGCGGTCTATTTCATGTGACAAAGCCCAAATCCATAGGTCACAGTGTGTCACTTCATGGCTTAATGACCCTGAACACAATGTTCATCATGGCCATTGCAAAGGTGGGTAGAACTTTCACAAGTATGGCCCTCTATTTGTTCAGTGAAGTTCTAAACTTGTAGACCCAATATCAAGGAGCTTTGAAGCTGTTCTCACATCATTCTCTGGTGGTTTGACACATTTCTCCCTCTAATTTGTTACATTTCAACATTAGTTATACATATATATACTGATACAACACACAAGACTGTTATCAAGCTAAAGCTAAGCGAGGGGTTTGACATCTACTGCTGCAGCAAAAAAAAATATGCAGCTGTATCATGTTGGACTTTGTTTATATCTCATTTCAAGTCCAAGGTGGCTTATTCCTTTTAGTAGCAGTCGGAGAAAATCAATAGGTAGAATAATGATGCTGTTGTCTGTACTGCCTCCACGCCTTTATGTTCACTGTCATCAATTTAAGCAGCCTTTAGACCTCAAACCGGGTTTTTATTCATTTTCGCTTATTTATTTCCAACCACTGCTGGTATATGGGGACATGTGCGTAGTATGTGGGCTGTAAGTATGTGTGCGTGTGAGCTGGAAGAAGCAAGAACATGAAGGAGACACTATTAGAAAATTAGAGAGGAGGAGGAAAAGAGAGAGGAGGTGTGAGTGAGAGAGGTGGCAAGAGATCAGAGAAGAAGGTAAGCGTCTTTTGAGGTGAGATTTTCTGACAGGCCTGCTCAGCATGCTACACAACTACAAGCGGGAACAAAATTCAAGATGGCTTTGGTTGAAGAGGTAGGCCAGTGGTCCTCTTGCTCACCACCCTGCATAATGATGGGAAAAGAGGAAATGTTCTTACTCTGAGCCGGAGATAAAAGGATTTGTAAGGGTATGTAAGTACAGAAGAGGAGTCGAGAGAGCGATCAATAATTAATTTACTTTCAACAGTCAAGGGCAATTAACACGCTTTTTTGCCCATTACCCGCCTAAAAGGACCGACGCTGTGGCTCTAGCCCCTAATCTCGCTGACCATTGTCACAATCGAGGATTACACAGCTAACAAATCGATGTACACACATTGGAAATCACAGGCACTTCCCTAAATGCTGGAGATTTGGATTAGAGGCAGTTTTGTATACTTACAAATATAGACCATGCCAGATTTGTTGCATTAACCTTTGTCCCGAAGAAGATAGCGAGCGAGCTTTTGTTTGTTTCGCAAACAATATCACGCCCCAGTTATCCATCACAAAAAAGCAAATGCTTCAAATGAAGTGGCATATCAGTATCTGATTTAACCTAACATATTTCAAGCAGAAAAGGATGGGTCAGTACAGCGTGATCAAATATCCAGCACTGTACAAAAATTTAGAGCTATCTTTAAACTGTTCTAGGAAAATTGGTAATAAGTGCAGATCTATATATCTACCAGTACATCTGTATAAGTATATAAGGCAAAACCAAAGGCTGTACACTACTAATAAACTTAAAAGTCATAAATATGTTATGACCACCTTTATTCTACAACAGAGTCTGAACTCTATAGCTTTCTTGTAATTCCTTTAATTAGTCTTTGGGAATAATTCTCTGGGCTTCTTGAAGTACATTCCACGGCTTTTCTTTGGATGTTGGCTGCCTGACAAGATCCCCAACACCACTGACTGAATACAAACCATGACAGAGCCACCACTGTGCAGATGGCTGGAGGCACTCACTGATGTACCTCTCTTCTGACCTCCTCCATACAAACTAACCACAATTTGAACAAACTTCAAATTTGGATTCATCACTTCAGAAGACCTTTTGCAACTAATTTCCAGTCCAGTTCTTGTGTAACTTGGCATATCTCGGCCCTTTTTCCTTTTTCTTCCCTAAGAACCGCTTCTTGACAGCCACCTTTCCACTGAGACCATTTCTGATGAGGCTTCAGTGAACAGTAGATGGATCAAGGTTCAGATGCATCTCTCAGCTCCTGTGTCACACCTTCACTGTTCACTGTTCATTTGCTGTTGATAGTTTTTTTTGGTTAATCCTGCCACTGCTTTTTTTCTCCTCCGGTTTCCTCAAAATTTTAAAATCATTGTACGCCATGCTGAGATATACCAAGTTCATTGGGAATCACCCTGTTGGTGCAAAAATAGCATTTTATATTTGTGTTCTCTTTGAGGTTTTCAGCTAAAGAAATGGGAACAAGTGATGCGTTTTTGTGACAGTTGAATAAGGTAAGTGTTAAATGGTTCGACAAACAAAAATACATTGCTTTGAAACCATCAGGTTACAAATGCTACATGGAAAATGAGTGGCAAAGGCATGTCCAAAGGAATATATATACATAAATATATATGTATATGTTTCTGTTTTTTAAACAGGCACTATGTCTGACTTGAAAGTGTTTCAGTTGTGTCCCAAATATTAGTGATCTGTTATCATCATCACAAGCTCTTGCAACCAGTGAATGATTTCCCAGATAGAGATCTCCAATCCACTCACTCCACTGCGTTCATCAGCATTTCTTATAGGGAATATGTTGCCAGGGAAACACCATTTAGCCACGATGAGCTGACCGCAGAGTTGAGATCAAACTCTGCATAAGAAGCAGCAGCTCATCCTGCCACGATATTACCTGATGTAAATGTGTTGCAGATAAAAATAAATAAAGAAACAAAAACTAGGTCATAAAACCAAACCTGTCCACAGAAGGAAGCTAAGAGATGGATGATACCCAAAGCTTTGGGGAACGAATTTAACATAGATTTGATTCTGGAGTTGTGACACTAGTGATTACTGCTGAAGCTCATTTAGCTAAATAACTGTCAAACTGAATATATGTACAAAAACTGACGAAAGGGAATAAGTGCTTTTTTAAAAGAGCTAGTTGCCCTCTGTGTTACACACAAACACATTACTGTTTCACCAACTGGGTCAGTGCATAAAACTGCCAGAAGCAGGTAGGAGTTTGTTGTTTTGCTCAAGGTCAAATCAGCATGGATGGGAGCATTGCTTATAATGTGGAAAAGACTTTGTTTACTTTTCCTGTATAATAAAGACCTGAGGATTATTTTCCCTAACTACTTTTTATCCATTTTACATAGGTTAATTCCTTCCCTCGGAGACTCTAATCAGATAGTGTTACTGCTTATTACTAGGTTTTGCACAGTGAAAGACTTTTCCAGCAGACATGCAAAAATCAGTGCTATCACATTTCAACACAGTTTCTAATTTGTGTCAAGAAGAAAATACAAAGCAAGACAAAAACCAACTGAATGGATTTAAAAAAGAAGTTCTGGTGGACCAAATTTGGTGATCTGAATAGAAAATTAAAGTTGATTCCTAAAATTAAGGATGATTTGCGATTCTTTTGAAATGATTAAAATCTTTAAGAAAGGGTTCAGAGGATTAATAAAAGAGCCTTTGATTAGTCAGAATCCATGTTTTTTGACTGCTGATGTTTTCAAGGGTGACTCATAGTATTTTTCACTTCACTCTTCACAAGTAAGTGATTTTTATTTCTCTTTATTTCTCTGCGGCATGATGTTTGTCAGCAGCCTGCTGATTCTAGTACTGCTTTTTTGTTCAGGGCACGAATGCAATTTAAATCAATACAACAACGCCTGGGAAAGCTGTGGTAACAGAACTAGTCCTCTGACCAAAAAAGGAATTGTTCATTTATAATTTCAGGTATGGGGTATAAGAATGATGGTAAAGCCTTTAATTCTGCTATTTATTTGGATTTTTGTTGATCCAGAAGGAAGTCATGAGGTTTCAGATCAGTAATATATTTACTTCACATTACATTGTGTTGCATTGTAAATCCCATGTTTTGCCATCTCCATTTGTTGTTGTTTTTTACCATTTTTAGTATATTTCCATTGTTCAAATAATTAGATGGATTTTCATGTCACTTTGAGTTCAAGAAATTCATAAAAAGCTAAAGTTCACTTTGTTTGCTTTGCTTATTGGCATATAAGCTATTGTCTGCATGCAGATTACATCAACTGTAGCTGCTGAGGACAATCATACTGTATTCTAGCACTGCAAGTCAGTGAACTGCTAAATAAATTAGCTTACTGTGGCTGTTCACTTCATTGAGTAATGCCATTTTGCAAGCACAGATACACATGATCTATCCTTCTGCTGAAGGGTACAGGCAGCTTATTATTAACATTAGTGTTAGCCATTTTGCAGTCTGTTCACAGAAAAGGCTGAGAAATATGTGACAGAACGTGACATTTTTTTCCCCTTGTTCTAACACATTAGGGTAATGTCTAAAAATATTCAGACTCTGTGATCAGCTGCTGATGTACTGTTGTTACACGAAGAATAATGAAACTACTGTAGCAGACATTTTTGCTTTGGAAAGAGTAACAATCGAGTGGCACAGTGATCAGTATTTGAATGAAAATGGATCATTTGAATAATCCTGCTTGTACTTCCACAAGTTGATTTGTGTTTGGGTAGTAAAATACCTTCTCCATACTTGGAAACAGTTCTGTTTGAAGCAGTTATGAGCGAAACTAGTTTGTGCTGGTGTTAGCCCCACAGCCTTTCTCTTTGCAACAATTTAAGATATATATAAATTATTTATATTACTGCTTTAAAAAACGTTTCTGCGTTACTGAATTAATTAAGGGCAAAGGATGAAAAACAGAGAATGCATAAGCACCGTTCACAGGTATAGCAAACAGACACATATACATTTACCTTTGTGTGACGTGATGTGCGTAATGTGAAATTATAATATTAAAACTTTTTTTATGTGACAAACTCTAAATTTTGACGTAAACAGTGTCCTGAAAAAGTATTCGCCCCCTTCTTGATTTTGTAATTTTTCCATGCTCAAAAATGCTCCAATGCTGCTTGAGGAGCAAAACAAAGCTTAAAACAACTACCCAAAGAAGAGTGGGTCACAATTCTACCACACGAACTGTGGCCAGTTATTCTAAATGCTTGATTGTAGTTCTTGCTGCCAAGGGTGGCACAACCTGTTATTAGGTTTAGGGGTAATTACTTTTCCACATAGGGTAATAATAGGTTTGGATTCTGTCTTAATAAATTAAATAATCATTTAAAAACTGCATTTTCTAATTAGTTTGTATTTACTTACTTTGTCTAATATTAAAATGTATGTGTGTCAAAATGCAAAAAAAAAAGGAAGGGGACAAATACTTATAATATACTGCAGTCAACTCAAATATTTCCCTTTTTTATCAATGCCGGGGGCTTAATATATGTCTCTCATGTACTACTTCTAAGACAGAAACACCAAGCAGCCTGCATGTGAGTCTGATCTGAAAGCACAGGACCTGAGTCTTATGCAGTCAGAACTCCAGGGCTTGTGCATTTGTGTGTAATTGTACACACTTATATGTGTGTGCGTGATATGAAGCCCTCTATATACTACTTGGCAAATGAGTGGATCCCTCCCTCTGGTTCACACAGAAAGATGACAAGATTATTATTGACTCTAGGACTCTGTCAGCAGCACCATGGATAATAACCTACCTACTGAGACTAGCTCAGAGTCCTCAAAAGCAGCCGCTGGTGAGGTACAGTGAACGAGTAGTTCAGTGACACATCTGTCATGAAACACAGAGGGAATCAGCACCTCCTGCAGATGCAAGGAACTATCTGCAACCTTTTATGCTGCAGCTTCATCCAACGTGGTGTCATGTCACTGTGTTTATAGCTGCACTTGTGCATATGAGGTGGGCTGGTGAACAGGAGGCTGACAGTTGCCTAAAGCAACTAGGGGTGGGGGGGCAGGGGGAGTTGGGGTTTCTTGGTTGGGGGGATATATAAATAAATAAGGCACCCAGCTGCTATTTACAGATATCTTCTTTCCCTGGTGTGTGCAACAGAGACTCACTCAGTGGAATCCCAATTTCATTTACCAAAACATTTATGGGGGATTCAAGAGTGAAAGCTGAAGTCAAGTGTGTAGCTATACTGCCTCCTGGTGGACAGTTTAGTAAACGACAAGAACATTTCTGCCTTACTCACATGGCAACATAACTGCTCATCATCAATAATTACACTCATAGCAACAATGAGATGATAGATAGATAGATAGATAGATAGATAGATAGATAGATAGATAGATAACATTAACTTATGATGATAAGCAGGAAGTGATTATTGATTATTAGTATTTAGGTATTTAATAGCTTATCTCCAAATATTTTTCTTGAATGACATGAATAATATTTCCAGCATTTTCTAACAATGATAACAGGATACTCAAAATTTAAAAATACAAATCGAAAAAAAGAAGGGAAATATATGTTATCCTTACTCCTGTTTAATTTGCACCTGATTTTCATGGGAAGCACATTAATGTTGTGACTGTCAATTTTAGGTGTCAGATCAGATTAGCAATTCCATCTGTCAAGGCATCAGAGACATGAAATCCACAGACCTCAGGTGTCAGCTGTGTAAACAAGAGGAGCACAAGAGGTGCTAATCAGCTAAAAAGGCATATGAAGAAAAGCAGGTTGCATAAACTCGTACTAAATATGCTAACAGATGATCATGATGCAGCATCGGGCATCTTATTTGCTTTGAAATGATCCAAATAAAGGAAAGGCAGACATCCTGGTAACAACAGATATATAATAATAAGTTAAAAACAACATGACATGTTTGATAAAATAAAGAAATATAGCTTTTTCGAGATACTTTATTGGATGCTGTATCATAGTTTTGCCTGTCCAAAGAGACAATTAAATCCCATCCATCCATCCATCCAATCCCTGCTGGCACTGAGTCAGAGGCAGTGACACTGGGTGTGGTAAACTCACAATTTATTCACAAGTCTATCACAGGCAAACATTATAACCAAGACAGCATTCACATCCACACCTACAGAATCAACAGTCACTGTAACATATGTGTCTTTGGATTGTGTGATGGAGACGCAGCAAGCAAAGAAAGACACACCTTTATACAATAAAGAGGAAAATGATCTCACTGATCAGTCATACAAGAACAGCATCTGAGAAGAAGGAATCATTTGAAGGAAGTCAAAATGGTTCATTGATATACAGAGTTTGAGTAATAAACTATTCTGCGATTAAAATCTGATGAAGCTACATTGCAGAGTGGAGTCTAATGATGGTAGGAAATAGGACAGGACTGCCGGAGTCAAAATGCTGGTGGTGTCAGAGATGAAGCAGGTGAAGGAAGATCTCTGGGTGGGTTGCACTAATGAGAGTCTTAAGAATGACAGAAGAGCACAGAGATTTAAAGCACACAGAAGAGAGGTGGACTGACTTGCAGAAGGTGGGGAAGAAATTGATTGGATCAGACAACAAGTCTGACAGTGTGGGGAAGCGGAAGTGATGTAAAGAATAGATTAGCAGCCTGAACACCCAGGAATCCAGGCAGATGAATGAATACAGATTCTTTTTATTGAACATACACATAAGCTCCATTTAGTGGCAGTTATATTGATTAGTACTTATGATAACTGCAGCATTACAATAAAGAGTGGGATATTAGTAAATTGAGCAGTCTTTTGGTATAGTTGCAAAGGCTGGCATTGCTATCTGAAACTGTCCAAGTTTGGGAAATGCAGTTGGATATCATTTAAACTAATGCATAGTCAGCTATAAAACTTTTGACACAATGTCTTGTGACAAGATCTTCAACCCATCCACCATTTTCTTTCAAAACTACACAATAAAACCAGAGCTTATTGTGGCACACTCACAGCTTGCCATGAGTATAAGAATGGAGTTTACAATAGTTTAATATATTGGAAATAAATTGCAATGGCTTGGTAACAGTGGGGAGAAAGAACTTCCTTTAAAGAAGAAACTTCAGGTAGAATCTGACTCAAGGAGTAGCAGCCATGTAGTGCAACTGGTTGAAGTTTGAGGGGATTGTCAGGTGACTATGCTATTCCTATAGTTAGCTAAGGAAGAAAGCAGACAAAAAATTGATATGGTATGAAAACAAATAGGACATGAAAAGAGGGACGTGGAGAACTGCTCAGTGTATCATAGGAGGTCCGCCAGACGCTTGAGCCTGTAACATCACAAGAAATGATTCAAGTTCCAACCCTAATTATAAGCTTTATCAAAAAGGGACATTTTAAGTCTAATCTTAAAAGTAGAGAGGGTGTCTGTCTCCCAAATGGGGATAATGAGGTAATATGAACTCTTTAAGATATGACGGGACCTAATCATTCAGCACTTTGTATGTGAAGATGATTTTAAATTCCATTCTGGATTAAAATTGAAGCCACTGAAGCTAATACTGGAGAAGAGATATCTATTTTTTGAGTCCCTTGTCAGAACTCTTGCTGCAAGGAGTTTTTAGGACAACCTGACAGTATGAAATTACTGTGTGTGTCCACCCTGGAAGTAAATCCATGCACTAGTTTTTTCAGTGTCAGTCAAATACAAAAAGTATTTTGTCAGCCCTGCACAGACTTGGAGAAAGCAGTGGTAGTAGTAGTTTGTTTAGTGTGTAAGCTAAAGGACATAACCTGGTCCAAAATGGCAGTACTGGAGTAGCAGTAGAGTCCAAGGTGACACCATCCAAAGGTTGAGGTATGAGGTCAGACACTGTGATTTATGGGGCCATATGTATTTTTGTCTGCATTGCAAATAAATGAAATATAAAGGCTGTAGAACAAGCTAACCACTAATTGCAGTGTTAGCAGTTTGATACCCTGCCCCTTTCATGTGCTCAAGTACCAGTGAGCAAGACCATGATCCTGCAGTTTCTCCCAGTGGTGAGCAGCATTCATGGCAGCTCTGTTACTATTGGTGTAAGCATGTGAATAAGTGGAAAAGAAGCATAATGTCAAGGGCTTTGTACAACACAGCTAACATTTAAAAGTGCTATGTAACTGCAGAACATTTACAATTCACTCTGGTCTGCATTAAAGCAGAGATTTAATGTGTTCAATTATCTTCACTTGTTCAACATCAGCAAATAATGTTTTGAATATCTACCAGGGAGCAAAATGAAAATGCTCCAAAGCTTTCAACAAGGAATACTTTTGGTGAGGTAAAGCTTTTCCTTATAACCTCGAGAGACTTTTCTGTAGCTCTCTTCTAATTTCCTCCAAGTTGTCACGTGTGAAAACGTGACCTGATAGATTGTGTCAATTACAAGGATGTTTATTTCAAATGGACAGGAGGGGCTAAGCCGCTGTTGCTCTAAAGTAACAGTCAACTGATGTCATAGATTACTTAAAACCCCCTTAAACTGCAATTTGCGCAGCCTAATAAAGGCACGGACCATAAATTAGTGATGCAGCAGCTCCCACTGAAACCGCTTAATCTTCCCTCAATATACTGTAGTTATAAAGCCAGCAAAACAAAATTGGAACACAAACCCTACAATGCTAGAGAAAGAAACAAGGGGAACTTTATGATGATCATCACTTACAGCTGCTTCCTGTAAACCTTTAATTATTGAAGAACAAAATATCAAACCTTGTTTTTACAATGTCTTATCCTAATGCTAGGATACTGAGAGTCTGAGGATCTCAGAGAAGTCATGTGATTTTTATTTTTTAAATGGTGAACAGGGTATCACAGGATCAAAAAAACAAAAACAACAACAAAAAAAAAAACCCTCATTCAACACACCAATTAAGACTGAAAGCATTTTAGCAGTGTCTCTCTTAAAAAATTAGCACAATTCTCTCCTCACTGAATGAACGCCATGCCAAACAAAGAACGTCATGAAGCAGCAAAGTTAAGTTCGGACACAAGAATCAAACCTTTTTCCTGAAATCTCAGTTGCTTTCATAATAGACATTTGCAGTGCAGAAAAAAAGTAACTTCTCCTAACCCACCGTTGCGTGCTTTGGTAGAGGCTTTAAAACATTTTCTGACAAGTTATGGAAGACACTATGTTGACAAAAAAAAAGACACTGTACAAGTTTATTTACATTTCCGCTCTGTACATTTAGAAATATCAGGCAGGGTTTTACATTAAAGGCACAGTTTCATCCAACAATATTTATTTTGTCACAAAAATGTGGAATGGAAAAAACTGTTTGCATTGTTTAAGAAAGCTTTATGTTCTGGAAACAAATACCCTGCAAAAACGTGAACAGCCTGGCTGTTCAGTTCAAGAAACAAAGGCTGTATAACACGCATGTTTTGGAAAACACATGCACCGAACACATGCTTTGGCCAAAGAAAATAAATTTTATCCATCATGGAACATTGATGTTGATCTCAATACAGAGATGTGAAGTTTGAACTCTTTAGACACTCACATGCCACCCCCTCCCAAAAAAGAAAATTAAAAATATGTATTGCACATCATGCTTGGGTGGCGTTTCAAAAAAGCACCAACAACGTGACTTGACACCCAAAGTGGGTCAATGGCAACAATGTCAGTATTGCCTTGCTTCTACAGTGAGTAGCCTCTGATGTCAACGCATTACTTGGATTTGTTTAATTTCAATTCCAATGTAAACATTTTAAATCCCTATGCTGTTACTGTAAATTTGCTATAGGAGTACAGTACCAGTTTATTAAACTACACATTTTTATTTTATATGCCTTTAATGTTGAGTACTTTAACAAAAATAGCTAAAAATACACCAAATCAACCTTTACCAAAGTATTCAGATGCAAATGGGAAAAAAAGAAAAAAAAAAAAGGCATCCTTATCACACCATCACCTTTAAGTGTCCCAAACATGTGATAAGTGACCAAAAACAAAAAAACAAAACAAAACAAAAAAAAGAAGCTATTTTATCCCTTTTCCCCAATGTTTTTCCAAAGATGGCAGTTACATTCAATTTAAAAAAAAATAAGATTAAAAAAATAATACAGAAAATCTATTTGGAAACACAGGAAGGCTTGGTTGATAATCCTCAGATCCTCAGGCAACAAACTTGTTCTTGGTTGTTGAGCCACTCTTTGTGGCCGTGTCTGCATGTGACTGGTAACCAATGATCACTTTTGGCGGAACGCCTAGCCTCTCTTTATACACACGCCTAAAGAAGCAAAAACATTTTACATAGTAGCTATGAGACAAAACTCAGCCATTTAATAAAAAACAAACAAACAAACAAAAAACAACTTTTGTTATATCTTCCTGTAACAGGCTTCTTACTCCAAGACTAATACTATATGATACTACAGAATTCTGAATCGTACTTCTCGACAGAAGAGAGAAAAAACAAAACAAACAAACAAACAAACAAACAAACAAACCGTGCACAACAGCATCTAATGTGCTCAGATTTTTTTTTCTCATCTATAATTGTGGCATTTCCAACTTACCCTATGTGTGTGATGGCCTCTTTATTTTCATAGTCTGTAGTCCATATAGCGATCTTATCGCCTTTGGCTCTAACATTAATGACAGCTCCACAAACATCGTCACTGTAGTCGTCAAAAGCTTCTCCAACAAGACACAGGAGCTGCAGGAAAATATCAATTTTTAAAAGACTTGTTATTGTGGACACATCTTTTTGTTTTAAATGCAGTTAGTACCTGAAAGGTTGTGTACTTAGCATTCACTGGCTTGTCACAGTTGTAGTTTGCTATTTAAAAAAAAGACTGCAAGGATTCTGCTACATGGAATTCATCCTTTTATCTACACCCGTTTACACTGTACATTCCTATTGTCATGTGTCAAAACATACACACCGTACAAGGCCAAAAGATGAGAAGAATGATGACTCTGTTAAAGCAACCAATAATACAAGAGGGCGCAACATACCGTCTCCAACCAGAACCGATCCAGGTCTGATTTACGTTGCTGCTTAGACAGAGTTATCAGCCAGCGGCCGCCTCGCCGGTTCCTTTCATCTTCCCACATGGGCTCAATCCCATCCTGCATTCAAACACAAGCCCACACCATATACATCACTGTTGCATACAAGTCATCAAGAAATTAATACATTAACAGACCACTAATGTATTAACTAAAGTCACATGAAGCTGAATTACTGAGACACTTGTATGCTCACAACTATCCCCATCTATGACAGCGGGGAGAAGAAGAAGAAGAAGAGAGAAAAAAAAAAAAAAAAAAAAAAAACCACACACACCACAACAACAACAACAACACACACACACACACCCCACAAACCAAAGCAACATACTCTATTGTGGGATTTTAAATTTTGGAAGGTTTTTCCATTGAAACAAAAGGCTGGATAAAGCATTTAAATAAACTGAAAAGCTGAAATAAACCAGTCAATGCACACGGACTATGCCATTTGTTAGCCTAACGCAGAAGATGCTCCTTTCCATTCTGATTATTTGATTGGTGGGGTCCACTTTCAGTGTTAACTAAAACAACTTTTGTGAACCAGAGAATAGGAAATGACAGAAAAATCTCATTTTACATGGGAATGCTGCAAGTACTGAAAGGTACAGAAAAGCACTTCTTACCTTAAATAAAGAGTAGTCACAGCCAGACATCAAGTTACTTGACAGCTGAATGTGATTGTATAATCTAAGAAAGAAAGCACTTTTTTAAAGAAAGAATTGTAATTTCATGCATCACCAGCAACCCACAGCTCGTCTTGGCACCAACACACACACAAAAAAAATAATTCCCATTTCACAGACTCAGCATATGACTGAAGGCTGCACAGGACAAACGTAAACATCAAACACTGTTAGTTAAGTTGTAGAGAGTCTATTCGGAGAACTGTGGTTTATGTTGTCAAATGTCATTTTTGTACTCTGCCGTTTTTGGTTTTGTTTTTTTCAACTGTGAGACTCATATTTTGTGACAAGCTGGATTTGGCAGTGTTAGGAAGGTTTAGTCTGTTGTGATGTCTGGAACAGAAGACAACACAAGAAATACTTTTACTTTCTTGGCATCTCTCGCTCTTTAAAAACAAACAAAAAACAAACAAACCAAAAAACCCAAAACAAAACAATCACAATAAGGCGTTAACTCTGCGACAAATAAAATTTACAGTGGTTCATAACTTCTAAGGGTCACCACTGGCCCAGAGACTACACTATAGGATCTATAGTTTAAGGATGGGCATGCCTTTTCCAAGCTTACTATAATGAGCATAGCATATGAATACATGCAACCTCTCCTCAACGAATAGGCCAATTTGAATTTCATTGAAACACACCAACACAAACAGGAATTACCATCAACATTTTTGCTCAAAAAACAAAAACAGAAACCCATCCATACTATAATTCTAGCTTTGCATTTAAGTATATGATATGGAGTGGCATGAACTCTACAAGTATCAAAAACTTACGCCCAGAAGTCCTCCACAGTGTCAAATTTGGAGATGAGACGAAGGTTGGCTTGCCATGTTTTGCTTTTGTCATTCTTGAAAAACCAAAGAGCCCACCTGAAAATAACAAAAACAAAAAACAAAAACAAACCAAAAAAAAAAACA
This sequence comes from Oreochromis niloticus, assembly GCF_001858045.2. Classification (NCBI taxonomy): domain Eukaryota; kingdom Metazoa; phylum Chordata; class Actinopteri; order Cichliformes; family Cichlidae; genus Oreochromis; species Oreochromis niloticus. The sequence continues at coordinate 13,629,540 of NC_031966.2, read as the reverse complement.
GATTCTTTACTACAGAGTACGACCGCATAGTGTCTACATTTGTCAGGTTGGTAGTGAAGAAAAATTTGCAATACAAGTATGTTCTTGCTCAAACTTTTACCACCTCAAACATACTATATAACAACAGCAAAATTCATTTAAGAGGGAGACTCACACTACTGGAATATAACAGTTTAATTGTCTTCAGTATTTTTGCAACTGTTATAATCAGAATCAGACATGAATGTTATAAGAGCTTCATTTTGGCCAGCAGGTCTGGGGCTACAGCTGATTTATACTTCTACAAGAAAAGACAGACGTGGATAAATGCTTACCTGTTTTGTAATGGATGTTTGATGTAAGTTTCAGGATTCACAACCTTCTGAACAGCTGTTTCACATTTCTCAGTTTCACCATTTGCAGGAACTGAATTTGACGCCTAGAAGAAAAAGAAGTGCAAGTTGTTTTGGTATTTTAATGATTATAACCAAGTGTGTGCACACTGTGTCTGAGAGGTTTAGTAATTAAACGTCTTATGATATTTTATCGTTTCAACCCATGCCTGTGAAAACATTAAGCCATCGTGTCTACATGTTTAGGGGCCTCTTTAGCTCTGTTAAGTGCTCCACCACCCCGTGGAACCATGCTGACGTAAAATGGCTTGAATCTACAGATTTATAGCAAACTTGAGAAAAGAAATCCGTTTTCTCAAAGGATAACATTTATTATAGTTTGCTACTTTAAATTGCATTATAGAGAAGATGTCTAGCTCCTTCTTAAACACATTTCCCCACACTGACCAGCATTTGGTTTCCAGCTAACGTTAGCTGGAACCCACAAGAGTCGTTACCGGTGTCCTCTCATTCATACAAGTATCCGAGTTCAACTCAAGGCACCGACCGGGGTATATACCCAGTCACACAGTATTAACCCGGCGTAAACGACACTTTAAAAACAGTTACTGTAAACGGTCTTACATGCAGTATTGCTGATATTAAGATTTTAAAAACAACTGGCTATAATTTACTATGCTAAGTTGCTTGGCTAGCGAGTTCTGTTACCTGTCAGAGGTAAAGTTTACAGGATTTCTCAGGCTCTCTATTACTTAGACTAAACTGTCGCCTAGTTGTCTTTTACCGCTGGTTAATTAAATACTCCATAAAAGTGCTGTTTGAAAGATAAAGAACCGCACATATCGGGCTTCGATAACCTATTCTGGCAAAGGAACTCACCACCAGTGCGGTCGCCATCTTCTGGAAATCACTTTGAGTTTTTCGCCGTGTGTTAAAATAGCTTGGATTGGGTCGTCTGGTACGTACAACACGCATGCGCAAGGAAATACGTACAAAATTAAATATTGGTTCAACGTGTGAGGGGAAAAAACGTCATCCTCCTTCAGGTTTGATAACGTGGACAAGGGTTAGTGGAAATAAAGAAACTCTGAAGTGATACGAACGCACTGGATTAACTGTATTCATAATAATTATTTACATTACGCGAAAACTGAGAATCATCTTATGGTTAAGACTGACTATTTCACTGCAGCAGTGGGAACTTGTCGATGTTTTTCTAAATAACAATATGATATAGACAATTATTCCCAAAATGTGTTGTTGCATTTACGTACATATATATATGTGTGTGTATTTGTTCTTGTATTTGCCAGTGTGCTACTATTCAACTATGTGTGCCTCTGACCCAAACAGCCAGTCAGTTTATACAGACCCTGATGGACATGACATTAGAATATCGCAAAGGCAATTTTTTCATTCATTTTGTACCTGTATAGAAAAAAGCATGACGTCCATTGTCCATTATATGATACACAAAAACTGGAAATATGTGTGAATGACCAGTGAGACCATATTGCATTATGTAAGCAGCATTCTTAATTATTAATTGATTCCAAAATATAACAAATATTGATGTGGTTATGTAAATTAATTATTAAATATTGCTATCTTGATATTAACCAACTAAATGTCACTGAAAGACACATGCAGTTGGCTGCTCAAGAGCAGCAGTGAAAAATAATGGCAAACTATTCAAATGCAACCAACAGAAAAGCAGAAACCTTTGGTGTTAAAGAGGTTTTAATTGAAATGGTTCAGACAAACATATCTTACTGTTAGTAAAAAACATCTAACAGTCAAAAGTATGCTATCAAAACAAGTGCTGAGAAATAAGTGCTTTAACTATGGCAGGAGACTCTTTAAAGGCTGGATGTGAAGGATTTTTCTTTCAGGCACTTCAGAAAGTCAACACTGTGCGGATACTGCAATGAGAAGGGGGAAAAAAAGAAAGTTAGGCTAAGGATGCAAAGCACTGCAGTTCAACACAAAATACATTCACTACAGAGCCACTTCTATAAATTGAATTCTAATGTGCACTGTTTTTCCACACCTCTTTCCAGCATGCATGAGGTCAAATCCCTCATTGATCTTCTCAAAGGGCAGTGTGTGGGTCACAAACTCATCCACCTTCAGCTTCTTACTCATGTAATCTTCCACCAGTTTAGGAACACTCTCCACACTCTTCCACCCTGAGGGAGAACAACAAAACCAGTTTTACAACTGCAAACACCAGTAAGGCATGACTGAACCATTTTACTGAAATTGTTGAGGCAAAGCACCAATTACCTAGATAAAAACAGATAAATAATAGGTCTTAATACAACTAAAAGAAGCTACAAAACTTAACATGCTGAATCTATGGGTTTAAAAACAGCATATGCATTCCAGTTTTCACATTAGCCAACAGCAATAAGGCTCATAAAATACCATTATAGATGATGTTTTCATTACAAAACAATTTGTCCTATCTGACTCCACTTAATAAAAGGTTATGCTTATACAAAAAAATACGCAAAATAAAGGAGAAAGCTGCAGCCAGACAATATTAAGCACTTTAAAATAAATTCTTTAACTCAGGCCGTTACCTCCAAAGGCTGTGCCTCTCCACACGCGACCTGTCACCAGCTGGAATGGTCTGGTGGAGATCTCCTGTCCAGCTCCAGCTACACCAATGATGACACTTTCACCCCAACCTTTGTGGCATGCCTCCAGAGCAGCTCTCTGACAACAAAAAAAACAAACAAAAATAAATAAATGTTTTTTTAAACTTACCTTGTACACTACTTACAAAGTTAAACCACAGTGCTACTGGGGCTGAGTCTCACCATAATTTGCACATTTCCAATGCACTCAAATGAGTAGTCCACACCCCCATCAGTCATCTCCACCAGAACCTCCTGGATTGGCTTGGTGTGGTCCTTTGGGTTTACAAATTCAGTGGCTCCAAACTCCTTGGCTTTTTCAAACTTATCAGGGTTGATGTCTACACCGATGATCCTGGTTGCTCCAGCAGCCTTGCAGCCCATTATAACGGCCAGGCCCACAGCTCCAAGGCCAAACACAGCACATGTGGAACCAGGTTCAACCTGAGTGAGCGTGAGGTAGAATACAAATGTGAAAGTTTAAGTGTTGTGCCTACATGATAAATAACCATATAAAAACAATAATCCAAGTATGAACTCTAAAATAGATTTGGCTTATGTATTGCTGTTCTCATCTTTTTTAAGTATGGGGGGAAAAAACGGGGGTTAAAAACACACAATAATTGAAACATGGATCTTAACTGTTGGCTCCTATATTATTTTTTCTGTAAAGACCTGAATACATAATTTAAATTGGAAGGACCTGCTAGCACATCTAAAACTATTTGTATGAAACTGCAAATTAAAAAAAAAAAAAAATCTATCATTATTTTCCTATTACTCTATAGGTGACACTGTAACAAACATGTAAAAAGACTGTAAATAGTCCAGTGATATCTAACCCCCTTTATTTAATGTTGTGCACGATGTCTCTGCAGATGAGCAGCGTCATGTCATACCCACCTTGGCAGTATTAAGAGCAGCACCATATCCTGTAGAAATGCCACATCCGAGAAGGCACACTTTATCCAGCGGAGCCTTCTCATTCACCTTGGCCAGAGAGATGTCAGCCACTACAGTGTACTCAGAAAAGGTGCTGGTCCCCATGAAGTGATACACTTGCTTTCCCTTGCAAGTAAAGCGTGATGTCTTATCAGGAAGCAGACCCTGACCCTGGGTTACTCTGCAGGGTGAAGGGGGAAGGAAATGTGCAAATTAGCATGATAAAATGTGCAAAGAAAACATAATAGGTTCTGACTGAGCTTTTGTTGCCTGTGGTGGGGCATCTTTCTTTAATGAAATTGTTATCACAAAAGCAGAGTTCACCACCTCAAGGTTACGTAAATAGGCCTTCATACATTACCTAATTTTCTGGCAAAGGTTAGTCTTGGGGTTTTTGCAGAATTTGCATTCACCACACTGAGGCACATACAATGGGATGACAGTATCACCTTAGAAAAAGAACAAGACAAAAAACAACCCACATGCAACAAATATTTATTCATAAGTATACCAAGAAGTAAAATATTAAAGTTTTAATGTTTTATTTGGCAGTTGTTTACCTGGCTTGAACTTGGTAACACCTTCACCAACACTTTCAACTGTTCCAGCACCCTCGTGTCCCAAGATGACAGGGAAAAGCCCCTCAGGGTCACTGCCACTCAGAGTGTAGGCATCTGTATGACACACGCCTGTAGCAAAGATCTGAAAGACACAGTGTCACTTAAAGTTCACGTCAGGCATGGCTGCTGGATGGAAGAGTGTAATATTAGTACTACTTTATTTAAAACATTATGTTGAATTGAACTTAAACCTTATTTATGAAAAAAAAAAATCCCTGACTAATTTAACGTGGTTTCAAACCTTAAAACCAAAAGCCTGAGGTTGATGCGGTTGAAAGAATAAAGAGCAAAACAAATCGTTTATTTTCCTGCTTATCAAATTACACTTTCATAGGACTCTTCTTTGTTTATGCACAGCTCTCTTAAGGACGCGGTCTGGACTTTTAGCGATTGCAACATCTTCATTCTTTTCTTTTCAGCCATTCTGTTGCAGTTTTGCTGGTGTGCTTGGGATCATTGTCCCGTTGCATGACCCAGTTTGCCAAGCTTTAGCTGTCAGATGGCCTCGCATTTGACTCTAGAACACTTTGTTATACAGAGGAGTTCAGGTCAACTCAGTAACTGCAGGGTACCCAGGTTCAGTGGCTACAAAAAAAAAAAGAAGAAAAAAAAAAGAAGAAAGAAATCCAAATGATCACCCCACCACCATGCTTGAAGGATGGTATGAGGTCCTTGTGCATATATATTGTGTTTGTTTTTCACCAGATGTGGTGATGTGTATTGTGACCTAACATCTTCACTCTGTTATCATCTCTCCAAAAGGAAATTGTTCCAGACGTCTTGTGCTTTATTCAGATACAACTTTGCTAACATAAGCTGTTCTGCTATGTTCTTTTTAGGGAGAAGAGGCTTTCTTCTAGGGCTCTAAAAAAAATGATACTCAGATACTTAAGGCTTCTTAAAGCCAAACACCCAGGTCTTTATGAGGAATTTTGTGAGGCTCCCATTTCAACCGCATTGAAATATGAATGAGAATTTAATATTAGCTGTTTTACAATTGGCAATTACCCGATAGCCACATTAGAAGCCTGCTATTATTCAGGTAGCAGCTAATAAAATGATAAGGTTAATGTGGGAGTTAGGCAGCAAATATCAGTCTTGCCCATCGGTAATGTTAATAGGCAGTGTTAATGCTATATATTTTTTTAAGTCTCAGAATGAAGCTGAGAAAAGTCTGTCAGCAACTACCCTGAAACAGTGGAAGCCTACCTCTATTTGATCAACAGCAAAAACATGGTAACCAGAAGCACAGGAAATAATTATAGATGTAGCTGAATACACTTACACAGACTAGTATTGTTCTGATCTTTATTTTATTTTTTTAAAGAAATACCTGTTAATATTAAAAGTTTTGTCAGTAATTTTTAAATGTTCTCCATCCTATCAAAAGTTTTGTCAGTATTGAGGTGACAAGTCTACTTTCATTTTACAATTCAATGTTATTTATACAGCGCCAAATCACAGCAACAGTTGTCCAGCTTCTTTTGTACCTTCATCAGCTTTAATATTTAACACTAACTGAGGCCTGTAGAGCCTGAGATGTAGTCTGACCTTGGGGTGAATTTGCTGGGGCATTCACTCCTGAGAAACTTCTAGCATTGTATAAATACTTCAGACCAGCAAAAGCCAAAAAAATCTGCTTTAATACAGGAAGTTACACTTACTGATGATCCTTTAATTAAGTGCATTTGATTAGCAGCTCCTGGCTGCTACTTACCATCTTAATTCCTATGGGAATAGTAAAGGTAGTTTTTCAAATGATTGCCAAATGAGTCCTATGAAAGCTCTTTATCACATGACTATAACAACACATCTCTGAAAATAATACACAAATACTGAATGAATCTAAAATGAACGTTTTGTTTTGTGTTTTTATTCAGTTGCAGTCAAGTCAGGCTTTAGATTTATGAACGAGTATGATGATCTAGGTTACCTTAATGCGAACTTCATGAGCCTTAGCTGGGGCTACCTCCACCTCTTCAATAGAAAGAGGTTTCCCTGGCTCCCAGGCAACGGCTGCCTTGCACTTGATTACCTGAAAGCAAAGGACAGTATTTTTCCATGTCAAGTGAGTAGCTGCAGCTGTGGGTTGGCTCCAGCTTTACAGTCCCTGTGGCAGATCGAGCTAGTTGCAACCAGCGTAGTTAGCCTTTGCACTCTGTCAAAGATTATGCTTCTCTAAGATTCTTCCTGATAATGTTTGCTTTAATAGTATTCAACCTACATAACTGTCCCAATAGCGCCATCAGTCTTGATGCTTTTTAAACCATGCCATCACTATTATCACTATGGCTTTTAAGTGCTGCAGCTACTTGCAAAGAACTGCCGCTGACCCACCAAAGATCCCTGTTAAGTAATCGAACAGTGATTCTTTGTACTTCATTCAGAGCAAATTAATGCGTGCATGCTAGCTTACAGAACTTTCCAGGTTTACAATAAACTTGAACGTTAAGGCAACTTTACGACTAATGCACAAACGGAAACAATGTTTGTTTATTTGTTTGTTTTTCATATATTTCTTACACAGTACTGAACAGTACTCACTTTACCAGCTGTCTCCATGCTCGTTGTTTCTAGAGAAGAAGAGAACGGGCCACTGAGCAGGCGTAAAGGAGTTAACCTTCGGACCAATCAGATACGAGAACGCCTAGCGTACGCATGACGCATTTGGGAGCAATGAAGAAAATAGGCCAAAAAAGGGCGCTTAAGAATTTCAAATAGCTGCGTGCTGCTGGTACTACTGCTGTTACTACTAATGATAATAATTTAAAAAACATTAAAAAAAATACTTGTGATTAAAAGATATTACTAAATGAAAACATTTAGTGTTTTTTTTACTAAATGAAACATTTTTTTAAACACTTTATCAGAAATAACTTCAGTCATTGCTGAATGTCATCATTGACAGTGGGGACTTTCGCATTTTGGATGCTGGAGAATATGTTATGTTTATCTTTAAAAACTTACTGATATATTTGTACAGTTGGAATAAGTACTAACCCTGAACTTGAACATCTTAGAACTTCATATGAAACTAGACAATTGTTAACAGCTCCAGTAAACATCAATAACAAATGATGTTCTTGACCAAAAATGCTTCAGGTGTCTTCAAAGAGTGAGAAGGATATCAATGCAATTTGTGTTTTGAATTCTGTTTTTATATTTAATTTTCACTCACTTATGGCAGTTAAGCAGCACCAGACATGCAGCTGAAACAATAAAAATTAATACTGTCTCACACACATCTAAAATTTAATTTGGAATAACAATTATGAGCTATCAAATTCACTTATGATAGACCTGTCATACAAATATTTAAAAAAAATGCAATGCCAAAATGCCAACCTTACACAGCTGATCTTCCTACCAGGCTCTAAATATACGACGTTTGACATTTCCTCACATCTGCTGTTTTCAGTCTGTATTCTGTGTTTAACCTCATATTTTCCTAATATCAGAATTTCCTTTTTAAAATCAGTCACTCTACTTCTAGAAGTCTTGTCCTTGTTTCTGATTGGTGAGATACTGCCAGCAGCACCTCTTTCATATAAATGATGTTGATGATGATGTTAGGATAAAAAAAACTGGGTAAGGAAAACATATCTTCGATATGTTGAAGCTTGTTTCAAAGTACAGCACGCTCTTCAAAGTCTCATTATAAATCTAAAAGTCAGAGTTACAAACCATTTGTTTCTGCACTATATGAATAATTACTTAGTAGTTGTTTTCAATTTAGCACCTTTATTATTCATTTTGCACATTTTTAAAATGTATTTATTTATTAGCACTGCTTTTAGTCCTTTTTAGGCTCAGTTGTGTAGGTTTGATTGATCCAGAACCCAGGGTTGATTGAATGCTGTCCAGTTGTTACTCTGTGTCATTTTCCACTTGGTCATCTGCAGGACTGAGAAACTCACAGGGTTTAATGCTGCAACTGTTCCTTGCAAACAGATGTTGTTTCTAGTATAGTGGTTTTTATCGTATAGGAGACTGGAGTTTGATTTCCTGTCAGGAAGGAAATTTTTGGTCATGAAAGTAACATGTTGGATTGCACATGGTGGGTAGTTCTTGAACCAGCTGAGTGTTTCGGGGGTTCCCCTCAGGGTCTGAGAAATAGATCAACACATTGTGCCCAGATGCAGGAAACAAGATTCACGCTGAACAAGCTGAGTTGGCTTTTGTAACATGTCAGACTCATATAACAAAGATATAAAAATGTGAGTTTCAGTTATTGATTTTTTACCTGCAAAAATCAGAAGGAAAGAATGATCCTACTACAGTGGGGGGGGAAACAACTAAGAAAACATCTTTCACTGACAAAAACTGCCAGTTAAACTAGCAGTGAGGACAAAGGGCCTCCTGAACCACTCAGATCTGCAGCACAGTGAGAGAAGCTGTATGCCACTGCCGCTCCGCTGCCCAGTCAGGAAGCTGTGGAGAGGGTGTCTGCTGTTGTCCATTATAGCTTTCATTTTTTCAATGTATCCCTCACAACCACAGTCTTAAGTGTCCAGCCTCCTGCCAAGCACAGAGTTGGCTTTTCCTACCAGCTGGTCCAGCCACTTGGTGTTTTGTCTGTATGCAGTAGTATAAGAGAGAGCACTGGCCACCACTGTGATAATCTCATCACACACAAAAGGACCTCAGCCTCCACAAGAAGAGCTGGCTCTGCACCTTTGCGTAGAGAGCATCGGTAATCAGGGACCAGTTGAACTTGTCATCCAGTGGGACACCCAGATATTTATAAAAGTGCACTACCTCAATGTGCTGCACAAGTATGGAGAAGCCAGATGGTCCAGCCTAGATCTCCTGAAACCCACCACAATCAGCTCCATCGTTTTACGTATATTATTTCCTTTTTAAAAGCATGCCAAAAAGAAATTGAAACACCATTAACACTACTGCACTACCATGTACGCTTTAGTTTCACATAACTTGTAGCATTAGTAAATACATAACTAATAAATTGTAGGAACACTGATATGATGACCTGTAAGAGACATTTCTAAAAGTCTTACAGGTGAGACTGAGCATTTCCAACAATGTACAAGAGCAAACCACAGACTAAGCCCATAACACATCAATGAATAAGACACATTTATGTTTTTGTCACTCAGTGCATTCAAAACAAGTCAAAAGAAGAACATGATAACGAGCACTTCCCCTTATGAGTTGCCCACTTCTGTCTTATAAAAACAACACTGACAGAACTGTCCCCAAGTCATCTCACAAGTCATCCAGTCCTACTCATGCAGGACAAGAGATACGTCTTCCTGCCATGACAAGGAGCCCAGTATGAGCACAAGGATTCTCTGGGCCTTGTTTTAAAGGGGGTTTGAAACAGAACCTGCACTGGTTAGTAACTTGAGTTAAATAGAGCATATTTTCATGTGACTCATAAGCAAGGAGATGCCCAAAGTTAGTAAAAACCTAGTTGTGCCTGTTTTGTTTTTTTTTCCTTTTGATTTCTATTGTGGATAAAACTGCTGAATGATAAAGAAACAGCCACACAATTACAGAGCACCTTTTTTTTTTTAATTGAGGCATTTGATAGCAATGGTAACTCTTTACGATATTACAAACTACCAATGTTTTCAGCTGAAAACAAGTCTGACATCCTGCACATGAAGAAATTTGGACATGGAGGTTTGTGAATATGTTCAAACACCATTCTTTTCACAAATATACAATAATCCCCACAAATGACTCAAAAAGGTTCCAGCTACAAGAATACATTTTAGATACAAATCTTGAAGATCCAGCAATCTTCCAAAACTGGTAAAAAAATAAAAAAAATAAAAATAGAATAAGAATATCAACTCTACAAATAGAGACGATGTTCATATGAGTCCAACAGGCCAGGATCTGACACAGATCATAGCCTTTTAGCTGCGAGAGTGAACATATTATGTGATCGTCACAATGAACCATCAGAGTCAGATCATCTCCCACCTATAAGAAAACAAAAGAACAACGAAGTTCAGATATTATAAACAAACCATGTTACACACCAGGGGAAATAACCATAACATTGTAAGACGATAGAAAACCTGCCAACCTCTGAATCCACGTCCACCACCGCCACCTCCTCTTCCTCTGAAGCCTCCTCCACCACGGCCTCCTCCTCCACCTCTGCCTCCTCCTCCACCTCTGCCTCCTCGAAAACCACCTGAGACAAAAAGAAAGTAAAATTAATCAAACTACTCTTGCATGCCATACTCTAAATATGCATTAGGCTTTATTTCCATGTTCAATCTACAAAAGTAAATACTGAGCAAAAACTGAGCATAATTCCTAGAGAAAAACAAAAACACAAATGTCTGTTTTGTTATCTATTCTAAACACTTAGCCAGAAGATTAAATTAAAATGAGAATGCCATCTTACCTCCACGACCACCACCCCTTCCTCCACCTCTACCCCCTCCTCTGCCTCCTCTTGGAGGCCCCTTTTCTCCTGGTGGCCTCGGGAGGAATCTCTGCAGTGGTAGTAGCTTCATTGGATCTATATAAAACTAAAAGCCAACATTTTGGTTAGAAATCTGAGGTATTAAATTAATCACTAGAAAACTTTGAGACATTTTTGGTACCTTTTGTAGTTTCTTGAATGAAGACGCCTTCATATTTTCAGAAAGTTTTACTGAGAAATACTGCAAAGATGGGTTAAGGAAGCAACAAGAACACTGACAATGTCAAACAGATCCCCACCACCAGTTCAATCAAAGGTTTGGAGAAAAACAAAGACAATAGAAAGGATACAAAGTCTCTGAGTTGGCCAAATATCTCATCCACCTTCCCAATCTGCTCCTTGTTTTCCAAGTACACTGGGGCATTGAAATAGGGAACCTTGTTTTCCTCTGTTGTGCACTTGCAGACAATGTCATCTTCACATGGATGCATGAACTCTCCCAGTGCTGTGAAGGGTGTGAAGACAATGAAACAGTTAAAGTTTAAGACGTGCAATACCATGACTGACAACCAATTTAAATTTCTGTCTGGTTATAATAAGTCAGCATATGCTTGACTGCTCTGCAGTTCACTTTATGGGCATCTAGCACAAGGTTTCTGTACGTCTGAAATTCTTTGGAGGCCAGGGGAATAAATGGGGGTTAAAGGAAGTGACCCAGAATATATGCTAAAACAGAAACTTTGAGGCACTAGAATATAAACATATAAAAACAAAAAGATCAAATAAGTTGGAAAAAAAATCTGTTTCTGAACAGCCCAATGAGTAGAAACACAGATACATCTTTAACAATATTACAATGTGGACTTAAAATATATTAGATGGCAACCTAACTCCTGGTACAGCATGTTATATTCACATTTTGTGGGATGATCATTAAATATATAAAAGATTGATCTTTTGTCTGTAATGCAGTTTGAATTTAAACACTTACATATTGCTCATTTTATTATTACTATTCTTACTACTACTACTACCACCACCACCACCACCACTACTATTATATTAATAATACTATTACTAATATTATTTAACATCTTTGAAATATAATTGTTTTCTGGTGTATTTAGGACAACTTGGAAACATGTAGTTAAAGTTAATTAACATGAACTGGATCTTGAATTCCTCATGTAGGTGACACACGGTGTATTAACTTCATACTCTTGTCACATAGAATATTTACTGAAGTTCTCCATTCACACACACCCAAAGGTCCACCGTTGTTTTAGAGTTGCCTGCTAACACTGACTGGAAATTTATGCTTCAGTGGGCAATAGTGTACATAGCAGACGCTGAGAAACCCTATAATGTAACCTACCCTGATAAACTGATATGCACCTACATAGAAATATAATTACATGTCACATCAACACTGCCACTACTACCATGATTGGCCTGTTGAATACCGTTGATTTCGCCTATGCATTTCTGGCTACTTTTTTGATGCAGTGCTAGAATTTATCAATGACAGAATAATAATATAAGGATCTGTTAAAGGAATAAAAACCATAATACGGACTCACAAATGGCAGCAAATTCCTAGAAGGAGATTGTCAAAACTATTGGAATGGACACTAGGGAAATGTACAAAGATGTGGAAATACTAGAGGAACAAATATAAAAATGACAAAGCAAAGAGTGGCAAGCCAGAAGGGGAAAAAAACTTTCTGGTATTTTGTTTGTTTCTATCGTGACTGGCACCACATGTAAACTGCCAGGACTCTACCACAAAAGTAATTAACATGGTAAATGCTGGCACGATAATGTCATCTTACATAGGTTACATGGCCTTTACATAGATTCAGGCAAGATGGTGTGTGTGGACATCTGCATGCCTGCCTTTCTTTTTTGTTGTTTGTTTGTTTGTTTTTTTGTGACTGCACAGACTAGTTCGTGGTGACTTTACAGTACAATGCACCAAGAAGAGCAACAGGACACAGGTCTTGTTTTCCATATCCTTGGGATAGTCTCCATCTTTGATGAGGACAAAATTGTCACAGCCTACCTACTCAGCCACACCACTTCCCCATAACTGTGTAATGGTAATATTACAGAGTCAGTTTTTTGGCAATATCAAGACGGTTTGCTTGCATCTCATTGTCTGAGAATTCACGCGAAGCTGTGGTAAAAGGTTAGCTTCACATGTGTATAAAGAAACACTCGGTTTAGCGTTTTGTGAGCTCTGGGCTTACCAACAACATACTCAGGAGGTCCATAATCTTGCTGTCTGTTAAAACCCCCTCTTCCACCACCCCGTCCAAATCCTCCACCACCCCGTCCAAATCCTCCACCACCTCTGCCTCCACCGAATCCTCCTCCACCTCGTCCAAATCCTCCACCACCTCGGTTGAAACCTCCACCTCTTCCACCACCTCGTCCTCCTCCTCTGAAAGACATTCTCCTCAAATGCACTGTAAATAAGAAATTATAAAAACACAAAGACGACACAGCTCACGTGAGTTCATGCTTGAAGCTAAACACTTATGAATGAATTAGCCTGCCCATGATTCGGGCAAACTATGCTGACTTGGAAGCTATTGCTTATGCTAGCTGAAGTGGTTAGCTTACGTTAGCACAACTCAGTTATTAAAAGTACGAAAATCCATCGGAGTTTTCTAACATAAACCAACACGATACGTAGTCGTTGAAAAAATATACACACCGAAAAAGTGCGCAACTCGGATTTTGCACAGATAAAGACAATTACTCACAAATTTGACCGACTGCCTAGACTTCAGACCGCTGTGCCAACTTCCATGCGACTACAACACGTGTGACCATAACGTGCCGTAAAGGCAAGGGGCGGTCTCGGAAAGTGTCGTAAATGCGCTGACAGAGCTAAACCATTGAAGAAAAACTAGAATTAGAAGAGGGCGCAACCTGTCTGCTGTTTGACTCGGTCAGTTCAACTTTACCCACTCAAATGTTGATATAATGTAACTCGAAGCTGTTTTGGTGACAAGTGCAGATTTAATTATTCCTTTATTTAAATTTTTTGTTCAAATACAGGCTGTTTTATATGAAGACATCATCTGCCAACAATGGCAACAGATGGAAAGGTAAGAAAAAAGTTGTTTTTAAGCTTTTTTTTTTCTTTTTTACTGTTTGTCTTATAAACAGCTACTGTTGCTTTTGGGGGTTCTGCTTTTCATTCTAAAGTTTTCTGTCATGGAGAGTGTTCATTGTTTGTTTGCATCTGTAACTGCGCCCAAACACAGTCACTCATCTTTGGAAACATATTTGTTTTGGTTTGGGTTTTTTTCCCCTTTAGGTGATCACATGCAAGGCAGCTGTTGCGTGGGAGCCCGGGAAGCCTCTTTGTATTGAAGAAGTGGAGGTGGCACCACCTAAAGCTCATGAAGTCCGAATTAAGGTTGGGCACAGCTCAAATTTGTCAGCAATACAACAATAAGTATGATTTACATATGATTATTTTATTTCCTGTTAGTGTGACTGTTAACCACAGACTACTTCCACTTCCTGAAACTGTCACATCATTTGGCACATCATTTGGTTTGTACAGGTTGTTGCCACGGGTGTGTGCCACACAGACTGGGAATACCTGTTTGAGACTGGAAAAGGGATGAAATTCAGACCATTCCCTTTAGTACTTGGTCACGAGGCAGCTGGCATAGTGGAGAGCATTGGTCCAGAAGTCACTAGAGTCTCCCCGGGTAAAGTGTACCACAACCAGTCAGATGACATTTGTTATGAATCTTATTTCTCTTTTTTTTTTCTTCTCAGACTTACATAATTGTTTCGTTGTTTTCGCAGGAGACAAAGTTATTCCTCTTTTTCTGCCATACTGTGGGGAATGTGAACGCTGTCTAAGTCCAAAAACAAATCATTGCAAGAAAAACTGGTGATTTTATTTCCCCATTTTTGAGACAACCACGTTTACTCTATTACTTAAAATGTGTTCACGTAAATACTGTTCTATGTGTCTTTTAGGACAAATATGCAAGCTGGAGTTTTGGCTGATGGGACTAGCAGGATATCTTGCAAGGGACAGCAGGTTTACCAGTTCCTTGGAGTCAGTTCTTTCTCTCAATACACTGTGGTCCCTGACACTTCGGTTGCAAAGATAAGAAGCGATGCACCGCTAGACAAAGTCTGTCTGCTTGGATGTGGTGTCTCCACTGGTTATGGAGCTGCTATTAATGCAGGCAAGGTTAGAAAACTGAATTCGAAAGGTTCAAACTAATACTCTTAGAACAGATGTGACGAAGCAACAAATTTCAAAAGATATATTGATGAACATGACAATATATAAACAGCCAAGGATATTTTAACCAAAAAAAAAAAGAAAAAATAGTGATATTTGTATCTGGAAGTTTTTTGCTTTTTTATGTTTACAATATGCTGCAAGACTGTAGTCATTTAATATCAACACTAGAGGGCAGAAATGACACGAGTGCCACTAAGTTTTCTGGATAAGGTGTACATGTCAACTACTTTACACAAATTCAAATAATGTAAAATAGTTCCATAGTGCAATGGTTTACACATTTGTATAACATGTGAAATACATGTTCCTGTGTTGGCTGCATGTGGAAAGGAATCTGCTTTAAAAATCGCCAAAGTCACTGAGGTGACCCGTTGTGAATAAGGGAGCAGCCAAAAGTAGGTCCACACACATTAACATAAATAAAATGACAAAATCAGGACACTTTTGTACTCCATTACTAAAAAGAAACCAACTAAAAATGCGTGGAAATCCTTGCATGGGTTATTTATTTAGACATAGTTTTAATCAAGATTCACAGACCTGATAATATCTCATGTATGTGTTTAAAGGAATGTACTCTAAATGTTATATTTGCTGTAAAAATTATCTGTGAAAACGCTGAAATGATCTTTAAGAACTATTAGCTGACTGGCTTCCAACTTTTGTGCATTCAGGTTGAAAAAGATTCCTCGTGTGCCGTTTTTGGGCTTGGAGCTGTTGGGCTGGCTGCCGTCATGGGTTGCAAGGTTGCCATTGCGAGAAGGATCATCGGGGTTGACATCAACCCTGACAAGTTTGAGAAAGCCCGACAGTTTGGAGCGACAGACTGTATAAACCCAAGAGATTACAGCAAGCCTATCCAAGAGGTTGTGGTGGAGATGACGGGTGGAGGTGTGGACTATGCGCTGGAGTGTGTTGGAAGTCCAGCTATCATGGTGGGTGCCTCATTTGAAATTTGGCATGCAATTGTGTCAATGCAAATTAAGTCTTGTGACTATAATTAGAGTACACTGTACAATGTCTTCTTTGTTAACCTAGATTTGATCTCTTTTGCAAAAAGTGACACAAGTGAAAGAGTTAGATAATGATACAAATACAAAATGATAATTAGTTAAGCAACTGCTTCTGTCACCATAGAATGCTGCACTTGAGTCCACAAGAGATGCCTGGGGTACTTGTGTCATTGCTGGATGGACAGAGACAGAAACAATGAGCATTTCAGTTGAAAAGCTTCTCATGGGACGTACCTTAAAGGGCACTTATTTTGGAGGTGAAGTAAACAAAAATTACCATACATATTAGATTATTTAATTGCATTTCTGGTGTAAATGTAGATTTGAGTGATGAACATAAAATTGAGTGTATCATCCTGAAAAACTGTCCCTAATGTTGTCCGCCAGGGCAAAATGTAATGTCATGTTGGGGTAAAAAACTTTGCTATTGGATTATTAATAGTTAAAATGTGTTAAAAATTATATTACAACTGCTTTGGTTGTAATATAATTTTATTTTATTAATTTTTTTTAGGTAAAGCATTCAAAACAATCATTGCTTGTTTTCTCTGATCAACATTCCTGAACCTAAATATTATTGAAGTACGATTTAATAACCCACAGAAAAATGAGAATACGTAAAAAGTCTTGAGTTGTGCTCAGTTAATAAATTAAACAATCGATGAATCATCTAAATTTCTGTCAAAATAACCAACAGTTTTTGGTTCCTGAGTTCAAAACGTATATAAGAAGTTCAGTGAGGACAGACAGTTAGGTATATCCTACATAAACTATATAATCACTTTTACAATTTGTAACAATAAATTTACATATGTTTCATGTACTATGAGCACATCAAACTCACATCTGATGTGCAGCGAATTGGCTGTGAATGTGACCACAGGACGGTCTTACAACAGTGCAATTCATATTACATGAAAACATGTTTACAAGTTGAGCTTGTTAACTTTTTCTAAAGGGTGGAAGAGTGTGAAGGATGTGCCTAAACTGGTGGATGACTACATGAATCACAAGTTGAAACTGGATGAGTTTATTACGGAGAAGCTCCCGCTGGTTCAAATCAATAAGGCCTTTGACCTTTTAAAAAGTGGTAAAAGGTGAGACCTTTCATATGTGTACATAAACAACAACAGAAAAGTCTACTTAGCCATAAATATCAGGACTGAATTGCTATTTAGGGACAAAATTGTTTATATGTAAGAAAAGTATTTTCAAATCTTTAACTTCTGTCTAACATGTTCTGTTTGATTAAACAAATCACTAGATTCAGTTTGATTGATCTTTAGAAATAATTTCAGAAACTTATTTCCCAGGACATAAAAATTTAAATACTATTTGGTATAGTGTGACCTTACAGTTTTTCTCAGTCGCTTTGGTGCGTTTCTCAGAACACCATCAACATTTGCACAGCAGTTAGTGCATTTCCCAAAACAATTAGTGCAAACTGCAAAACCTAGTGGATAGCCTGCAAAAGCACGTCACATGCACAGAATTGATTATCCATACCGCAAAAGCAAGTATCCATGTCAATGAAACTGCCAGTGCCATCAAAATGAAAAGTCTTGACACCATCTGTATGAACAAGATAGTCAAATGGCATTGTCATGTTTCCACTATGACAGTTTATAATTTCAGTGTTTCCCATTGCAAAAACAATTGGTGACACCTGAAAATGCTGACGACAGCACTATGGCCTACCTGTACAGCCATCTGAAATGTGCAGTGAAGTCACTGTAGATGTTATGGGAGTCTTGGGAGTAACTGAGACACTGAATACGTACGTTTCACATTTCCATTGTGTAGAAGTGTTTGTAATCCTACAGAATTGTGCAAAAGAAAAATATGCTACAGTCACTTGTTCACTGTAGAATACATGTAAACATAAAATCACCCATTTGGTAGAGCTGTGCACTAATGTGAACAATAAACAGCACATGTAACAGTACAGTAAATCATTCTGGCACATCCAGACGTTCCTGTCTGTCTGGCCACATATTTTCATCTACATCACAACAGATGTTATCCCTCGCAATGCAGCGAGGAAAGTATCTCCTGGAGTGGCGAATCCATCCTCTGCAGGACTCTGCTGTGATGTCATCACAAGCTTTTGTAGATTCAGTATGCACCTCATGCCAATCCTGTCTGTTGGTTTACATTATATATATACTTGTAGAGTAGGGGATACTGTAACGCGATTCACCTATGACTGGGTAGAAGAGGCTTTTCATTGGTTGCAAGTAAGAGTAACACACACCAATTTTCATTAGTGTGAGATCAGGTTCACCTGAGAAAGGTAATTTATGGAGATTTTCATGGAAACTCCTTAAAAATAGGGTTTTCAAAATGGGTGTACAAATTGTTTGACAAGATGTTCAACAATTTTGAGTGCACTGACACAAGCAATGAAATGAAGACTATTAGTTGTATGGACAATGACTATTCAGCCGGTACAAGTATAAATAATTGTGACATTCATGATAGAAGCAAGGAGATAGTGATGAATAGCAAGTCAAAAGTGACCATTCTTTAGATATTTGTACTTACTCAACTGCTTCATGTCCAAAGGCATTTGCCTTTGGACAAAATGAACATGAAACCGCCACAAGGTTGTGCCAAAACAACTACATGTTGTGGAGGTTGAACTAACTATTGTGCAAAGTTTAATTCTGTTGTGAGAAATGCACCAAAGCAACTGAGAAAAACTGTAATATTTCTATTGATTAAGTATTTGATTACCTTGAGACCTTAAAACATCCAAATATTCACATTGATTAAGCTAGAACAGTGACTTGTGGCTTAAAAAATTGGATAATGTTTGTAGTAATGTCCACTGGATTGATTAATTGTATAAACATTGCAATTCTATTGCAGGATAGATGTTTTGGTTCTGTTGGGAATTGAAACTTCGGTATTAATTTTTCTTCTTCTTCTTTTTATTTTCTTAGCATCCGCACTGTCATCAG
This sequence comes from Oreochromis niloticus, assembly GCF_001858045.2. Taxonomy (NCBI): domain Eukaryota; kingdom Metazoa; phylum Chordata; class Actinopteri; order Cichliformes; family Cichlidae; genus Oreochromis; species Oreochromis niloticus. The sequence goes on along the minus strand of NC_031966.2, from coordinate 13,610,337 downwards.
CCTTCAAGATTCTTAAACAAAGGATAAACCTTAAATGTCTGCCTCATAAAATGAAGTATTCTGTCACTTTTATAACATTTTGCATTGTTTTTGTCATTTTGTGCTAGTTTGACAATTAAAATATTTTCCATGCTCGGCTTTGTAGGAAATGACATGCCACCATCTGCCACTAGATGGCAGTCGTGTAAAAGCTTTGACGTTTGGGTCCACTAAAGGCATCATCTCAATAAAAACAGGTTTTCAATGTGCAAAGAATCATTTATTCATGTGGATTTCTGAGATTATTGTTTTTGCTTATCATTATCCATCACACAAAAATGTTTACTTCTTTTTTGTAATTTGTTGTAATTCATAAATATACAGCATCTGCAGGAACATCAGGGCAAATTCTTTTTGTCATGCTTGGAAGCTGCAGCGATGGTCATTCTAATCCAGATATCAATGTACAGCAATAGTTGTAATTAAATACCCTTGTATAGAACGTGCTCTAAAAGACACAGGAACCAAGTAGCTGAATCTGTCATAAGCCATGAAGAAGTATCTGCTTCATGTGGTCAGGCTTACCAAATTTCGTCCTTGGTAATATTATATATTGATTTAAATGGGAGTCACAGAGAAGGGCTAGAATAACAGTTGTGGGCTGTCAGGACAGAAGACAAAAGGTTGTTTGGGGAATGCCTCCCAGTGAAGAACTGAAATAGCTGCCGAAGGAATTTGTTTTATTGAAGTTCCATTCAGATCAGATGAATACCCTTGGCACTTACCTCACTTTTCCATCTTTATTTAAAATGGAAAATAAATTGGTGCTCTTCCTTCCTTTCCTTCTCCTCTGCCTGTATGCTATCAATCACAGATTATACAATTTAGGTCACCTTCTGTTACTAAAAAACCCTCAAAGTAAAGAATGTTTTTGAGAAATAGAACACATAACAATGCACATAATGCGGCAGTAGAAGGAGATAAGAGGGAAAGATCAAAAGAAATAGGAAGACAAGTTTTGACAGGTGGTTATGTGACTGGGCACTGTCATCTATAAATGTTGGACATGCTCACAGATTTATAAGGCTTTCTTGCGGACATGTGTCCAAATGTCTGCCTCATCCATGGGAAAACTATCCAAAGTGACGACCATAAGTCTCCTACCTCTTTTTTTCCCCTCGTTGTTTTTGATCCTTGCAACCTCTGGAATTGTCACAGCATTGTGCACCAGACACAGGGAGGACATGTTATCTGAATTACAACCTCAACACTGTATGCATTTGAAAAGCCTTAACTGTCCATTTTTCACTCATCTGTACAGCTTTTCTGCAGATACAACCTTTTAGCATGAAGAAGCATGGAGTTGAATAGTGATAAGAGATACCAACCCTGATATTTACATGTTTTTTTTCCCCCCTCTGTTGATTTTTTTTCGTTTTCTCTTGGTATCATTACTTTCCTGAGACTTTTAGACACGATACTTGAGGTAAATGCCATGGCACAAATAAAGGTATGTCTGGAAAAAAAAATCAAAACATGCTGCCTTGCCTTTTCACAACATTTAGAGTGGGATCAAGGGATTTCCTCTTATTTATTAAGCTATATTCCTGTGTGACGGGATGATGGCACATTATATATGCTAAGAATATAAGAATAGTAGGCAGAAAACAGCCTATTTTACCAAAGGAAGTCTATGTGGGTTTAAAAAAAGAATATTCTATATTGGTCTTTGTTTGTTATTTCAAGTCATATAGAAAAAGATTTCTCTGAACATAAAAGAATTAGTAATGGAAATAGAAGGACTTGGTTGAATATTATTTGTCTTGTGGAGTGGCATCGAATCGATAAATAAGATGAGATTCGCTGAAAGCAGCAGCCGATGTTTGGCTGTTTCACCCCATCATTTTCACATTCCTTCGACCTGGAATCAAGCTGTATGAATTTTTATGATTACATTTATGTATATTCAAGAAGTAAAAGACTTCACTTTAAAACAGCTTTTTTTAATTTTAATTTTAAATATTTTTCTTTCTCTGCCACATTAAGGAGAATAAATAAATAACTAAACTAAAACAATTAAAAAGGAAAAAAAGGGTCAGTTTCAGCAACATGGTTACACAATACAGCAACACAATGTATCTACTGCTAGTAATATTTATTCTTTTACTAGATGTTCCATAATAATTTAATACACATCTAATTTATATTTGGCTTTATCTGGTATTCGTTCCCCTTTCACATTGTTGCTTCAGTCATACAGTGAGAATTCATATCAAACATTAAAAAAGTGACAGGTTTATTTGTTTTTCACTGGCTGACAGAATTAAGTCTGACAAAATGTTGAGATTTTTTAATCTGTGGCAAATACATTTTCTATCAGGTGAACTTTTCCATTTTTTCAATCCTTAAGGACGTTGATGATGTATTTAGTGAACATGCAGTAGCAAGCATTCTGCGTTATATCCATTCTACACACAATATATTTTGAGGTGTTTCAGTGGCAAATGCAGTGGTCCAAATATTCAGTGTTAACTACTTTGAATTAGTCTTTATATGTTCTTTTTGCAGTGCAGCAGCTTTGTAGGGCTTCACTTCTATACGATACTGATATCACTGTGTTTTCATAAACCTCTTGCACACTTGTTTCGTGTCACTGGAAAATCCAAAAAGTAAAACTAAAATTGATCAGTCAAGAAATTACAATATCCATATCTGTGAGAACTAAACCTGAGACCAAGCAGATATACTGTATAGCCTCAGAGCTATGGAAGAACGACCCACTTAAGTCACTAAAGACTGCCAGTGTGAGGCCCCTGTTTTATCAGCAAATCCTGGCCATTATACGCCTAATGCCAGGCATTGCCTGTGACATTCCCGGTCTTTCACTGACACGGTTAGCTTTAGCTTCTGTGTCAGTGGAATATACTCAGATTCACTGGAGGACAGCACAATGTGGTACTTAGTGTAGTGGAAGGACAACTGGTTTTCTGCTGCATTAGTGAACTGTGCAGTAACATATCTGGCACGGCACTGTGTGTTGTTTTTAAGTGAAAAGCCTACTTTATCTAGGTATTATCATTTATTTTTAGAAATTATGGCTGCCATGTGTTGAAGACTTGATAACAGTGCATTTGGCATTATAAAGTGACTGAAAATGGATTCAGATACTAGTATTGTTATAGTAATGTTTTCCATGCAACAGCACTCTAAAAGCAAAAGACATATGACATGGCTAACAAAAGTATATACAAGACTATTACATTTTTCTGTGCTCCTCGTACAATATTAAAATCCATAGTTACATTTCTCAGCGGCATTAGTGTAATACAAAACCTTTAACCCTAATAAGAACTGCATCATGCACCCCTTATTGAGCCATGCATGACCATATGTTTGTGTTTTATAACCCGTGACACTGTTTAATAGTTAAGTTGCAACAAAGAGCAGGATTAGGCAGACCACACATGGCTATTACCAAAGAGACACACAAACACACACATACAGAGATACATGCGTGACAGGTCTAAGCTTTTGTTGTGTTTTGTCTAACAGCAGCAGTAAAGTAGTAATTGAGAGATTAGCTCTAAGGTGCTATCATGGCACTCCTTTGTTTAGTCTCTCCCATAGTGGTCACCCAGCACATCACCAACAGGCATGGGAAGGAGTCATACTCTGGGGTAATTTGAGTCTAGCTTTTTATAGCTCTTATGACTTAGTATTAAAGATACTGAGGATACATTTTTATTGTATATTAATTAGATACCATGGCAAAAGTAGAGAATCATAATTTGTGTTCATGCTCTTACCCGTGACTCATTGTCACTTTACTTAAATGTAGTGCCCCAAAAACGGCAGAATAACTTCTGACCCTGTGGGCTTGACAGGACTTATCCATGACAGACTTGAACATAGCCCTATCCCATCTGCCACTTATTCTTTGTTTTAGTATGCTAACTTTGAGTCAACAGAGTATTTTGATGTGGTTATGGCATGGAGGTAGGGGAAATATTTCTCTGAGACCCTGTGTGTTTACCCGGTAATCCTTGAGAAGCTCACAAGCATGAAGAAAGTACTTGGAGATTTACCTTTCTTCCAAACCTGCTCAATTTACCTCTCCCCTGTTTCCCACAGCCTCATGTGGCTGAGGTAATTCCCGGGAGGGTTTGTGAACGTTTTATTTATGTGACTGTAAGAACATAATTGATACGAAATAAGTGGTTGTGTATCTACATGGAACAATCTAAAATGGTTAATATGCTGTAGTAATATGCCTTTAAAGCAAGTTACAGTTTTATAAATTTACTGCAGTTTAATTAAAAGAACTTTGTTCACCTTTCCCCAAGAATATGATGAGATAAAATATTAGGATAAAAAAATCATGTGAAATAAATTGAGTTCAGTGGTAGACAAGCACTTGTTGTTTTTGGCCCTGAAAAATATTCTGGCTCTGATGGCTCCCAAGTTGAACATTGCTTCATAGGAGTTTCAAGGTTGTGGTAAGACAAGAAAAGTCAAGATGAGTGTGTGGTCGGCCATAGTTAACCTTGCTCTACCACCACCGTGAAGTACATCATTCTGTTTTTCCACTTTTCCTCACAACAACTCACCATTGTTCCAAATTGAGGCACCCGGATCACGCTTCCTTTTTTAACTGCCTGTCCACAAAAAGACTGGGCCAATCCCCAAAAACACACACAGTTGATACACTTTTCTTTGGATAGTAATTGTGGTGAACAGAAAAGAAACCTGAAATGATCCATTATAGGTGGCTGGGTTAGATTACTCATACTCAACCATCCCACGGTTTCAATTACACGTGGGCAGCAGCAGTTCAACTGAGTAATGCTGAATTCACATATACGTGTATTTAAATATGTACGTACCTGGAAGTCTAAATTATAAAGACACTTTGGTATTTTTCTTTAGGAGTCTGCATAGCTGACAAACAGATTCAGCAGTTTTAGATAAATCCATCTCACCGATGTACACAGAAATGTATATCGTGCTAAAGCAACCGGAAACTAATGCCTCGATTTTTTTGTATTATACTTTATATTATAGCAGTAATAAAGCAGGGCACAGACAATATTTAAATAATAAATTTAAGACAGTAAGAAATGGTGTTCAAAAGCAGATACAATATTATTGTATTTTATTATATTGTAAATTATATGGCCATGTAACATTCAGATGAATGTCACGACCTAAAGCTTGTGTAATGCACTTTAGTGAGATGAACAGTGTTAGTTGTATCACCTATCAATGGTTGCAGTTTATCAAAATAAATAGATTGATTTATGGAGTTTTTTAATATGGAGAGTTTCTGTAAGAGTACTCTAGCATGTAGGCAACAGGAACAAAATTTATAGTGGCATGATAATAATGCTGTTCAGTGAAGGGGTTAAAGACTAATAGTGTAGGACTTGCAGCAAGTTTTTTTCTTCCTCATTAACAGGCAAGTAAAGACTTGCTACTGAAAACATAACAAACAACATAAAGAAAACACAGACTTGCATGTAGATGCAGTTTTTCACTGCATATTGCTTGAAAAATGCAATCCCTTCCTAGTGATCTTGAATTAAATCTTGTATGCCTCTGGGAAGTTAGTTTTTAAGAAGGTTCACATTGTAAGGTCAACTTTGCTGTCAGCAAGACACACAGATTTAAACTTAAGCAAAGGATTAACCATCAAATATGTAATCCTAACCGGGGAGGTTTGAACATGGACAGTGTTCTTACAGCCTCACACTGAGAAAGCCAACAGTTCGGCTCCCTCTCTTTACCAAAAGTCTCTCATTCGGCCCTCATCTTAGCTGGAGTCTCTGTGTGCTTCATGTTTGCTTATATTTCTTAAATCTCAAAGAACAAACAGGAGCATAGACAGATTAACTTAATATCATCCTTGGAGCTAATACACAAAAATTTAAGTCATCCATGTCCCACGGTATCCACAGCCAAGCCAGGGCTCCACTGCTTGATATAGTACAATGGGCAACATTTCAATCTCCTACCTCTACTGCTCTAAGTACAGATATATGCGAAGCATTATTAGAGACTCAAATTAAGACTAAAATGTAAAAGTTGATTTTAATCAATAATCTGGCTCCATCTTTGTGGATGGCATGGGAGAACAGGCAAATGACTGGGATGAGTGCTAAAGCTAATAAGCAGGCCAATGTTAATCTCTTAAACAAACCTCCTTTCTCCCTTTGTGGCTTCCTTTCTTGCATTATAAATAATGTATATTTTGCCAGCAAAACACACACACACACACACACACACACACACACACACACACACACACACACACCACCAACAACAACCCCCACAATGTCTCTTTTGACTTCTGAGTTGCCGGTAGAGTTCAATCTGGTCTTCAAACAAATCTTATTTTCTGCCCTCCCCCAACCTTATTGGTTTACTTTAATTAGTGATATTGAAAACAGGGGCAAATGAGGAGGGGGTGGTGAAGGAGCAGGGAATTGTGGTGGCGTAAATACTGAAAACAAACAAGAGAGCTGAATGGGAGGATGGTGGCGGGTGCAGTCCCGATGCCGCTGCGCAGACGGAAGAGGACACATGGTGTAAGCAAACACTCGTAATTGCATTAGATTCCCCTGGCACATGGGTAATCTAGCCTTCCCCTGTCCCAGAACACAACAGGACACAGCTACTGCTTCTCTCAATCTCTTTGTCATACTCTCTCCTTTGCAAATTATTCATGCAAAACCCACAGAACAGTCACTGATCACTCGGTGGGCATCATAGAGGACTAATTATCATTAAGGACACTGAGGTATGAAGTGTCTGCAAGTGTACGCTCAGAGATTCATTTGCTTTGTTTTTGCATGCATAACTGTGTGTGTGTGTGTGTGTGCGCGCGCCCATGTGGCTGCGCGAGCATGCGTGCATCCCATTAAACAGTTGTCCTGTTTGATATTTCATTCCTCAGCTCACATGTCTTGAGTGTAAGAGCAAACACATTTGCTTGAAAGGGATGTTCCCTGAGCAAACGTGGAAAATCTGGCCTTGATATGAATATCAGTGACAGTCAGTGATTACAGGATGGGATGTTTAGATCTACATTGAAATGCCCAACATACAGAGACGTAATAAAGTGACATACATGGCCTGATATTTTCTACAAAAAATGGTTTAGCGGTTTTCTTTTTTCATTCATTCTATTGGCTGCCTTTTATTTGAGGCAGAAATGCATCTGCTGTAGCTGTAAAAACAATAAGCTCCACTAGGTGGTGATGTGCTTATCTACAAAAACCCAGATCCACACATCCACATTATAAATACTCCAAGCTAATACTATCAAATCTTTTTAAAACATTTGTTTGCCACTGCAAATACACAGAACTTTTTAAAGAGTTAGTACAACAAAAAAAGACCAGATTGCCATGTTTACTTGAATTTAGCTTGTTAATCAAAATATTCTTTGTCTATTATTCAAGCGCTTATGTATTTCTATTTTGACAGAACTCGAGCTTTACATTGATATTTTAGAGATATTCCTCTTGTATTTCTCAGCATTAAATGTCTGCTCTTAACCAGGATACTAAAAGTAACAGCAAAACAAGCTACAAATCCTAAATTGCAAACATTACATGTAAAGCAACAAATGATAACGAGTAAAAGAATCAGCGGCACAGCGTCTCGGCAACCGATAACAAATCTCCCTGCAGAATGAACTCCATTATGTTTAACAGAAAAAGCATAGCTGATCCACTATTAGGGAATGAAACTAGTGCCAGGGAGGCCTAGTCAGGTCACCAGAAACATTAATGAAAGGGACGGTCGAGGAAAAGTCTCAGATCTCCAATGGTATTTAGCGGATATGTGAGGCTTTGAGGTAAAGCCACAGTGCCAGTGGGTTTAAATTTGTTTGGCCCCAGGGCCAGTGTAACAGAAAATAAACAATGCTTCCCAGTTATTAGGACTTTATTAAGGCACACAAAGTCCCCAGTCAAGGTAGGGTTCATGCTTGACAATTTGGTTGAGTAACAATTCAATTTAAAGACTTTGAATACGCAGCCTAGTCAAAAGTCATTGCATTTGTACATAGAAATGATTATATTTTAACAGAAGGTGCAGAAGTAGTTTTTATACTGTGTTAATTCATTAGCAATCAGCAAGGAAAGTCCTTCAGCACAATACAAGATTACTTCATCGTTTAAAAGCTGACTGATTATGTTTGTGTTATTAACTCTGCAGTGCACACAATTAGCTTCTATTGACTGCCCCTATAATCACTACCACTTGGATTAAGACCTACTACCCACACAAAATGCTCCATCTCTAATGACTGACAAACAAACAACCCAGAGAGACGGGGAGAGAGCAAAGGGAACACCCACCAAGTTGCTTTTAAAGTAATATCCACTAAGCCCTGGACACCCCAACAAAGTCCGTCTTGTCTAACCTGACTCCTCACCTGTTTGGAAACAGCCAAATGGCCCAGGGTAATCCCACATCCCCAGGGTACTGGAGGTAGATTTACCCACCCCAGAGCTCTGCCCTGCCCTGACAAGTTAGACTATTGCATGGGCTCTTGGAACACCCACAACCACCATAAAATGTTTGTTTTAGAACATTTAGATTAATCAAAATGATTAATTGTGCCTTCTTTAAGTTTTCAAAATGTGTTTTAAATGCCAGTATCACATAACACGGTTCAAAAAGTACAGAACACCTAAAAGACATGAAAAAAGCATCCAATTTCATGGTTAATGAAGTTAACAGTCTATCTCTATGAGTCGGTATATCTCATTCCTGGGCAAATAGAACATAACTTTGTGTGAAGCATGAAAATATGACTTTATGGAGATATGGGAAGCCAATTGATTTTATGGCCCTTGCTCCTTCTGCATCCTGCTCTGTTAGCACCTAAACCTCATCCCTGGACTCATAAAGAAAGGCGGTTTAATGATTGAAGAGCACAGTGACAGAGGGATCAGCATTCTGTTTGCTAATTGGGCTGTTTTCAAAGAGAGCTTGAACCTGAGAGTGTTGCCTAATGATCAGTTACAGCATTGCTCTTTGAGATGTGCTCAATATTTGGAGATATTAAGGGAGAGATTTGTCTCTTGTGATTAATTTTTGTTGCCCAAGTTGAAACCTGTAGCTTTGCAGACATGTTCAAAGTAAATTCAACAACATCATCAACAGGGATATCAAGAAATATGACTAGTCTTGCTTGTGTGAAATAAGTTGTTTACAATTTCTGTTTTCTTCTTCATTCAGCAGAGAAGTGCGTCCACTAGGGGGAGCAATGTTGCAACAGTAGTTAGTGAGAGAAAAGTACATCCCCTAACTGGGAGACATCATGCAAAGGAGTTCATTGTTAACTGTAATTATAAATGTTATTATTGAAAAGGAAAACATATAATATATTTAATAATATAATGAAAAATGTGTCTTTTGTGTGTAAGGTAGAAAAAAAATATACATATTACACAAAAAACTTTACTATGTCCACCAGATGAAATGTAGCACATTTAATGAAAGTTAATTATATTGCTATTATAGATGTTTTTTATATTGTAAATATACTAAAAGTGCAGAAGACAGTTAAAATTGACTGTTAAGGTGCTAAAATGACAGCTGCTCTTATCTGTCAACTCTACTACATTAATCATGTGGCTGCATTCAAGCTTTTAAATATGGTCCAAGCCTTCGTGTTCACAATTTGTATTAATGCCGTGTCTCAGCTGAGATAAGAAATTAGAGAAGCATTAAATGGAGCGAGTTCAATTTGCTACAGTAGAGGCTATTTATCTTGATTAGTATGAAGAAATTGTGGGCTCCTTCATAATTTTTTATTCCTGACAAGCCATTTTGAGAGTTTGTGTGTGTGTTTGTGTTAGTTAGTGCATGCCTATAAACACAGCTGAAGCAGAAAATCAGCTCACTACATCTGGACTTTATTTTGCTCATACCATGTGTAGAACTGATTTCCTTCCAAGGATTCTTCCTTTGCACTTTAGTTCATTTGGACATTTTGTTTGTTTTGATTTGAATCCCTAAAATCCCCTTTCACTCAGCTAAGAGTAAAACAACTTATTAACTTAAAAACAATAATTTCCCATGAGCATCTCTGACTGATGCTTTTTGCCAAGATATTTTCTCTCATCCACAATATTTCTTTGAGCCTTAACAGAACAAGGATTTAGTGTCCTCCAATCACATCACTCAGAGGACAAGTTTGAACCCTTACTGCTCTCCAAATAAAAATGGTTGAGTTTGAACTACGAACCAAAACATCTAAGCTTAATTAGAGCAGCCTCACTGCCAAAACTCTTTACGGTGTAACATTTCTGAAACTAAATATTGCATGCATTTGCTTGTCTGCATCAGACGTGAATGTGTTTTGTCTTACATCCTTATATGGAAATGTTCTGACTCATTTTAAGTGCGCAATAAATTGTAATTATCTAATAAAGTTTATCTTTAGATTTTTTTTATTCTATCACATTTAATGGGAGTTTCATGTACATTTAAATAACACAGTTTCATGCCTAAAAGTGGCAGTGGTTCCTTTCTAAGTTAAGACACCTCTGAAACAGGAATAGCCACCATTGCAATCATTTCTTCAAGACATTTTCATGACCTTAAGTGTGGGAAAATGTGGGGAATGTTCTTCTTCTGCATGTATAATATAAATAGTTTTAACTAATTTTGCTTGCAACACAATTTATGTCTAGAAAATCCACACACTACAAAAATTTGGGAATACTTTTAAGATGCATTTTGTTGACCAAGATGACAACAGAAGTATAAACTTATGATTGTGACATGCAACAATGAAGCAATCAATAAAAATCACTACCACTACTACCACTACTACTACTCAATAAAAAAAAAATCACAAGTTAAATATAACCATAACAATATGACAAAATATCCACAGAAGCTACCAAAATTATTTTCCCATTTATAATAGGTGAATTATGGAAATAAAATGAGGGTTAATATATGAGTTTTAATTGACACTGACTTGTATAGTGCAGCTATGATGCAACTATCAACAATAACATTATAGTACCATAACAATAGTATACATAACATCATGCTATATTAGTTTAAATCCGTTCTGTATGGACTATTCTGCTGCCACTTCGACCTGTACTAATATTTGACTTTTGCCCCCAAAAATCACAACACTGTAGATGAGCTCTTGTGTGCGTCAGCAACTCAAATCAGGTTTAGATCAGGCTTTGAAAGGCTATGACTCAGCTATAGCCATAAGTGAATTATGTCTCTGCCTTATGGGATAGATGTGCTTGAAAAGTATTGCTGAAAATACATCATAAAATTTTATGGCATCGAAGCATGAGTATGAGGAAAACACAGTAAATCTGTGGTCTCCTTTACAGGGCCCATTCTCTTACCATATGACTCCTCTGTTAGGTGGAAGGCAGTGACCTTTGAGCCAGTGCACTGAGATACTTTAAAATCTTGGGTTTATCAAAATCATGTCTAATATGAACGATTAAACACCATGTTTGTTTTCCATCTCCAATAATAAAGCTTAAAACTGGGGGAGTGAGCATCTCTGAAACAGGTGTTTGTTTTTAAGATGAATTTTGTACCAGCACCGAGGAAGCAGATGGATTTAGGGTTGTGTGTTTCAACTTTATTTCAGGTTAAACCAAGTAGATTACCTTTTTGTCTTTTTTCATTTACAAAAAAGGCCTAACAAAATTGCAGTCAAACTCACACAATTTACTAAGCCGAAGTTGATAAGTAGATCAACAACAACTGTCAGGTGAATGAATGGATCTTGGATAAACAATACATGCACAAATCGTTTTAATTTGGTTTAGAAAACTGTATTGGTTTTAACAAAACTACTTACAAAATGGAAAAAACATGAAGTCAGAATATTTTACAGAAAGTACAGCATGCCGAAATACTTACAATACATACCACTTGTAGATACAGCCGAATTTGTACTTTTTGACACTGTTCCAGGGGTTTTCCAATGATCTTTTACTGCTACATGTGCCTACACGGAGAAGTTAATGAGGCTTAACCTTCAAAGAACTGAGTCTGTTATTGCGTATAATTAGTATAATCTGAGGGCCTAGACTTAAAATTGAGCTCTTTCAGTGTTCCTGTCATATGGAGTTGACTTTTGAGTCCACAGACAATGAAGAATTCAGTTTAATTTATCATCATTCTGAAGCTACAGTGACAAAACCAGGCAATTTAAAGATTTCATATTACTTTTTTTGACATACACTTTAAATGTTTAACCAGCAGCTGAGAAGCAGGCTTTGGGTAAATTACTGGTTACCAGACATAGCAGAGTAAAGCAATATTTGTTTCATGATGGATTCAAAGCTGATTGAAATATACCACCAGATCAAGATACATCATGAGGGGAGTTACAAATACACTGTGGACAATGTAGAATGTGTATAAAATCAAGCACCTAGCTATTCAGATTGCCTTCACAAACATTTGTGAAAGGATGGGTTGATCTAAAGAGCTCGTTGAATTTCACATGTGGGACTGTAGTAGGATGCCACTGTTGCAACAAGACAGCTTGTGAAATTTCTTTCATCCTAGATATTTCAACTTTAATTGGTATTATTGCAAAGTGGAAGTGCTTAGAAACCACAGCAATTCAGGCATAAAGTGGCAGACTTTATAAAGTTACAGACAGGGTCACTGAGCTCTAAGCCGGATAGTGGCTGAAAGCGACCAGCACTCAAATAAATTATTTTTGCCCTCATAACCATGAAGCAGTAAGTTTGAAACTAAAAATGTTTGAGTAAAATACAACTGATATGTATAAAATCAAAGGTTGATTTATTAAAAAAAATTGTACTTATGTAACAAAATTACATGGAAAATTTACATGTAACCAAAGTACTTAAAGTCAGCATTTTGGGCATTAATATCTTTTTTGAGCAATGCTCTGTTGACTCAGTAACTATAGTATATTACCAGATATATAGTATTGTACTCAATATTTCCAAACTTCCTCTATCATTAACATTAGCACAAAAACTGTGCACTGGGCGCTTCATAGCATGGGTTTCTATGGCCGAGCAGCTGTAGGTGTAATAGGTGGCCCAGTACTTTTGTTGATACCCACATTCAAACTCAGCTTGCAGTTTGATCTTGTGGTCATTTCTGCTATACTAGGTGGACCATATTTTACTGCAATGAAACACACACACAAATTCATTGGGTGAAAACAATATTAGCCACTCTGATGTTGCTGGTATTCTGGAGATTTGTTCAAACTGTAATAAAACAGCTCCATTAATTTTGGAGTTTATTCAAGATGCAGTTCATAGAAAATTATTTAAAAACATAACATGTGCAACTCTGTTGCTTCCCTCAATAATTAACAGTGAATAATAATGCATTTTATCACTGCAGTTTTTGCACATTATTGCAAAAGAATAAGGTGGTCAACTCTGAAACTTCTTAGACCCAAACAAATATTTTTTTAAATGAAATTGTCAGCACTCACAGGCTGAGGCATACCAATGTTTTTCTGCTGCTGTAGAACAAATATCAATGCTGCATAATTGACTCTTGCAGTTTATTGAGAGTATTTTATATGTACACTGCCCAAAGACCAGGTAAAATTCTGACATAGGACAATAGCAGCCAGCTCATTGTTAAGGTTATTTAGACAGTACATCCCAGATCATGCTCAGCTTCACTAATTTACAAGTTCACAAACCGTGGTTGTTTGGAGATTTGATATTACATTCCTGTTTGTAGTTTGTATGCCTGAAGGTCTTACCACTGACTAAACATGGTGCTTCCCTGACAAATTCAACACTCAGTCAATCACTCACCAACTCCCTCATTTACTTGCTGCTATTTCAACATGTAAGAATATACAAGTATCACAGCTACAGCCAGATGTCCAAGCACTCGGCTGTTGATTGAGGAATCACTATTGAAATGCGATGTTACTAATTCCAAAAGGTGCAGAGATGGAGATAAATAGCTCTGGAGCTCCTTGGCATTACAGAGGTATGTCACCCAGCAAGGAGCCTTTAGATACAAGTGGACGGAAAACAAGCCTGCTCAGAGAAAGAGGAAGAGAGTTAGTGGCAGCTTACTGACGACAGGTAGAAGACACAGCTGACACAAACTGTCAATTCCCACGGCGCACATGGGCTACGTGCTGCCGTCTGTCATACTGGCACAGACTGTTATCCTGAGCAGCAGGAATAGCCACCATTGCAATCGTTAGAAGGGAAATATATATGCAGTTATAAATAAGACAAGTAGATATTAATGGCTATCAACATGTTCTTTACACTCAGTTTTTGTAGCAGTATACTTGTGGTGTGTCATACCAAAAGACGACTAACTACCTACAAGAAAACCCAAACAAAAAACTGCCAGTCAATTAATTATTTCTATCTTTATGTTTAAGAATCTTTTAATGAACTGAATCACATCATTGTGTTTCACTGTGTTATTGTAAACAAGACTGAACTTTAATGCCACATAAATGAAATAAGTAAAATAATTTCACACTTGGTAAGAAGTTTGTATTTAGAGCAGGTTGTCTCCTAATCATAAGGAGTAGTTTGGCAGTTTGATCCCAGGTCCCTTTGTGTTCTCGGGTAAGGCACCGAACCCTAAATGCTCAGTGTCAGGCGAGCACTTTGGCAGCTCTGCCGCCATTGGTGTGTGAATCCACACAGTGGATAATTATCTCTGGCACTGGACCAACCATTGTTGCTGTGGACATTTTAGTATTTGTTTGGCAACAGCTTCACTCTCTCAACAGGGTACTTAATCAACTGTAGATCCCCCGAAGGAACAATAGCATTGTTGAGCTAGCTCATTTAGCCCACAGGGACCAAAGCAGACATTTGTTTTTTGACTCGAGTGACCAACAGTACATGTGCAGATGTATGACATCATATGATAGATAACGGAGGTAGATTTTTTTTTAAGGTTCCAAACCTCCACAGAGAAGATTATAGTAATATAAAATACAATGACCAACTTTTCTTTGAGAGAGCATGCAGCAATGCAGTGCTATTAAGTAAATATCCTGGGTAGGATCAAACCCTGGTGCAGCCATGTATTTAATAGAAATAACAGTGAATTAAGTAATTCAAGGTGAATTATTTTAGTTAAGCAAAATTGAATAAATACAGTTTAAAAAGGAAAAAAATGCACATATAAAGGAATTAATACTGCTGAAATATGTCATCATTCTGAGAAATTTATAATTTATACCTGTATTTGATAGGCATTTGTATTAATCTGTAATTCTGATTTGCGCTGCACATCTCTCATGTCTATTGTGCATTATATAATATGACTATCTCTCTCTCTCTCTCTCTCTCTCTCCTATATATATATATATATATATATATATACATGTATATATATATATATATATATATATATATATTTAAATATATATTTAATACTGTTCAGTAATAATATAGGAAAAATATCCATGCCTTAGGATAGTACATATAATAGATATAGTGGATATGTATTGGGGCAGTACAATATAGTCAAAAACATCAGTGGTCATCTACAGAGCAGCTCCACTGGAGTCAATGTGGAGCTAATTTAAGGAAATGAGAGTTTAAACTTTGACCTTCCAGTTTAGAGACAGATTCAAAATGAATCTAAACTCAATCCTAAAATACAATGTACCTTAATTGAAAGCTGCTATTTGTGTATACGTCTCTCAGATTAAAATGTTGTCCTGGATTTAAGTTTATCTTTAACATGTTATGGAGAAATGTGCTTGGCATAGTATTCTCACAGTGAAAACAAGAAGTGGTAAAGTTTTTCCAGTGTGGCTGGTTAAATTTGCAAAGGGATTCCATGAAAGTCTGCTGTCTACAAACTCAAAGAATGACTGAGATTAGATGTCCCACCTGTGTGTCTGGTTATGCACATGCGCATGTTTGTGCATATATATGTCTGTCGAGGCACACATATATCCAATAATAATTGCTGGTGGAATTCAAATAATATATGGTCTGCTAATAAGAAATGATTTGCGCAAGTACACTTTGATTTATATGAATTCAATTTCAGAGGGGATTCAGAAAGTATTGAGACCCCTTTATGTAGATTGTAGTGCAACATTTTATTTTCTTTTTATTTATTAAAAGTCCTAAACCTGAAATCTCTCTCTCTCTGTAGAAGTGTATTTGGCACTATTTTGCACTCGGTTTAGGAAAAATTATTATTCGATCATATCATGAAATTGTTCAAATCTTCAAATTAGAATAATAATTTATGTGAAATAGAGTCATGCAATTCTCTGCAATACTTTCCTAAGTGCAGGCTAAGTGTCAATCCAGTGTAAATATCTTGGGCAGGTGTACCATGAGCCAAAAATCCATCATCAGCCCCGTGCATATAGGCCGTGTTACTCTATGCTTTTGCTCCCAACTGTGTGTCTGAAGGAGATAATGATGCTGAATCAGTCTAATCACCTACAGCAATAAATGTCCTGGCAGAAAAAAATATTACATAAGATTTTTTTTTTTTTGCATATATACTGTAGAGTCTTTGTGTATGTTTGTCTTATAGCTTATATTTAGTATATTACATGTATACAAAGTGTGCTTTAAATGCGCTTTAAACCCTGAATGTATATTGATAATGTTATATCATTTAAATGACAAACATTATAGCTTGCATCCAGGTCACAGAATTTAAATTATGAAGTCTGAAAAAGGCACAGTAAATATGTTGCTTAATGGCAATGACAATGTCAATAGCATATTTCATTACCAGCTAAATCAATGTGCTTAATACAGAAGAACATAAAAACCTGTGCAGGCTTACCAAGCCAAAAGCTTAAGAGAGAATAATTAACAAATTAATCATTTTTTTACTGTAGAAAATAGGGTAAGAATGACCACGTTTGTAAGTTTGTATCGACGGTTTCAGGAGACTGGAGATTTTAGCACCTAAAAAAAGAAAGAAAGAAAAAAAGAGAGTGTGAGAGAAAGAGAAAAGAAAAGAAACCTGAGCCTATACAGCTTGTTATTTTAGATAAACATTAAAGCCATCTCTACACAGGAGATTGCAGAACAGGGCAAGGGTCAAATGTTCACTCTCGCCAAATAACAAGAAATAAACTCGAGCAGAGTGTTCAAGTGATATACAAGCACTCTCAAAATACCACCAGGAAAAATGTAGTGTCCACAGTTTTTACAGTCAATGTTTAGGATGATAATCAAGGAGGAGTTAAGTGTGCAACAGTAATGAATAGTGAAGCGTGTGTTTGAGATGTATTTGCCAGTTTAAATGAATAAATCACAATGCCAGTGCCAGACATACAACTATGGAAATATTTGGCTCATGCTTTGTGAAACAAAATGGCTTCTCCTTTTCCTCACAGTAAATACAGAAAAGAAACCTCAAAACAAAACAGTCAAGAGGATAACCATTGATCCCCATCTAAGCCATGCTCAATCACACTTAAACGGGGCGGCTCTTCCTACCAGAGGAACCAGAACAAACCTTTAAGTCGACAGCTAATGCCCGGTTTAGTCCTCTCCCTCTTTCTGACTCTCTTTTTCTTTTCCTCCTCAAAACTGCCATGCTACAACTTAATACCAGACGAGCTCACGCTGGGTGGCTGGGTGGTGCTATCAAGGCCTGACTACACACACTCAGCCTTTGCCTTTGCTTTCCATTTTGTCGTTATTCTTCATCTCACCCCCTCCAATTTCTATTTTGTGGGTCACTGAACCCTGGGACAAAGTGTGTCTGCCCCACCTCCTGATCCTTGGTCGCCAACACTGAGACCACCACGCCACACATAACGCTGGAAGATGACATTTCCTCACCCCCGAGACACCCCCCCTTCTTCGTCTCCCCTAATCCAATCAGCAAGGCCTGAGTTTTTCTAATATACTGGCAGTCTCATACTCTGACTTTATCCCTGCAGCTGTGCCGGACCGCTCATTGGCAAGATTAAGGCCTCTGCAGCTCCTCTGATCATGTATTTCAATATGAATGGGACCAATAAGGGGGTGGATTATGTCTTAGTTACTTTAGAAATCCAAGGCCCCTCTTTGATGCCCCCGGGTTTGAACGGCAATGGCAGAACCGCGCCTGGTCTGCATGGCGTGGCTGCAACGCCACCTGGCAGTCAAATGTTTGCTCATATGCGCTCATTAAACAACACCACACTGGCTTGTGGGTACTGACTGTGGGCCCGATGGCGAGCTTTGGCCACAACCAGATGGCACCATCACCAGTATGCCAGGTGGGGTTCGTCGTTACCACTTGTGAGATGCCTCGTGGACGAAGGACGGGGGAGTTTTGGGAGGTGTGGGAGGAAGAGGAACGTGTTGCCAAGTAGGAACAGAGTAAACAAACACACATTTTCTGCTATCTATGTTATCACACACGCTCATTTTCCTTCTCTGTCTTGATCACTCTGTTACTTTTCTAAGTACACGGAATATGTAAAACATATACAGGTCATAGATGTAAACATGTACTTAATACTGAGTTATTACCTTTACGTTAATAACTCAGTAATAACAGTAATCACATGCATGTAGAAGGACAACTACATTTGCCTCCAAACATTGCAAACACACATACTCTACACTCCACGGTGTCTTGAGATCAAGACCCACCATGGCAAAGCCACTAAGGGGGGAGTTTCATTAGTTGTCGGGGCCTGTGTCTTCTTCTCAGCTAGCCCTCCTGCCCTTGTGTCTTGGGGCCCTTTGTGTGTGAAGTGCTAGAGGTGATTAATATTTGTTTTCCCTCCTCGGTGGGAGAGGAAAACCCAGCCAATCCACTGTGACCCCTTCCTAATCCCCAGCAGGTCGAACCAGTATCCCCGTTTTCTTCGTCTTCTTTTGGGCTTTACCTTGGAGGGTGCCTACCCCACACTACCGCTTGGGTTAGCTGTGGGGATAACTGAGGACCCATACTATTTAATGCTTATGGAGAGTTCAGAGCTGAGCCATGATGACAGGTGTCTTTATGAGGGTTAGTGAGTTTTTATTTTTCCATGTCCTTGTTCTTCCTACACTAAATAATGTTGCTAATACAGACATTTTTGCTGTGCAAAATTGTGCAAAGTAAGCTCAGAAACAGGTTACTAACTTCTGACCTGGTCTCTGGAATGGTAATAAACAGCTCCCCAGGTAGTTTGGACAAGTTCGACAGGTGATGGAAGTATCTTCCTTGTAGAAAACTGAAGGATATCCTGAATGAATTTGGCCAACATGGCCAGGTTGAGGGTTTTTGAGGCTTTGTTGAGGCCTGTGGAGGGGGTGTCTTGAAGGATTGAGTGGCTTGCGGGGTCTATTGAGGACTTGATCCTGTTGACAGATATACTGCTCCCTTTGTGACCACATGGCTGTGATGGAAATGGCAGGTGCAGTATGGGTAGCTGAGGAAAAAAAAAAAATCCTTTCTAGCGTTGTATTTCAGCGGTTGTAAAAACACAGCTGTTTTCAGCTTTCTGAACCGGCTGCGTACTCGGTTTCCAATTCTCTCCAGCTCCTTGTTGCCTTGTTGGCGTAGTCACTAAACTCGCAAACACCGTCTTATGGTCTTAGCTCTTTATAAGAGCTTTAGTTGGAAAAATGTACACATCAGTATTAACGATCAACACTGCTGGATGAAAGCTCTGGCAACTGGCAAGTGGCAACTAGCTCAAAACCTGCCTCAGAGTAATTGATATTAATGGGAAACTGCTCGGCTATTTAACACATACACATATTAACACAGACAACAATTCAATCATAAGAGAGAACTGCACAGATGCAATTTATTAAATTAGAAGATTTACAAATTATACAGCAGTTATAGTTAATACATGACAAAATAACAAAGCAACCTTAAAGTCTTGTTAGCAAACTAAAAGCAAAAAGACTGATAAGACTTAAACCTAATACTTTTTATGTAGGTCAGTTGAAATAAAAACAGTCAGTCTCGTATTACATTGATTTAACTTTCTAGGTAAATTTGACAGCTGTTAAAAGAAAAAGAAATCAGACATTTTTAATCATCTAAATTACAAAGAGCAAACCTGGGGACATTATAGTGAATTAAAATGATAATAATAACAAAATCATAACCAATTTTATATTTTTAGTCTATTTATATTTTACTTATTTTCAGCATTTAATTGTTTAACTGTGTAGTTATTGGTAACAGAAAAGCAGTTTAACTGAAAAAAAGTGTTTTTTTAATTTTGTGTCATTTCTGAATAAATATATGAAATTATAATGTTACCAAACCATCATGCCATATTCATCCATATTTATATACAATCAAATGTAATTTGTCAGTTTAGTTTCCAGCTATGTTATTGTTTTCTTAAAACCTTACAACAAGTTCTTAATGCTTCTTAAAATACTGCATATTTATGTATACATAGATATACATTTTTAAGTTCCTTTTTTTGTTATTTGACAGCTCTGTTTCTGACATGGTCCAGTAAGCTTTGTGTGGGAGTGTATTCAGTCCAAGAAGCAAAGCTTTTAACTCTTTATGAAGTTGTTTAATGAGTGGCGCCAAGTATCACCACTCCTCCACAAATTACTTTACTCTGCTTCCAGTCCTCCCTCCTCTGTTTTTGTGCCCCCTTTTCTCCATGTCAACACCTCCAGGCCCTCCTTTTTCTTTTGACAAGCCCTTTCAGTGTATTTCTATCAGATGTCATACACTTTGCAAATTTGCAAATTTGAACATTTAACTTTTTAAGGGCTGTAAACCATATATTTTTCAGTGTCAACATAATTCTGGAGCTCGTGAACAAAACTGCTCAAATATATCGAGATAGAAGTTTTATCCTATGCAGTCTTACAGAAATCTGATCTTTCTTTCCTTTCTTTTCCTTTTTTGTTTGTTTGTTTAATTTATTTCCAAAACCAGCAAAGAAAATAATTGCATGGGAGTGAGTGAGGCTAAGATATATTGTATGTTTCAGTAAGGCTCATGATGTTCTAGTATCGACAGGTCCTTTATTAAAAAATACTGCTTTTCTTGATATGTTCAACAAATCAAAGCAGTCCAACAGTTGTTGTATTATTCTTCATCTAACATGAAGAACATGTGAACAAAGGGATGTACTGATTTAATTTATTATTAATTTAAAAAAAAGTTTTTAATGCTAAACTGAATTAGACCTGCAAAAACTGAACTGAATTTCATTGCCCAAGATGTGATGTTTTGAAAAGAAAGAACACAACAGCACCATCACACCAGGTAGACTTTGGTTAGATGATCGTTAATAGTCTGCCAGTGAACTATAACAGCACATCATTCGGTGAGGATTCAATATAGTGACAAATAGACTGAGGCAATATTGACAAAACTAATGGTGAAGCCCTGATTTATGCTACCATATTCAGAACTGTCACTTTTCCTTTTCCGAACATGAAGCAATCGTACCTGCTCGTCGCTCTGGGGTTTAACTGATGAATGACACTGTAGTGTGCTGTGGCTCACTATGGGGCCATTTGTGGGGAGATAAGGAGACTTCCTGGATTAAGGAGGTAGTTGAGGTACATCTCCAGAGAGCCTGTTTGTTTGGGTAAGACAGCTCCTTCATTACTGCAAAACTGTGGGAGGCTGAGAAGCCAACCTGTCTCTGAGATAGCATGGAACTGCTGCCAAAATATACTTAACCAGACTGAAAATGCAACCGAATTACCGTCAGTGCCTCTAATTTATTATCATGAACTCCGGACTGGTCAAAATGCAGTTTGCATCACTGAAATTAAGCAAATCGAAAAATCGTGACAAAATATGTACCATATCTCGCCTTCTATGGTGTTAAACTTTACACTTTTGATTTTCAATTTTTTTTGTAATGAGAATTGCTTTGTGGGTGGGCCTGCATGACCTAGCAAGTGAATGAGTCTTGACATTAAAATGAATGAGCTCCTGATGCCAGTGTCACTTTGAAAAACCCAAGCTGACCATCGTGTTCCTATCCAAGCCTACAGGATTACCCTCAAAGCAGTCATGCAGGCTTACACACTTGTCTTAGACAGATCCCCACCACCAAATATGAATGATATAAGAAAACATTACGATTAAAACATCGAGCTGTGCTGTGTTTGTACAACACATTCTTTGCCAATTTTTGGTATTTTAGACAAGATGAGTCATATATGTAGTAACATATTTTTTTTTACTTTCCTTTGTTAAATGTTTTTATTGCATATTTCATCATATTTGTGCTCAACAAAAGCACAGCTGCACAGATTTAAGGAAGGAACTACTACTTCGTGGCTTAAAGTCTTCTAAAATTGCAGTTAATTATCTTCATTTCAAATTTTCAAAATGCTATGTGGATTAAAAAATGGCCAGAAATGTGAAATGCATTTTCCCAAATATGAAACAAAAAAAAAAATGACTAAAAATATAATTTTGTTTATTAAACAATAAAACAAAACTTTCCATATTGTTTAGTATAGTACAGTTATTCAATGTATTATTAAACATGTTGACAATTCAACAGTTTTTTTTCTTCTAAAATGATGTAGCTGAACATAATCCAGGCTCGTGTTTAAAGCAATGTTGAAATCAACAGGTGAATATCTATTATATCTGAGCCTAGCAGAAAAATTCATATGCATGCATAATGATTTATTCTGTGCTAGTGTGCTGATGTACAGCAGTGTTCTGTGAGGCCTCATGCCGCCCCAGTGGCGGTGAAGGGGGAATTAGTTGTAGTGTTGTCTGAGTCCCTGTTAATCCTCAGCTGATTAGTGGAATTCTCATCAAGGCTCCTTGAGAGACAGAGTAAGCAAGAAAGAGTGTGGAGGAGAGACAAGGAGAGAAAAAAGGAGAAAAAAAGAAGAGTGAGAGAAAAGGGAAAAAAAGAGACTTTAGAGTCAGTGAGATCCCTTCCTCATTTTCCTAGTTTTCCTTTAGCTATTCACCCCCCCGACCACGGACCACAGGCTTGCATCTCCTGTGGCCAATAAGATCTCAGGGCCTCAGGTCACCTGGCTCACCAGACTAATCCGGAATCGGCCTTGTAGATTAGCACTTTCCCACTCACAGCCACTCTAGCCCAAGCCCTGGCAAATCCCGAGGTAAATGTCGGAGCTTCCGGTAAGTGGGTGAGCACGACGTCGTGCAGTGGATTAAAGAGAATAGGATAATATTTACAAGCCTATCGCCAGCAGTGATAAGGCTGAGGATAAACATCAATGGTTCGTCTTCTGCCTCATTTTTGTCTTTCTCTTGCCAAGGCAAATGGTTAAATCTCTGGATTCCTGCGGGTAGTCCCTTAAACTGATGAACTAAATTAGTCAGCTGTGAAATAATTACCGTAATTGTAACAAAGTAGGCAATGACTGAGAGTGAGTTTCTCTATCAAGAAGAATTTGTCTTTTGAGACACTTGGACCACGGTCTTTTTTGGATCTTTGCAACATTATCATGGCTGTGGGGAAATTTAAAGAGAGGCAATTTTATATTTGCTCGAGGACAGTAAGGTGCAGGCAATTCAGATGATTAAAAACATAATTCTTTTACACAAACAAACTACAAACTGAGCAACTACAGCAAACATAAAAAAGCAAACAAAAACCAAAGCCATGACTGACCATAATCAAAAATAAGAATGCGCAATGTCCTGCTTTTCTTGTGGTTTTCAGCGCTTGTTTCAGCTGTTTTTAATCTCTGTGTGAGTTGTAGCATTTTTGGCATTAGGCATTTTTTATTCAATATTGGACACAAAATATGTGGTACAATTACATGTTGTATATATTACACCATAATTTCTGAATTCTAAATCAATATAAAAGCTCATCATACAGCTCTGTATGTTCAGTTTAGTTGTATTTATTTAGCCTCAAGTCACAACAACTTTATGTGTGTGTGTATTTAGTTCACAGTTTTCAGGGTTCAACATAAAATATACTTTTTGTTAGAGTTTTTTTTTTAATTAAAATGTTTTAAAGGTACACTGACAAGTAGTTGGTTTTAGTATAAATTATTATAATTTAGTGTGAAATTTAGTATAATTAACTTAAACTACTACATATACAGCCACAGGTTGTCAACTTGTCCCTCTCAGCCTACAACTCATGTCTAAAGGGGAGGCCTGTCACAGTTTAAGGGTCTAAACCCTTTAAACATGTTTAAACAATTTATTTGCAATAAAGAGGCCCACTTTCCCTGAATCCACCCTAAATTAAAATGGGTAAATTCCTTTCAGTACAGGATAGCTGATACTTCATATCTGTCCACGATTGTTCCTTTCATGTCATCAGAGCACATGATGGACTTTTCTCTCTACTGTAGATGGCACTGTTAACCTTGACTTATACTTGGTTGGGCTTTCAGTGTTAAGGAAGTCAAGTGGTGCTGAAGCAGTCAATGTCTGCTCTTCATTACCATTCTCAGCCCCAGGGTGAAATTAATTAAAGTGGGGAATAATAATAATAATAACAAAGATTATCTTTGTCATCACAGTTATGCTAACAACAGTATGGAATTCAGAGGGCAGCCAGCGGCCGAAATAAATACCATCAAGCTTTTATCTTGAAACTTTAGGTACGGGGCTGTTTCTTTTTTTTCTTCCACTCGTGTTTTTCAGGGAAGTGGAGTATTAGTGGTGGTGGGAGGAGGGGGGAGTTTAGGATAGAAAGGTTCAGGGTTAGGACCAGAGTGAAGGCAAGTGTGTTATTGTAACAGAGCTTATGAGGGAGTCAAGAGGAGGGCAGTGTGCCGATCGCACGCTAGGCTGCATGATTCACAGAAGATCCATGATCACAAACCCTTTGGACCCCAGTCCCACCCTCTGGCCTTGCCTCCTCTGCTTCTGAAATCCCCACCGTCAGCTTGCATTATGGGACTAATACCAAAGTTATGGTGATTCACCTCACATCGCCTTATATGTGGGCGATTTCCATCCGTCTGAGGTTAACTGGTGGCCTGGCGTGGACAATGTTAGTACAGACTAGACAGTGTTATCTATACTGTGTTTTATTCTTTATTTTGCACCAAGACAAAATATCACGGTGACGACAGATATATAATGATTAAATAATTTAAAAAGACAGACATGCTGGTATTTTTCTTATAGTGCTATTTGCAAAAATAAATAAAAAAATCAGAAAAAGGTAAAAAATAATAAATAAATGAAACATCCAATCTCAGATTAGCAACTCTTTTCCTTTCAAAATGGAACAATTTTAATTTATGTTATAATTTAAAAAAAAGGAAAATAGTTCACAAGCAATGAATGACGTAACTCACTTTTGAACATTGTTTGTGTCTGCAAATTTTAGTGCATGCATGTGATATTATCTAATTACATTAGAAATGCCCTGCAGCAGCCACCTCACCCTGTTATATTATCTGAACTGATGAACTCTTGTTGAAACAAAAGGACCCAGCCCTGTCTCGTGACCGATGCTCGAACCTCTTTCCCTGCTGCTTGTAAAAGGGGGATCGCTGACCTCATGTGCTGCTGGGATATTACTTTACGTCTTCATCAGGCTGCTTCCTCAGTGTCGGCTCGTGAATTATGCTAGACTGTCCACCACGTCACTGTATTGCTTCCTCTGTACACTGAGTCAATAGGTGGTCACTGAGCTCTAATAGAAGACAGGCGCTAGGAAGCAAGAGGCCAAAAAGCTGGTGAATTGCCGATAAAAGTAAAAAGATGACCTGAATTCATTGGATTTTTGAAGTTTTCTGTAATATGAAAATTTAGAATAATCTCTTGAGTGTTAAGGTTTGGAAGACTGGAGTGACACTGGTTTCTGCTACTCATCAATACTTAATTTAATCGAATGTTAATGCAAGCCAGCAAATTTGCGCAAGATATGGATTCCTGATAATTGTGAAAGACAAATGTTCTTTGTCTGATTCACTTCTTCACAATCCAATTAGGTCTCAGTGCTGAAAAAATTAGATGACTGTATGCTTTGGAACAAGATAAAGTTAGCTTAGCTGCTCATTAGCTATTTTCTCGAGCACTCTTATAATATTGTCTTACGAAAGTTAGCTTTGGTCTGAATGACTAATCAAAAGCACACATCCGGTGTTTGATGAAATTTTACCTATTCCCAAAGCATTTCCTCTGTCTGCAAAAATTCATTAGTTCTAGTTGGAAAAGGAAAATGTGGGAATAGTTCACATGTGAGTTGAGGTACTTTGTCTCATTGTTTGCTCTCTTGCTCATTCCTTCATTCAAGTTTCCCATCCTCTTTGTCATGCCCTCAGTCTTGCACATGTTTCTGTTTCTTCCCAAGAAAACATCACTAAAATAGCAGCCAAAGTTATGTGTTGCCTGTTCTGTGGACACCCTGTCTGTTTTGACTGGAAAGAGACTTCAGGGGGTAAAGGTGGGAGGAACATTTTGTACAGGCAGACACTACAAAAAATAATTTCCTTGAAAAATATGATTCAGATATTTAAGATCTGAATATGAATTGTCCCAGAGTGGTAGGACATGATGCACAACAAACCTGGACATATGGAGTAGGTAAAAAGTAGGTAATAAATTTCTTTATTCACACTAAATAGCATCTTTCACAAAGCCCTTCACAATAAAAGACACACATTACATGTGTGTATTAAACAGTGGCACACATTAAATGCAGATAGCCAGATAATAGTTACATAATTCAATAAATAAACAAATACACAAAACAAATCCAAACTAATGGGTTTAAAAAGTTTTCCACAACAGCATCTGGTGCATATGTTTTGCTATTGTGGTGTGCCTACTGGAACACATCCTATATATCACACAAACACTGCAAAACTACACAAGCTCTTTTTGTACCATTTGGATGGAAGTTATTCACAACACTGCAAAGCTCATATTCCATGGCTATCTATATATATATCTATCTATAATCTTGCTTATTATCATTTCTACCCCGTTACTTTTGATTTATTTTAACATCTGTTGAGTGCATTACACAGTGGAGGAATCCTAACACTGCTCTCTTGGATCCAGTTATGGTTATGATAAATGATGTGATTTTCAAAACTTCAGTTGTGAATAGCTAAAACATGATGAATGGGACAAAAATGAAGAAATCGACCTGCCAGTGAGTTGGGGTTATTCATATTATCTCCAATTTGAATCTTTCTGGATTTATTCCAGAAGTGGTTATGAAGCATCTAAAGATTTAAAGGAATTTCCTGAAACAAGTGAAAATGCAATAGTAAAGGGGTTGGATATTTTTTGCAGTGTAGTAACCAGAGAAAAGCCTGGTATGTACACAGTAATTACATCTCAGCACCCTGTGCAGAGTACATAGCAGAAACACAGTCAAGGGTCACTGCCCAGGGGATCGAGGTTTGCCCATTAAAACATCATCAGACAATACGATTTATTTAAAGAGACATATGACTCTCCACCGCTACTGTTTACCCTTCTTGCACTTGAGAGCAAAGATAATAATGTTTGAAAATCAAAGGGAAGAAAAAAAAAGCAAAGAAAAGCAAAATGAAATCTGTAATTTTCAAGGAATAAAGTCAGCGCAGGTCAGAAACTGCATGTACAGATGTAGCTAATCTATGTATTTACAGTGGGGATTGGGAAAAGATGAGCAGCATATACTGTGTGATTAACTTGCTACTTTTGTTTTAGTCTCCTTTTGGAAATGGTTTATGACGATCTTGGAAACTATTTCGATGTCTGGGTCTTAACTTCCTGGATTTTAAATCTGGACTGATTTTCAGGACTGTTGCTATTTTTGGAGCAAAATCTTGTCTGATTGCTTGAGTCATAATGAGCACAATAAGCAAAACAAGAGCTCAGTTGTGACAGCAGGAAGTCTGATGCATCCGAATTTCACCTTTACCCTGATAAATCAGTCAACACAAACACTCCCGTGGCGCCCCACTGGGTAACAGACCCCCACCTTCGAATCCCTGGAGAGTTCGTCACCCTGCTGCATGCCCGTCCTATCTGGAATAGTTCGCTCAGATAGGAGATTAGTCCCTTCTAATTGCCCTGTCAGTAAATTAGTAACTTTGGCTCCTCCCTCACTTTACTGCTTCATGTCATCCATTCCTATGACATGCTGCCTGATGTGTACAGATGTGCTGTCATCATATTTGGGTCAAATATGATGACAGCACATCATTGGAACACAGAGTAGATGTAAAAGCATTCCAAGTGTATCAATTAAATACAGCTTTGACTAAAGAAATCTGCCTCTTTCCATCTTTGCCATTCATTAGTCGAGTGGGCACATACCACTGCTGAATTGTTGTGTCCTGTTGTTGAAAAAAAGATAATGAAGCAATTAAATGCAACAGCATACACAATAATATATGTATATGTATATGTATATATATATATATATATATATGTATAATAAAAGTTTGGCCTCTTTTCAGTTTTACTTGTTTTTATTTATTTTATTCTGTAAAGCACATTTTATGGCATTGCTTTAAACTTACCTTATCTTGACCTAACTTCTATACACACATCTCCTCCCCCACTCAACATCAATCAAGCGTGTGAGAGGCATAGTGGTAATTTGTTAACCTTTATCCAGTGATCTCTGCTGACCTTAGATTCACCCTCAGGCTGACTGTGTGTGTAGGAAAACTGGACTGGATGTGTTTAGTAAAACAGACAGGAATGAAACATCTCTAATATATATCGCTGTTTAACTTGTTACATTGTTACTTGCTATATTTCCCATTAACACAGTGAAAGATTGTAATTCAGTCTACTTGTTTGCTAATGTATTGCACGATACAGCGTGATCACAAATATACAGTTTGGTTAAACGAATGAAGCTAAATCTTGACATGAAACGTGAAATTTACTTTTATCATATGAGCAAACATTAGTACATACACAGTTATCAGTTTGCTTAATCAAAATGTAATTTGACATTAAGAATAAAAAATAAAAAATTGTTGATATTATCTTTTTTTCAATTAGGAAGCAAAGGCAAAGAAATTTCATTTCCCTGCTAGATTATTATTCAAGGCACAACACTGGCTCACTGCTAACTCTGAGAGCAAATGCTCTATGCCGATGCATATTCATATGTTTAACATACAGACATGCATTCCTAATGATGTAGGAAAGAGTGGAATACAATAAAGCTCATTAATACATTTTACCATGCCAGTCAGTCCTCATCACAAAAAGGGTGTTGCACAGCGTCAAATTGAGCTAATTCAATTCCCCAGCAAAGAGCTTCTCCAGTGTGAGATGAAAACAAAAAGAAATTAAACAAAGCCATAGTTGTGTGATTACTCTTTTAGTGGAAATTTTGGACTTTTTAAAAAATTCATATTTCGATAGTTTCTCATTTATCATCTCATTACCTCCTCAACTGTAAAGTTTGGTCTTATCTTCTCATGAAACATTAACAATTAAAAAGTCACTTTTCCTTCTTTTTTTATATCTTGTTACGTTTTCAGGTATTGTGTGAAACAACACAATTTAATTTCCAGATGGCGCTGCTATTTAGTGTCATTGTAAGTCTTATCTGGCATGAAAATCTCACAAATGCTTAAAATTTCTTTTCTCCAAGGAATGCTGAATGCAATTAATAAATAAAAAAGTAAAGCAACAATTGGCAGAACTGTCCAGTTCATAAACAACACTCTAAAAGTTGCCTTTGACCATATTTGACTGCATGCCAAACCCACCCATCAAATTTATCTAAATGCATTTATAATTAACTGATGAGAAACTAAATACTGGACTTGCTTCAAGTAGCTTTTTCTGGTTTTGTGAAAAAAAGCTACTTGGACAAAACTTTGTGCTAGGACGGCAGGTGGCAGAACCTGTCATTGTAAGCTAATGAATATTAAACTTAGAGACTGCATTGGGTAAATGTGCATCTCCCTGCCTGCTGCTCACATACTGCCTTATCAGAAACAATGATAGTATTCAAATCACAGTGGTAGCCAGTTCATCTTAGAAGCCTGTCTCGGTATGACCTTTTGTTATCTTCATACGTGCCCGTGTCACTTTTGGTTTTAAGATTTAACATGAACCAGCTCCTGATGTTAGAGGTTAGACAACCAGACGTCTTGTCCAGCCAGAGTTGGAAGATGTCAGTAATGGCAGTGGACTTTGTTTATAAATTATTAATGATTTTCTTCCCTCCCTGTCATTTTGGACAGGCTGTGAAACAAGCCCATGCCTCTCCTGTTTGCGTGGCAGCGCTCTCCTCAAACAGATTGCAATTTATTCCTCTGCAGTTTGTCCATCAAGGCTAACTCTGACAACATAATCCCGAGCTAATCCGGCATGTTCAGTTTTTCTTGTTGGCTCTCATGCAAAGTGCTCTGCCAAATCCCACTACCTGTCAGCCTGGCCTTGCGATGTGGAGCCCAGACGAGCTGCCAGCCCTGCTGCAGTGGCTCCCGTAGGGGTGTGGGGTGGAGGCAGGTGGGGGGGCATTGTGCCTGGGTAGACTTAACCCCTGCCTCCCTCCCTGTAATCCACTGTAAACAGCCAGAGCCTTAGAAGGGCTAACTGCACTAATCAAGCCCCAAGCTTGCCCAGTCACTATCATACAGAGTACTCTAAGAACTAGAGATTTGAGATGCTACTGCAGTGTATGTGAAGCGTATGAGTGTGCATGTGGAGCAGTGGGGTCCATTGACAGATTTTAATCCTCAAGGGGGGAAAATGTGCCAACTTAAGGCAGCGATGGGTGCCCAATCAATGGCCAACTAAAGGATTTCTCCAATTACTTTAAATATTGACAAATAGAGAAAGGACACTATTGCACTAAAATGACTCTAAATATTTCTGTATCAATACCAAAGTATCTCTGTAGTACTATACAAAATTACAGTACAAAATTAAAATTAAGCAAGTGGGAAGAAAAACAAACAGTTTCTTATGATTTATGGTCTTAACATGGATATAAAAGTATATACTCACATTGTTTCCTTAGGCACCAGAGGCTGAGTTGAACTCTAGTGCTCAGGACACAGCTGTATTTCCCCAAATGGTAAACCAGGCAATCAGTATTCTCCTCTACCTTTTACAGAGCCACATTTGAATTTCCTCCACATTCTCTTCCAGTCTCCCTGACAGTGACCCAAAATCCACAGTAAGAACATAAAAGGCTTGACAGAAGTCAAAGGCAAATGAAGTCAAACTAAGCCAACTCCCCCATCAACAAAAATGAAAGTTTCAGAAAGTTGAAGTGGACACAAGCAATAAAACTTTAAACTGTTTTTTCTTTCTGCTTTGTTTTGTTTTCTTGTACCTGTTCTTCTTTCTCAGTGTTCCCTATAATGAACAAATTCAGTAGGCTGCGGTAGGTGGGGATCATGGTTTGTGGCTGTCAACAGGGGAGTTAAAATCCCACTTTGTCAATGTCCATCAAGTATAATCAGTAAAGTCCCTGGACACTAATCTGCGTTACTGAGTCCTGAACTTGTTTCTAGTGTGGCACTAAAAAAGGCCTTTTTTTTACAGTACACATATCAAAATAATATTTTCACACCCCAAAAGATGTTATTTGTTGAAAATACATTTAAGATATAATTGCTACTAAAAATATAACTGCATTTAAAACAACCTAACAGCTTGTTCACTATAACAGATTAACCATCTTACACAAGTGTAAAATCTTTGCAAGCTTTTTCTTTTATCATAATAATATTAATGAAAGGTGTGATAATTTAGACAATGTAACTACAACCATAGTATAATTATTTAATCTGAAATGGACTCTTGTAAAACAGGGGGCTCCATGTGGACATACTGACTCTTGTTCTGTTTTACTGTGCTGCTGCTTTGTCCACTTTCAAAATGCCTAGACTGTGGGAAAGCTCTGGACAAATATGTTTGCCACTTTAGAGCTCCAGATAAAAGTGGCCTTCAAGGGTGGAGCTTAGGGAAGTGTTGAGATGACAGTGAGAGGGTTGGTGGACCTGCAGGGAAAATGTGAACATGACATGTAGCTGATAAGAGTCCTCCAGCAGGTTAACACCAGAGCTTGTAACTGGGATTGCCCCAAGAAGCCCTCTTAGGAAGGCCTGGCATCTGCAAGATAGCAAAAGCCCTCATGCTCACACAACTGAGCACACAACAGGTCTGGAAGGTGGCTAGGACAGAAGTTCCCCCCAGCACACCTCTGAAGATGATTGTTGGTAAAAAAGACCGGATACTGCACTGGTTCTTGTGAGTGTTAGACAAAGCAGGAAAACTTATAAGCCTTTTAGCTAAGAAAAAAAAACCTCACAAAAAACATCACAAATAAGTAAATAAGTAAACACTACAAAACAAAATGCTTGGTTCTCCATTTAGGCACAAGGAACTAGGGATGGGAATTAAAAGGAATCTAGTGATTCTGATTATCGATATCGCGATTCAGTTCCTTATCGATTCTCACTGGCTCCGCTTTGAGAGTGACCACTATCACTAAAAAGCATATCAAAGACATTATATTTGTGCAAGAACATTTTTCTTAAAAGTTATGCAGTACATTATTCAATCACTCCTAGGAAAAAGTCAGTCTTTATACTGCTTGTTAAATTGCCTTAATGTTACTCTGTAAAATAGCTGGAGTTACAGTCCCACATACCAAAACAAATCCTTATCCTAATGAGGAAACACATATGGTCTTTCTCTTTGCATTTAGGTATGAATACAAAGATGACAGCACAAAGCAAAGATGAAAACAAGCACAAAGACTCTTTGAAAGTGATCGTGATTCTACTGTAGAAACATGAACAAGTAAAAACAGAGGCAGCAGCCTGACTCCTCATCAGTTTATTACCTGTTAAAGTTCAGTGTCTGGTTGTTGGGCTGGGGTCAGCATTCAATCAGCTTTAACATCACTCTGGGTTCTTCGCTAGTTTAGCATTAGTATTAGCGTTAACTGTCTGGCTAACTTATCGTCAGCAGCTGTCTGGCAAGCTTACTGGTAACATGCTTCTAAATAGCCAAAGTTGTGTTAGCTGCAAAATGAAGTTGAAGTCCTGAATGCAGTTTCCTGGATGCGGTGGTCTTGTCCTTTTGTGCAATAAACATAAAAGCAGTGTTCATATCCATGATGTAGACTGCTCTAATATTTTCCTCTTCTGATACACAAACTGAAATTAGCTGATTGTAGCATAAGTGCAACTGGAACTGATAAGTGAGACTGATAGGGAAGTTGACTAACAATTCCAAGGAATTGGACTACTGGGAACAAGACGGATACTCGATTCCTATCTCTACAAAGAACTCAGCAAAGGAACCTGTTTCCTAACCCTTTTGTGGTGTTTGTGTTTTTGACAATCATCCAATATTAAACTCTGTGATGACCTCACAACATTACTGGGTTTTTAAAACATTGCAACCATAAAAATGACCAATGCCAAATAGATGTTGAAATTATCTCAGCTGCAAGAAATACAGATTTCTTGTATAGTTTAACTGACATTAAATACTGCTCAGTCACATCAGTCTAAGTGGTATTTGTTTTTTATTTTAAATGTGATTTTTTTGTTGGGCAAAATATCTGGAATATGTGGGTGGGACAAAATCAGTTTCCTCCATGATAAATATAAAGAATATGGTTTTCATGAACACACTGGAAAAAAATACACATAGTGTTTTATGGATAGAATAAATGACCCAGATGGATCACATATTCATGCCAGTGATTACAATAATTAAGGACAACATTGTTTGTGTGTTGTGAATAACTTTTTCGATAAGACACATATACACCCTCTTTCTTTCTCTTGTTTGTCCACACATGCGGGTATATCTTCCACACACTACACTTTCAGAAAATAGCTTCAACTAGAAGCTGACACCCTTGTGTATGTATATGTAAAAGGTAATCAGTACATTTAACATGAGGTCCAGTACGCAGCCCTTGGTGGTACATTCATGTATGCTATACCTGTAGGGAAATAAAAAGACTTTCAGTTTACCCCAATCTCTTCCTGTATACAGTTTAAAGCATGTAAAAGGTTGGAGCAAAGAGGTCCTGGTGTCTTGGTACAGAAACGTTCTCTTTGCAGTAACATTACATAGGCGATGATGCCTATCAACATTTGGATGTTCTGACCCATGAGCAGGCTTATTACTCATTAATGTGTTCCTAAATGACTACTCAGTACTCATGGGTCAAACCACATTCATCTTCTACGTTCACCTTCATTTTGATTAATGAGGGTTGCTATTAGATAGTGGAGGCTGGGTGTCAGGGATGGTGATGGCACATTTGGCAGCAATAACCATAAAATGGTAAACAACATCTTTTAATATTAAGGCATATTTGTGATGCATGGACCCATCATGTCCACAGCAGCCAATACAGATTTTTGCCTTGCAATATGTTCCACCAAGGTATCTTATTTTTTTTTCTGTAACAAATAGAAATTGTCTTATGGTAAGCACAATATTTGTGCTATGTTCTTTAACAAATCACGTAATTGGTGTGTACCAATAACCAATTATGAAAAGAATTCTATTCATAGTTACAGGAAGATTTCAGGATTTAAAAGAAAAAGAAAGCAGTCACATATACCTGTAGATTTGTTGAGTGTTATAACATATCTTATAGGCTAGTCTCAATAGACCACAGAACAAATGTCACAAAACCAGAAAGGACAAGAAAAAGGCAATAAAAAGTGAGTGATGGCCATTGATATTTCAGCCTGATGAAATCCTATGTCAGGAGACTTTGCTTGGCTTTACATAAACAGGGTAATAAATAGATCGATCACACATAGCAAAGGAGATTCATGTCACATTAAGTGACGGGACACTGAACATAGGCCCAGCTATGTCTCATTACTCAGAGGACATGTGTGTGTGTGTGTGTGGATGAGAACATGATTGATCAGATAGCAGTTTGCATGTACCAAGCCAGGCACAGTATAGGGGCCAGCTGCTGCAGATACATCACTCTGCAGAATGAAAACCACATTCTGAGGGCTGAAGTAGCCCTGCTGGCTGTCCATTTATAGTTAAATGTTGGAGAAATTGTGTTTGCATAATGACTGCGTCCAATAGGTTCAGTGGGTGGTGAGTTTAACTTTGAAAACAATAATGTAAACAATTTCTGTATGATACAACATAATATATTACTGCAAATTCTCTTGATTGTTTTATATATATATATATATATGTATAATGTATATATTGTGTCAATTTCACTTCACCCTGCAAATGCAGTGTTACGTTCTCATTTGCATTTGTTTCACATGTCATGTTGAACGTATATCACTTGCTTATAACTTAGCAGTCACCAAAATTTGTGACCAAACAAACTAAAATTTTCTTTGAGTCACTCCTAAATATAGAATGAACAAAAACTCAACTTAATTCAAGGCTTACGGTTCTAAGGCTCACTATGAACCCTATATAAACTGCACTGTTTATGTGTCAAATGAAGTAATTAAATAGAATTTAAGAAATTACAGTTATGCCTTTTCTATGCGACTGTCAGCATCTGTATGTATGGACGAATGGGCTGCAGAGGTACAGGCCTGTCCAAAAAGGTAAGCTGAATTT
Organism: Oreochromis niloticus; assembly: GCF_001858045.2. NCBI lineage: Eukaryota > Metazoa > Chordata > Actinopteri > Cichliformes > Cichlidae > Oreochromis > Oreochromis niloticus. Next base: position 13,574,910 of record NC_031966.2, on the reverse strand, counting down.
TACAACAATGAAAAAAAAAAGCAATACAATTTGGAAATGAAAATATTAAATGCACATATTGCATTGTAGTAAAAAGCAAGTACATGTTAATCATTTGGTTAACAGTAGCTTCGAGCATCTGCACTAATTGTAGTAGCAAGACTACAACGAGACTATTGCAATGAGGATGCTGATTTTGGAATTCCAGGAAATTGGCTACTCCTGATATATTTCTTTTGAACTAATACAGTTCATCATCAGGCCATGAGGCAGTCTTTAAAGCATCAACTCACTTAAAACTTGCAAAACTAATTGGCTATGAGTGTACTGAGCTTTTATGGTTTTCATGCATATTGGCTCAATATTTTGGTTTCAGATAGGTTGTTTCTGCATATTTTTGAGTACACTGTAAAGGTGGCAGCATTAATCAGTCCTTTTTTTTCATTAAATGCATTACTAAAGTTAGTTGAGCCAAATGCGCCCTGGTAGGTCAGTTGGCTGCACAATTCATCTGGTTCTGGCCCTGGTGAAAGTGATGATTCAGTATTTGGCACATAGCCAGCTGCTTCAGACATAAATAAATAAATAAATAAATAAATAAAATGTGATTCTTTTATACTATACACATTGAATATAAATAGATCAATGAGCCGTTCATTCATTCATCAGCTCAGTAAGGGTTCTAACACATTTACCTATCAAGAAATTTCAAGACCACATTGCATCTTACTTTCTGTAATTGAAACTGAAATATAATTTGATACTGATACTTTCAGTGCACTTACAACACTTTGCTTTTTTTGGTAGTTCTATACTGCACTTATTTTGTGGTTTTAGCTTTATAAAAACAATCCAAATATGTTTATATTTTATCAACTGTTGACTCTTCAAAAAGTAATGTGGCCCAGTGTCAATTGTAAAGACTGACTTTTTTGACCTCTTCTAAAACCAGAGGAGGCAGAGTTTACCAATAAAGCAAAAAGAAAATATAAGATGTGCTTGCATGTTGTTTCAATCATCTAACAAATTCTTGCAACATCCTAAAACAGTTCTTGGCAGTCACTGTTATAAATAACTAGATACAAAAAAAGCAGTAATACAAAAAGCATAAATGCAGCAAAGAGAGAGGAAAAAAAGAGACAACAGAATAAATTAGATATAAAAATAGCAAAAAGGGCCAAACCGCACACATTAAGGTCTTGGAGTCAAGTAAGATAATACTTTATATTAAAACATCTTTTTGGAATGGTTTTCATACAAATGACTGAATATGAGCCATATATTCACAGTGGGATCCATCAATTTAACATTTCGTTTGACAGAGTTTGATGAGATGTTGATGGTGAGACTAGGCAAAAAATTTCACCACAGCTCCTGCCAGGAAAGAATGGCACTTCTGTCAGTGTATATAGATGGTTATTACTTCCATCTGTTTTTTATTTTTTTCGTCTTTCGTCAGGTATACGCACACGCAAGCCAATATCTCCCGCGTCTCTAGTCACTTGAATAAAAAAGTAATTTTCTTATGCATTAATATTTTTATCCATGTTATCTGAAAAGGTCAAGTAAGTAATAAAATTGAAAATAGTTGATTTCTGGGTGACTGCATTTGTATACACTGCAAATTACAAGCTGTCCAGGTCTCAACATGCAGACAACATTACACCAGACAACATACCTATCAGAATTACTAAACAAATTGCCATCTAGCTGACATCAGGAGACAGAACATCTAAACAGCCAGAGATATGTGTATATTACACACAGAGACATGCATTCTTTGTCAGTCTAATGACCATTAGAAAGATAAATTAGAGTGACTATACACAAGCTTTTATACGCATAGGTTAAAATGCAAAGAATTAGGCAGTTCAAACCTCTGGAAAGTAACTTTATGTAAGAAAAGTACTTTTGCTGCTTGAACCTGTGACATAAAAAATTACTGAGTTGTAATGAGTGGGAGGATGGTACTAGCCGTGGTACTTTCTTTTTTAACTGTATACGTTGCACATTACTCTTAAATTAGTTTTTCATGGTTTCCTCTCCTCTCTATTTTGATGTGTAAAATTTAGCTAAAAAAGCATTGGGAGCATCCCATTAGTTCACCTAAAGTTACTTAAAGCTAACACATATTTAGAAATAGTTTGCCTTTATACAATGGCTTTTCCATATTTTACAATATAGATTATAATATAGAAAAAGATACAATAAATACTCTATTTTAAAATGATTAATACCCCAAACCTTTAAGGTCCCTTTCTGGTTCTTTTACAAACTGGATCTTATATTTTTGAATGATTGAATCTTGGACTGATAATTTTCCAAAGAGTTATTCCGGAGCTTTAATGAAAGTGTAATGCTGGGCAATGATGACAGACATAAACTTCTGATTTAAACATTTATTATTTAGTCCAAAAGTGTCTCATAATTCTGAGGTGTGTTGGCATTTTGTGTCATGATGAGCCAGAAGTCTGAGCGATGAGCTGTAGAAGCGCCAAGACTCGTCTCCGCAGAGGCAAGTAGGGCCTCATCTGTGACTGAGTGGGTGCTAGAACACCAAGCAGAGAAGTGCCGGGTCGCAGTAAAGGTTAACAAAATCAAGAAAGGGAATTTACGAGCGTCCGTGCTTCACGAGCGATGTCGCCAGCAGCAAGGGAGGGAGTGTAAAAGACAAGGGTGAATGAGAGGATTAGAAAGTGTGTGATTGCATGTGTGCAGATGTATGTGTGTCTGTGTGCACTGGGTATTGGGGTTTTTCCTACATTGAAAGTCATACGTTTGGACAGAATTATGAGGGACCCTTTCTGCGAGTGTGTGCTCATTCACTGATGGCTTGGTGCCCTCCATACACTGAATAAAAGCTGAAGGGTCAGCATCATGCACCTTACTTTGAAAATAATCTAAAGGCACAATAATGTGACATGCTATCATGCACATGCTCAAGTCTGATTAATCACAGTCACCTACCGTAGTATGAAAAAGGTCAAAACTCTATTAATGAACTTCTTCATACTCAGCAACACCGACAAAGAACAGAAACTGTGCGTGCTTTAAAAGGCCACTATACATCAAAACCATACACCAGTGGTCCCCAACCCCTGGGTCACGGATTGGTACCGGTCTGTGAGTCGTTTGGTACTGGGCCGCGAGAGTTGAGGCTCAGGTGTAAAATTTATGGTTTTCAGGGGTTTTTTTTCATTTTTATCGTTATTTTTTTTTAATCATTTTTATTGCTAACTCGGTTTTCCTGGGTCTTTTCCCGTGTGTTATGAATAAATCTTCCTATTTTTGGTACCGGTACTGGCCGGTCTGTGAAAATATTGTCGGAAATAAACCGGTCCGTGGCGCAAAAAAGGTTGGGGACCCCTGCCATACACCATACATTTGGGTATTCCAAACTGTAAAACTGTATAGACTAGTTTGATACATGCGCTCGGTATGAATAAAAAAAATTGCAATTCTACCGCTGAAGGTTTCCGACTGCACATCTAAAGATGATTGTTTTGGGAAATAAAAGTGATAGCAGTCACAACAGCAAAAGGTAGGCACATCCACCATTGCTACTGGAAGAAAATTCACCTTTCAATACAAAGCAAGATGTATAATTAGGATTTTCAAACATGGACACTAAGTATCTTCTGTCTGGTTTGCTTTTCCCATCTGTGTAGGTTCACTGTAGCTCTTGAAACAGCTTTAATAGATCTTTCAGCTGTGACAGATTGTGATAATTATCAAAACGTTTTTCTTTCCCCCCCTTTTGGGATTGCTGAAAACAAATTGAATCTTTGTGCTCATATTGAATCTTTCATACATTAAAATCAGACTTGATAGTCCTGATCATATCAAACCATTTAAGGGTTTCCCATTACTCAGCTAAAAACAACATCCAAGTGTATTCATACTGACATCTATTAATGAAAACAATACACACACAGATCACCAACACACAGAGACACTTAAACTGTACAGATAAGATGCCTCGCCTGTGCTTTCTGACTGTCTATAAGTGGAGTAGAGACCATAGATTTTGGGAGACAACCTCGTGATAGGACACTTCATCACAGTGGTTTGTGGAAGGTTCTCAGCTCTCTCCCCCACTGATAGCTCCAGTTTGTCTGGAAGAAGTTATGCTTTGTGATAGTCTGGCAGAATCATGGAGTTGTCTCCTCGAACCAGTTGAAACCCATACAGTGTATCAAGTTCTGAAACATGTGGTTTTAATTTGATCCCTCACAAAACTGCTTTCATTTTTCTTGATAAATGTCGTAGAGTGCTAATGCTATTATTTTACACATTATCAAAGTAACAACAGATGATATAAGTGGTGGATTTCCAACCGAGCGTACTGCTGTGAATTGAACATACATGTAATGTTGCATCACATTTTGGCTTCCTGACCGGCTCCTCGCTGGCATCTTTTGGTCCTCACCACATGTGAGGATATTCATCATTTTCACATATAATAACACAGAGCATTGAATTTCCCTTTTCTTATTTTTACACAGCTACCACTGAGCTTAGTGCACAGTGGGCATCAGTCAGCCTGACCATCCAACCAACTGTGGTGCTGATAGCTGATCTAAGTCAAGCAACATTTTGAGTTTTCAAAAAACTGTTGGGGAGAGTCTGTGGCTGACGGCTCCACCCCGAGTTGAACACCATCCATCTCTCCAACTGCCGTCGCCTGCTGCCTTCGAGATCTAGTCGGAGAGCATATTTGCCGGATGACAGTACTCTCTGTGTACCATCCATTATGGCTAAGGTAGATACAGTGTCATCAGGACCCTCTCATGCTGGCATAAATCCATGGACAATAATAAGTCTAGGTCAAGTGATTTATACACAAGGGCACGTATGGACATGCTCTGAATCCTGTGTCCTGCAGACATATACATAGAGGCATGTTCAAACACACATATGCCATGCAACTGCCCAGCGCAAACTGTGGAAACCTGTTACTGTACTCAAGAGGGCTGTAATGGGAGTCTTGTTTAAAGTACAGAGGAATCTGGACAAAGTCTGGTGGAGGTCAATGCTTGAGGAAATGCAGAGCTTGAGGGAGTGAGTGCTAGCAGGTCTCCTCCTTCCTGCTCCTCCTCAAAGAGCAGGAGGAGGTGGTACATGGTGGATCACCCAGATACTCATGCATTTTACTCATGTATGCATTTTGAAAGCAGAGGGTTGTGCACAGACAGCAGAAGATGAAGTGCTAAGTGGGTTCACGGCACTTGACCATAATCTTTGAAGGAATATCGAGTGTGTCTTGGAGGCTCACGTGTAACATCTCTGACCAGCCCCTGGTATTACTTCTGCATTCCACAAAGGAATATCTTACTTGGGTAAAGCAAACTGTTCCCATGGCTACAGAAGAGATAAATTACCACATGACAAAGGTAGAATTGATACAACCTTTTGTCAATAAAAGGGTGTACCTGCTTTGCAATAACTCACTCAAATGGATTTTATCAACTAAATGTGTTGTTTTGGCCTAAATCTGGATTTCAGAAAGTTATAAGTGAAAGAAAGAAACAAAACACACACACACACACACACACACACACACACACACACACACACACACACACACACACACACACAATAAGGTCATTCCTATCGTAACAAAAACATAGTTCCCATCATAGGACTATTGGGGATCTGCCAAAGAGGGACTGATCCTTGTGATATTCCCCACTATCCACTGTTTGTTAAAAAAAAAAAATACAACTGACAGTTGCTTGTCTTAGCCATAGTCCTCATGACCCCTTGTTGTACATCATCAGACTTCAACAATATTGACTTCTGTTGAAGAGATTAGCTGTCAAGCTTTTATTTTGTTAAGGGATCAAGGTCCTTCATGTTCTTACCTAAATATAACTTTACTCCATTGCAGGTTTGAAATTGCTGGTGCAGGTGGTATTTCATTTATGGGAGCACTCAAGACCTAGAATGCTTTGGCTTGACCACTGGGCTTTGGAGGGATTATCTGATGAATTCGTGTTTTACAGCAGCTGTTAGTGAGAAGTCACCAGGGGTCTAAAAGTGGATGTGAATGCCCTCACCAATTGTGCCATATGGTCACTTTCTTTTTTCACTTGTCTGAAAACCTACCATTACCTCATCTATTTTCAAACGCTGGTTTGCCTGTTCAGTATACACCGTTATTTAGAATATCTTACAGGTTTTAATTGTGAGGGAATGGAAAAAGCATGATATTAGAAGATCGCTGTTATGGGGGCCATATCAAACTACACCCAAATTTAAACGTCCTTAACCCTGTCTCTAGCAGCATCAAGTTAATCTTGTGCATGTCTACATTGATAAGGATCTCCTGCAAGAAAACTATGCAGCACCTCTTAGGTCATTGGAAATTTTGATTTATGAAGCAGGAGGAGCCACGATTGACGACCTGCTAATGCTCACTTGGATGCTTGGATTGCCATTGCCATTCACAAGAGGCCAGTAGACCAGGACTAAATGAGACTGGGAGAAAATGTCACCTGCATGCACAACCTTTTACACCACGGAGCCCTTCTCAGAACTGTAAACTATCTCACACGCCGCTGGCCACTTCCATTGATGGCTTATGTCAGAATCCAACTAGCGACACCAGCTTTCCCCCACTTCGCTGTAAATCAAATTGCTATCTAAAGAGCAGGACTCAGTCTTACACTGCACGACAGTGACATATGGGAAATCCCCACTGCTGCAATATACCACTGGAAGTCTAACAAGATCAAAAAGGTCACAGACTAGACTTAGCACACTGGATTTGGATTTTTGTTACATGGTGTGCAAGCAAAGAAGAAGCCGATTACTAGACCTCCTGCAGCAAGGGACACCTTGTTGACAGACTTTAAATAACTGAAAAACTGTAGAGTGTCTAGTGGAATATTTAGTTCAACAAAGTTGATTCATTTCGATTTAAAAAAATCTAAAGTTGGTTTTGTCAGTGAGTATATCCTTGAAGACACCCAATTTAAAATGCCAAACTTCACAGAAGAAATACAAATGTTTATAGTCATGTTATGAAAAACACATTTTAGCTTCTTTAGCTAATTTGCCAGTGTATGTGAATTTGAATTTTCTACATAAGACTTAAAGTTCTACACATTTTAACAGCCTTTACCTCCTTGCAGAGCTTCAACCCGTTAATTAGAGTCATTCATGAAATTCTTAGCAATCATTTCATTAACTTTGTCTGTACAATCCACCTGTAGCAAACTCAAAAGTTACTGCAGTATAGTTTAGCAATGGTTGCTATGTCCAACTTTTAAATACAGTCTATTATTCATGTATCTGCATCACTTTAGGTTATAACTGATAAAGTCAATCTTATTTAAACTGCGGTACACTCTTGAGTAGTTTAATCTATTGTCATCGTCATCATCTGTTTGTTATATTTTATAATAAAGATCTGATTATGTGAATCTCTAGAAAGACAAACTTAAGACTATAGTCAGTGAATTAAATATTGTAGTAGAAATGTAGTTGCTAAAAGCAGCAAACTGGAAGTGTTAAAAAATGTAATTAAATTAATCTCATTACCTTTTCTTATTAAGATCATGGGGAAAGGAGGTTTTTTGGCTTCAAAGCCACACCTGCTTTGGTAATGGATAGATATATTTTTTCTTCGCAAAACTTCCTTGCTTGATCACACATGCCTAGTTTCATTCAACTGATCAAAACTTTAAAGCAGGGACCAGACTGAATCTATATATAAGTCTGCTCTCCTTGAGCTTGAGGATTTACTTTTGGTTTGTCAACCTCTGGGCACCATGGAGACGGGGTCATGACCACCCGACTGCAATCCCGAATCAGTCCTTACAAAGCAAAGCTGCTGGTCATCTCACTATAGGGGGCTTCCTTTACCTTCTGATAGCATGTTTTTATGAGGTTCACATGGAGGGGTCACTACCCTCTCTCATGGAGTCATAGACCCCTGCCATGTTGGCCCTTGTGTCTGTTTGCTGCAGTGGTAATCCACTTGTGCTTGCTTTCCACTGAGCAACAAGTCTGCGACTTAGTGACTTGGCTGTTTGTAGGGGGAGCTTCAGTGATCACTGCAGTAATTGGTTCATCCGAGTCCCTATATCTCACCCTTTTAAGGTTTTTGATTGGCCAAGTTTGCCAAGAAGAAGAGGAGGAGACAAGTAAGGGATTATCGGATGAGAAATTACCCAGGAGAAAAAAGCAGCATGAGTTCAGCAGCTTCACAGCTGATAGAAAATCCTCCTGAATTTTGCAAGAAAATAGAAAACTTTTGCAGCACCGAGCTCACTGTCATTTGTTTTGACCTTTTGTTCTCTAAGTTTTCTTCCATGCTTTTTGGTTCTAACCATTCTGCCTCCTATTGTGTAAAACACAAATACACAAATGCAGATTTTAACATGTTACAATTTTACAGATTTTGAGGTTATCCTTCTATTAACCAAAAATATCTGCAATTTGAAAATCCATCCCTTTTATTAAGGGTGGGAGGCAGGGTACACCCTGGACAGTCCATCACAGGACTACCACAGAGCTAGACAACCATGCACGTCCATATTCATGCCTATGGGTAATTTAGAATCACTAGTTAACCTCAAACTTCCAACTATATCAGTAATCCTTTGAATCCTTCATAAAAGTGCTACTTTTTGCCTCCAGTGCATTGGGAAGTTAATTGTGCTTCTTATTCAAGCAAAATATTAATATTCAGGGCATGCGTAAACGGTCATAACCAAAACCCAATTACAATCTAAATTTATGTCTCGCACTGGAAAGTATTAAACACATTTTCAAACCTCAAGTTTCTTTTCAGTCAAAAGAATTACAGAATAGGGCCTTAAGCTCCTTTAGCTACTGTACTGGTGGATAAACAGTCACTATTATCAGTGTGGGATATAAATCTATAGAAATATTAGAAGAAAGGGAGGTAAAGGGATAAAAAGGGTAAACATATCTTAAATCACTACCTCCACAACAGTCAGAATACTTGATATCTAGTATCTGGACCTCGGCTTTAAATCTGCCAACCGGTGCGAAGCAGAACAAGAAAAATATCTGTGTCGTTCAGACAAAGACGTTTGCTTTTCTTTTGGAGGTTGGTGAGCTCCTTTACAACTGATAAGACGACTGCATTCCTGGTGAGCTCGCAGGCTGGCCCCTTAGCTGACCCCACCTGACAATGTCCAGTCACGAGAGGCTCCCCTGCACGTGCACAACACAGCCGAGACCCCTCTCATCTCCCTCCCCATCTCCTGCTGCCAAACACTCACCCACACTGAAGAGTGCAGAGATAACAAGCAGAAAGCAGGGTGTTCTTTGACTGTACTCTACACGCACATGGGGCCTGTGATAACAGCATTTTTGGAGATGCTTTGGGAAACGACGGACACTTTGTGTGGATTCATTTTTGCTTGAATACACATAAAGAGCTTTAACAACGGCAATTAATTAATTAATATTCTTATCATTTTTAATTTGATTGAAGTTTTAAATTCAGATTTTGGAAAATGGACATGTAATAAGGTTAATTGTAATCATATCTATGAGCTGATACATGCAACTGGCTGAACTGAAAGCTAAATGATTCTTGAACCACTTTTATTGGGACTCTAGTGTTGCAGCAGCTCAAAGATTGTTTGCTGGGTAAACAGAAGCAGCGGGTAATCCCCTGTTAATATTAAATTGTAATATTTCTTTCACTGAAAGATGCGCATCAATTGACATGGTCATTTCTAGTTTGTTTATCTCTTACAGGGAAATCCTGCCATATGCATGACATTGCGTAGACAGTCGCTGATAAGTCCAGTCTCCCACAGCAACAAACACGACATGGCGGGAATCTGAAGATTCCTGATGACAAGTTTTCATCGGCTTCAAACTCCTTGTCAGGCCTTCCAAATTGACAACACACACCAGTATTGTTTGCAAAAGGGATAGATCACAAGCGTGACATGGATCTGAGTTTAAAATGTACTTTTTATTTTCTGTCATTTTTATTATACTTGGTTGAGAAACTGTGAAACATTTTATTGCTGCATAAATCTGATGAGCTTTGCAGTCAAGGGCAATAAACTAAACATCAAACTAAGTGTAAGAAAAAAAACCCTCACAGCTTCGTTCTATTAGTGAAAACCATTTGCTAACGTATTTATCCACTGTTGTGTTGCCACATATCTATAGACAACAACTTTCTTAATTTTTTTCACTTGCTAATTTGTCCTTTATTACTTAGAAGTTTGTGTTTTGCAAAAGCAAACAATGCTAAATCTATATACAGAGCAGGACTGATCCTGCACAAATGGATAAGTTGCCCGTTGTCTCTTTAGAAAACTGCTGAATTCAAATGCAACGTGCTGAGAACATGCATTTTTACTTTTATGAATGCAGGAAATGAATCGAAGTTGGTGGACATGAAGGCCTTTTTCTGTGTATGCGTTCGTGTGTGTGTGTGACTTGCACTGGGTCTTCAGAACAGTAACAACAAAAGCCCTTCAGCTATGAGTCCAGTTGGCTATCGCAGCAATTGCAGGTTAACAGAGGATAGAAATCAAGTTACTTAGTCCCGTTGTAAACCCCAGATTAACATGATCTTATTCAGCATGAATTGGCTCGCACATGCTGGGGCGGTGGAGCTAAGAGTGACTTAGTGAGGCTTACACTAGCTCGTTCAGTGTCTGGGATGGGATGGAAAGTCTCCTGTGGGAAGAAAGAGAACAGCAGAACAATGTTTAAGCCGGCAATTTCAGGAAGCCATGGGATCAAAGAAATTAAGAGTCTCAATTCCTTCAGTTATACAATCTCAAGAACAATGATACCTCCCTTGTGAAAGTGTTTATATCAGACATGAACAGCAGTATAGGGGTGCGGGAAATAGACACATCTGGGCATTTTTTAAAGCATTTGCTTAAATCAAGAGTGAGGAGATAACCATAATTACTATGGGACAATAAGTCAACATAGGAAGGTTCACTTTGGAAGTGTACTTCAAAATGCATTTCATTCACTAACGCACAGTTACAAATGATTTATTTTTCTTTCTTTTTTTGTGGCAGTACTTCTGTGATAGTTATTTGGGAATATTTTTGGAGCAGTTGAATACATTTTTTCTGAATTATAAGTTATTTTTCAGGTAAAAAAATATCATAATAAATAATAATTTTAAAAAATATAAGTGGATCGTAGATTTTAAAGAAGCAATTTCTACCTTCTTATTAAAATGCTCCCATCCTAATCAGCAAGTACTCATAACCAAACTGAGAGAAATCCCACACACTTACAAATAAAGTAATTCAGCTTAAATTGGTAATTAACAGTCTTTCACATAACTTACTTAATTTTGTGTGCAAGGCCTTTGAACATATTATTTCTCTTGTTTCTCTCAGGATTGCACCACAATCAGTGTGGGAAATGCGCTCACTGAACCTGTTGATGTATTCTCACTGTCAAATCAAAGCTGGCGAGTACTGCCTTTTCTTAATTCCCCTGATAAGCAAGAAGCTGCATTTTTAGTGTAAATGACATCTGGACGACAGAGTTGTTGTTGGTATCGCACTTTTGTTTCACACCCAGTTAATCTTTATCTCTCAAACTTTTTATGGCACATGTGGAGACTCGGGTGTAGAGTAGTGTATCAGAATTCCAGTAATCAAATGTGACCTCTGGATGAAGGTTAAATCAGTTGAAAAGGATCCAGGTCTAAAGTTAATCTTTATCAACTATTAATAAAAAGTTTATAATTAGAAAAAAAGGATTGAATCTACAGTAAATGCTTTTAAAATGACAACAAAATGTGCTTTGTTAACACTTTAACAGGCAACTTGACTGATACTATAGCTTTCTACAACAAATGCATTTTTACAACAAATACTAAAATAAATATGTAAAATTTTTCAGCACATTTAGTGTACATCTGTAATAAACAGCTTGTAATTGGATTAACAGTAAACCCCATTGCCCTTTTTTTAGTTGCAACAAGTGGATCTACAGAAGCCGACAAGCTTGTCCAGTTTTGCCAATAAGTAAAGTGGAACTGTGATGAATTTGTTCAACTAAAAACACACTGCACCCCGGTCACATATTCCCTGTTAACTCAAAGTACCAAATTAAGTATGGCTAAAGGTCAATGTATACCATATGCATAGTATTAGATTAATAAAAGATGATACTATTACACATGAATAAACAATGCGTTACAGTAAAGGTGAAAAAGCTCAGCGTGGTGTTACTTTTTCACTACATCCATTTGACTTCTTTATGAAGTCTCGGTTTTAAGTTATACTTAAAGTTAACTTAGCTTCTTTAGTGGATGCAGTTCAGTCTCTAGTGGTCTACCAGACACATCACACTTGGCCCCTGGTTTTTCCAGAGTTCATAGACACCCACTGCTGTACTAATAGTGGCATTACTTCTTCAATATAAAAATCTTGAATGTCATACCCTGTCATTTTTCTACGCTCTGAGAGCCTATTTATACAGATCCAATGACAAATGTTAATCCAATTATGCAGTATTGCTTTGAGTATAAATAAGCACTCTTTGATTCAGTTTTCCAGTAAAATACATCCTGCCTCTGCCTTCGAAATTCACAACAAACAAGGCAAACAAAACTAGATAATCCTTTGTTTTTGTGTTGTTTTATGTGCTTTTAGTTTCACTTCCTTTAGTAACAGCAAAACATCAGTGTTTCAGCACTGAATAAGTGTGTTATGCAACACAAACATTTATTTCTCATGTATTTTTTAAAAAGCTCCTAACTTTCACTTTATTATGGGAATAATAACTTAGATAATAACTTCTTTGTTGATATTTTAAAACCACTGAAACTGCTCTAGTGGGATTTCTTTGTGTCACGGTCGCCATCTGCTGGCTACATATGGTAACTATAAAGAAAGGAACGCTGGATTTACAGTATAAACGCTGTCAAAGACAGAAACATGTTGAAACCTCCTAATTTACCACTGGAGATAGATCATGACCTTTGGAGCAGTCTGGGACATAGACCTGGCTGAATAAGCCTGCAGGTGCTCCAAGCAGTTTCCTAAACTCCAAATCTGGTCCCAGCTGTGGTTTCCATCCAAGCTCAACTTCTCACAGCCAAGAGCTGCTTTTTTCACCACTCCTACACACTTTGTGGCAAGCAGCCATTTTGTACATGGAGATTTGCCTATTTGCAGCCTGCGTCTGCCTCAGCTAACTTCAAAGTTTTGCAGAAATGGGTGAGGCCACCAGTGAAGCCTGTGAACGTTGCTTCACAACAGCTTGTTGAAGGATGGGATTTCTACCTCTGACTCAGCGAGACACAGTCCGGCGCCACTTTCAAAGCTTGTCAGAGCACAGGGCCCCGAGGCAAAGCTTATTGTCCACAAATTGATCCTGCCCCCTTGGTTTTGTTTATTTAAATGAGACTCTTAGACCCTCGGGTGTTTGTCGAGGAAAAGTCAGAAATACCAAATATCTTTTTTTTTCATCTTCTTCCTCTTTAGTCTTTCCTTTCTTCTTTTCTCTCGCAGCCCTTCAGCTTGGTGAGCCAAAAATCCTTGGTAAACATCCAAACCCGGCAGCTTTGTAGCACTGAGCTGGTCTCCCTCTCAGAGTACCCCCTTTGCACTGGGAGCTTTGGTTTCCAGCACAGTTTTACTGTCATAATACTAATTCCCAGTAATGATCTTTCACTTTATTTCATGAACTTGCATTTCCTATCACATTTGATGTCTAGCTTGCTTTAATTATATACATTTTAATCCTCTTGAAAAGAATGACTACAGAACAATAACTCAGTTATTATTTTCCATAAGGTTGCTGATGATCGTAAAACTAAGCATTAAAACAGGTGCTTTGGGTGTACACTTTAAAAATTCACTGATTCACTGTAAGTGCACATGCCAGGTACAGAGCCACTAGAAAAAATAAATGTTGAACCTGCCATCATCATCAGGTCACAGTGCTGCTTGGAACGTCTCCATGATTTACGGTAATCTACATGGATAAGTCTTTTGGTTAATACAAACACTGCAAGATAGTCTGGGCCTTTTAAAACACCTTAGGATTTGTAGCAAGTGTAAAACAAAAAAAAGCTCATAAAGCAGTATTTACCTTCAGCTTTTTTTCTTTGTCTATTGGAATATTAAAATACTGCAAGGCTTGAAAAACATATTGTTGACATGAAAAAGAAGGAGACCAAAAGGCCCTAGAAGTCTGTAAAGAGTCAGCACATAGACTTTAGGCCTCATTTCATAGTCGCTAGAAAACAATAAATCACTGGGCCAGATAGGCTGAGGGTCTCTTTAGATGAGGTACTTCAAAACGGAGAACTAAAAGTTCAGCCACAAATTATTCTGTACAAGTTCCCAATGCTTTAATGTATCTTATGCTATGGGAACCGACCTTTCATTGTGCACTGCAAACTTACCAGTCACTACTTGTCAAGAATCCACAGGGATCTCCGCTGTCACACTCTGTCACAGGTGCTTTAGTGCTGTTACTACAGAGTGAATTTACGTGTGGAGGAAGAAACGGTTCATCCCTCATGCCAAAATCCAATCCAGTCAGAGGTCATGTCCTCTCTCTTGTTCTTTATACAGCGAAATACTCAGGGAGTAAGAATAATAACGAAACCTCATATCCTCCTGTTATATCAATTCACTTCCCCTCTCTCTATTTATACAAGCAGTGTCAACTAATATCATTAGCGTACAATGTCATTACTGTGAAACTGCAGCAGGAAATGTGTCACCGGCTCATTTTCCTTCTTCACTAACACACTCATCAACATGAGTCCTTACACTCCACCACCCTCCCCACTCCAGAAGAGACGCTCTGCCTATTAATTGGAAGGTATAAATTACAAGTAATCACTATCAGGTTTTTCACTGCCTAGACAATCGGCATTTACTCATCCGTCTTCCTGTTTAAACTATCTGCTGGAGAATTGCAAAGCCCTGCTGCTTATTTTCCAACGATTAGCTGTACATCAGCATTACCACCTCAAATCCAGCAGTTTCACATCCAGCATTAAATAGGATGAATATTGATCTGCTAAAGAGGATTTATTTATTTCATGCTCTATCCAAAGATCAACTGCTACCAGCTTTGGACGGATCTGCGAAGGTCTTACCGAATAAAGCTACTGCATACATGACTTTGGACTTGACATTTTAGGCCTGGAAGAAGACCAAACAGTAAATTCACTGCAATAATCCCAGATAAATGGGATGATCACTACGAAAGCTTAGATAGTTAAGTGGCCTACACTTAAGTCCAGAAACGATAAAAACACAACTCAAAGGAGATCCTCCATGTCGGGGGCGTGGTCTGTACAATCCGAAGTAAGGAAGACACCCACCTGAGATGTGCCATCTGTGCTGCTCACAAGAGGCAGAGTCATCTTACAGCACAGGGTCATCAAAAATGGCATCTGTAAAAATAACCTACAAATGGTTCTATGCACCTGCACATTGGACATATTTTTCTTCTGGTGTATTTTTTCCGAACAATCATTTTTCTTTGTTTGGAACAGATCAGACAGAATAGAGTTTTAGACTAACATCTTCCATTGAAGCATTCATTATTAGACTGTTGGTGGGTCCCCTTTAAAAGTTTAGTTTGGTACGGTAGTTAGCTCATTTCTTCCGATTGCTTCCTGCCATTAGTAGTTGGAAAGTTCTTGAAGAAATTTTTATGTTTTCAAGTTTCAATTATATCCCACATTGGTTTGACTGCTTTTTAAAAGCAATTTTGCTCATAAAAGATTTCAATGGCATTTTTCTGGCATGAAAAAATGAACATATTTTAAACATTACTGTATTAAATATCATGAGATATCCACATTTTTTATGAAGTCTGTATTGGAATTTGTCTCAGTGATCTTTAACTCCTTGTGAAAACACATGCAAACCTACACCCGTGCAAATGCATACGCATGCCTTAACCCTTTGCACACTGAACTGCATTCAGCCTGAGCTGGTCTTGAAATTTTGGCACTGGTTGGTGAGACTTGGTGAGCTGTCAGAGGAATAGGTCCCATGCCACTCAGCAACCGGCTCAGCTGGGTGGAGCTGCGACAGGGAGACAGGAAGACAGGAAGAGAGGCAAACAGAAAGGCAGACAAAAAAAAAGTGGCCATCTGGATAGACAGGCCGCAGGGTCACATGGTGGAGTCACAGACAGGATGGTGCTCAGCTGCTCCGTGTCTGTGCTGTCAGCCTCAAAAACTTATGAGTCTACACTGAAACGGCTGGGGATGGGAGCTGACTGAGCCCTGAGAATTGTTTAAACTGCAAAGTATGTCTGATTTTGACCTGTTTAAAAAAATGTATATTAAAACTTTGATTTTAGCGATTAAGAAAAAAACCCATTCAAATTATTTAGCATCTTAACTTATCAATAAATGTACATTTTTTTTCTATATGACAAGTAGTTTTGCAGAGGTTTTTACATGTGCCACACCATCTAAGTGTTCCATCCTTTGCATAAATTCGTCCCTTTTTTACCTTATAGTCCTGCTTTTATTTTGATAAGTTTAAACAGACATTTAGGTCTTCAGCACATACTGTTTTAAGGCAATAATCTCTGCAAGAATGTGGACAGTATGCTGTTGAAAGTACCTTGAGCTGCCAGTAGATGGCATCTGATGCCTGCTTTAGATGTGTGCACTGTCCCACTGTCACCGTCAGCTTTCCTGCAAAACTACAGATGCAGTTAGATTGCTGGAGAGAAATACTTCAATGAAATATAAACATGTGAAAGATAACTTTGTAGGAAAGTTCATTACAGTTAGAGCAAAATGAAATGATGATATACTGTTTTCCTCAAAACACTTATTTGCACTGTTATATTTTTTAGAATTTCAAAGAATCTCCTCTACTAAATAAGTTTTACAAAACACAATTAACACGACTCCTAGCTCCAATAAAAATGTGCAAAAGTCTTAAAATTCTCCAATATTGCAGTTTGGGATGTCCATTAAATCACAGCAAGTATTACTGGGAGAAAGTTTTAATTGAGATGTATTTGATTTTTGCTTCAAGGATGGCCCCATCTCCTTTCCTTAACATATGGGCTTGTGCGCGTTGTTCAACCATAAATTTTCAGTGCTGCAGGACATTGTCTTTTTTTATGCCTTGTGATCCATCCCACATACATGCCAGAAAAGTGTCAAGGCCTTCTGGGAGTGAGAAGAAAACGTGCCGTGGCAGTGAGCATTCAGCTGGCAGACTGCGAGGATCCACAGCCGGCTCTGTGGGTAAGGAATGCCTTATGGTTGCGCTGGTCTGCAGATCACGCACACTTCAAAAGATATTGAAGGCTCATTCTACTATTTAAGGATTACACAAAAAGCTATTGCCACTGTCTCACAATGACACTTAATTAAACTGGAGCCTTCACTACAGTTTAATTTAGATAATATGTATTTTTAAATGTGTCTCTGATTAAAAGTGTCATATGTCAAAATGGCATATGAACAACTGAAATATTTCGCCTTCCAGCGTTTGTTGATATCCCCTGATTGTACAGATTTTTGTGAATCATCCTTAACAACAAAAATCGACTGATTACAGAACAGACAGGAGTTCAAACCCACAAGAAATGTAAATAGTGGGGTGAATTTATACATCGAGCACATTATTTATGTCATATGCATTTTGTAGGTCTTTGGGTTATGTGGACAAACTTTTTAAATTGACACTTTATTTCTTTTTTTGGAAGATGTGCATAAGTGAAAATCTGAGAAACAAATAAACACTTTTAGAGAATCTGACCAAAAAATGAAGACCACACAAGTAGACAGCTGTTCACAGCAATGCAATCAGCTTAACAGCAGGACAACAAAAGAGCAGCCACGCCTTAGATAAAGATGCTTAACCTCCAAGCATGCTAAGTGCCCCTCGCTCCATTACCACTTAATAGGCCTAATCAGTTTGGCCAAGATTAGATTTTGAATCTATTGCCACCAAAGCACAGTGGAATATTAAATTACCGACTTCATTAGACAGTGCAGAGTCATGTTGTTTAGCTGGTGTCCGTTAGAATAGGTGTTATCCGCGGTGGTAAAAGCCCCTGAGCTACATCACAACTACGCTACTTTACAGAAGGATAATGTGTGGAAGATCATGTTAAACTGATGGGTTGGGGATATTCAGCTTTTTCCTTTCCCCCCCTATTATTACGATCCTACAAAAATGCCTCAGATTAATTTACTTTTGAATAAAACTGTTATGGAAAAAAAATGCTGATTCCATCATTTGTGAAAAAAAAAAAAGCATAATGAAAATGTGGGTGAAATGTTTTTTAATCACCCGAAAATACTGCAACCTATAAATTACTGCAAAGAAGCTCAACAGCAGAATGCCTGTTAAATGTTTTCTATTACCGAGCCTCGTATGTAATAATTGTTGTTGCAAACTGCTCATAATTTTTTTGATGTTTATTCAAGCTCGAGATCAAATGCAGCATAGTGGTTTTCAGAATCGGAATCACGGCCAAGCCAACTTCACATCTGACAGATTAAGGTCTAAAACTTCCCACATAATCTTATTTCAAAATAAATTAAAGTCAAAAAGAGTTGAGCTGCAAGTTGCAGCTGGAATGACTGACTTACTAACTGACCGATGTTACAGCGCTTGAGTTTTTAGATGGATAGATTTCTTCTACTGCCTCATATTTTCCACAGAAATTAAATATACTGAGAGGCATGCCCTGCCACACTTGGATTTGGATTCGGCAGATTGCTTTTATCCAACGCATTTCACTCATCAGAAAAAGCAGTTCTGAACACACACACACACACACACACACACACACACACACACACACACGCACACACATATATATATATCCATCTAAATAGATTGATAGATGTAACCCATGTGTGAACAATTAGTAATAAATGCAACCTAGCAATTCTTTGTTTTCACTATTATTGTTTTTTTTTTTTTTTCACAATTCCAGTAGCTACTGCTAACATTATCAAACTGTTTAAGGGCTCAACTTCATTGTTTATTTATTAGCATTCATTTTACCTTCCTGATTCCTGCTCACTGCTGTTGTATTTAAAGGTAAACTTTACAGACCTAACAAGTTTAATTGAATGAATTTAATTTACATTGTTTTAGCTCTTTACAAATTAAAAAAGTAGCATTTTATATGAAGTTACAGATAAATTGTTGTTTTGCAGAAACCTATACACAACCACTCCAAAGGCTTCAGAGGGACGAACAAAGCAGCAGACAGATAATCAGACAGACAGGGAGTACTGACATGGCTGAGCAGTGCATGAATGTTTTCTTGACAAATAAAAACACCAGTGAAATGCACTGCAAGGACCAATTTCAGGCCTCCTGCACTAACTTGAGGAATCAATATGAGGCAATGGAGCAGGTTGGGGCTTGGATCGATATCTGATGATACAATCATATCTTACTTCTTGACACTGAGCAGCAGACCACACTAGGGAGGATGAGCTGTGGGTGGTTAAATGAAAACAAGCAGGAAAATAACGATTTGATGGTTGAAGTGTATTTTTTTTTATTTTAAAAATACAATAAAAATAATCTTTCTTGAGGATTTAGTCAGGGTTTAGTTGTGTAGTTGTGCTTTTGGTCACAGATATAAAGTTTTTGCACTTACTGTCGATGCTTTTTTTTTCTTTGCTTGTTTTATTTATTTATTTGGAAGAGCCACTTCTGCTCAAATAAAGCATTGTTTCATTTGAACCAGATCCTTTAAATGTATACAAACATAAGACAATCACTTGGATGTATCAGCACAGTAAAAGTTAAATTTATCTGAAGGTGAAATCATTATTTTGAATTCCAATATAAAATTGCTGATATTTAGATAATTTTTATAGAATTTACTTAGATAATATTTAAGTGTAGTTTTCAGTACTTACTACTGCAACTACTATTTCTTATTCATTTCTTCTCACCTTGTTCCCAGCACAAAGCAAAAATATTGCATTTCAGGCAGTCTCAGTCACTGCTGATGACAGATTAATCAAAGGGATTTAATCCCGGCCTACTGGATGGTTTAGCAGATGCAGCAAAAGCACGCAGTGATGTCAGGTTGGTGATGATACAAATGTGCACTCAAGCATACTTGGGCACACACAGATGAGTGGGGGAAGACCTCGGAGAGGTACTAGTCACTTATTTAAGGGAATGTAATATGATATTGGATGATACTTGGAAACATATAGAGCAACATGAACTGTATGCTAAAAATGGCGCATTTCACACCTGCCTCACCGATGATCGCTCATAGTCTGTAATGAGCATACATCGAGCTAGTTTCAATGGCATTTGGAGGGTTAATGGTGCTTATATGTGAAGCCTTGAAAACAATAAACCTCCCATGTGATTTAACAGTATATCCTAGGATTTAAAACTTGGGCTCTTTAAAGTTGTATGTGAAAGCCCTTAAACCTCACCACACCCTAGAGAGGGAAGCTGCTTTCTTTATAGTCTTGCATTGACTTCCATGGACTCCCAATCATGAGTCACCCTGTGTATGCTGCCATCCCCCCCTTACCCCCACCTCACCAAACCCTCCGCATCCCTTTTCTGTCTACCCCCTCACCCACCAAAACAGAGTGCCTTAGCTTTTAATGGGCCAACAGGGCTTGGCTTACTTCAGTGGCACAGCATAGCCAACGCAAACCAAATTATTGCTGAAAGAAAACAGCAGAAGGCAATTAAATCCCAGTTAGGCTGATCATTCCAGCCTTGATTAATAGGGTCAACGGGTGGAGTATTCTTCTTTTTGTGTCCGTCGTGTTATATTATCCCTCCGGAATAACAATAATGAAAAGTGTGCAACTCACAGTCTCTTATGATCAGTCAGTGGATGTTTACCGGTAGAAAATCTATGAGCTAATTTGTGTGTGTGTGTGTTTGTGTGTGTGCCTGTGTGTGTGTCTTTGCAGGTACGTAGAACAGTGTGCACTTATGATGGTTTTACTGGCACATCTTTACGCTGGCATGATAGCATCAACAATTAAAATGGCTGCCTGAAAGTTTACATTGAAAGACAGTCAGCGAGTTTTGGCAGGAGTGATGTTGCATGGAGTGCCAACATGATGGCAATTTTGAATCAAAATAATCCCATTTGTTCTAGCAGTGTCAGATGTTCTGGTAGGCAGACTATGTACCTAATGAAGTAAGCACGCACAACTTGTACCATAGTTCCATTGCACTAATGCTGGCATCCCTTCTGGCCAAAACTTTGCATGGTTTTGATTATCACGTATCATTTAAACTCAGCAACTCTTTCCCAACATTTGCCAACATGCTTTCAATTCAGTCTGTCTGCCTGTCTGCAAAGGAATATCCTCTGCCACGGCAATTTTACGATCAGCGATAATTCTGAAAAATGATGTCTACATTGTCGTATCTGAAAGGCCCAGGGCAAAATCTCACAGCTGCACAATCAACAAAGCTCATTTTACATCATTATGATGTTATTCGGGATAAAACCATGAATTATCACGTGGTGAATGTGTAACTAGAAGATTAAGCACAGAATCTGCTTTTCCTCTCACCCCTCTTGAACTGCTAACATCCAAACTGGAGCACATAACAGCACAAACACAGAGCAAAAGAGAGCTGAGCAGTGATCCGCTGTTTGCTGACCAAATGACTGTCACCCTTTGGGAGGGGGAGGAGGTGGGAAGGAGCATGGTGGCGTAGCGTTCTCCACTGCTATTTGTTACTAAACTGTTGTCACTCAAGTCATAAGTCAGTGTTTGAGGCTAATCACAGCAAACTCCTCAGAACCTTGCCAGCCCTCACCACAAGCCTCATACCCCCTCATCTCATTCCCACATTCCTCAAGCCCTCATTTTTTACCACTCCCACATCCACCCTCCACAGCCCCATCCAAGCCCACCCTCACCTTCTCAATCCACTCTTGGATCATTTCAATTTGCATCCCAACTGGCCCTGGGATTCCCTAGCCCTGTTAAAAGGCAGGCTATTTGTTGTGCTCTGCGGTTAATGCCGCGCAGAGCTTTAAATACCCATATCAAATCTTGGAGGCTCAACAGATTCAGTTTTGCAAACCTGTATCGAACAGAGGTTCAATCCGTCAGCTTAGAAGTGTACACTCCTTAAGTTGTGTGATAAGGTAAAACCAATCACTGGATTAGGCTCTCTCTGTCAGTGATGGTGTATTTTCAGTGCACAGTGTTGCTTTGCTGAAACAAGATAAGCTGATGGAGTAACATTATGGTGCTTGAGATTTCTTTTTCAATAGGAATATACTATTAATGGATTCTGAAGCCAGTGTATGATGCTGCTCTTGCAGTTGTGGATAATGCATTAGCATTAGCTGTGAAAAGCAGTTGGTGCCGGATACCATGAGCAATCATCTCTCGAAACCACAAATTTGATTGTTTTTATCATGCAAATCCAGCCTACTACCCGATAAAATTGATTGAGGTCTTAAAGTAGGATTGCAGTGTTTATTCTTATAGAGCTTCTCACAAACAAAACTCAGCCTTTAGATTCACAAGTATAATTTTGCACAGCATATGGTGAATTCATAACTCACGAAAGGAAGAATCTCTTGAGTCTGCTGCTTTTTGCGGTTACTCTGCCTTGTTCCATCTGGTTTTGGGGGAGATGTGGGAGGTTTTGGTACATGGCAAGCTTGAGAGAAAATTCATGGCAGGTACATAAATAATCACCCAGCTAAAATATAGGCTACAACTTCTGTTCCTGGTTGAAGTGTTGCGAGACTGTCTTGGATGACATTTGAGATGAACACAAAGCCATCCACAAGCTGCAAAGTACAAACCAAACCTCCTCTCCCTTTCCCCTCACATGAAGCTGGGTTTCCACTTTGTCCTGCCAACAAGCGTTCCCTGGAAGCTTGCTGTCAGACATTTTATGCTTGGTCGAACTCACACTTCAAACCTTGAGGCATCGTTTGTGGACAGCTATGATCCAACTGTCATTTTCTTTTTTTCTGTTGGTTTTTGTGTGAATGCAAAGAGATCAGTGTGGTGATTGGTGATGAAAACCTTTCAAGCACTTTTGACGACTCAAGTGAGAAAGTTTAGGAGGCTGCTTATTTTAGTTTTATGCACTGTGGAGTGCCAGATCACAGCAGAGTTTGACCACAATTTCTTGAGTCCAGTTGTCCTAACACTTTGGTATGAAATGTTTAATTAGTGTAATCACAGATATACTGACTGTCTTTGTTTTTTATCGTAAAACCGAGACACATAATGATATATGTGAACATATGCAAAGAATGTCACTCTTTTTTTCTTTATCTCTGGGATCCTGTGGTTAGGCTAATTGTGTTAAATTAGCCTGTTAAGTGGGCCTAAATATTTTTTAGCACATAAGAGAAACTAACTACAATCTCCATGTGTTTTTTAATAAAACCAGCATTGCATGAAAAATGTAAATACATTTAAAAGAAACCCACTGGTAAATATATAAATCAGGCAATGCATACCCAGAAAAGCCAAATGAATGTGAATTAAAAGCATTGGCGTAGACTAGCCGTGACATAAAAGAACATGCCATGTATTTTTAATGTCCCAATAACCACCTCTTAACAAATGATGGCAAAGTGAGCATTTTTATATAAGAAAGTTTTATAATTTCCTCAATTTTCAGAAAGAAAAACCCCCATTTTATCCCGAAAAAAGAAAAAAATCAAGAAAAAAAATATTTCTTGGTGATCCTATTTTAGCGATCCCATTGCCCTTTTTTGAAAGTAAAGATTATATAATTCAAGTAATAATTCATGCATATGTTGTCTGGTTCCTATAGTTATGACACAATACATTAGTATATTCTCATTTCCAGTACAGTACTGCCATTTTATCAAAGCCTGTGGAGAGAGATATACACATTTCATTTAGCACTGGTCCCATGACACACCTGTTTAAGACAGGTTACACTCCTAACTGGTCACATAAAGTTCTGGATGGTGTTCCTGTGGTTGGCAGTGCTGCCTCACAGCAAGAAGGTTTTTCCAGGTTTTTCCAGGTTTCAAAGCCTTCTCGGTTGTGCATGTTCAGCCATACCAGTCAAATGCTAATTCTCAGGAGACTGAAAAGATTCGGCATGAGCCCTCGCATCCTCAGGACCTTCTATTGCTGTGCCATTGAGAGCATCCTCACTGGATGCATCACCACCTGGTATGGCAACAGCACCGCCTACAACCGCAAAGCTCTCCAGAGAGTAGTGCGGTGTGCTGAACGGATAATTGGAGGTGAGCTTCCCTCCCTCCAAGACATCTACACTAAGCGGTGCCTGAGGAAAGCGGGGAGGATCATCAAGGACTCCAGTCACCCCAGCCACAAACTGTTCAGACTACTTCCATCAGGAAGGAGGTTCTGCAGCATCCGGTCCCGTACCAGCAGACTGAGAGACAGCTTTTTCCACCAGGCCATCAGACTGCTGAACACGTCATAGACACCTCACCCTCACTACTGGAACTTCAACATTATGCACTCCATACTGTACATTAATGCCACTGTTTTGCACATACCAACCTCTGTATATTTTATATATCTTATTTTATTGTTTACTTTATTTCATTTGTAAAACATGTATATACACACTATATACACACACACACACGTAGAAAAACACATTTAGTACACACGTTCAGTAATGTATATACCTTTATATATTGTACACATATTTATTACTTTTTAGATTAGCCATTTTTATATTTTGCTTGTTTTACGTTATTGTATTTTTGCACAACTCTGTTGCTTGAGAAGCTCGCACACAAGAATTTCACTCACATGTACAGTACCAGTGTACCTGCACATGTGACGTGACAATAAAAGTGATTTGATTTGATTTGATATGAAATGCTAGCAGCTAGCTTGGTTATGCAAAAGGTAGCTACAAAATAATTTATCGTTCAAGTGTATTACATATTATTTCGAGAAAGAAGTTTGAGTAATTTTCTTACACAAAGTCAAACTATTGCTTTACCTCTTTGTGGTGTTTATGCTAAGCTTTAGCTAAGTAGACGCTTGCCCCAGTTTAAATTTACCATACAGACAGGCAGTGATACTAATCTTCTAACTTTTGCCAAGAAATCAAAAAGCAAATTTCTACATTTCTTTAAATGTTTGCCTAGTTTTGGATCCCACTGCAGTAAACAATACCACTGTGTATACGAGAAACAAGTCACAGCTTGAAGACGTTGCCTACCTCCTCCATTAAAGCCTCCAGCAGCTGGTGGTCTAAGTCCTTCCTCGGCCCAACCAGTCCACACGTCATGTTGCCTCAGGTTAGGGGGGCACAAAAACTGTAAGGAGAATGTCGATTCCTGGCCATTAGCTGGCTTCATGTTAATCCAGGGATTACATTATCTACATTTACCCTACTTAAGGTTTCCCAGAATTCACAGAGTAGAAGGGCTAACAACAAAACAGCTCCCAGTCTTCTCTATCTCACGCATGAATCTTTAATGTGCCTGGGGTGAGAACACACATGATGTCCAGTCACGAGTGATCACTGTAGTAGCTGATTTCTGTTGTAAAAGTCAAAATAAATCAGGTTCCTTTGAGACTGGTCTCTCTAATCTGAGTAGAGCACTTTATTGTCTGTATTTCAGAATATGAGTCAGACGTGTGGACCTGCTCTAATCTGTTTTAATTAAACTTAAGAGCTGTATGAAGACTGATACTTACAATGCATGCACTTTTTTCCTTGCTGATATCTAGCTTGTTACATTAAACATTTCAAGATGAGTATGTTTAATGTAACTAGTTACAAGTGGTTGTTGGAGGTTGCTTACTAGTCACACCTGCCTAGACACTGATCAGTGATCCCCTATTAACCCTTGCTTGCTATGAAAAAATGTGTTTTCCCTAAACAGTTGGCGAGTAGTTGCAGGAGGTTGCTTACTTTAGATAAAGAGGTATGTGGTGCTGAAGCGAAAACGTGCTTGACTGTCTTGGTTGCCAGCAGATTGCAGTGGTCACCCATTTGTATTAAATACCCACTTGTCTGCTCTCACTCGAGTGACGAGTGAGATGCAAACTGGAAACATTTTCTGTTCAAAGTGAAACTTAAAGGTTTTGAAATGATCTGCTTTCTACTACTTTTTCTAATTTACTCATTTTTTCCAAACTTTTGTTGCTGTAAACCCTGAAGATGGTAAAAACACTGATATTGGTTGATTTTCAAAACTTTGTCCTTGTTTTTTTTCATGTAGCCAATATATTTTGATCCATGAGCACACATTGAATTTAATTTATCAGCAACAAGAGTCAATAGTGCTATTATATAGGTTAGCATGTGTTTATATAGTTTAAGCCACTTAGGACAAAAACTGGGGAAATATTCATGGGGTGATTTCACACGGGGGAAATCACCAAAGTGTGATTGTTCCACCCTCAGGCCTGTTATCAGGTACTTACAAAGCAATGTTTTCAACTAGAAAACGACAATGAAACAGACTGTACTGAAGAGACCTCCACACCCTTGAGCCACTCAAACACCTGGTGATGTCCGTCAAACAGTAGAGGAAAACAGGTTAATACTTAAGCCAGGAACTGTGGCTCCAGGCTAAGGATGAGGCTCTGCAAAAAGAAATAAAAATAGGTTCAGTCTGGCAAGACAATTCTCCGGAGATCTTTATTTATTTATCTATGTTTATGTTTCACATTTGTTTTTAGGCATAGTACAATTTAAGGAGAAATTAAGGACCAATTTCATATCAATAATTATCATCGTATCTCTTATCTTCTATATGTAATATTTTCAAATCAATGTTTTACGCTGAGAAAACTATAAAATAACATATACACAAATGGTGAGATGGTCTCATTGATCCACTGACCTCACCAGCTAAGAGCTAATGTTGACCCAGGGCAGGAGATCTATATGGACAGTGCTTATGTTAGTGTGGCAAAAAGGATGGGCAAGTTAAATCTAAATATTTGCTTTTAGGTTTGACCAACAAAGAATAACCCAGAAACAGCCAATACAGAGGGCACAGCTGAATGCTACAATGCTGAATACTGGTGTTGCAAGCAAGGTGTGTCTGTGTTTTCAAGCTTTCCAAACAGAAACACAATGCCATACTAATAAACTGGCCACAGATAATAGTGTCACACATACCCAGAGCAGATTTCATACAGTGAAGGTTTTGAGGTTGCGCCAGTCTTGTGGTAATTACATTTTGTGTGATCATGGAGCTCTTGTGTACTTCTAAATATGAAAAAGGAAGGGAAAACGCCTGTATTTCACTAGAAAGATTGCTCTGGAAAATGTAAAAAATGAGTAAAATTCTTGTCTTGAACTATTCTGGCAGCCAACAAACTAAACTTAAATTTAATATAAATCTAATTAAGATTAAATATGAGAAGTTGCTTTCAAAGAGAATAAATGTGATTGGAGACTGGTAACAAAAGGAACAGCCTGATGATTACCAGAGACTATCTCAAGGTGTACAATACATTGGACCGAGAGCATATTTGGCTCAGAATTGTAAATCCTTAGCCAACTGGAGGTCCGTTCATGACTTAAAAAATAGAGACATGCCTGTGCAAATGGATTCATGGATCAAATACCATAGTTAAAGCAGGACCAGGTAAGCCAGCTGCCAGCAAGCTAAGGTCATTGTCCTCCTTTGTTATGCTAATTGGTGACAAAGTATAGGCAAAAATAGCTGCACTTGGCTGTCATTGCCATGTTCAATACCTGAAAATGATGCAGAGAATAAATTTTTGTGCGTGTTTCATGTGCACGAATGTGTGTGTTTGTGTGTATGTATGCAGTTATCCATCATGAAGCTCACATATGCATGCATGCACAGGGTTGCCACCGACTATGAACATACATGATCCCCTGGAGGAAGACAATAATATTGGCATTAAACACCTCAAGATTTGGCTGGTTTTTAATATATCTTAAATTATGTCAGGAAAAACATTGGAACATCACACAGAAGCCAAAGCCAGTGTATAATGCTATCTCATAAAGCTACAGATCTCTTCCACAATATTGACTTAGGGAGCAGACAAACATATGTCAGCCCCTATAACATATGAAATACTTAACGTAACCAATTTCCACCTGTCAATCAACCTGGGAATAATGACAGGCGGCTGGGAATCAATACGCCACAATTGAATTTTTCAACTCCCAAACATGCCTCATTCTGCACCATAAAAGACTGTCAAATGTCACGGTGCCTTGAGCTGCGGGTGGAGACTAAAGATTTATTTTATTTCCACTGCTGCAGTCTATTAGCAACAACGTTCCTTTTACCACCGGGGGAAAAGGCAGGTCCAGACTTCTCTGCTTGTTTTGATAGCAAATGCCCAAGGATGATGCCACGGGTATGTATGTGTGTGTGTACTGACTAATGAATATGCACACAATTCAATTCAATTCAATTCAATTCAGTTCAAAGTATCTTGTGATGCATATGTATAACTGACAATGAAGGCAGGTTCATTAATCAGTAATATTATCACATTAAAAAAAATGTAATTTTTGGACAAACCTTCATATTTTCCAAGTACATCAGTGCATTTTCTGAACAACATGGTCTTTTATTACCTCCTTATAGAACTGAATATTCCCGTGACCTCTTTCTTGAATAACACATTGAGATTTTCTTTACTTTTAACCGCTACTGTAGGGGAAAATTACAGAGGGTGAAGCTACTGAGCATTGCGGTCTTTGTCTACCACCTCATTTACAATACAGTGCCCTCTGCCTCACATAATCAATTAAAAGACAGCAGGGCTGAAGAGGCACCCTACCAGTCACAGAAGTTTACATCAAAAGGGAGAGATGCTTTTGAAGACTTGCTTCATCCTTGAGAGCCTTCCTGGAGAATGCAAGGACAGATTTAGTCACTGATAGATGTGGTTCTGGCCTTCTTCAAGGTCTCATCTAAAACATATCAGATTGCACCGTTTGGCTATTTCACTGCTGAATATAACACTTGCCAGAAAAGTGCACACTTTAAGGAACACACCATTTAACTGAATTTTGAGCAGAGTTACTTTTACTATATTATTATACATAGAATGTGGCATAACACGCCACTTACCTCAGTCATACAGTCATACTTGCCCTGCATAGGTGGCTTAATGCAGTCATATTGCTCTATGATATATTGGAGAAATGAAAATTAAAACCAGAGTCATCCTCAGCAAATGTTGGCCTTAGCATTGTCATCATTAGCTCATCTAAGTGAGCTAACGCTAATGTCTTACAACAGACCAAAGCTAACTGACAGAGAGGAAGGGGCTGTCTTCAAATTAAGGGCCGTTTTACAGTGTGACAGCTGTGCCGGTAGTATTGATTACGAGACACTGTGAATGGGCCTGAATATCTTTTATGAAGTGAGGAATTCTGGTTTTGTGTGGCTGGCGCCAAATAGGAGCGGCTACAAGCCGGTCTATGTGGCTCACTTGCTGCTAGGGACATATTGGAGTGTCATGCTCACATCGGTGTGCCAACAGACGCCATTATTTGATATGCAGTCAGCAATAAAATGGTCCATTTTGACTGCAACCAGATATATTGTTAATGGCCGGCTCTTTAAATGTCAACATGTGCTGAGAGTTTTCACAGGAGTTTGTTAGAGTTCTTTATGTTGGGAAATTAATAACTCAGTAAAATGAAAGGGACTTGACACATTAATGCTGTAAATCATACATCTGGGCAGCTGCAAGAGTGAAGCTGAAAAATGATGATTTAAGAGGAGGCGCACTGGAAAAAGTGTTCATATTCAGCAGTCAGTCTGTCTCTGTACTCAAATCTGTAAGAGATGCATATAAAAAGTCAATATCAAGGTTTTTTTAAAAATAAAATTTTGGTAAATAGCTGCTATTTTTCCAGTGTGATTCTATTAGTGCAGGAATATACAAAGTAACAGAGTGGCTGATGATTTTGATATTGAAAACTGGAAAGAGAGCAAATGTCTATAATTGTCCCATACCGCTTTTCCTGCACCTCAAATCGTTTTTTCATTACGACATTAATTATTTCTGACTGTTAGATAATCTTTCTATTTGAATAACAGCGGCATCACGCTGACGCCACATTTCCATATCTCAGCAATTAACTTTGTGAATGCAGCCTCATTATCATTTATATGTCTTAAATTTATACATCTTACAAAACATTGGAAATAAGAATAGAATGTAAGTTCTATTTAAGAGTAGTTTTTGACTTATAATCTTGATGGTCAGAGGGTTAGGGGTTATTTCTTGCAGTGGATAATCTCTGTTCCCAGAGACCCTTACAGTCATTTTAACAGGTGGCTAGAAGCTGATTTTGGAGAGATGACAAAAATTGAGAGCTTGGGAGCACAGGTGTAGAAGTAATCTAATCCATATAGAATAGAAGATATTTTTTTATAAGACAGTATTAGGGTGAAAACATGTCCAGCACTCCTTTACAATGTATGAGAAAGTATGTTTTAGCAGTAATAAATCAACTGCATCTTTTTGAGTAACTCAGTATGTGTGTGTGTGAGCCGATGGGCGGATGTGTTTACTAGTGTCTCAGTGTGTGTGCGCCAGTGTTGATGACACAATAGCATGGCTGGCGTCTGGCTCAAGCAGAGTTATGCAGAAGTTGTTGGTTGTTTTGCTGATCCCTCTCTGTCAGTGTCACAAGAAGCGTCATCAATCATCAGACACTGGGGGACCAGACCACCCTTCAGTCTCTGTGTTGGCTCAAAAGACTTAACGAGCCCCGATCAGTATGGGAGGATTATTATACACAATTCAAATGATGTCAGTCCTAAAAAAACAACCAAAGATGAGAACCACTACCTCATAATAGAAGAAATAGTACTGGGATAGCATTAATGCCATGTTTGTATGAGACATTCAGTTTATATGTGCTGGAATAGTTGCATTTTTTTTTCTTTTTGGGGTTTGTTTATTTTTTTGTAAGTAATTCAACTCACAGTCAAACTAACAGCTTACAGTGACAACAGTAACACATTTAGAAGATGTTTTAGTTGAGCATATTAGCTTGCTGAGCTTTGCTAATCACCATAACTCCATCCAAGACTGAAATTAATATTCTCAGTTATGCAAAATGGAGGAAAAATATTTTCATCATTTTGGTCTAATGGTGGCGTTAAATGAAAAGTTGTGGTTCAACAAAAAAAAAAACATATAATTTGTCAGCTCTTGATGTTTGCTTATTTGAAAATCATTGCTATCGCAATGATTTAACCATTTACAGTAAACATCTGTTTTGTGTTATGACACAGTGATGAAACCGCACTGAATGCTCGCTTTTTAATCAATAGTTGGTTTTGCAAAAAAAAAAAAAAAATCTATTGGGAAAGTGTGGGGAGAGTCAAACTATTCACATGACCTGAGCCCGTCACCCTGTCTGTACTGTACCAGGTGTACTGACAGCTATTGGCTTTGACATTTGTTATCTGTTAAAAAAAACATCTGGTTTCAATATTCACTCTTAGAAGTAGACTCATAGTTGGGGGTAGAGAGAGGTCGAGGGGTAGAATTTGGTTTACCCAACAGACTCTTTTACCAATTCAGATAAAGCAACTCTTTTTTGGAATGGCTTATGTCATAATTTTGTCTTCACCGCAAGTGTCTTCCTCCCAAAAAGCATTTTTCATAGCCGTGTTTACAGAGAAACCACACCAGTGCATTGCTGTGAAATGAGTCGTCATATCAGCCATGCCTGACGGGGAAGCTCTCCTCCCCTCGGCACACGAGGAGCAGAGTTCTCTTTGGTCTCTGCCACTGTAGTGGAGACTGTTGACAGAAGTAGAGACAGGCAAACATATGTTCCCTCCAAAATACAGGAGGGGACGGCCTGCTTGTTTTCAAAGAGGCTATTATCTCTGCAGTGTATCGCCACCCCTTGCTGTTGTTTGAGGAGGAGTTTTTTCGTGGTCTCCTCTGGGTCCCAGCTGAAACTGTCACAGACAATTGAAACCACGTTCCTCTGGTGCATACACGCATTTGCACAGGACACACACACATTTTTACACATGCTATACACGTAGAAAGACAGCGACAGGTTACGTGTCAGATAATTAGTCTAAGTGACTTAACCGGTGCACCGGAATAAAGGTTATTTGAAATTCATATTATTTCAAAATCAAGTGAAAGTGTCATATACATGTTGTATTATCTAAATGGTAAGCACTATTAATCCACAAAAATGGTTTCCATAATGAAACAGGTAAATTCATCTGTAATCTGTAAAAGTAATCTCCAGATGTTCACCCACCCCCCTTGAAGCTATTCCACAAATTCGCACTGCAATGAATGATGCACACATGAACGCAGAGGGGCCTGTTACCACAAAATGACAAACTAAATATTTGGGGATGGTGATATCATTCTGCGAGGCCTCATTACCATAGACTGAAGCACAAATGTAGTTTCAAAGACTCCAAATCCCATCTCATTTGATCTGCCAATATGCAGAGTCTGTCCTCCAACTGCCACAGCCATGCCAAAGCAATTTGTTTCTTATATTGCTTTTGGAAGCCAATATGTTTTAATTAGGCGAATACATAAGCGAAAACAACACCATAAATAATCATCTTTCTTCACCCATGACAATGGAATTTCATCAGATCTTTGTTTTCAGTCAAGGGATACATACTTTATTAAAAAAAGCAAGGGGGTAAAATATAGTTTTTCATATAGAGTGCAAAATGTCTCCTCAAGCTGTTATGGCATGAGAATTGTATAATATCAACTGGTCTGATGCAATAGAAAATACAAGTGAATATACGTAGAGACTAAAACTACAAATGCTTTGAACTTTTTATTTTAAAATTTCCTGTTTATTGTCGTTACCATGAAAATCTTTTCCCATACAAACAGTGTAGACACACTCCAACGCAGGTTAGATGTTGTTTTAATGGCATGTTCATAATGCCAGCTATCCTTGTCTGCGATCCTACAGATTAAGTGAACTTGTAATGTATTTGTCCATGGATTATCTGATGCCATTGTTTCAGGGACAGTTTAACAGGATGTGGAGCAGTAGCACTGTAATTCTAGAAATGTACATTTTAAAAAGGCAACAAGAAAGAATGGCCACATTTAACAGATATGTGATATCAGTGTAAAATTTATACAGATATGATCATTTTTAGAGATGCCATGGTGCTAAGGTAAAGGCCCAAACTCATCCAGTCATTGCTTAGGAGGTTTAGCAGTGCCTCTGACTGAAGTGAAAAGACTAAACCTGTGTAACCAAGTGCAGAAAATGCATATGGGGATGAGCAAAGCATGCCAAAATTCACTGATGCGCATTATGAAACTATCATAGGCCTAGTAATAAAATACGAGGGTGCTCACTGACATATACTGACTATATTAACATACACTTATTGGCAGCTGTACTTTGCTTGTACTGGGTTGGACCAATTGATGCCTTTAGAACTGCCTTTATTCCACATGGTATAGATTCAATAAAGTATTTGAAACATTCCTTTTGAAGTTTTCGTCCACTGACATGATAGCAGGAGTTGCTGCTGATTTGTCAGCTGTATCTCCATGAATCTCCCATTTCACTACATCCCAACGGTGCTCTGTTAGACTGCGATCTGGTGACTCTGGAGGCCATTTGAGTACCATGAACATGTTGTGTTCAAGAAACCAGAAACAAGCATGTTATCCTGGTCACACAACTCATTGGAAGATGGGTACACAGTGGTCAAAAATGAATGGACATGATCAGGAGCAATACTCAGGTAGGCTGTGATGATTAAAGTGTAGTCTCTTGATACAAAGGGGCCCAAAATGTGGCAACATCCCCCAAACCATTTCGTTCTTTCATGCTATTCAAAATTCTGACCCTACCATCTGATTGTCACAGCAGAAAAGTAATCCATTTCTCTTGATGAACATCAAGCCAGGTGTGTCCAGGTAAGTAAAATTTACTTTTCAAGCTTAATGACAGCTAGTCCTACTCAATATGCTAAACAAAAAGTCAAGCCGTCCACTTCCTATGACTCCACTATAAATGTTGACATCCAACTAAGAGCAGAACTTTTGAACTTTTTATTTGCTGGCTTCTTGTAACTAGTTTCTTTGTTATCACCATCTAACTCAGACAAGTTGGGAGCCCTACAGATTTGTGACAGATTTTTTCCCCCCCTACTAGATGACTAGGCCTCCACATTTCCATACATAGAGTGCAGTTTCATCATGAATTCACTTTGAAAGCTAAAACAAGTATTTCTTTTTTGGTTATGAGTCAGCTTGGGTAAATGGATTTTCCATCTTACTCTTCATAAAGAGGGAGTATCTTTCCTCCACTCCCTGTGATGTCAAAGTACAGTCAGTCATAGAGAGTGAGAGCTCTGTTGGCACCCACTGAACAGACAGTGTCGCCCCAAACCCAAAGGGATTACATGTGTGTGTCCTCTTTGTTCAGAGACATCCAGCGGCATCTGGCAATAGTCAGTCCCCCTTGTGCTCCTTTATGGAGACAAGTGTGTTGTACGATCAGGTTTCTCAAGCTTCATTTATTAAATTAAGTAATGCATCACTGTTATTTGACAAGTAGTTTTTTCTTTTCTTTCTTTTTTTGTACTCAGGCCGGGAAGACACGAAACCTTTCATATTTTGAGGCAGCGAAAAGGGAGGGAGAAAGATGTAGGGGTGTGAGAGAGGGAGAGAAAGAAGGAACTGAGAGAGAGGGATGTGGAGAAAAAGGGAGATAATGATGGAGTGAGAGGAAAAGAGGGAAAGAGACAGAGACAGGAAAAAGGAGGGGACTGAAGGGCCTCTTGCTCTTCTTCTCCTCCCTCAGTATCACCTCAGAGGGAGAAAACAACCTTTTGCCAGGTCGTTTCTCATCATTTGTTCGATTTGTGCTGATCCCACTTTATTTTCATTAAAAATAACACGTAGGAAGTTTTCCAAGTTTTCCAATACCTGCCCTCCCCTTTTCTGTTGTGGAGCATGAATTTTTATATGGTTAAAGCTACAGTATCAAAGTTTCTTCTCATATAAAAAAAGAAAGATAGATACAGTTATATTAAAAGGCGGTTACAGACACAGAATCTGTGTTTCTAAGAAGAAGAGATCTTGCTCTCCTCATCCATAAGTTGTTTTTAAATTTAAGCTTTTATAAAACAGTTTTAAATAATTAGATGACAATTTTATGCCAATTGTTACTGGTTGAAGTCTCTTGCTTTGTTTATATCATGGCTTTGGCTGCTAATGTGCGATTATGAGTCTCATCAAAACCACGCAGAATATTTGTTGTTCTTTCTAAGAATTTATTTATAAAAGATATATTTATCATTTACTAGTTTTGTTTATTTGTATTACTTTTAGCATGAAGAGGAAGCATGACAGAAAACCACACTGTCTGGGAATAATGGTGCCTAACTGTAGGAAAACAGCCACAGTGATCTTTTGTTCCTGATGTAAAAAACTTTGTTGAACCACAACCCTCTTTGTCCCACTATACTGCCTTTAATACTGTCAAACCTATTTTCGACCCCAGGAATCATACGTGTGATGTCTCTGTCCAATACACATTTTATAAAGTGAATGTTTCAATGAACTAAGGTTATGGGGAAACATAATGAAAGAACATTCGAGTAGTCTGATGGTACTGCTGGCAAAAATGGTACAAGCACCTTAAACAAACAGAAATTAAAGCAGAAATGCAGAATAACAGAAAACAGCAACAAAGCAAAGGCAAGCTAATGAAAACAAGAGCTGATCACATTATGGGCATGAAGGCTGCTAAGTCCCTCTACTCTCAGTTCCCACAGCCTGTCCTCAAGACAAATCTGTGTAGTTGTGGTTGCAGTCTGCACATGCAGTGCAAAACTTTTGAACTATCCCCAATTTATTAATATTTTGCTTCCAAGAAGCTAAATTGTTTTTCTTTCTTTTTTCTTTTTTTTGTTAAGTGATCTAGAACAACAGTTATGCCAGCTTTCTAAAGTTTTTCTTTGGACATTGGCTGGTTTATCAGTAATTTTCAGTCCACTCTTTGTACCTGACCATTTTCAGACTTGTTTTGTGTGTTTGGTAAGCCAGTTAATACTGACCTATTCCATGAATCATACAAGCGCAATGAATTCACCCCAAGACATGAATATGACCCCTCATCAGAAATGGTCTCTTAATGAAAGGTGGCCCTCACAGAGAATTTATTAACTAAGGAAAACAGAGAGAAAAGACTGATGTATACTGAATTGCACAAAAACTGGACCGAAAATCAGTGGGAAGTTCTTATTGACTAAAAAACAAATTGCACTTTTTTTCAACTCTTTGTCAGACAGAGGAGAGAAGTAAAACAGTGAGTGTCTACAACCATCTATAAAACATGGAGGGGCCTCTGTCGTTGTTTAAGGCTGCATTTCAAGCAAAGGATGTGCTAAAAGTCACAGAATTATGAACACAAAATTATTATTATTAATTATTAATTAATATTCTTGACAGAAGACAAAGCAAAAGGCAGCCAAGATCCAAAGAAGATCTTTGAAGTTTCTTCAGAAAGCCTGGAAAACTGTTCCTGAAGACTACTCAAATGTTAATGACTACTTAAAGGTTAAATGTAAGATCAAAACCTATTAACACAGTTGTGTGTGGTGTCCCACTGGTCTGTGTCAGCTCTGTACGGCCCTTGGACATGTCCAGTAATATAAGTAGTGCTAGCATTCACTCAAGGGAAGTGAAAAAATTTTCCCGTCCTATCTTTTCAGAATTAAATATGACTTGTATGTCAAACATGTCCCGCATATTTTGCAGGTGTAAACTCATCATACAGATTTGCTTCACAAATTTGTCAAGCAAAAAAGAATTGAAACTTAGAAACTTTTAATGATGTTTGCCGACATGTAAATGTTGACTAGCTCACTCTCTGGAGTTAGTGCTAATCACACGATGTAAAGGAAGCGGATGTGTTCTTACATCATTGTTATTTACATACATAGGTCCTCTCTTTGCTTATATAAAGGAACATAGAGCAGTCTCATATTTTCCAACAGGCTGCTTCTGCGGTGGCTGCCGCAGCATCATCCCATTAGTTTGCCTTTATTCTTATTCCCATCAGGTCTTTTGACTGCGGATGAGTATAAGAGGGAGGCCAAAAGGTCACTGGTGACTAATTTTCTGAGCACTCACAGATTGTGTAAGTAATGGAGCACTTATTGCATTCGCTCCCCCATCACTGCAAACAAGCCCCAAAAAATCCATACAAATTCCCACACGCAAGCTAGTGCCTGGGGAAAGGAGAAGTGGCCCATCTTTAAAATATAGTGAGAGGCATAGAATAGGCCTAATGTGCAATTTAAAATCAATATCTTTAAAAATAAAATGCCCATCCTACCTACGACAGCATCATCTAAATATCAATAGGGCCTCTTGGTGCTTCACACAGAGCTGGGTGTGAGAAGAGACAGATCCGAGGTGCTTTGACCAAGGATTTTACACTGTCTATTCAGAGGAATCGGGTTCTCACTGCCTCTCTTTCAATTTTAATACGGTTCCGTACTTTGTGCATGAGGTTTAATAAAGTAGCAGAGTGCCTGTCAAGCCAGGTGTATCTTCAATCCTTTCATATTCCAAGTAAATCCCAAAGAAAGGTGTTGAGGATACCAGCAGAAGAAGGCAGACACTAAGAGAGGGAACTAGGGGGGGTTGATCATATTTTTTCCCCTCTCATATGGCCACAGTGGTATATTCTTTTTCCCCCTTGTCTTACTGTGAATTTCAAACAAGAATAGTTTAGTTTCTGTGCTTTTTAAGCTGTGTTTTCTGATGACCCATGGCTTAGTTTTCTCTTTCAAACCCATATTTTGCCAAATATATCAACTATATTATTACTCATAAATTAAATTGTCTTTGACTGGAGTCAGATTACATAAATGTATCTATCATCATATTTATTTACTATCATTTACTACTACTAAAAGATGTTTATGATGTCACCATATATCCTTTTATATGTGCTTATTACACCTAGACCTGCCTCATTCAGAGACAGAGGAATAAGAAAGCATCGCTTTAAAAATAGCAACATTTTTTTACCCAAAGGTGTATGGGTGAGATGAGTGAATATTTCCATTTCCACTTCCAGTTCATTCAGTTAAGTATTGGAAAATGTGCTATTTCTAAAAGGTAATTAATGTCTCTATCTCTGCCATATCTTGTGTTTGCTCATCTCCTCCCATCTGGATTCTATTATGGATGGGATTCCTATGATAAGGCCAGCAGGAGTGGAGAGAGAGAGAGAAAGAAAAGGAGAGTCAGGAGTGAGTTGGCGCACACTGATGCATGATGGGATGGGGGTCAGGAAACAACATTTCATTTCATGGAAGTAAATTATACACAAAAGACAAAAAGGCATTGTTTTTAATACATCAACAAGTGCATCTGCTGAATCCCACTGCGCTGGCTGATACAGAGTTACCTGCTGGATACTGTAGAGACATCGGTGCTCATTAGAGGTAGATGGTTTTTGCTAACCAGAGGACAACCAGTGAGAAGTGAGAGGTCTGGTTGTTACTTATTTTGCTTTGTTTGTTTGTTTTTGTTTACTTGTTGTCAGCAAACTTTCATTGTTTTTTAAAAAAGGTCGATTTTTTTAGCCATTTTGGATTTTTATGATGTCAGATGTTTCACATTCTCTCTGTGCAACTTCAGATGAAGGTGAAAATATCTATCTAGTTAATATTATATAAATCTTTTTTTATGTGAATGTCTTTCTTGACTAAAAGCAAATAATTAACGAAAACTGACTTTTGACTTGATTTCATGATGTAAAGAAAGCTGAAGAGTGCCATATAATTATCTCTTTACAGGTCAGTAGAACATTTTTACCTTGATCCATCCTGTGGGATCATCAAACATGTATCAGACATAAAGCTGTCTCATTTATAAAGCATTAAGTTCAGAGGAAGCTGTAATAGTGACCCCTGGATGACCCAGGCCACACCGGTCAAGTGCAAACATGGATTAGCGTTCTGGTTTTAACAGGGTAGTGAAATGTAGAACGAGAGCAGATCTCACTTCTGAAAGTGGAAAGTAGTATTAATGATAATGATTTTCATGTCTGTTCTTGATTTTTATATCAACAGTGCAAGAAATAAAATAAAATAGAATAAAACAGGATGTTTTATTTAGCAAATCACACTAGAATAAAAACATTTCCATGCACTCAATTACTTTTAATATTTTACACATTCTCAGTCATTCAGATCTGAGCACAATATCGCTGTGTGTTCTTCCCCTCTTAGCGTGACAATGTTTGGCCCCTGGCCACCAACATGTTTTATTTAATAATGTGGGAATTTTCTACTGTTTTGCTTTCATTACAGTGTAGGAGGCTAAAGCCGAAAACAGAAACAGAAAGCCAGTTGCTTTAAAGCCTGAACTTTACCGCTCAACAACTGTCAAATGCAATATCAGCATCTGCATTCAAAGGGGAGTTTTTTATTTTTTATTTTAACAGGATGTCTCCTTAATACAGCAATATCTTTTTTTGCTCTATCAAAAAGTGTGTTCTTTGAAAGTCTCCAACTTTACTGGTGAACATCCACTGAAACCAGGGCCAGTGCTAGCTCAGGGTCTGGGGATTTAGGCCATAAGGAGTTGCAGCCAAAGGCTGCAGGGGAGTATTTTCAAGGTTGGGATGAAAAGTACATCTTCAGCTTGGGAGTCACAGGGACACATGGAAAGGAAGAGGGAGGGAGGGGTTGTGAGGGGAAATTTATTCCTGTTCTCTTGCTTCTGGGCCAGTCCACAGGCCCATGTATCAAAAAGACCACCACGTTTGAGGTGAGGCATGTGGGCCAATCCATGGCAGAATACGCAACACAGGTTTGCCAATATGACAAATATGAAGGCAAGTTTAAAAAGGTAAGAAAAACAGAATTTCATAAAATGTTAAATGTCTCTAAATGCTGTAACTGATTTAGTGCCTTAACAGTGGGATACTAAAACAGTAATGGACATTTTGGAGGCAGTGTGTATTTCGCTGTGTTTTTCCAGTAATTTCACTTTTGACATGCAGTCAACATTGCAACATATAAAAGAGGTGAAGTGGAAATCCACATCATTTGTTTTTCCCAAAATATTATTCACCGATACTTAAAATAGGGTTCATTTTAAAATCGCTCAAAATGAATTTTGTGAGACTTCCACAATCAAAAAGTGTTGTTCTAAAGTGCATTTAAATAAAAATACTTACATCTATAATTCCTCATTTCGGTCTTATTGACAAATATACCGATCGGTGATTCATGCCTGGCAAGTTTTCCATGAAAGCATTAAACAGCAAGCAGTAAATCAAGAAAGCACAAAGGACACTAACTGGCACGTGATGTGTTCTGGGTGGGGCCACTGCCAGCCACGCTGCTGTTTTTGCTTCAGTGACGAAAGATCAACATTTGTCTCACGGTAGCGGATCACTGAGAAATTGAGTCTGTTTCATCTGGGAGTCAGATTTCGCTGTCTTTCTATTCCTTGCTCAGAGCCTGGATCCTGGAGCAGATGTGCCTCTGAGGCATGGGCCATCAGGTTGAAGGGTGCAAGCCAGGCTGACTTGGTGTTAGGGTTAAATTTAGAGGTTGAAGGTCAGATGAAGGTCAGGGTTATGGCCGGGTTGGGGTCACGGTGAGGTCAAAGTATGCTACTCCCTTAGGGTAGCATTTAAGTGGTCAGGGTTTACCTCTGTGTCCAGTTAGAGATATAATCTAACACACAGCAACTAGAAATAAGGTTTTACGTGCCTGAAACACAAGAATACATTTATATATTATATATTTCAAATTTTAACTAAATAATTACTTATTGATTGGATGGTTTTGGAAGCGAAAACATTTTAAAAACTAGTATTATTTAAATAATAATATTGATTATATCTTAAACCAGTTGTTTCTGATGTTTCCCATTCTGGTTACTCCATGCATGTTTGCAGGAGCTACAGATTGCTGGGTAACCTTACACCATTGAAAGATGGAAAAATGAGGGACATGGGATGTGTCTGTGCACATGTGTCATGCTGGGGGGCATAGACAGTGCGTCATATCAGAAAGCTTCCCTGCCATGTACCCCTACCACAAGATAGTAGCGGCTCCCAAAACCAAAATTGTACTTCCCAGAGATGAGGCAAAGACAGCTAAGACTTGTGCAGTCAGAATGAGGAACAGTCCAAAACACTGTTGGGCATGTGAGAATGGCTGTGACACTAAGTAGTGTTTATCATGTTTCACATGTGCCTGTGCCAGACAAATCCATTTAGTTCTTTCCCGAGCAGAAAGACTGCCGACAATATGTGACAGATCATAGCAAAAGTTAAATTTCTGATGAATTTTAAGTAGAATCTAAGATATATAATAAAGTGAGAAAATCTGAGTTTGCTGCTATGATTACTGCAGGTAACACTAAAAGGAAGCTGCTGTTTATTGAAATGCAAAATGGCTTGTAAAAGGTTAAGGAAAGGCCTCAACTGCAGTTTCAAAGGATGCAAAGAAACAAAGGACAAAAATATTCCACCAATTCATTATCTGCTTTTCATACCATCTCTCTGTTGTATTAGGAAATCCAACCAGGGGCGTTCTCAGGCTTTGGAAGGCTTAAGATCTCATAAAATGAACTGTCACCTGCTTAGTTATTGGGTGCTTACAAATAACCAAGATGCATAACTTGAGGAAGTACTAGTCCCCTAAACCCTTTCCAGCAGGAAGAATATAAGCTCCTTTCAATGCATTATTAATATTTTGCCTAAACTCAGTCTGGACTGAACAGCAAGCTGGATTAGCCAAAGGAATTTAATATAAAATTCATGCTTTCTCTCTTTTTCTCCCTCACAGATATATGCAGTCTGTTGTTAGTTAGAAAGCCGCGGCATTCCTGCGCGCACTGACAGACTCAACATATGAAAGTGAGGGTGGGAGCAGAAAGTGTGTGGCCCTGCTGACTGCCATGTGTTGTCATTTAAAACGATATTTTCTGAAGTTAATGACTTACACAGGCTTATAGGCATAAATGGACAGTCTCTGGTGTTAATTTAATTGGATGAGTGGGTCCCATATAAAGGTCATTATGTCTGGTTTGTGTTTAACTTGTGTTTAATTCAAGGCAGCGAGTGAAGAGAAGCGGTATTGATTAAATGACAGCTTAACAACTAGTTGTTTAATAAATAGGCCTCGTCTATTGGACTAGAGGAGCCAAAAAAAAGGAAAAAAAAAAGATGGTTTGAACTAAGTGTCTGGGCTGACAATCTGTGGAGATAAAGGAGTCGAGTGGGACAAAATGGATGCTGGAGCACTCCCACCCCACCTTGTGCCTCACTGTCTGACAAATTTATGTTAACAAGCGAATTAGCCACAGCGGGGCAGCGAGGACCAATCAATAGCCACAATAAAAAAG
This sequence comes from Oreochromis niloticus, assembly GCF_001858045.2. Classification (NCBI taxonomy): domain Eukaryota; kingdom Metazoa; phylum Chordata; class Actinopteri; order Cichliformes; family Cichlidae; genus Oreochromis; species Oreochromis niloticus. The sequence continues at coordinate 13,532,588 of NC_031966.2, read as the reverse complement.
TTGGTGCTGACCATGTACAGTCTGCAGAGTAAACTGCCCGGCCCCTTGGTCCCTAAGGCCAGGCCAACAATAACCTACAACTGAGCGAGACACAAAAGGTATCGACACACAGAGCGCTTCAATTTCCCCAGACAGTGGGGCCCTGTCACATCAAACTGGCTATTAGTCACAAATTCTGCCTGCCACCGATCCATCCCCCATTCTCCAGGGGGACCTTGTCAACTTGAAAGTTGTGCCGCTGGCAAAAGGACATCTGGTTCCACTGTAGTGTGTGTTGAATACAAGAGGCCAGGAGCTGCCTGTCTGATAAAGGAGAACAAACAGGGCCACTTTAGACTTGTCAAGCCTTGTTAGAAGGAGCAAATGACAAAAGAAGGAAATACATAAAGAGCGACACACTGTTTTTATGCTTTCTTATTAAAGCAAATTGAGGTCTTGTAGTTATTATATATATATATATATATATATATGTGTGTGTGTGTGTGTGTGTGTGTGTGTACATATATTTCCTGTACAATCAAAACTAGATTATTTAATTGCAAAAAAAAAAGGCATGTATCTATTCACTCACCTGGATCTTTTTCGCTAGTAAATTATTTCTGTGCTTCTCGAATACTCAGCAGCCCTTCCCGTGCCTGTAGGTCTAAGCACAAAGCAGTCTTTACTTGTTACACTTCTGGCCCACCTCAAAGTGTCCAATCTGACATGGCTGTCAGTGGCGTGCGTGTAGCCTTGTAAATTTCAATCAGCGTCCCACAGCGGGGTGCCAAGGTTTGACTTCATTTCCCTCCACACTAAACAGGTGGTAACAGACCGGTCATCGCTCAGCTTTGTCTGAGCGATGTGTCCCCCCCACCCCACCGTTACTGCTCTATTAATTGCCCCCGGTGTCCATGACAAGCTGAGGCTGGGCCTCCCCTGTTAATGTTTAATGTGGCGACTCCTCAAATCAATGCGTGTTTAAAACGACACGCCATGCCAGCAAAAGACTGCTGGATTGTGCCACTGCATAGTTAAATGAAGAAGTGTCACATCACTCTTGCTGTGAAGTGGCAATTGGAGAAGGCGGGAAATATCATTTGGTTAATTGACTCAGACCGGGGAGTAAATTTGAAGCCTTTCAGCTGAGCTATTTAAACTATCATTAATGTTAATTGTAGGAGAAAGAGAGCAGATGCTTAGTCTTTACTTGACCCTGAAAATCCCTTCATTACTGTAAAGAGACAAGCTAAACAAAAACAAATAAAATGTTTTCTTCTTCTTCTTTTTTCTAAACGTACATTGAAATTTTGCCTCTTTTTAACACTCGAAACCTACATTTTAACACAGCATTAAAAGCAGCAAAAATAAGCCTTTAAGGAAACTATTAAAGGAGGCTTATTTAATTAAATTCTGACAACCCATAGAACATGCACATGTTCTAAAGCAGGATATTTTAAAGGAGATTTATGATTCTATTGCATTTGCCTCTTGATCGAGGTGGTATCATCTGGGAATGGATCTGGAATACAGATGAGATCGGGCAATGGCTCAAAAAAAGAGGAGAGATCAATTTTAGAGGCAAGGGTTTGGCACATTTAATGAATTCATGCTCCCTCTCCCCTCCCTCTGCTTCTCCCTCACCCTTTTCTCTGTAAGGATGAAAAAGATGAAAAGAAAAACCCTCACATAGTGACCGTTAGGGAGGTGCTCTGCAGGCAATCAATCACCAATCAGTCGCTGAAAGGGCTTGTCCTGCCATTGGAGGATGTTCTTCATTACTTACAGACTTTCAGTGTAGCAATGGATGTGAGGATGAAGGCAAGTGTGTGTGGTAATTATTCATGGCCTTCAGCTCTCACTTTTACAGCTTTTCAGAAACAAGTTAAAACCGGAGATATTGTTGTTAGTGTCCACAGATGATCAGAATATCATCAGATTTCTATTTCTGTTCTTTTCAAACGCATCTACGCGCACACATGCACACACACACACTTATCATCTTCATGAATTTGGAGTCTTCTGTGGACCCAGTGGGCTTTGGATGATCCCAGAGGTTGATATTAGCTCCCATGATAGGCATCAGAGAATAACCCAGCTTAGAATGTGTTCAGATTCACCAACCTTAACTCTTTTAAAAGCCACAAAAAGCACACTGGACTGGACTGGAGTTTTTTAAAAGTAAAAATATGCTCACAGCGTGATATTGCTTCAGAAACAAAGCTGGAGTCGAGTATGAGCTAATTTTAGGAGGCCATGAATTAAAACTGCAAAGAAGTAACCTTTTTTATGAAAATAAGTGAAATTACAGTGAATATATTAAAAATATGCAGTCCATACAAAGTAACAGCTACCAGATGACAAATTCCCACTGCAACAACTGCAGATAGAGAGAATAGAAATATTCAGCCCTATCCCACAGCAGATATCCCACAACTTATTAGATGCGTTGCTGGAATACCCTATTAGGAATGAAGAAGGGAGGTAAAAGGGAAAGGGGGCTTTACTTTAAATTGAGGAAGTGCCAACGCACATTTATTGGCTCTAATGTGGTACAGGCGACCCCCGTCACAATATCGGAGCTCCGTGGGCTGGTGCTGCCACGGTGAGGGAACATAATAACCTTTTTAAGGGTGCAGCATGCTGCCGACTCACAGAATAAAGACTTCACAGTCAGCGCCTGGCGAGAAAACGGAGGGCCTCGCCCCAGATGAACATAATCTTTTGTTATTATGCTGTTAATACGTTTTCGTTCCACACACTGATCTCAAACAAACCCACCCCCAGTGCCCCACAACCACCGCCTGAAAAAAGGGATTTATTTCTATGTTCCTCTAACCTTGTGAACAGAGCTGCAAAGACCCTAATATATAAGGGGGAAAATTGTTAATTATTTCCACATACAGTAATTAAAAATGTACATGGCAGATCCATTTTTCATCTCCGCTATTTACAGATATTAAAGCTGCAGAATTTAATAATTGTGTGTGTCTTACTGTGGAAAACACAGTCACTGGCCATTATACTCAGTGAGCCACATCCTCAAATCAGCCTCCCACAATCCCTTTCACCCAGGGTGCTGACACCAAATGTTTTTGTAGTTTTGTGTTGCTGCTCTGCGTGGCAGCCAATCGACCAGGCCATTGATTAACAGATTGAAATTATTAACTGGGGGATCATCCATCCCACATCGCCCATGTCATTTCCATTACTGCATTTCCATTACGCCTCATTTCAGAGACAAGGCACGGAAGAGCGAAGAAAACCTCCTCCTCATTAGCATTCTAATTAAGAGGCCATCAGATAATGATCAATCAAAGCAATCAGCAGGCAGACAAGCAGCAGCATACAGATGGAAAAGAGGTGCATCTCAGTAAGAACAAGCGTTGAAATACAAAACTATACATTGTGTTGTGTTTCTAGTAAGTATGACTTGCAAAAAATATCCTCTAAGTGGAAGTTTTTTGTCTTTTGTTGGCACTGCTCACACAAACCCGATGCACAGCTTCAAACAGCAAAACACATGCACTCTATGCAGATAATTATCTTTGGTCCAACAGGAGCAGTGTGATGTGCCCCAACCTCCACGCAAGCAGCAGCAGTTATAAATAAATCTGCACTCTACTTGGCAACATGTCAGTGCTGTAATGTTTTATGAAGCAGTGTTTTATACCGTCATTCACATTAACTCCATAAAGCCATGGAGCCACCACTCGCGACCCAACACACGGCCACTGCTGCTGCACAATTATGCAGAATCCCATTGGCTTTGATTTAGGAACTATCAGCGGGCCGAGCTGCTGAGCTGAGAGTCGAGGTGGGGAAAGGAGGCGTCATTGATTGAATTTTATGTCGCTGTTGTCGAAGATCTTAACATGCCAGAATTTATTACCCACAGAATAATAATGTCATATAAAAACTGACAGAGCCAAATAGGACCCCCCAATTCATCTAAGCCTCAGCCCACCACCACTGGGATGGCCCTGTCACAGACATTCTCCATTTGAAATGTATTCGCTCTATCTCTCCTTTTTATCTTAGAAAATGAAATATTTGTGTTTGACATTGAAGAAAAAAATCAATATAAATTTATAAACCATAGACATTGTACACTTCATTATTTTGTGAGAAATTTCTTTGTCCACACATATATATATATATATATATATATATATATGAAACAACAACAACAGCATAAACTGAACCATCATAAACATTATTTATTCTTCATTTATTCTGCATTAAACTATCTTTTATACAATTTTAATACTATTGGCAAATTGTTAATTTATATAATAAAAAGCTTTTTTTATTATTTAGAGAATATTTCTCCTTTATCCTTTAAAATTATCCTTCTTTATACTGCAAGTTACCTAAGCAGTTAATGTGTTTTTTTTTATAAATCATTCCAAAACAAAATTTTTTCATCACATCAAACTGACCAACACCTTGCAGAAGTGTTGTTTTTGTTGATAAAGTGAAAAGAAACCAGGTTTCTAATACTGGACAACTGCTCTTGTTTTTTTCTATTACATCATTGTTATGATTTTATCAGGTTCATAAGGCCCTGGTATCAGACAGACAGGTGCCTCAAGGTGACATCCAAACTATAGTGTCACTTGGGAACTTCCATGCCACCATCGCACTCAAACTCACATACACAGCCCCATCTAGACATCATGTTAGTGCAGTGTAATTACACTCCGCGTCTCCCAAAAAATGACAAGATCTTGACTGAGCCGCATTATTGAATTTTCATCGGTCGCCTTAGGACATGTCAGGACTGTTCAATTTTAGCCTGAGGAGGACACGCCATTAAAGGAGATGAGTCAAGAAAGTGTCCTGCTTCTGATTGCCCCAAGAAACCATTACCGTTCAACAGCAGCAGGATGGTGCCGGTGAAGACTGGACACATGCTCCAACTCATACACACACGGAAGCAGGCATGTCTTCACAAATGCATACGCACATACAACACTGGAAATCCACATATTCCCATCCTTACACCACCCACCCCCCTCCTGCAAAAAGCAGACACAATTTACATGAGCTGAAGGGAGGTGACAGGTAGCAATCAGCCTGGGGAATAGGGTTAGAGGCTGACGCCTGGTTGCGTATTACCGCTTGCCAACCAAAGCCTAAAGATTGCTTATACCAGGCCACGACCTCCGACCCTGCCACATATCAACCAATTGCCCTTTAGTATAATTATTTGGAATAATCTTTGGCGTTTCATTTGAAGGCGATAGGCAAGGAGGGCCACCTCTAATTTATTTTTTTGAGGGACTGGGGAGGGGGTGGCTTGTTAATAAACACTTTTTGGCACGGGGACCGTCTGGCAGCTATAAGTGAAATACCCTTAGTACTAGAGGTCAGATTTATTTATTTTCCTTGTGCGTCTGTCAGTCAGTCCAGCTCGACGGTAACGCGGGACTGGCTGCAGGTAAAGATCTTGAGCAATGTCATTATCCCCGTGATGATGTTTTATTGATATCATTGTAACACTGGAAGTGGCCCTCGCAGATCTGTCAAAAATCATTGCATTGTTTAGATTGTATTAAAATTTTATGAAGTGCAGCAGCACCCCATGCTGCTAACAACCCGACGTTGTTAGCCCAGCCTAGAAGTGACATTTTTCATCTTTCTCTGCGGTATATTTCCAAGAGACACCCACTGTTACGCTGTCATCACTGGATTCTAGTAAATCACAATATGAAATAAAACAATTTTTTATTTTTAATATGTACTACAGATACTGAAGGCTTATTTGGAAATATAAAACTGAATATAGGTCCTCAGATAATTGCCTTATACTGCTTAGTGCTTAAATAAAAATACCTCTCAAATAACTGTTTATTTATTACCTTTGGATTTGGTTTGGTTGTCTTTTTTCTGGCATCAACTTATACAGGTCAAGGCTTTATTTACAAAGGCTCAAATCATACTTTAATCTTTAGTATATATGGAACCCTTTATGATTTATTTCAAAACATGAACCATTCAGTAAACAGCAGAAACAGGATTGTTATTCCAGTTTTGCAGTTTGGACACACCATGTTAAATGTAAAGACCCATCAGAAGTACCAGTAGCATTGCTGCACTGTGTGAAAGGAAAACAACAACATGAGGTAAGATAAAGTTCTATCAACTATGAAGACCAGAACCGGGCAGATCTTGAAACTTCCAAACACTTGCAAAGAAACTGGAGCTTTTTTTTTTGACACTTTAACACTATTTCTTTTCTAATCTACCAAAACAAACAGCTGACAATTACATTAGTGTGTTTTCTTTTATAGAGTATGATCTTAACCTTGGCCCATTAGAAAAAAAATAATGAACCTAGCCCTTAAGAGTTTGGTATCCATCTCAACGCCACACACAGTCACATTAGTAGCTAGGTCTGACCTTAATCATACAGTCCCATCAGAAACTGGCTGACCTTAACCTCCCAGGAGAACTCTCCTCATTCACACTCTCACTGGGACCTTCAGCTGCCCATTTAGTTCTTTAATTGTGGGAGGGGCCCGCTCAGCCACCCATTTCATTGTGTCCTCCCCTAAAAACACGCGCACACAGTGAACAAATACACAGACAGGAGATGCACAGGAACACAAGCCTGAGTGCACAACGTGTACACACACGCATATACAAAGGTTTACATCCACAAAAACAGATATTGCACCAGTTTTTGCACCACAGGGTGCTAACATCAACATATGTACAAGTAACACAGCTAAAGGTGAATGATGTAAGGTTGCATATGCACAAATGTGAGTATATGTGTGTTTATGTATATGTGTGCAAAATATCAAATATCCAGATTTTTCTTTAAATTTTCTGTTTGTTTATTTTTCAAAAGTTGTCAGGGTTTTATACCTAAGACTTTTGACAGACATTCTCAGCTTTATCTGAGGTGTGTGACACTGCTCCTATCCACTCTGCAGTTTGAGCAGTCTGTAAAGGGCAAAAAAGAAATCAATTCTACCCTGACAAATGTAAATAAGGTCTTATCGGGGCAGCAGCGACGCATCGACAGCATCAAGCAAGCAAATGTTCCACTCGCTTGCCTGTCATTTAACTACATCACTGGATCACTCTCCCATATTTTGCCCCGAGGACAAGCAATTCTCCATCACATATGAGCTCTGGTTCACATGTGTGGGTATGCGTGTGCATGTATAATAACGTGCGTGTGGCTCTATGTTTGCTTGTGGACAGTATCACTTTACATTTATTGAAATGAGCAGCTCTCCCTGGGGCACTTATGCGAAAGCTGAGGCCTGCAGCCATGCTAGCATCTATCGACTCCCCAGGATTAGGGCTTCGCTGAGGCAGTCTCTCCCCCGTGGCCCCGCCGAGGTGACCCACAGTGGGACAAAGTTCAGGAGGGGAGAAGCAGGGTGAGCTCTCCTGGGCACAGATTAGGGGGCCTTGCCTTTCCCAGTGGAGACATGAAAGTGCAAAATGATATGATGTGTCTTTGTACACACACAAACAGTCACATCAAATGGTTCAGATTTGTTAAAACAAAATCCAATTAGGGGAATATGTCACGTGTGACAGGTAGATAGTAGTGTACTGATATAATGAAGAAAAACAGAAAAAGGTAAGTAGCATTTTCATGTTAACACAATATAAGAAGATCAGGGAATAAATGAAATAATTGCAATTCTTCAGTTTATTTAGTAGATTAAATTATTTTCTGCATGAACACTGATGTTAATTTTGTCACGTGTTTCTTTTCTGATCTATTACTTGGTTGATGTTCATATATACATTAGCACTGCTTTTTATCAGCCATGTGCACTTTTCACTCAGTCTCGTTGCCCAAATTTATGCTAACTTTGAAACAAATCTTAAAGAGCTGTGAGCATGAAAAATATTGCAAAGGCAGGTTAACCAGACTGAGAATTCATCTGTTACAGAGAAGTTTATACTTTTTCTGTAGCTAAACTGAGAAGAAATGGCACCATTTAAGTCCTGGAGAAGGTTAATAAAAAAAGTGCACAAATGATGAACTACAGCAAAATAAATTCTTGTAAAAAAATGTTTTTGTTTTTTATTCCAGGATTGTTGCAAGAAAAATCAGTAGATCAATGACTGTTTAGCAAATAAATCTATTCAATAATAAATGGCACAAAAATGTCTTATTAAACAACTTTAATGCATGTGTGAAAAATTTGTCAGGCAGTCAGAATGAAAGGAACTGATGTGGATCTGATCTCAATGAGAGAATATGTGTAATTAGTGCTTTGAAGCAGAGTTTGAGGCTACTCCTTAGGTAAGACATTTCTTTAAAAAAATTTAAAAAAACACCTACATTTGTTTAAGATGGTTCTTTGAGAGCAGGGTTCACTGATCTCTTCCTAGGGCTACTAATTGCATGCAAAAACTCAATGTTCAAACAAGGCCATCTATTACACTGAGACTGAGACCGGGATATAGCAGTCTGTTTTTAGATGTTAAAGAAGTAATTAAGGTTTCAGAAATTTTAATTGGTTCTTTTGTTTCAAATAAGCCCCTTTGCCTTTGAAGCAACAATTAACAGGGCTACCACTTTTACTCATCTCAAGAATTTCCCACCAGCAACATTAGAGCCACAAAAAATAATATATACAATTTGGGGTTTTTCTTTTCTTGTGTGCTTGCATATGTGTTTTCTGAAGCAGTGACAATCACATTTGCACTTCATCAAAAGAAATATCACAGTTTCTGTTAAAAGGCAAGGGGTTACATATGGGAATTGGCTAATCTGGGGAAGGAAAAGGGGAAGGCAAGGTACAAGAATGAACTCTTAAGTCGTGAAGTGGCTGTCTTGCCTCTGAGTGGTATCATCATCATCATCATCACCACACAAACCCCTCTCTTCTTTGGGAGTGGAGAGGCAAAATAATTGGATTCTTTCCCACAAATAACGCCTTCACCCCTGAGCTTAATTAACTAGACAGACTGCAGGGCCAGGGTCCATTCTCCTCCACTCTTGCCGGGCTCTTGGAGAAAAAGAGGAAAACCCAGCTGTTATTGCCCACTGGCCTTTATTACCATGGCTGAGTGATAATATAGGTTATTAGGGCAAGATGTTGTAAGGAATTGTATTTTTTTCATGAGCCCATATTATACCAATGCACAGTAAAACTAGCCTCTATATATAGAATCTATCTATCTATCTATCTATCTATCTATCTATCTATCTATCTATCTATCTATCTATCTATCTATCTATCTATCTATCTATCTATCTATCTATCTAATTGTGAAAATAAGTTTGTATAATGTGTTTTATACAATACAAAACGACTCACAAACAAGTAGTCTCAGGGTATAATAGCAATTATCCTGAGAGTAGTTTAGTCCCTCCACACAATCCTTTGGGGTGTCATTTGTCTTTGTGGGAAACATGAATGACACACCACTCAATATTCTTACAAATACAAGCTTTGACAAGTACTACAACAAACACAATACCTCAACAATCCATCACAGGTCAGCCAAAGCTACAACACCATTGGTCAATAACAGTAAAAAACAAAACAAAACCCACACACACACACACACACACACACCAAGTATGAACAATTTAAGGGAATAGTTTGGTGCTGCGTGTGGCTTTAAGGGGTTTACTTTATTACCGTGGGTGTTGTTTTATGGTAAAGTGCAGTGTGTGCACTACGCCCACAAGGCCCTTCTAGATGCCACCGTTCATATTATTACTCTTCCTAAGGTCCTTAGGGCCACTTTGTATGGAGGAGTTGCCATTTTGCTGTCACCGGTCCCTCCACAGTTCCCTTCATCTCCAAAGCTCCATGTTTGTTGTTCCATTCCCCTCTATATCTCCCAGAGGAGCACCCTCATTTTAATATAAATAGAACGGTTCATCATGCAGTGGCACAAACTTCCCCATGTTGCATTGCTCCAGTGGCATTAGCAGCAGCAGCAGATAGGAGGACATGCCGAGAGGAAGGAGCACCAGTAAAATACAGATAAAAAGCAAATATGTTTTGCTATAGTTTCAAACGGCCAGTCTAGTTTGTTTTGTCTGTGAGGCAAGAACAATTGCAATAAAAACACGATGCTGAATAGCAACAAGAAGTAGTACTTTGACGGCCAAAGAAGCTTTATTTCCAAGTGACTTGATACAAAGTACAAATTCAGCTTCTCTTAAACATAAGCTAGAGCAGCAATCAGTTCTCTCTTGTCAGTATGCCAGTGGGCTTGCACAGACATGAGGGATTTAATAGCTGACTGATAGGCAAACTGCAACTCTATTGAGAATTTTTCCTTTTTTATGTGTCAGATGAGAAAGCCGCCAAGATCTAAGAGAAAGCACTTCTTAGCCAAACTGGACCATGCGCGACTAGCACTAATCAGATGTGCACAGCTGTATCTGAAATGCCAGAGGGATCATTTCACGATACCAGCAGCCCCTCTCAGCTTGGGATTTCTGTTCTCTCCTCTGTAGTGGTAAAGAGGCCTGAAAAGGCCAGCAGGGCTAGGACACAGCCCGGGGCACTAACTGCCAATGAGAAGCACTGACTTTTGCCTTGTGATTGGTGGACACTTAAAGCCACCACCATTGACTAATTGTACTTCATCTGGGTGCAGGATCCATCGTGGCTAACAAGAAAGCACTAGAGGTCTTCATTTAGCTATCAAACCTGCTCTCTCCAGGGATGGTTGTGAGTGCAGCTGCTGTCCTCAGTCCTCTTCCAATCAGCACATCAAACGCCAACCCCAATTCATTTTTCTCCCTCCCTCGCTGTCCTTTCCCCTCTGCCTCGCACCCCCTCCATTGCTCCATCTCCTGCGAGAGAGACAAAAAGGAGTAAAGTTCCAGGATGGTGGAACCAAAGAGCAAAGAGAGACACAGTGGTGAATACTGAGCGGCAGCTTTAGCCCGGCCCTGCGAGCACTCTGGATTTAGCGGGATATTTATTCTTTTATATCCAGACAAAAGAGATTGCACATGCCCTCCTGTGCTTACTGGAGTCACCTGGTAAATCAGCAAAAGTAGCCCAAATATAATTAGATCCATTATGAAGATTGTTTAAAAAAAACCTTGAGATTAATCTTTTGCAATAAACAATGTGCAAGTGCCTGCCTAACCTTTGCATATTTTCAGCATCTGACATTTTATTTAACTGTCAGAGTTTCCATCTAAAGAATTTGATAACTGCTTATTCTCATAAAAAAAAAAAAAGAAAGATTTTTTTGGTTTTCAGTCACAATTATTATTGAAAATTATTTCCAGGTAGCTTAATTTTTACATCTTGGTTGGACTTTTATTTAGAAAGCTATTTTCACAGATTTTAAACATACTTCCTCTGGCACAACCTGCTTGACTGATAACAGTAGAACTGTAAGGTTCATCTCACACCTTCATCTTCATCTTGATCTTCTTGCCCTTTTTTAATACATGCAGGAATCCAATAACATTTAGCTCCCTGTCCTCTGTCAGCAACAGCTCATGTGTTTATTAAAAGCGTGGTTTAGCATATGCTTTGATTAGATTCTTAATTACAGAAAATTACCATAGTGGCACAAAAACTATATCTACGTCCTCCAGGAAATAAGAAGATATTGAGGGATTTAATTCCTTGATTATGATCACTTGGGCATAGGCTGTAAACACAAGTTGTGTGCAGTCTTGTACTTCCAAATGTTTGCAACAGTGCATGTGGTTTTGTGAAATGGTGGCATTTATCCATTTTATCATCAGATGTTATGTCCCTTGAACAGAAAGGCATTGATGCTTGCATCACATGGGTACTTTGTCAGCTACAAAACTCCTACAAACCTTTTGCTACAAACTTAGATTTATATAGCTATATGTATTTATGTTTTGCACATTGCCATATAGTAGACTTTTATTGTTATTCTTTAATTATTTAACTTAATTACTTGAATTAAATATCAGTGCTTGCTGTTGTAGATGTGACAAAAAAAAAATAATTAAAGAAGAGCAGTTTTTAAATGCTCTAAACAAACAGCAATATTAATATATGTCGAATTGAATTTCTACTTTGTCAATTAACTAACTTAATATAGATCTTTATATAATTTATATTATATTTATATTTGAGATACTGTTGATTGGGAGTAAAACTATTTTCTTGTTTAAAAGATTTAAGTTCTTGTAGTCAAAACTTTTCTTTATTTCTTGCTGTCACATTCAAATTACATGACATACATGGCAATATGAGGTTTTCACACTGCTTTAGCTCTAAGTATTATACAGTCCATATAGCAACACAAGGCAAATTATTTTGGAGGTAACTGTGTTGATTAGATTCAGATCCCTGGAATAAGAAAATGACTTATATGTGTAGCCTGCATATGTCTTATAGTGCAGGCTACACATTCAGTATGGCGTGACAGCAATAACAAGCAGGAGGCTATGAGAAGTCATACTAATAAATATAAATATGGTGCTTAAAGCACAAGTTAGCAAATTCATCTGGTTGATTACTTTAAGCGTGAACATCAGTCTCACATCACATCTCACAATGTCGCATCTCCATCACCAATAATCAATAGCTACTAACTACTAGTTCAGTTTGGAGGCAACAAAATAAATATTTGTGTGTTGTTGATGTGTGACAGTCAGGAGTAGTAAAACAAAATGGCATTTCAACTGTCACGTTGTTAAAACACATCAAATGAGATAATGAAGCTCTTGTAGGCAACTAGATGTCAAGTTATTACAGTTCCAATCAATGGACACGGTTTAAAAAAAAGTCAATAAACATATGCGTAAATTGATTCTATCTGCTTATTATCATATAAAACAACCTGGTAAATATGCAACTAATTACCGGTGACACTTCAATTTCAAATAACCTGTAAAATTGATGTTTAGGATGCCACATTCACTGCATCCATAGATTTTTTAAAAATTGTAAATATGGGAAAACTGTTTGTCTTTATTAGTTTTTTCTCTTCTCTTTAGTTTTTCTTTTAATGTTTAAACCAAACTCATTTCTATAATAAAAATATATTGGACGGTTTATGTGGAATATGTGTGGCAATATGGAATATTGTTGCTTTGGTTTCCTATTCCAAAATAAAAGAAATTATCTTACAAAATATGTATTCCCCTAAAGGATTTATTAATATATCGTTTAACTTAAAAATCTAAAAAGAAATCTAAAAATCTTAAGACTGTAGGTGTCACTATATGCAGATCACTGCCCTATTTGGCATGTGCATCAGCAGGAATCCACACTAACTCATTCAGCAATTTGAAGATGCCAACCGCACAACATGCCATCCTGCCATCTTTTCCAACCCTAATTCATGAAGCCACACAGATTTTCTCATCTAATCCCCCCTTTGCTCACGTCCCCATCCCGCCGGAGTTTGGTAATACGATCTGGAGAGATGACTGAATTCTCAATCAGTCCAATATCACCAGGTCGCTAGTCTCTTGCGTCTCTGGCTCTAACAAGATGAGCTGTCTTCCATTTGGGCTGTTAATGCCACTCTGGGCTTCATTTTGCAGATCTCTGATGTGCCACGGTGATATCATAGCCCTGGACTCAAACCTGCTTGTTGATCTTGAGATTACTGGTCGACAACAGGTTTCCCCTCTAAGCCCTGTCCATCCTAGATGGGGAAACCCAGGCGTGGGATGATATTGAGATGTCTTCCTCTGTCTCTTTCTCCCTCTTTCTTTCTTTCTCTTCTCCAAGGCTGTCCACAAGTGCTCACAGCTGCTGGCACCACCGTGCCGCTAAGCAGGTTTTAAGATGGGTCCCAGTCGAGCCTTCTCTCCCCCAACCAGGAGGCAGAGCCCTGGATCCAGACCTTTTTAAGTGATCATCCTTGTATCATAACAGATTAAGGGCTGCTGCTGCTCTGGATTAGACCTAATCTAACCTTTATCCGCTCCCATCTTCACCTGAAACTTACAGCGACCAGGAAGTCAATCGCCAGGCCCCCGTGATATACAGTGACACTGATCTTCCTTTTCGTGCTCTAATTATCAGGATTAAGAAAAACACTTTTGAGTAATTATTTTCACATCGGATAAACATTAGGCTTGCACGGATTTAGCTGAGCTTTCGCCCAACAAGATGCAGAGATCTGAGCAGGCTTACAAGCTCCAGACAGGCAGATGGAGATCCTTTCTAATCAGGAATAACCAACAAACAGGCAACGGAAGAAAAGGCAAAGAGATGAATGTCCTTTTTTATTTAAAAGAAGTGGATTTACACATCCAAGGAAAAACTGTACAAATAAAGGCTTGTCATAAGTATATTTACATTTCAGATAAAAGAGATGAAATTTACAGTAATTGTATGTTGTGTCTTTTGTAGTACAGGAAGACATCATACTCCTTTGTATGTCTTGGATTCCTGCAGTTGCTTTCTTAAAAAAATAAATAAATCTGGTTGCAAATGGATTTGCCAGACAAGTCACACATTTGGAGAATTTGTCTCAAGAGCTGAGAAAATGTGGGACCATGGGAAAAATATGACCTTCAGAGCTTGTTTGATATTATATATTATTTCAATCATACACAATTACAAACTGAAATCACATCATAGCACCAAACCGAGCCCCAGATAACCTTTTAAAGGGACAATTCCCTCAGAGAGGCGACCCCTGACCCCAGGCCTGCCAGCAATCTTCCACAGGATGACTTGGCCATGGTTGCAGGGGTTATATGCACCAGCCTATAACCTCTCACGCACACATACATACAAAAACACACACACACTTTCTTGCTTTCTCTCTTTTTAACCTAAGTGTTTCCTGTCTCTCCCTCTCCCTTCTTTCATTCTCACTGTCAATACAGATGAATACAAAAACACACTATTCGTGTATTTATGTTATGTTTTGAAGCCATAGATGCCTATATTTAAATGAACGTTAACATTTTAGCTGACGACATGATCAGGTGGCAAATATGTTCATTTTATATTTAAGATGAGCATTTTAACATGAAGTCTTTAGAGATCGATTCCCTTTTTTAGTGAGCCTCAAGTGGCCACTGAGGGAACTGCAGTTTTTGGCATTCCCTCATTGCCTTCAATTTTCAGTCTATGTATATCTCGCATCATATTTGGGTTATTATATACATTCACTGGTCACTTTGTTAGGCACACCTGTTCAGCTGCTTGTTAATGCAAATAATTAATCAGCCAATCACATGGCAGGAGGTTAATGCATTCCCACGCAGCTATATCTAGGATTTGAAGAGACTAGTGTGTGTCAGTTCTCTAGGTAAAAATGCCTTGTTAAGGTCACAGGAGAATGACCAGATTACATCAAGTTCATAATAACCCAAATAACCACACATTAGCAGAAAAGCATCTGTGACTGCACAGCACATCAAACCTTGAAGCAGATAGGCCACAGCAGCAGAAGATCAGACAAAGTACCACTCATGTCAGCTAAGAACAGGAAACTGAGGCTAGAATTTACACTGGCTCTTCAAAATAGGATTATAGAAGATTTAAAAAAAAAACATTTCCTGGTTTCATGACTCTACCATTCACATGGTATGGTCAGTTTTTATAATAAACAACAAAAAAGCATGGATCCATCCTGATGATGATGGTGCAGGGGATATTTTCCTGGCACACTTTGGGCTCAGTAGTATAAAACTGAATGTCTACTAAACATTATTGTTGGTGACTTGTCTATCCCTTTTTGACCACAACATGTCCATGTTTTGATGGGTACTTCCACCAGGATAACATGCCATGAACAAATCTTAAGTCATCTCCAACTGGTTTCTTGAATGTGAGGCTGAATTTACTGTACTGTAGCAATCACACGGCACACTCGTCGACAGTTTCACGCTTTTCATCATAATCTTTATTCACACTTTTGTTTCTTACTCGGTTGCTGTGCACACGGTCGTCTGCAGCTCTGCAGCTGCCAGCCGCACACACCAACAACAAAAACCACTCTCAGGACCCGGTACAGATTTTAAAGCCGACGAGGCATGATTGCAGATGTCGTGCTGGGATGTGGGATGTGGTGGAACAAATCAACAGCAACTGCTTGATGTTATCATGTCAATACGGACATGAGAAATATTTTTAGCATCTTGTTAATTCAATGCCATGATGGTATATATAAACACCTTTTAAAGTTCCTAAAACCACAAAGGCATTTTTGCCTTTTACTGGTTTATACTTGACATCAACATGATGGATGTTGCCCACAAACTAACTGCCATTACAGGTGATACAAACCCACTATGATCTTTATTTTAACTGGAGTGGGCCCTGGTGCTGTATAGTGCAGCTGTCGCATGGTTGTAGTTACCTTAAACAGTGTGTAGCAAAAAAAAAAACCCCAAAACAGAACAAGATACCTAAAACTACGACGATTTATTGTCAAGCTAATTCTCTAACACTCAACAGGAAATGACAATCCTGTTCTCCTCAACTCTGATTAATTTCACTGAAGTGTGGTGAAAATTTCTGTGTTGCTATTAAACCCTCGCTACCCTCTGACATCCCCCTGCTGCTAAAATGAAGACCTCTCGTGTCCACCTGCCCTCTGCCTTTACTTAGAACCAGATGTGCCGAGGCTTTGATGTGGACAAAACTTTTCGGGTCAGGGAGAGATGAAAACCCAAAGCTAGCGCACATGAAGCCACAACACACACAATACTTTTAGCCCATAGCACAAGTATCATGTAAAATTATGAAAAATGTGGCTTCTTTAACTTTTCAGGAACTCTGTGATCACTCATCTTCTGAGCGGTCAGATGTTCTTTTTTGTTAGATTCTGCTCTGGGTTTCATTTAAGCAGTGAAACCCTTAGAGGCACTCTATAACAGTGTAAAAGTATGAGTTATAGCCATTATTGTGTAATTTAGATAAATTTCTCATTCAAAAAAGCACTGGAGCACATTTATTTTGAATGAAGCATAACCTGAATGTACATGAGAGCATCCAAGAAGCTATCAGTAACATGCTGTATGTGCATGTAGATAGAGCTTTAGGTGGTGAATACATTTTTTTTCAGTGTGTGTGTTTGAGTTTTACACTAAGAAAACATCAAAATTAGTTCCCATTATCCCAAAGTTCTCTAAGTGCGAAAAAATTTTTTTTTTTATCCAAAATTACCTTTAGATACTGAATTTGACATATCATTCACTACACAGATGACATATATGGACTGCACTGCCTGCAACCTTTCGCCACCTTCTCCTTTCCTGGTTTGCTTGTACACCCTTTTTTTTTCAAATAGTAATAAAATCTACCTAAAATGAGAACCTTCAGACTGTAGCTCAAGGCGAAGGCAGTATGAGAAGGTGAGTTTAGTGTTTTCCCAAAGCTCTGTTGGAGGTAAAAGCAGCTAGACATGCCACTGGGCAATGCAAAAAGGGAATTAAAAAATAATGCATTACTTAGTCAGGAAAGAAAAATCTTTTTGCTCCTTTGGCTTAGTGAGTACGTCTGTGAACACGAAGCTTGAAAGAATTCCTCTCACCTACCTGAATATTTTGTGCTTTCACCTAGGTTACTGTCCCATAATTATCTGTTGTATATATGAAGGACGTTTGATATGCTGAGTTATCCTGCACAACAAGTGACAAAGGAGTGAAAAAGGTTTACGTTTAGCACAGAACTAGTTTATTTCAACATGTATCAAATAAGCAGAGAAGTACTGCTGTACTGATAGTAGGAACTGACCCCCAGAACATTCAACAGGAAGTTTTAATAGCAGATAAAAAATCAGTGCATAAATATGAGATTAAAAAAAAAATGTCCACAGGGGCTTGTGGCTTTGTGTGATTTTACCTTACAGAAGAACTCACTATTACTGCATAAGAGGCAGACACTGTCGGGGAATCTGTTGTGAGTCTTTTCCAAAGTTCAACAGTGAGAGGACAAATTGCAAACAGACTGTCTTATTTAGCTGCTGGTATGGTTGCTGGAATGTGTCCTTTTTGGTGAACTACAGAGGTAACCTCTCACAAGTCACAAGTCATAAGCTGAAATTAAAGGCAGTTTGTTTTCTATGACTGGGCTTGATTAGCAAAGGCAACATTCGGTGCGCATGCAACATTTATAAACTTTCTTAAGAGTGTAAGTGCAGTTTACTTAGTCTCTTGTCGCAGAGGCAAAAGGTCAGCAAGAGGTTGATGTTTGGAGAAGCACATTAAAAGTTGGTTTACCCCTCAAAGTTATTTTTGAGACTTTATTGACCACAGCTGGTTTCTTCATGATCAACACTATATAAGACAAGGAGATTAAACCAGCTTTGGCAAATTATCACAGTCAACAGACCTGTGGCACCTTCAGTGAAAATATAAAAATACATAAACATACAGTAAACTGTGACAAAGGTGGCGATGGATATTTTTTTTTGCTCTGCAGCAGCACAACAGTGAGCATTTATAACAAAAGAAGTGACATTAATCTATGAAACAACGAACAAGTATACTTCATCGACCAGAGAGGAGAGAATCACAGTTGGCAGGTATTCTGAATTTTTTTTTTCTGTCCTGGATTTCTGATATTAAAGCTGCATTGCAATTTGTGTCAACCCTTAACTGATAATCATATGGATGCAGTACCTTTTATGGTTAAAATAAAACTTTGTGATGCTTCCTCATACAACCGGTTGTAAAACTCCTTTTGCATATTATGTAAGTGTTTATTCTCTGGTTCTTAGAAATTTAAGGTTAACTGATTCGAGGGAAAAAATGTAAATTTAGCTGTCTGTATGTTTGTTCACTGCATCTTACCCACAGTCTGACAAAAATGAATGAAAATAAACAATCACAGTTGGCAGGTATTCAGAATTTTTTCTTCCTGTCCTGGATTTCTGATATTTAGGATTTATATTCATAATTAATATAGTCACAATTCAGTCAAACAAAAAATTGTTTAAAAAAAAAAGATCCAAAAGATGATTCTCAAGAAAAATTTGCAAAAATTTAGGGAATTTCATCATCTACAGTATACAATATCATCTGGACAAATCGTTGCATGCAAGGACAACACCAAATTGGATGGAACTGTGAATAGGTTTATTGGATAATCCATTGCTTTCCGGTGTCACTGCATGAAAAACAGTAAGGATATTGCAGGGAATATTATTGCACAGACTCTTAAAACTCTTTATAACTATTGTCATTGGACACAGTTTAGTGCTTGATGCAATTAAAACCTGTAGCATGCAAAGAATGAGAGGGACCATTCACCACACAATTAAAAATCCATCATCTCTGATAGTATGACTGTGCATAAGTGGACATTGCAAGGATATCGTCATTGCTTCCTCTACTGTGCTTCTTAGGAACAACACAACTCCCCAAGCAACCAAAGGACAATAATTTAAATATTTTATCTCTGTTAATAACCTAATTCATGTGTGTATATCAGCTCAGTGTGAGAGGCTGTGTTTGTCTCTTGCTGTTATTCACAACTGCACTTTTCTCGTTCAGCCTCCAGTCTGGTCTTAGTGTAGATTGTCTCCTGCTAACGGCAGTGAACCTACTGCTGGACAGAGCAGTGCTGATAAAGCTGCAGCTGGACCTGCCAAACAAGCAAATGAAAAATATAGGGTAGAAAAGGATATGTAAAGCTGGACACATGTTGTCATCAGTGATGTGGGGTGGTGCTTAAGGCTGATATCAATATTCTTTCCTTCTGATTTTGTTGGGATTACTTACCATATTCTAGCACAACAGAAAAAAAAAAGCTATTTTAACATAAAAACAAAAAAATAATTAATAAATAATTAATGAATAATTCCTCAAACCAGGAAGTGTTTTGATCCTGAGTAACAAAAAATTCTTTCCACCTTTACACTGAATTTAAGGTAGAACAAAGAACAAACATTTAATCACAAAGTTAAAGATTTTAAAGAATTACATTCCACATTTTCTCACATCCAAATCCATCTGTCACATCTACCACAGTTTGATCCACTCATCATCAACAGTAATTTGATTTTTCAATTGACGATGACAATGATGGAGATGACGATAATCCTCAGTATGCATTCACAATGGAATATTTCCCAGTAGCCTATATTGATCGGTACTGTTATTTGCCAAGAGGATCAGTCTAATAATTAAAATCTAAACACATTTAGCATCTGACTTTGAAGCTTTTATTACCTCTGATGGTTCAGCAGGAAAAAGAAAAGGTCAGGTTGAGGAAGAGAGGAAGGGATGGCCATTGAGTTTGACAGCTCACTTTGTTTTGGATATGATAGACTCTGATTAATTATACAAAAACAGATTAGCTGGTGAAGATCCTTTTATTGCTGCTGTACTGCTGAAATTCCAAAAGGTTATAAATGGGTAGTTGGCTATGCAAGGCCAAGAAGTTGTGTTTTACATACTGACACAATTGCAATTATAAACTAAAATAAGGAAATATAACTGTTGTTGGCGTAGAAACTATATTAAATTTGCAATGAATGCAAAACAGCAAACAAAGATACAAACACAGCAAATGCAATCAATAAATAACATCTGTCCCTCAAACACGTCTAATAAGATCATAACATTAACACATCAGAAGTTTAATACATCCCATATGACAGCTTGTTGCCAAACTGAAAGCATATGCTGCAAAAACTGCCCATGCCTTTATAAATTTTCAAGTTAGACATGAATAGAAGTTTAAATCTGGCATATTCTGTCCCTGTGAAAGTAATCACATTTTTACAGAAACAGGACTGAGTTATTTCCTGATCAACACTTTTCTTTCCTTTTCCGAGCTGTACAGGAACTGTTTGGGTCTGCTCAGCTAAAGATGAGCAGGCCAAGATAAATGGCTTCTCCTGCTGCTATTTGGCAACTGGGAGCCCCAATGACTCCCTGAAGATGTAACACTTATGAACTACAATAAGGTGGCAGGGCTTTTCAGAAGCCTAACATGAATGTAATAGAAAAGTCTGTAATCTGAAAAAGCAGCTGTCTAACTCTTGTTGAAGGGAATGCAACAAACTTCCAGCTGCCAGAGGTCAAGGCATGATGTGGGGGGACATCAGTGAGCATCACGACAATACTTCTGCTCACAAAAACAAATAAAGCTAGCAGTTTATCACCTATCAACATAACACAAGTTGCTGAAAACGCTGTTAAACAAAGCAATTTATTTATCATTACTGTCATATGATAGACATTTACTATATCTTAAAAGAAAAATGCTTAAAAATGTGTTATTTAGGAGTTTATATATATCAACACTAATAGTGAATGTGATATATATATATATACATATATATATATATATATATATATATATATATATATATATATATATAATAGAATCCTACATCAGGTTAGAGAAAGGCTTTGTGTTGTTTATTTTGAAAGATAAAATATATTAAATAGACTGCAGGACTTGGGATAACAAGTGCTGTGATGTCAAATTTTATAAAAAGATAATTGTGATTAAAAATTTTGCAGGGATACGCTTTAAAGGGACAACCTTTTTAAGGAGCAATTCAGTACTTTGAAAGATGTTCACATTGTGACAGATTGATACAGCTGTTCTTTCTACTCACTATCCAAGAGTAACAGATTAACACAGCACAAGGCTAATTGCTTTTGGATGTAGCTTAACACTTTCAGTACACAAAATGAAAAGAGTGGCACAAATTTTCTTATATAATTCTCAACTGCAAAATAAAGGAAGTTATTTCTGAAAATATTTCATTTAAAACTGGACTTTCCATTTCATCACAGAGTGCCGTAAGAGCATACAGTGTGCTGCAGACAACCACAAATCAAGAAAACATTTCAGCGCTCTTATAAATTAACAGCATGGCCATGCGCTCACTATAGGAGCAAACACAAGTACTCCCCAGGGGTAGGCAATTTGAAGGGGGAGAGGAGGGCGACAGTGCATCAGGCCACTGCTTGGACAGATCAAATCGACCTTACGGACGGTCTAGTGTGAGATGCAGCAGAAATTGATGGCCGTGTGTCAATGAGATAGAGACAATGAGGGCGAAAGGTAAATGTCCCAGGGTAGATGTTTGTGCACATACATCGCTGTAGTTTACACTGGGCCTCTTACTGTCTATGTGTAAATCATGAAAATTTCACACACTGCCACTGTTTAAGACCCCTGTGGAGTGATTCTACCTATTTTATTAAGCAGTTACAATTTGTACATTTCAGTGGATGTGGATATATGATGTGACACTGGAATGGATCCTTTCACATGTGATCGAATCCAATGATGGATGTAGCATTACTAATCAGATTCATTGTGACAGTCACTGGGGAATTTAACCTGGGTGAAAACAGGCCTTTCATGTTTATGAACATCAGGATGGATGGATGGATGGATGGATGGATGGATAGATAGATAGATAGATAGATAGATAGATAGATAGATAGATAGATAGATAGATAGATAGATAGACAGTGTCACACATAGCAAGAGGCTCCTAGGTTTGAATCCACCAGCCGCCCTTTTGTGTTTTGACCAAAATATAAGCGCACCATGTCATGATAAACTTCATTTGACCAGCTAGATGAAGGAAGAAATCAACCTGATTCCCAGATGTGGCAGACCCCCACCACAACCCTCCTCCCAGTTATTCCTGTAACCTCGAGACTATAAGGAAATGAAAAAGGATTAGTGGAACTCTGAATCAACGAAATGACTTTAAATGACTTCTTTGGGTAGCCACAGGTCAGGCACGCAGCATGTTTAAGTTGACATTTCAATTGTACAAGTAATTTGCATTCTATTTGACTCTAAATGACATCTCCATATTGAGGATTCCAGCTGATTTCTTCAGTTCAAAGATGAGCCAGAAACATGGTTTAATCAAGGTGTACAGGACTTCTGTGAATTTCTCTCTCTCTCTCTCGCACACACACACACACACACATGCACACAAAAACGTCTAACAAGGTGAGGTCTTAACTTCAATCAAATTCTTAATGGACACATTAAGAATTTGATTGAATCATTACACCACACATGTACATTCAGCCAGTGCACCATACTTGTACTAGTAATATAGCAATCTGGTGGAAATTGGAAAAAAAGAATAGGTAGGGAATGGTTGCTTTGAAGTTATCGTATTAAGCCAGTGAGATTTAAATCCTGTTGCTAAGATACCTGGTAATGTCACTGAAACAAAATTATGATTGATTGGAGTTCATGCATGGATTCACATATTTTGTCACAGGAATACTGAAGGTGTTCATTGGTGTACAATATTATTGCTGTTCTACAATAATATTATTGTTCAATATGTTAAAAAAATGACAAGGGGTATTCATTTTTTATTGGTTTATCAGTTAAACATCAACAAAAGATCTGTGACTATATAAACCCAGTTGTATAATCAAAACCTCATTATTAAACTCCCTTTATGTTCTGAGTAGACAGCAGAACATGCGAAAGGTTTTAGCTATTTCTATTGCAAATCAAGCCATTTCACTGATTTTCATAAAACAGTCAATATAAGTGGCCTGATCTGTCTGAACACAAGGGAAATTACTTCAGGTGCAGATTTGCCTTTTTATGCAAGGAAAATAAGACACAGTAATATAAAGCAGTGGAAGTGTGTCGTAAGTCGTGACAGAAATCCTTCTTACCGACAGATCTGATTGCCTAGACTCTCCAACTTTTAAAAGTTAAAGGAATATATTGTGGCCGGGTGTGATTTTATAGGTAAGTACTACTGTGGTAATCCTCCAAAAGAAAAGAAATGAACGAAACTGAACATATGACATGAGAAATAACTTCACCTACAAACATTTGTGTAAGAGTCACTTATACAGCATGGAAACAAAATTAGATCATTTTTGTTTTTCCCAGACAAATCTAATGTTGTTCTACCTGTATTCATATCCCTGCAGTCTTACTATATTTTTGATATATGACAAGACACAACAGACAATTTGTGCCATAATATGATTAATATCCTCCATAAAATAATACATCTCACAGTATAACAACATATACCAAAGAGATAATTTACTACAGACCTTCTCATTCAAAATTTAGAAATCACAGTTAAGCACCTCATATAGAAGCAGCAATGCAGTTGCATTCTTACCTTCTTCTTCTTTATAGAACTGGGTACTTAGTTGTCACCTTTCTATCATTTTCTCAAGGTCAGAACATGATGGGTAGATGGCCAGACGCGAGACAGAGGTAATGAGTTTGGAATGGCATTTAGAGCAGTGAGAGACTCGAGACGCACACCTGACTCATCACTCCATGGATTCAGAAAGAATAGTTTTAATGAAAACATATGGCTCAGTTCTTTATTCTGTGTGAGCATTTACCGCTGGAGGAAAGGGCAAGAATTTGTTTCAAAGAATGCACATACTAATTTTTGTTTTTTTTAAGTGTTTGTTTTTTTGACTACTTCGATGCGATCAGTTTGATTAGCCAAAATGTAGTATTTCTCAACAAACCATCTCTAGTTTAGGGATCTTTTGTATTTATTTGTCCTGCATACTAAAGGAAACTCTTGTTGACTTGGACAATGCCTACATCAAAGCTATTGCAATAGTGTTTGAGTGACAGCATCGTGTGCAAAAAACAATAAAAACACTTTTCAGATTCTGAACTTCCACAAAATTCTGTTCCCTTGTGGAATAATGTTAACTTGAAGCTGTAAAGAAATTACCAAATGCTGCTGCTTTTAATCTTTATATTTCTCTTTTTTTCTCTGCTAGTCTCAGTGCATGAAGACAGAAAATGTATTTAAGGCAACTATGCCTACTTCGTTTGGGGAGAATAAATATGTTTAAGATGCAAAAACAATTAAAGACATCAACAAAAATTCCCCCTTTCCATGCATTCTACAACAATCTTTGTTCTTGTAAATGTCCCGTTATTCCCCCGTGCATGGATTTGTTCTCATGGGCCACAGTGAGAAGAGAAGCAATCATGATTGGGATGCCTATGAATGAAAGATAGTTTTCAAGTGTCTAGTCGCAGCACTGGGGACACCAGGAGAAATGTTATTCCAAGCCTTTTACTGCACTCAATCTCTGCCATGAGGGGAGAAAATGCTTGTTTACCAGGAAGCCAACGGGCCTCCCTGATTGCTATCCCAATGGTAATGGCCAAGGATGAGGGAGATCAATAGCTATCTGCACCCATTCCTAAAGCAATAACATTCAATAGGAAAACCCATTTACTTTTACTTACCTTTGCTTTATTTTGTTTTAACATAAGGACGGCCAGTTGTGATGAAGATGGGGTTTGACTGGACGGCAGGTTTTGGATCTATTACTGCTATGTTGCTTTTTTAATTAAAATGTAGATTTAAAATGAGTAAAACACTAAAGCAGAGAGAGAAAAGGGTGCGATGGGGAACTCCTCAGTGCATTTACAATAGAATCATAGTGTGACCCAAAACACAGCATCTCGACTTCTGTGTGATTGATATTCCTGGTTGCCTCGTTTGACCTTGAAGTATTGACAGACACGTAGAGCAACAGCTTTTGTGTTATAGCCACCCAATGATTGGTGTCTTATAAGAATAATTCCAATTTATGGCTTCAACAATAGATAAGAACATTAACTCAAATATTAGTTATTTTTTCTATTTTCTTTCATAAAACACAGTTTGTTTCCCAGACTGTTAACATACACGACGTCATAAAGGCTGGTTAAATGCCAAGTGTGTGTGTGTGTGTGTGTGTGTGTGTGTGTGTGATATTGGTCTCACTTGGTGAAAACAGGAAGTTTAATAAGAGCTTGTGTGTTCTGTTGAACTTGCCTTGGAGCCAGTTCACAAATCCTCCTGTAGTCTGACCAGCCAGCTCTCCCAGGTGAACCACCTTCAAATCAAATTATTCCCAGTACTCTCAGACTGAAGAAAAAAAAAAAAGATAAAATTTAGATTTTTTTTGTTGAAAGCAGATTTCTTTATCTTATGATTCCATATTTTATTTCAATATCGCACTTCACTTGTTTATTGAACCATTGCGTTCCAGCCTTCTTTCCCAGTCTGTGTTTTTCCGGATGCAAGGTGAATTTAGTTTCTCTGTCTTCTCAATTCTGCTGCTGTTGTTTGACTCGATCTCCCAAACTAAACACCCGTTCTGGCTGCCCTCTGTATAACCTTGCATCTAACTCCAAAGACTTCCACGAATCCGTCGCAAAGCTTCTGGGAATGATATTTCTTTATTTTGGCACACCACTGACCTGCTGTAGATATTTATTTTCTTTTTTTAATGGCATTATCACATTCACTACGAGTGTGGATAGTTTCTGGATACTGTTGTTACTGGTATGTCAGAATGTAATGATGTTGCATCTTTGCTATACAAAGCAGCCTGCTCACACTGTATTATCTTACATTTGAAATGCTATCACCATTTGAACTAGGGTAATTTCCTATAACATTTACTGTTGCTGAGTACATTGGAGAAAAAAGGATTTAATTTCAAACTTTTAAACCTTTAGCTTGATGTCACATGGCAGTAGAGTCAAATGGGCTTATATATACTTAACCTGCTGTTTAAATGAGAAAATATGTATATTTCTACTACTGCATTCAGATCATTTTAAAAAGTGAGAAGCAGTAAGGTTACATTTCAGCACTGGTTTCTTTATCTATAATGAATACTAAAATGTAAATGTTCTGTTTTTTGTTTTTTTGTTTTTTTGAGTCACGATAATTTTATCATTGATCACCCATGCTGATATTTTTCACAATATAAATAAACTACATATACTTAATGTGCAAGAATCATGGTTTTGCCTCACTCCCTGCAGAAGCTTCGCACAACAATTTTAATCGTGCAATGTGTTGAGATTCCCCAAACTGCAACTTTTCTTTGTAAATGTAATAACTATTTTTATGAGTAAAAGTTATGCAGTAATAACCTTTATGAAATAAACTGTAAGAAAATTAAATATTGGGAATATGACAAATGTAATCTCTCTTACTGCTACTAACATAAATTATCATTTTGACAAGCAGCCTCAGCTGGAAGTAAATTCAGTGCCTCACTGAGCTTCACCATAAAAGGTTAGGAACACTTGCAATTAATCATCCTGTATCTGAACTGCAACAAGTATTGTTTCCAAATTTATCATGATGCCAGGCCTTTGCAGGCATCTGTGTCTCACATCATGCCATCCAAGTGTCCACAGTAGGAGACATGGGATGTCAGCTGTAAATTAGGTGGCACACAGTGACCCCCCGCTGTTCCAGCTTTGGTTAATCCGAGGCAAGGCATGCAGAGGACACAGCAGGACACATTAATCCCCGTGACTTAGGTGCTCAAACACCATTTATGTAATTCATACTGTACCCCAATTTGCAGATGCCACAAGTATGTACATTTGTACGGCTGACCCCGCAGCAAATCGATTTAGAAATGTTGGACACATTAATACCAGCGTCCAAAAAGGAAATGAGAGTCCTCTCAGCACTAGTGTCTTGCTCTGCTTATTAAACTGATGAGTGGAATGCTGAAGTAGTTAGCATTATTATTAGTAGAAGTAGTAGAAGTAGAGTTAGTACTGTTGCTATTGTTTATTTGTCTGAAGTGTTTATTTGGTGTTAAATTTGCTGCCTTAGTTAAAACATTGACAGTAGCTTAAATTGATATCTTACCATCAGTGGATTTTGCTCATGTGCTCCAACTTTGCAGAATTTTGAGTTTCTTTGAGGTGATATCAGTGCTACAAGTTCTGTTTTTGTTTTTTACAGTCTTAGGAACAAGCCTTTATGCATTTTAGAATGTACAAGCTACTGCAACATGAAAGTGGTTTAGCAGAACATAATCATGCATAATCTCATGTTAGGAGTATCAATCAGGTATTGAACTGAAATGTTTTTCCCTCATCTATTTATGACTCAGGGTTCCTAATTATTTCTATTCTATAGGTACATAGTAAAGAAATAAATAGTACCCTAAGCAGAAATGTATTTCTGTGTCCACATTTCTGTCTGTCTGTATTACAGCCTTCATAGCGTCAACTAAAGAGTCATCCAGCCGTTATCAGCATAAAGCTTCCTAAACAGCTGCAGCCTTCCACCGAGAACCCGGGGACAGCTGGCTGTCCACACAAACGCATACACTGTGTCACTGCAACACACACGCGCACACAGCCATGCACACATTTCCTCACAGCCTCTCTGCAATCCTCTTGTATCTATCCCAGGTGGAATTGGGTTGAACAATGGTATGATGGGAAGGGTGTTGTTTGGTGGGCTCGCTGGATAGTGGAATCCTCCCCAAGGTGACCTCTGAAGGGTGGTGGGGGAAGAGTTGAGGGCTTTGATGGTGTAATGGACTGGTGTCACTCTGGCCAGAGATGCTCAGGAAAGTAATGATAACATATTAAAGCTGGGAGGTAAAAACTACCCCCACTTCCAACACACACACACACACACACGCAAAATTTATTTTTATTTTTTTTTTTCTTCTCATTGCTGGAATTGAAAGTTGACATGGGCATTTTGCTGTATGTATTTATGTGAAATTCATGACCTTTAGCCCCTAAAAGTCAATTGAGTTAGATCAAACATTCATGGGAATCAATGATTAAAAAGAGGGGAAAATATTTCTATTCCACAAACCCACCCCAAACATTTTGCTTCATGTTTAAACTCAATTTATTTATTTTTATCAAGCTGCACTGGCACAAAGACAAGCTGCAGTACAATTGTATTCATGTGTACAATATTAGAAGAACAATTCCAAAATCTATAGGAATGCACATTTTAAAAATGTAAAAAGAAATCATTTTCTCCACTTTTAAATTGTGGATTAAAAAACAATGCATTGTAAACGTTATGTGGACACACATTTACATGAGAAATTTATGCAAACACAAAATTATGCAAGCAATTATGCAACTGAGGTTCTGTAAAAGTAAACAAATTAAGACATAAAATCTGTGTATACTCCTTTTAACAGTTGGACCAAACACAATTTGAAACAAGGCACAAGGGTAGAGTATGAGTAATTAGCACATGCTGAAAATATATGGCTCATAAATCTGGCAATACAGTATGTCAGCAAGGCTGCACAAACTTATGAGATCCATATAACACTAATTACCTTGAAATGAACCAACTTTGAAAAAAAAGTATCTTGAACTTTCATATATATTGATCTTAATTATTTCGGCCCCAGAGGGTTCAACACACACAAAGTGAAAACAGAAGAGCGTTTCTGCATCCCTCTCCCCTCCTCCTTCTGACAGAGATTTTGCTCTCTTGGTGTGGAGGTGTTCAGAAAAAAAAAGAGGAAAGGAAAAATAGCCTGGGGCACCTGGCAGAGGATTTGACCTGTTCCCTTGCAGTCAGAGGCAGAGAGGAAAAAACCGCACTTTTTCCCACACAAGCCATATTCAGGTCTACAGATTAGAAAGTGAAGCAGTGCCCCTATAGGTAGAAGCCGTCGTCTCTCTGAGTATGTAGGTGCGTGCAGTGTGGAACAATCCGGACATTGTGCTGACCCGCCCCGTCTGCTCTCAGCTTACACACCCAAAATTAGATAAATAATAATAACGATTTCCACGTTTATCAAGAGTCCCAGAGTCTACCGCGTCACGTTAATTTACTTTCAGTCTTATGGTATCAAAGCTAGTCACGCGATGGTGTGTTAACCCCCTTGATGATGTATTAAGTCGGATATATAATGTGCTATAACAGAGGAAAGTTCACCCATATGAAAGTTCTCACTATCCAGTTGTGTTTGAGTCATTCAGCTGTATTTGTTGAAGAGCTTCCAGTTCTCAGGGATAGATATCTGCACTAAAAATGATAGTTTTCAAAACAAAGATATGAATTTGTCCTCATAAAAATACTTTATTGCATCAATGTTAATCTCATCAAAACAGTTCTAGTTTAGGGTGAGGGGTATAATTAATCAGCAATTCACATGCTGTTTATGTACAATGTGATTACAAACAATCTTACTTTGTATTATATGATTTATGATTTAATATGACAGAAAAAACAGACTTATTCCAACAAAGGAGAGTTCTTTTATGTGAATGCTGTTTGACAATAACTCATGTTTTCCACAATGGCCTTGGTACCATGGGATAACACTCCAATTTTACCGCACAGCAATGCACAATAACCATATTTCATATTTCTGAGAAATAGGCACATGGAATCGCTGACAGTGTTTTTCCTGCTCTGTATTTTCATGGTGGAGTTGTGCCCGATGATGGTTATGATAATTTGATCTGAGAAGACAGAGATTTGAACTAGCAGAAAGAAGGATGCAAATCCCTCAGTAAATCCCTACACTATATAGCTCCCAGCCTGCTGGGAGAGTTTAATATCTACTGGAATGATTAAACTGAAAAGGTGAAACCACCATTGTAGTAATAAGAAGTAGGACTGTGCAACAGGGGTTGGGCAGTGGGCTAATAGCTTGCACGGCAACTCTGGCCTCCAGTGTACATAGACAATCGAGAATGCTAATTTTGCCACCTTTTTTGTATTTCCATCTTTTACCCTTTAATAATTCAAGCCTACAATTGTACATCAATCAAAGATGGGAAACAAAGATGGGAACAATCCGTACGATTATTTTATTCATTTAATATTTATGTATTAGCTGAGGTTTTAATAATAATTTCTATGTTTAAAGATTGTTTTGCTATTTAAAATGGACTACAACCACTTACAAAGTAACAGAAAAACTACTACGATACTATTTTGAAGTTTATGGGCAATATTATCAATTCAGCACAATTTGTACAACTTATCTGTTGTCTTGTTTTCTCAATCAATAACATTTTTTATACTCTTGAAAACTCTATTACTTACATCCCAATGCACTTCCTCATTACAGTGACTCAATAATAATTAGAGACAGACAAAAAGGGGTGTATGGATACTGGTTGCAATGCCGTAAGAAGAAATGACTGTTTAATTAAAAACACTGTCATAAATTGAGCAGTGCAATTAATTGTGGTAATTAAAAATTATACCATAAGTTGGAACAAAACTTTAAGCTGCATTTTACTAAAGCAAAATTAGGAGTTGGCATTGCTAAAGCAAGGTAAATAAAAAAAAAATAAACATAAAATAATAATAATAAAAATCCTAATATTAAATTGAATAAAGCCTTTTCTACCTAAGGCCAAGATTCTTTAAAAAAAACTCTAGAAGGCATATATTTATATATATATTTATTGTACTATTACTGCATGATATACTACATTGTACACTGCCTTCATGTGAATTGATTGCATAGCAAAACTGCTGATTTATTGTAATTAGAGGAATGTGGCTTTTAAAGGGAATGAGGAGATCTTATTTAATTTAATTTTCTTACTAACTGCTATAAAAAGAAAGAAAACCATTTATAATGTATCATAAGAAATACTTTGTAATCTGTTTGCATGTTTAATCTTCAGTCATAAGAGCTCCATCATTCCAATGTGAAACTGTTTTAAAGCATGTCCAGTGTCTTGATTTACAAAATCAGCATCTACTGTCGTCCTCTGGGCATGGAGCTTTTTTAGTAAGGGATAACAATCTCCATGGACAATAGATATACGATAGAATTCAGCATTGTAGTGATGACGACATGATCCCAGAGTGACTTGCTGTGAGATAGTTTTACTTTAAAAAAAAGGGGGAAAATAAACATGGACACCACTATCGCTGTCAAGATCCGTGTACACCATCCATCGACCCCATGCGTCGTAGGTTCATTGCCCTGCATCATAATATTTTTACAACTTCACCACAGTCTTGTTCACGTCACCTTTCCATTGCTGTCTGTTAAAATAGTAGGAAACAATGAGCTGATTTGAGTTCACTGTTCTATAAATAGCAGGCCTGACTTTATGGGGGTGACTGT
Organism: Oreochromis niloticus; assembly: GCF_001858045.2. Classification (NCBI taxonomy): domain Eukaryota; kingdom Metazoa; phylum Chordata; class Actinopteri; order Cichliformes; family Cichlidae; genus Oreochromis; species Oreochromis niloticus. The sequence goes on along the minus strand of NC_031966.2, from coordinate 13,500,844 downwards.
TGAAGACAAAGGGTTTTTTGGGAGTGTTAAAAACTGCAGAGACTAGCGAGACTGGAATGTTGCTTCTTAGTAGTTTCAGTGGTGCAAGCTACCTTTTTACTGTATAAGGATTTTTCATAATATTAAGATGCTATGCTCAATGTATAAAGAACGCAGTTCATTTTGACAGCTCGATAGTATTTCACATCATTTACTCAAAGTGGCCTTTATGCATCTATTGACATGTTTTTGTTAACTTGAGACTTGTGACATTTCAAAACCTCCTGTAGGAGAGTGATCTTTGTTTTGATTGGCCTTTACTTAGGTTAGTCAACAAATTAAAATACTCAGCTGACAGTACCCAACTCCACTCACCCCTCATTCAAATGTCTAATAATAGCATTAATAAGTATGGACCTTATAAAAACCCATGAGGTTTTCACTAGAACCAAATGATCATAACGGTTCATAATGTTCACAGAAAAAGGTCATGGCAGGATTTAAAAAAACACGATTTCCAGTGTACATAAAATTAGCGTTGTCTTTACCCATACAAATTATAATACTTTGTATATGTGTATATATGCATATAAACATTTATAGAAACAGCCAAAAATATATTGTTAAAGTATTCTGTAGTCGGATTTTGTTGCATGTTTTATGTAAATATTTTGTTTTTTCTGAGTCCTCACCAAATAACCCGGTTTGAGGTTACTTCCTGGTTGTCACTCCTCACTTCCCAATATTATTATTTTTTTTAATTTCTCCCTAAAGTGTTGTTGTCACCTCCTTTAAAACACACTCCTGTGTTAACCTTTAACCCTAGGTAAAAATGCATTTTTATCTTTTATATTATCCTGCTAAACAGAATCCAAGTACAAAAGCGGCCAACTTGCAGGGTAAATGCAACGACTCATTCAGGTTCCATACACAGTAATTCTGCTCTAGCCCCTTTAGTCTCTGCTGGCTAAATCCTCTGTTAGAGAAAGAGGCTGAGTTTGATCCCCTGTAGGATCTCAGTTTATCTCTCTTGCAAATCTGCTGCCAGATGACAGGGTTAGCTTTGTGGACTGTAGCTGCCCACGCTCTCTTAAAGATCGACATGATGCCTGGTGCCACAGTGTTTCGGCTGTTTGACTATTCTGCAGCATTTGAGGTTGAAAAGCCATTCGCGCCTGAAAAGTGTAATCTATTTACACTTCTTTTTTTCCCTTTTTTCTTTACTTTTTATATTTCAAAATTATAGAATTTACTTTCTGTGAAGAATTTTTCATTGTGACAATGTTTCAGTCTTTTGTTTATTGTACGTAAAAATATCTGTGCCAAAGATTACTATTAAAAATGGCCTAGCAGTTTTTTCAAAGTTCTTAAGAGGTTTCACCTTAAATGGAATTTTAAAATACATAAATAAATAAATAAAAATACACCCTGCTCTTTGTACTGAACATTCCCAGTTGCTGCAGTGCAAAGGAACACACGTGTGTCTTGTGTCATCACGTCATCAGCACCGGGCAACCAGCTGCTGTTGCTGCTCGCTCATTAAACATTTGTAGAGTCAATAAGAAATTCCACCAAGGCTTCTTTCCTCAGGGCAAACACTGGAAAATACAGTGTGTAAATGTGCCACACTCGTCACTCACCTCTGCAGAAAATAGAGCTATCTTCCCACCCAACTGTATCAATAACTGGGAGATGGAGGGGTCCAGAAGCAAACGTCAGCAATTCATTACAAGTCTGTGTCGCCTCCGGCAGATGAGAAGGTTTGCTGTTGTTGACAGCTCGTCTCTCAGCAGAGAAACACAGATTATTGTTAAATGTCAGCGTGAAATATCAAATCAGCATGCAAGAGTGCTTCTGCTGGGGTTAGAGGCTTCTGATGCACAAGTTTGCACATGAACTTTCTGAAGACTTTTAATTATCTGGTGAGAACTGACGTTAGCGCTCATTCAGATATATATCAGTAAACTTACTTGTACAGTTTTAGATGTACTTTTCTGGAGTTACAGCACTAAAGGTTTTGCGAGTAAAAAGCAAGAAAATGCTTCTGTTTATTACAAGAATTTCACCTATGATGAGTTGTTATCTGAGAAAGTGTGTTGTTTAAAGAATTTTACCATGTTTGACATGACAATATCCAGTTATAAGTAAGCTTGAAACAGAAAAGAGTGTCAGGAGTGTCAAAGTAAAGACAACAAAGGTTTGCTGTATACCAAATCAGTAGTTAAGTGAGGTAAGCTGAGTACATTTTACGACCACACGGTAGAAAAAAAGAAACAAAACTACCACTCTGCACAGGAGTGAACAAGCAGTTCACGACTGACTCTCTTTAAAATTCTGGCTATTTTTCTGAACATCTGGGTATTTATAAAACAAAAGCAACACACCAAGAAAGGCATCAACAAAGGAAGACATCACAGTTATACGGTTTACTTTTTGCCCATTCAGGTACCAGAACACACACCCAACATTAGCGTTTTGATTGTCCCAGAAAGTTCTGCAACATTTAGAGCTAGCTACATTCAAGAATTTGCATTTTACTCTTGCTTGAAGCAGCCAGTGATCAGCACTGACACATTCAACTCATCTTTACAGATCTGCATTGTAATGCCACATCACTGACGTGCCAGTAAACTGTTTAAATTCTCAAAAATGTTTAGATTGTTTTCACTTGCTGCTAAATTAATTTTCTTTACAACACATATTTTGTAACCCTCCCAATTAAGGTTCAATTTTTGGATTGGTTTTGCTTAATGTTCCATTCAACAAAGAACATGTTGTAGACTTTAACTGAAGTACATCACATGACTCAGGGTTTTTGTAATCAAACTGCTGGCTCTTGGCCCATAAGGTATGAGCTTGTGCTAACGCTGCATAGACTGAGAGAAGGCTGCAGAAACTGCATTGACTGCTTTGGTGTGTAATCTGGCTACTGGCATGCCGCCCCCCGCACTGCGAATGTGAGAATAGCGTGCTGGGAGCAAAAGCACTCTGGGGGCCTGCTTATCAAACGACTTCCTGTGATCCCAGCTAGCTAGGCCCTTGTGGTTCATCCTGTCAGCGAGGCATTGCAGGAGACACAGTAACTCTTGGCCAGTGCAACAAGAAACTTTAGAAAATGTTTTAAAGCTTTGTCTAACAGTGAAACTAGTATATTATAAGAAATGTTACTCTCACAAGTCCATAGGAAACTGAATGGGAAAAAGAATTCTCTAATTTGTTAAATCTCTCTTAATGCAAGATAAGGCAAGTATTATAAATTTAAAAGACAAAAGTAATAAAATAAAACTACATGGTTCACGTGTGCATTTACTGGAAGTTAATTATCCCACCCCCGCTCTCTGTGTGTGACCTCAAATTTCCTGTGTTGTTTGTTCTTGGCCTCATCCCAAGACAACACTCAGACAGTGTAAATTTGTCCAGTCCTCAATTAGAACAAAAGTTGTTCACACTCTAAGTATATATGGTTAAATGTTAAAAAATGTAATTTTTTTAGTATGTATGTACCACAAGGCAGCTTGAAAAGAAACGTTTTACTGTCCAGGACTTAACCTTTTTACATCAGCTGAAACAAGATTTAAGAGATAAGCTAAAAATTTCACCCTAACATGAACTTTGCATGAACACATGACCCTGAGCGGTATGATCTTCCTCTCATGTAAGACTAAATAAGTCCAATGTGTGCCAAATAATTCAAAAAGAATAAACATTTATTGAACTTATCTGTCCAAAATCTTAGTTTGCTTTTGATCTTATCACAAGTTTCATTACTGAAACTTAATCAAATTTACAACAGAGGAAACGTGCACTGTCTGCATGTCGTACATACTAAAAAATTCACAACACAACATTTCTTTTGAACTTGTTTATTTGGTTGAAGTGGAAGTTTAGGAAAAACTGCAGCGCAGCGCGCCAGACGGTCAACAATTGCCTTTACAAAACAAAAGTAAACATTAAGTGTAAAGATAGCTGATGGCTGTCAATCAAACCCATCCACAGCTGCCTTCGCATGTCAGCTATGACTATTTTCCCATGGTTCCTCTGGACTAGAGTATGCCTGTTCGTGTTTTTAGACAAACAGATCAGATTCCTCCTCAAACAGGCTGCTGCCGACCCTTTTGTTAACAACGTAATAATTCAAAACAAATGATTCAGCTCTTTGATGAGAGCACTTTTATAAGTCACTAAGACTCACCCTCACACTGACATCTGTTTGATTTTATCGTCTTGAACTTTATCCTCTGCTCGAAAATTTATTGGCTTTGACCAGAGTAGTGCGTTAAAGTCAGACTAATAGAGGGGAAAAGATAACTGAGAGAGTGGGCAGGACAGTACATCTTAGCCCTCAAAGTCTGTAAAATACAGTACAAGCACTTCTCTCATACATCTATTTTTAACAATGTGCATGTGCAAACAGGATATGGGGGCATCACAACTAATTTGGAATGCAAACATGAACTGTGTGTATAAGAAAATGTTTTAAATTTGAAAGTCTGCATTAACAACGATTAGTAAATGATATCCTGTTGTGTTGCATTTGTTTAACCTTCTGACAGCAGTGTGAATTGTTTCCACTGGAGCCAACGTTATGGCAGAATGCAATGTTTCATTCCAACATGTGTGAATCAAAAACAGCATTAAACCAAAACCTGGCCTCCTAATTCTTTATATCATTGCTACCTTCTTATGCTTCTCTGTATTTATTCCTTTGACGAGGGCCAGTGGGGTTGCTTCTGCTCTAGACCCTGGCCGTGGTTGAAGCTGTATGCTAAAGCCATGGTCAGGCCCCAGAGATTTCCAGCCTCTTAGATGCCTATAACTCATCCCTAGTCCTGCTTCTGACGGGAGATTTTCCTCCCTCAATCCCAGGCCTGAAATATCCTTTCAAAGGCCGCAGACTGGAGACAGATATGTAGGTGTTTTAGATAAGGTAGGAATTGCATTAAAGGATTTTTCTGCTTTAAAGCTGTTCCATCTTTTTGCCCTTTCCCATAGATTTAAGAAGTGTAGCTGAGAGAAGATGGGAAGAAGAGTAAGGGATGTACTTTGGGACGGACTAGTCCGTACATTTGTGGTCAGTTCACAGCTCATAAAAGACTAGTGCTAACCTCTGTAAAAACTGAATAATGTAGAGTGGCTAGAAGCAGCGCAGAGCTTTCTTAAAGAATACTAAAGTTATTGACCCAAGTTTGGAGGAAAAGCCTCCCAGCTCATTGATCTCCTTACCAGCATAATTACAGGGCAGCAAGATAAATCTTCATGTGGAAGAAAATAGAAAATTTAGAGTGATGAATTTTCAGAGTGATGAGGATTCTTGCCAAATGCAACCATTAAATTAAAAGCTCTTTCCCAAAACCTCAGAATGGGATAATTTTGTTTTGCAAAGTAGAGTGTGGCCAAAAAGAGACTGCAAAAGTCAACAGAGTCTCACCCTGGCTGTGGTGCGTAAGAGCTAAAAATCCGTTTAAAACAGCAACTCGGCTAAGGCCTTCGTATCTATGTAGGTGAGTACACGGCATTCCCCGCTTCTTCTTTCCATGCTTCTCTGTTTTATGAGAGCTTACACTTCGCTTTGGCATTTACTTTAAATCTTTATAATTATGTGGCCTCCCTTTTTTCCCCAGCCGACTGTGTTTACATTTGCCAGCTTAGCATGCACACAGTCCAGTCCACACACGCAGCTCTTCCACGGTCCACATGTCGTTCTGCAGCAGTGTTTGTTGGACTGGGCTACAGAGAGATTAGTCGCCTCGTTCCCTCTGGTGCCTCAGTATAATCTTCCTCACCCAAAGGACTTGGCTGCTCATCTTCCAATAGGACCAAAATAATCACTATTATTTTGTAATGAGCTGCTACTTTTCCTTTGCAAAGTCTGGTGAAATGTAATTAAATATTTCTGAATATATCAATTTCTACGATACAAAAGTTTATATTACATTGTCAATTAACTGAAACATTACAACTTCAGTAAATAATTCAAGATTTTTAAATGAATGAATGACTAATCACATGGCAAACAAAGAACTCTTTGATATTATCAAATTAAATGTTTAAAGTGACATAATATTGTGGGTTAATATTTATATTTTTGAACTCACACTGCGTGAACAATATAAAGCACCATATATAAAGCATGAGATGATTTGGCACTCTCTAAATAAAACTACATTGGATTAAATTGAAATATAGTAGACAGTGTGGAATACAGGGATTTCCCATCTGGCACACTACATATCTGTTTGTCCCAAAGTCTGAAGTAACGTAAAAGAATATTTAAAAACAGAAACTTTGTTGCCACTCTTTTCTTTGTTTCTTTTCTTCAAGAAAAAGAAAATCTACATGTAGAAAATGTGCACCCAGAAAAGACAAATCCTCTCCATCTATTTTAAGAAGAAAGAAAGTATTTTACCTACCATACTGTAAATTTGCCAGTGCTTCCGATACAAAAACATCCACACATAAATCAAAGTATCCCAAATGCTGCTGAACCAAGCCCAGATATTTGCTGAAATAATATATCACATATCTCATATTGAGAAAATTACAGAGAAGCACTCTCACTCTAGGGACGGGCGCTAGACTAGACAGGGACTCGGACCCACATGGTCAAAACCCACACATCAGTGGATCCATAACGGCACGAGAGACCAAAATACGAAAGAGAGTAGGGGAGTAGCGAAACGTGCTTGTGGCTCAGACTGAAATCAAGGAAGAGAAGGCTAAAATTTGCACACAGCATAGCTACGAATTAACTCATGAATGTTTTAAATTACGAGAAAAAAAACTGCAGCTACTGCTATTATCCCTTTTCTTCATTTGAATCTGCAGGCTAGAGCAACAGGTTTGAGGGATCCCTAAGGTAAGACTGATTTCATTTCAATTCATCGTGTTGTTTAAGTGCAAGTCCAGCACCGTTCATTGGCTCATTTGTTGTTTGATGGTGTACATTTTACTTATTGAGCAGTGGAGTTTTGTACAGCCTAGGCAGAGATTAAGACAAATTCTGATAAGGACTGGAAGTTGACTCTCAGCATTAAGGAGGATTAATGTTTAGCTCTGTGTGGCAGGGGCCTTCTCAGTGGCTGTGTTTACGCAGTGTTGCAGACCCCGCATTAATCCGAAATTAGTATAAAAGATCAGCTGTGGCCACTGAGGCGAACCTTCACAGGGCTTAGGCCAGTAATCAAGTCTCACTTTGGGACAATGAGCGCCTGGAAGGTCAATGAGAGGCCTGGATTGAAGGGACGAGGGGATTGAGGTGGGGGGTGGGCAAGGGCTGGGGGCTTTTGGTGACCACATGGTTTAATTTAGGTGAGATCTACACTCACAGGCACACACACACACACACACACAGACACACAGTATTCCTTCACAGTATATTGCCTTCGTCCCTTTACGTTGGCTGTTTTGGAGCATGATTTGTTTTTGTTACATCCGCAGAAGCCTTTAATGTTTATAATTTAACACTTAAAAGACATTTCCTCCTGTTTCTAGTAGCAATCCTGAAATCTTATACATGTATTTGATGTCATTAGTTTACATTTCAGCGCAGTACGTATTAGCTCTGTCACATAATTATAATGTGTGCTAAGGGATTATCACAATAAATAGTATGAGACTGTCTAGCTGCTTGTAGCATATAACAACATCTTTGCTTCCAACACAAACCAGCGCTGAGCAGGGCTGGGAGGAGAATTGCAGGAGATGTCTCAACTTCGACAGTCTTTTACAGGAAAGTAAAACTGAGTCAAATTGAAAACAAGCAGCATAAAAATCAGCAGTAAATTTTCCACTGCAAAACTAGTGCTGGCCAACACAGGAGGCAGTGCTGAATTCAGCTAGGAAAATAAAATAAAGGAAATGTAGCTCAGTATAAACCGCAACTCTGAGATGATGAATACTCACAAAACTGTTGATATCATGCATTATTTTGTATTTTTAACCACTCACACTGAGAGCTGCCACTTTCAAATAAGTTTCCAAAAGGAGACAATTTTATTGACATTTTAAATAAGGCTCACCATACATGTAACGTTAAAATGTGGGCAAGTGAGCGTCTCTCTTGCAGCAAAAGGGGTCAGAGGAACTTACCCTTGTAAATACTTTCCAAACTACCTCAATAAAGTTCTTAAATTATTTATTTATAGGGATTTCATAGTGCCTGGGTAAATTGCAGTGCCCTTGAAAAAAATCATCTCCTCAATCAGCTTCTTGGCGTGTGCCACTCTTGAACTTTTCCACAGTAGTCCCGCCATGTCTGTCCGTTGTACACACATGTTAACAACAAACTACAAATGAAAGGGTAAAAGCACAAAAAACAACAGCAACACAGCCAAATGATAATTTAGGGCATTTGCACCACATTGTGGTGGAAGAAGTTCTCTTCAAGTGCCAGCAGGGTACCAGTGCAACCCCCCACCCCCGCCACCCACTGCTCCAGCTAAGATTAGACAAATTAAACACTATTATTCACGTCACTCCTGCAGCTGGCCTTTTAAGTGGTTCTACGTTAACTATCATAATGGTTTGCTTAGAAAGCCACAGTCTTCTCAGTCTTCTCCTTAATTTACAATATAAAAAAGCTGTGTTGGCCAAGTCGTAGTGGGATTTTTCTTCTCTTCTGCCTCATCTTACAGAGAAAAGAAAATCCTTTTTCTCCACACTGTAGTTTCTACTACTGCATCTAAATATCTATAGTAATACATATTATGTCCATATATGCACAAATATAGCTTTGTATAAAATGTAAATTATTACAAGTTTATTCAATTAATTTTTATTTTGTTTTTTACATTTTAGATTTTTTATAATAATTTTGAATAGCACATAATGTGTTTCTAAATTGGATCATTAAAAGTCATACATGTTCAGTTGCCATCCATGCAAACTATTTTATCATTTATGAGAAGACATTCCTGAGCGAGTGTAGTAGATCTGCCGGCTCTCAGGTCTGTCCATACGATTTTAATGTAGTCTCCTGTTGGGAAAAAGCCCTTTTATTTTCCCTGTTGCGTCCCCACAACTTGATAATGGATGTGGTATTGGACAGGGGCCCATGGACTGAGGAAGGTCGGTGATGGATAACCTAGTTTCAGACCCATCATCACCATACAGCATGTGCCTTGTATCTGTAGTAAAGTACCCCCCACCCACCGCACACACTGAGCATGCTCAAGATACAGAATCAGGGAAGAGAAAGTAAGTGACATCCCATTAACTGCATCTCATTTATCATCGAATTATTGAAAACATAGAATTAGTCTTTATGTAAAGGGTATCAAAATCCATGACCAAAAAGGAATAAGTCATGAAAAGTCAACACTCATAAAGAGGGCTGGTAAATACCGTGGAAACACAACCTCGCCCCCTGTAACACAACTTATAAACAGCACATTTGTGTAACATGTGCAAGTTGTTTTTAATGGACTGCACACAGAGCAGACAGTCTTTATTCACATTTAATGCTCCAGATTTGTATCAAAGTGCCAGTATGAAGTAATTTGTATTTTATTCAGCAGATCATACCAATTGACTAATATGTAGTGTTATGATCAGTTACCAGTACGTCTTTCTAGCTAGTGAATGCATCATCTGACATGTGTGACCTCTTTATAGCTTCCAGCAGGTCAAGAAAAATTAATATTAAAAGACAGAGTGTAACTACACACTAGATATTTATTAAAATGATCAAAGCAAAAGTCACTGCTAACCATAAGTGACTGTCATATGCTGGCAAACAATATTTTAGACACATTTTTATGATGAATAATAATAATTATAACAATAATGAATTGTTATGCAAAGCCAATAAGGAAATTATTTATTATTAACTAAAGGAAAAATGCAACAAAGCAAAAAGGAGTAATGAAATTCAAATAAGATATGACTGACAAGAGTGTGTGACTAACATCCAGTAAACCTTGCATCAATGAAGAGATGAAAAACAGTGACAGGCAGAAAAAAATCAGATCCTTATGGAGCTTTACAGAACGGCTGGTTATATTTTCAGCATGTTTTACGTGGTTTGAGATGCTCTTTTAAATCTGTCATCCTATCGCCTCTAACCAAATCACAGCAAAAAGAAATTCAATGGAATGCACATTTGCGCTCCTTTGATGCCCTCATTACATGAGCAATACAATAATACAGAGAAATATGTAATGTGATCATGTTGTTATGACTCGAGTATTTGTGTTCTCACCAAAAACGGTTTTTGGGAAACATATCCAGTGTTTAAGCCTGTTTCAGTGACACAACCAGAACCTTAACTGCAGAACGCAGGGGAGCAAAGGAACCATCCAACTCCCTCTCTTCTGCTCCCATCATATCATATCTTATATAAGTCTTGAATATCAACTTCAAAACCAGCAACAAGGAGCTGCACGTAAGTTTTTCTCCTAGGATAAAAAGAAAAGAATAATTCTGCACGTTGAGATTTTATGTCTATAAAACTAGTGATGGAATAGCTCATGCCTAAAGTGAAACCTGATCACTTTTTCTACATGCTGCTTACTTGAGCTTTAGCTCACTGAAGCACCCTTTAGTTTGACTTTCAGATTTAATGGTGGATTATTACTCCAAAGCAAGCATCATTTGCAAAGAAGTAATGATTATTTGACTTCATGGAATAAGTAGCACTTTGCATTTCAGTGCAGATTCACAGACCAATTACAAATATATTAAAGAACAGAAATGCTCCTGTTTTAAAACTTCAGCATTTTTCTTTTCAAAAACACACAGAGGAGTTGTGGTTTGCATTAATCATTTCTAAATGATAAATCAATCTTGAACTGTCTTTTTTGTTGGTGGGAGATGCAGCGCCGCAGGAGGTAATTAGTCCAAGGAGGTTTGAAGTTGTGACGCACAATTTGAAAACAGCTGTACCGCTCACCCTATAGCAAGAGTGTTATAGCGTTTCAAGGAGCTGCAGGCAGTGGTTTCTCATCCTCGGAGTGATGACTTGCGCCTGACACATCTTACTGTGCAGCACAAAGAGTCAGTATACATTAGAGGAAAAGAAAAAAGTAAAAGATTCTCTCCACGTGTTCGCATGTTTTGCATTTCTTGCTGGGAGAGGATGACATTTCATTTTCCTACACAAGTCATCTCCAAAGGGCTAATTCAAATTGCACTCCAAGCTGTTCCTAATCCTCTTTCACTTCTCAATTTTTCACTCCATGATCTGAATACCAAAATATTTGCTGTTTGTCTTTTAATAGCAAAAGATGGTGAAGTTTGGCACACCTGTTGCAAATGTTAAAAAAGAAAACTGTTAAATGTATCCCAGCATCTCATTAACTGCAGATTTACGCCATCATTGGTAGGTTAGGAACTTTAACAGTTCATATGTGTCAGAACTGTCTTCGTATGTGACCCAGTGACTGGTACCGCAAGCATAGTAATAAGTGTTAGGCCTACAATGCCCAAATTTAATATTCTCAGTGGGTGGTGCATAACAAAAACCTGACCTAGATAAGGCAGCATAACATAGCGCTGATCTATTATCCCGTAGGAATTGATATAGTAAAGATGTTAGCAATTATGAGCCTATTTACACATCTAGCAAATACTAAGTAACATTGCTACTTCTAAAGCTACTTACTACTGCTATTTAATGCTATTGATAGCTTTGCCTGTACAGTAAGTAGCATTCTTGTTAAGCTTACAGTGATTTAAATAAGTAACGACTGTAAAAAGAATAAAAAATAACTAAATAACTAAATAACTTTGTGTTCATGTTCAGAGTGGAGGGACTGTGAGAATAAGGCATTCATCATTGTAAAATACTGATTTGTTTAGTCAAATGTTAGAGTTTCCTTTATGACTTTTAAGTGAAAAAAAAAACAGCTGAAAGAACAGATTTATGTTTTAGCACAAGATCTAAAAAGATCCTACTGCATTATGTACTTTATTGTAAAGGCAAATGTAGAAGCAACAAACTGAAAATGTCTAAAAGCTTCAAAGGATACTACCTGCCTTTATGCAAGTTTGAAACATACAAGTTCAAAAAGACACAACTGAGCAGAGTTCATTATCTTACCATTTACTTGTCTGCTGGACACATGCTAACTGTCGGTCTCTATTCCCCAAGCTTGGTATGCATCTTTTCTATTAAAAAAAGAACAGAAAAAGAAAAACCTTCAAACGCAATAACGCTAACACACATTTTCTCACATGTAAGAGAGTCACTTTGTGTCACTGTAATACATTCAAAGAAAATATATTTGTTTTCACATTGATTATAAATGGCTCATATCACAATATTTATCCCTCAAGGGAGCTGCTAGAATATCTGCAGTTTTGCTTTCTCTGCTTCTATTTTTAAGTGCTGTGGTCATGCATGATCCATTGTGGGCTCAGCAAGGCACCCATCATGCCAAAGCTCAGGCTGAGCTACAGTATCAAACAACTGGTGCTGACTGTTGCCATGAGATTTTCTCCACACTGAACACACTTCACTTGCACGGCGCCCCGCTAACAGCCCTCGCCAAGTAATCCTCACACACTTATGTGCAATGTGTGAAACAAGTTTTCTCATCCACTCGTCAGATCAGCTAGTGGACATCCACTCTTGACGTTGTCCTCTATTGTATTATTAAAATATAAAATTAGTTTTTTACTCGGTGAAGTATTCCTTTGTAATTGCCAGTACCAAAAAAAAAATTCACCTCTATCTTTTAACCAGAAAGTCTTCATTTTAGTGTTTAATGTTTTAGCGAGCATGCAACTTATGAGGATGGTGGTGATATTCTTTTCAGCAAATGCCTTTTTTGCAACTCGGTAAAGGTTGTGCTGATACACAACAGCAGCTGGGAAGTGACTTTGGTGTCTACATAAGTCAACATTAGCATTTGGCATGTAATTCTAGGTCATATTGGCAGGCCGCAAAAGTGAAAATAAGAAGGAAAATATTGTACATTTCTGAAGTTCTTAAGTTGTCTCTAAGGAAAATGCTCACATGTGCAGTGCGTAAATAAATAACACAGAAATATCAGACTTTCCAACCTCTGCCATGTAACATAACACTAGAAATAATAGCAGAGATAAACTGAGAGTTCTGGCTACCCTTGCAGTGCATCAAGCTATGAGAGAAGTTTCTCTTTACCAGCCCTGCACGCCATGTCCTTATACCACATTTCTATCCATTAACACATGCACTGTGTGTGCATTCAATTTAGGAACTTAATAGGAGGCAGATGAGTCTTGTAGCCGCTCCCTTCGCAGCCGGCAAAGACCCTGTAGGAGGGGAAATTTGTCCAACTAAAATCACCCCAACGGGGGAGAGCTCTTAGGTCAGAAGCCTTAAGTTGAGGAAAGCTCACACTCCTATGAGTTTGTGATGAAAACCGTGTGATCCGTCATCGCCGGCACGTTTGTCTGTTAGGGACTGTAAGCATGCTGGGAGCTCCCACATGCCTCCACTTGATCACAGTTAAGCTGAGCAACATGGGGTACCAAAGCTATCACTCATTATGAAAATGGACAGAACCTGAGATAAGCTTCCACATTAAATAATTAGCAGAAATCCTTATAGTAGAGACCAGTTTAAGGAGTAAATATTATTCCCATAAAATATCCTTTTAATCTCAGTTGATATAATATTTTATCCAAATACACTAAAAAAGACCAGTTGTGTTATATAATCTTCATGTCACTTTACTTTTGCAATATGGCTGAAAGTAATGTCTTACAGTACCTTTTGTATATAGATTTATATATATTTCAGTGGTTCTATGCCACAGTATGAAATGTGAGGTATTAGATAATTTCATTCAAGTGTATAAAAGAGAGCTTCAAGATATTGTTTCAGAAAGTTAAATATGATCATGATAAAATGTTTTAATTTCAGTACAGCCTGGCCAATAGACATGCTGATTGCAATATAGATACTGATATTTTCCATATTTAAATTTAAAAGCATGAAAAATATTTTTGGTATGTAAAAGTAATTCTTTAAAAAAAAAAAATCAGGATGCTGACCAATATTTGTACAAAGCAGAACAGCCTAAAGTTGAAAAAAAAATCACTTATCGCAACTTTCCAGTACAGTAATTTCTTTAAAGTGGGGTCCAGGGAAATGCTAACAACAGGCTAACAAAAGGTCTTTCTTTTAAATTATAAAATCACATTCTATCAACAAAATTTATATTTTATAGCCTAACATATCACGTCTAATGGGCCATTCAGCTCCATATATGCCTTGTTACTAATGTGTCTACCAATAACTAAATACACTACGCATCACAGTGGTCAATTCCATGAAACTGCAACAGTAGAATTACTGTTCTGACCATATGTGAGGACATTTAACAAATGTATGCAGCATATTACTTCAAAATGTAAGAATTAAATGTTCTACAAGTCTTGATGCATTTGCCTGCACCTCTACAGGCCAGGAGTTAATAAGCTAATAAGTCGAGGTTCTTTACAAAGTGGAAAATCCCAGTAAAAGCCTTCCTAATAAAACCTTTAAGGGCTGCATTTAAGTAATGATCCATGATTGCTTTCCTCTGAATCCTCTTCCAAACAAAAGCAATTCCTAAACAGCGGTACCATCTTGTCTCACACCAGTGCTAACATGACCTCCCACTTACCATGCTAGTACAAAGGTAGCAACATCCCTCCGTTCTGGAGCCAGCATAAGTCTGGCTCTGATTAGCATCGGAGCTACTGCCTCTCCCTGAGAAAAATGCCGCTGGTTTAGAATAAATGTTATTGTTTGTCACAGGAAACCAATCTGATTACTGTTTCTTCTCTCATGTGCGCACTTAACGCCACACACCGGGCTGTATTTACGCATGTGGTTTTCATTCTGCTGCCCGAGCACAGGGGAAACGGACACCTCACATTTTCATCTTTATTAAGTCACACTTTGGGGAAGGTTAAAATGGGGGTTGTTTACACAAAGTATTTGACAGTCTTTGGAAGACAATCTGTCTGTTCACATCAAACAATAGATTGAGTTTCTCAGCAGCAGCAGCTTTTCAGAAGTGGGTAGGGGAGAGGGAGAAGGAAGACTCCTCTGATAGTTGTGACGTCTGTGTTTGCTCAACTTGACAGCGAAAGTGAGGAGCTGTTAAAGTGCGGTGTGAAGCTATTTTTGGTTCAGCAGGATTCGGCCTTTTTGACGGTATCGTTTCACATAGGCTATGTGTATTGTTGCAGGATTATTTGCAAGCATGTGGGTGTGAATGCGTCTGTAAATCAAATGCTATCGAAGGCTAATTGAAACTAACGTACACCTCTTTCACAGTGGACCTTGGACCCCTTTCGAGTCTTTCTCCCATTCTCGCTTTTCGAGTGCATTCGCCTTGAGATTAAAGACACACACACCCAAAGCAGCGAAAAGAAAAAAGAGAGTCCCTGTAAAAAAACAGAATAAAGGCTTAAAAGGCATCTGGGAGGAAAGCTGAGAAACCGAGAGACCCGTCAGCAGGGTCTGCCAAGGCTTAGAAGTAAGACTGTTTGTTTTGCTTCGTATGTCGACACGGCCACTCTTTTTCTCCCAGTGTGGTTCTGTCCCGCAGTGATTCTCCATCAGACTGTTTCTCATAAACTTTACCTCCACAGGACACTTCTACATCACACCCAGCAAACCAATGGCACCCACCTCCTTGGAAAAAAAGGGCAATATGTAAATGTTGTGAAAGGAGCCAATTAGGAAATTTATCTTGTTTGGAGGCCTCGTAATAGTTTAATTCCAAAAACATGTTTTCTGCTTTGCTGGTAATGTGTCACATGTGAGGCTGTGGCTTTTTCGAGAGCGGGGGTGGGCGAGCAATGAACGGAGGAGGGGGTGATTTGAACGTGCTTGGTGGCAAACATTTGTTTATGTTTTCCCCCTGGTGCATCATTTCAAAGGGCAGCGTGCATGTCCCATCGTGGGTTTCACATCTCTCACCGATTGGAAACACATTGCAGCGCACTCTGCATGGTGAAAATGTCAAACCAACAGTCATGTCATGTATAAGACCGAGAGAGAATTATATGATGCTCTTTTTAAAAAAAAAAAAATAGAATAACTTATGCATTTAATAAAGGAGACATCAACTCATTTGGTTTCACTTAAATCCAGAAGCCCCACTGATGTGCAGAAGTAGACTATTTGATGGACCCCCCACTCCTGCTGAGAAAGAATAAACTGCTGTGTGTGTGGCTGTTTCAAAGATAGTTTAAAAAATAATTAGCTTTCAAAAAGTGTCGGAGGATTTTTTTATTTTTCTGCTTCTATCTTTTGCTCTAAGAGGCGTGGAGGGAAAAAATAACCAAAAATAAATGGCAGATGTTTATATAAGTGGATAAAAGAGACTGTAAAACATGTGTGTTTTCTGTGCCTATTTATTTCCACTTCCCCTGTGCTCAGCCTGAGAACTTGGTTAACAAGATTGTGCCATTAATTGTTCCCATCACATAGCTGAGGTGTACTGCCAGAGTAAAGGCAAGAAACGTCCTTGAATGGGCCACGAAACCTAAAACCTGAAAAAAAGAACTTTATTTCTTTTTTAATTTTCTCATATGTATCCCCTCCAACCAATTTTATATTCCATGTACGGAAATCTCCCCACTTGATTGAATTGTAAAACTGTGACTCGAGCTTGTGACATTTCATTTGTTAATGTGTTTCTCCCTCCTCTAAATGTAATACTGTCACTTTGAACATATTTCAAATTAAATTAGGATTTCTGCAGATGTCATATTCACAGGGAATGACATTTATCCAAGTCCTAAAAATGGTCATGGACAAGAATTTCATTAAACACTAGAAAAGTAATTTGCAACTGGGAAGATAGAAACATACAAGCAGAACTTAGTAGACTTTTTTTTTTTACTCCCATCATGGAGGTATTAAGGCTCTGAAATTTTGAAGGAATGACAAAAATGTGAAACTTTCTCTTTTTTCCCATTTAACGCTCATTTGAAATCACAAATACTAGTTTCAAAGCATTTGCCAAATATAATCATTGTATTTGTGTCCAATGTGTTTATGACATTTTATCTGTGGAAATGGAAAAGCATGCATGTCTACATTTCTTGAAGACACTGACTTATGTGCCTGTAAGAAGATAAGACAGATAAGACTAATAAAATGCCTACATAGACCTAAATTCAGTTTTTTTACTGAAAGTTCTTCCTGAAAGTGTCCTGATTTAAGTAAACGCACACACGAACATGGAACTGACCAGGTGTGATTCACCAGTAGCTAACATCAGCCAGGCAGCGGGCAGCACAGGGTGAACACAGTGCTGGGCAGAGTAAGGCCTTATATGCTTTAATTTTTCTCCCCAAGGTGAGCTGGGAAGAGATCAGTGGCACTAAACCCCAGGAATTACCCTAGATATTGGCCCCCTGTGCTCTGCAAATGAAATCCTGCCGTCGGTTTGAAGAACATGGTGGTTAACACTCTGAAAATCATTTTTTGTGCAGACCACAGCTGGCGCGAAGGGGCAAGGGAAAGCAGGGGAGAAAGGAGCAGGAAGGAGGGAGAAGAGAGGAGGGGGAAGGGCAGTTTGAAAAACGACAGGACTCATAAAAGAGAAGTCTGAGGGAGAAGGTTTTCCTCTTGGCGTCTCAATTCTTTAGAATATCTGCTTACAGAAAATCAGTTTTTATGTGCAACAAGTGTTCATATCATAGACAGAATTATAGTATGGTGAGATTGTGTGGAAATAGAGACATATGAATATGTGACAGTGGTAACAGAGAGTGGTAGTCTGTAGTTGTAGTCTCCAAGCTAGTGGTGAAACCAGAACCAAGGTCCAGCTGTCTGAAGTTCTAAGCAGGGGTCTTGGAGCCATGTCGAGTGGGTGGATGGTGTGTTCAAAACCAGTCGCTGTGAACGCACCTCAAAGTCATGAAACTGACCAGCTGGCAGGCCTGTGTTTGCCTTCTATACTATAAAAACTGCGGGTTACATTTTTTAATATAACATTTTAAAGAAACATTTTTCTGGGGGGGTTTTTCACTTTATAGATTTGAAACAAAATTCAGACATTCTTCCACAAATAGTGTCATAGTTTTGGCAGGATGACAGTTTAACTGCAAAATATCTGCATCCTTGCATTTATATAGCAATAACAGGAATACAACCAAGTGGCAACCAGTTGAAGTAAGTCCAGTATTCCAGAAAGAAGTACTGAGACATGTTACGCACACGGACTTCAGTTGATTGCAGCAAGCTGGCAATCTAGGTTTGGTAATAAATTATAGTATTATATTGTGATTATCTGTTTAACTAAATGTGTCTGAGAGTGATTTCAGTTAGTACAAATCAGACTGCAACAGTTTGGAGACAGGTTGCCTCAAACCAGGGCACTTGTGCAATTGCCTTGTGATTGAAAATGGTTCCACATATTTGCAAACAGTAAAGCAAAAGCGAAAAACGCCACTGATTTTACTAGTCACGAGGATCCCATTTTTAGTGTCATGTAACTGAGCTATTAGTGTAGCAAACTGCACTGATAAATTTCATGATATTTGTCACTCTGATGGAACCCAAGAAAAAACAAAGCTAAATTTATTCTGAGTCTGGAGCACTATTTTGCTCAGCATGCTCTTCATGTGCCGTTCTTGTTTTTGTTTGTTATGTTTGGTTTTCTTATTTGTTTGTTTATATCTTTTTGCCAGATAGATATGAAAGCTAAATGCATATTTTAACCATATTTAAAGAACAGGAAGCCACAACTTCAGCAACAGTTTTATGGGTTCAAACTATCAAGCATCTTGGACTACAGATGTCACAACCAGTCTTTTGATTTCAGCAGCTGATGGAAAGCACTTGCTGTGACATCACTGCTTCTCCAGTACAGCAGCAGTTTTCTGTTGTTGTTGTTGTTTATTTACAGCAAAAAATACATCACAGCAATTCATGAAGAAATTGTTGTTTGTTGAGGAAAAATGGCTTTTGAAATATGAAAGGTACAAATAATGCTTACTTTACAATAAATTGGGTTTATCGTTACTACAAATAGTACAATTCTAACATTTTTTATTTGTTTGTTTGTTTGTTTGTGTGAGCTACATGGAGTGGTAGCTAAAGACCTGGAAAATCAATCAACAACTCCTCCCTCACCAAACTGACACTACACCGAGAAGAAACTGTATATGCTGTTATATTTCAACACTCACTTGAGTTGGTCTCAGTTTCTGTCCCTCACAGATATACACAAATACACACCCATTCACACAGCATGTACATACACACATATCATCACCCATATACTTTGCTCAGACCCCCTTACAACCCCCCACACATAGATATTATTTATAGTCCCTGATAAGGGTGTAAAACCAGCCCTTCTCT
The DNA here is from genome assembly GCF_001858045.2 of Oreochromis niloticus. Taxonomy (NCBI): domain Eukaryota; kingdom Metazoa; phylum Chordata; class Actinopteri; order Cichliformes; family Cichlidae; genus Oreochromis; species Oreochromis niloticus. The sequence continues at coordinate 13,481,568 of NC_031966.2, read as the reverse complement.
CTTTAGAATAACCCGCCCCATATTCTCCCAAAAATAGCAGGTGTCCAACCAGTTAGCCATGGTGGGTGGATTCAGAGGTTCGAAATAAAGTAAGGGATGTTTACTCATCGCCAGAATGAAAATGGCGCTAATCTCCAATCAAGTCCAAAAGGCAGATAGTTAGCAAGGAGAACCTAAAATAGCGCAGAGGGTAACACATTCCTACTATGATTGAGCTTAACTTTGATCTTACAATACACTGGCCCTTGTGCACTGAAAATGATTAGCACTACTGTATAGTTATTTAGGACATACTGTATATAGCTGAACTTAAAAGACATAAAGAGGCCAGAGCATTAGTGAATGCTCCGTGTTTCCGTGGGATGGAAAATGTGGAGCAGTGGGGGTGATGGAAAACTGACGGAAAGCTTCATTTGGAAATAAAGTTACGACAGACACAACTGATGACCTTGGAGATGGTCAGGATTTACTGAGAAGGTTGGGTTCATATATCAGGACCAAAATACTGCACTTGAAAAAAAAATGTAATTGTCACCATTGTTTCCTGAATTTAACATTTCACGGTTGTTTAAAGAACCTGTCATTTCAGCATGCTGTAAACAGAATACATTGTGGTGTTAAATGCAAAGTGTTTAATGGAAACTGAATGAAAAATAGCACAAAAGAAGAAAACAAACAAAAAGGGATGTTAGAGTTCTAGAGAGCAAATTGCCCGAATATATTTAAACTGTAGCAAGAAAATGTGTGTGCAATGCTGCAGGTGTCAAGTATTAAACTATTAGAACTATTAGGTTTCCAACAATTCAGGTTTTTAAAGACATATAACTCCAGTGTGCATGGTACCATGTTACAAGGGTGAGTTTAATTTTCCTTTAGGTTTCAGTGTTAAAGTTTGCATTGGCCCTCTTTCTGGGTTACGGACAACATCACTCTCTGCAGATGTAATATTACCTCTTACAATTTAACATTCCTGTTCAGCTATTCTGAATTAGCAGTATTCTGTTCCTGCTCACCATACCCGCCAGTGTTTAGGGAATATGATATCTATACAATAGTAACTAGGCTGGGATTCAAATCCATCCATCCACCCATCCATGTATTTTCTTAATCCAGAATAAATGTATATAGATAAATTTAGAAATAAATACATCCTCAAACTTGGGTGTAGAAATATCCTTCATTTGATTCTGTGACCTGTGCTGAGTGTCATAAACTCTGATATCATCTTGTATTTCATGTCTGACTCTTCGATGTTTGGCTTCAGATATGGAGCAAAGATCTATTTTAAAAGCATCGTGTCTTGTTTGAGTAGTCACCACTAAAGAGAGGGATATTCTTAACTTTATCCTAATTTGTGCAACATAATCTGCATCACATGTATTTATGAGACTTGTTTTGATGACACAGAAGAAGGAGAAAATTCAACATGTAAGCTTCAAGGATTAAGTAACATGGATCTGTATCCTGAGATTAAGAACTGTCACAGTAGATGAAGAACTGACATTACAAGTAGTGCAAATAACTCTTTGATATTCTACAGATTAACAGTCACTTTAGACATATTAGCTGGGAAACTTTGCCTATGTAGCAAGGTGTACAGCGGTCTGTTATTTGAAAGGGCTTTTTATAAGTGGTTTTAGAGGGCTGTTGTGTAGCTGCACAGTGAAGCATTTGGTATCATAACCATTTGGCTATGACATATTTTTATAGACTCGAGATAAACTTTGAGGCAACGTGTTTAAGACTACCAATGGATGCAACGGTTGTTGTTGGCTGATTGTTGATATGATGTAAATCAGAATATTTGAGAATACCTATGAAGCCAGGTCTTAGACTGTCCACTAGTGACCAATTCCCAGCTACAAAGCAAACGATTTAGTGTATCTCTCCACTCGTCCATAACTCTGGTCAGTACTTAGGGATCACTGTGTTTTACTCCTCTATTCCAGCCCTGTAACAATGACATAAATTTACTACTATTACCCCTGCCAATGCTCTAAATGTAGTTCAATTCCTAACTCTTGCATTTCTTCTTTAACCGCAACTAGAATTTGCTTCCTCAGCTAGCTCTTTCACAACCTTTCGATGCTGTGCTCAATCAAGAATTCCCAGGATTCCACTTCTGCAGGATACATAACAGGCCTCCAACCATCTTCTCTGGACTCAGCAGCCAGGTCGTAATAATTTATTTGCTTCTGCTCATGGGCAGCTGTGCCAGCCCTTTTCCCCCTGGGGCAATGAGCTCAACAAGTAGAATAGAGAAGAAACAAATTACAAGGTCAGGCCAGAGCGATGTTGCAGTAGTCTGCAGTAGGAACTGAAGCTGCTTCCCAAGGTCAATTCTTATGCTCCACTCTTGTCTGGTGAGAGAAGGTTTCTTCTTTCTTTTAGTCAGGAGGCTTTAATGTGCTCTCCAGACCTAGTAACCTTGGTATGCAACTTTGGCCTGCTAGCATTCCTGCTTAGCACTTGTCACTTCTACTACCACCATGACCTTTCTGCCATGGTTGGCCTTTGACCAGATTAGAAAGATTTGCTCCATTTGAGGTCTGCTCCACCTCCTTGGACTCTGCCAACAAATCTGTCTTTGTTTCTGGTCCTGTCCCAAAATGACACACTATAAGTTTCAGAGTTTGATCTTAATCCATGCCCATGCATAAACTTGGCAGTCCTCTTCAGCAGTCTTGTTGTACTTGCTGGAGTATGACAGTGACACTGTCCATGCAGTGGTCTTTGCTTTGATGGCAGTTTTACTCCAAACATCTGTCCTGCCCTGATGCCTACTTCTAACTTTTGCCAACTTGTAAAGAAGACCAGATGGACATGGCTTACTTGGTGGTCCTCACTGTAATGGGCTACCGAGTTTCTAATGTTGTAATAGTTGGAAAAGAAATCCAGGATGGTTTGTTTCTTTGATGCACCTTGCAAACTTCCACAGGATTTTCAGGATACCTGTTTAATAATGCTTGTATGCATTTCTGCCTTTCTAGCTTGGGAAGAAAGGTGTTGTTTAGGAAGGCTGGAGGAGGAGTGTGAGCTGTAAATTGGAGAACCTTTACTGTTCAATGATGTGTTGCTGAATTTTAGCTCTTTTTCTATCTAACTGGTATCTAACCCCTCTATGTTTCTAGTAGTTCATTTGCATGGTTACAAGTTTATTCCTTTTTTTTTCATCTGTCTTCGTTGTGATGTACTTTGCCTTCAGTGGACTCTTCTAGGGTCTTCTTTGTGCCTTTTCACAGCAACTTTGGGCTTCCTTTCTTCTTTGTATTGGCTTTCTCCACTCTTTTTGGAACTATCACAATCTCGTCTCCAGTTCCTCAATTTCATTCACAGTCAGTCTTTTCCTCCCTGGTCAACATTTGAACCATTGTACTTTTCCCAAAGTATTCTTCATACAGATTGCCTCGGATATGTATCATAGTGAGTGCTACAGTATGGCACTGAGGACCTTATTCACATAGTGCCCACTTTCCTTTAGGGTGTTTTATAGTCTCTCTCCACCCTGGTTCTTTTCTCTCTGCTTCTTGGACTTGATCCTTGCTGATGGGCTTGGTAAATGTTGTGGAAGTGTTTGCTGTGGTGCCCTCATTAAAAGAGATATTATGATATATAGCATATACAAAAGCAATAAAATTCTTTCCAATTCAGTCCTGACTTTAACCCAATGGAAATGACATAACATGACCCGAACAGGACTGTTCAAGCAAGATTTCTTCAGACACCTGATAAACTCAAACAGCCTTTTTTTAAGGAAGAATTGCCTGAAGATTCTCCTCATTATTGTGGAACTATCATGACTTGCTATTGGTGGCTATTGATGGTGACTGGTGTTGTTAATGTGTTTTTGGTTTTGTCAAATCATAACAGTATGGGGATTTTTCAAATGGCAAATGAGACATTCAGCATTGATCAAGTAGAACTTACTATTTCATGCACTAGAAAGTATATAGTTGCAGGCTCTCTGTCATTCTTTCTAGCAGGAAATTCTGATGTCTCATGTTGCTCGCCTTGAAACATACACATGGAGACCACAGACATCATAAAAAAATGCCTATCCACCTGTTGTTCTGGCATTGGTTGGGGGGGTGGGGGCCATTTTGAACCCCACCTGCAATTCACTGGTCTCGTAGACTGTTATGTGTGTATGCATGTGTATGTGTGTCAACCAAGTGCACCACTCCCCATAAACAGGTGGGGTTCTCTGCCACAGATATCAAGTTCCGCTCTTTGATAACCCATTACAGACTTCATTAATTTCACTCACTCCAGCCACGCACTCACCGCCTGACAAACCCACTGAGGAATTTTTGCATGAGCACACCTCTTTGGGCTTGTGTAAGTTTTACAAGCTAGGATTAACATGTGTGAAAACAAATGTAATTTAACTCTTTATAGTTTTAGGAGAATGAAGCGGACATGCCTAGTCTTTTAAGGGGTTTCTGTGCGCAACACCGCAGTGCTGTGATGGAATTCTCAATAAAGTTTTTCCATTAATGTAGGCAAAGAAAATTGCAAAAAAATGAATTCTATGCACACACGCACACATCTTTTTTCTTAAACACTTTTAAATCAGGAAACGCAACTCTATATAGATAGATATCCAATGTACAGTTGTGCCGGGCCATTTGTGCTTTCCTTTGTTTCTTGACATTGACTGGTTATTCTTGAGCATATGGGACACCCGACACCACGGGCTCCTCAATTCCAGTTGTGCAGTGAGTCATCTCTGTGTCAGGCAGATGACACATTGTACTAGGTGAACTTGGCTTGGATCTGATTCCACATTGAAACTGTGGGTGCTGTGTGTCCAAACGCATATCTAGCATTGCTCCACCAGAACAATGTCAGGGATTATGATACTGGGCTAAATATAAAGTCTTAAAATAATGCATTTAAAAGCACAAGCACCCACTTGTCTTATAATTGTTACAAATATTTTATTCCTGTGAGTTTGGGTAGTAGTTGAGGTTGAGGCAGGTCATTTAGGGGAAATGCTGAAAGAATAAAATTACCCATCAAGTTATTGTTTTATGATGACAAAAACATAAACTGAGAGGATTACTTATCTTCATTTTCTTTCATTATATAACAACACATAGTTTTTATATAATCTGATACTGTTTCAGTAAAGCTAACCCAGTATGACAAGTGAATTTTTGTTGGTTTCATGTGTTTGGGCCCTTTAACATCTGCTCCCAGCATTACCGGCATCAGCTTCCTAAAAATAATGTCTTTTTAAATTCTTGGTGTGACCTACACACAGATTTGACCTTGACATTTCAAAACAGCGAGCTTGGTGCAACGAGCAAGCTGTGGTGCACGAACTTGACCTAGTCAGGAAAAGTACAAGGGATGTACCATGATATACCATTTGCAGTGCCATGACACTGAAAATGTCAAGACTCGTAGTGGAAAAGTCATGAATGTCATTATCTTTAGATACTGTAATAGATGAGATTCAGTTTAAGCTCTTTTGTTGTGGCTGCTGTTTTACTATTATATTTGATTTTATAGGATGTGCTAATAAAATCTAATTCTACTGCTGTCTTCTGCTGTAGGAAACTTGACTTGGCAGGTATTGATGGATGAATGAAACACCCTGCATGTAAACAGCTACGTCAAACTTTAAAAAATACACAGGTCACTGCTGTCATTTTGTTGTGTTGTTGCTTAGAAGAGGAGTAGCATCTGCTTGGACCTTAAACTCTTGTGTTGTTGTGGCAAGCTTTGAACTTTTGTCTGACCAGACAATCGTCTTGATTTAACACAAAGGAGCAAAGTTTCCTGGAAAAAGCTGAAGTATTTTTGGCCATAGAGGTAGATACTGAGCATGTGGGTGCTTGATTTCTAGATGATTTACAATGCTGAGGTATCTATAAATCAATACTTTTGAAAAGATATAAACATACCAGAGGAGCCACTGAGCAGTGGGAGTGGGAAGTCATGAATAGAAAACTAAGCAAAAGCATTTCATCAAGCAATTTTTGATCTTCCTCCCGGCTGAGTATTGATTCTTGTGGTTTACTCTGTAACTTTGTGTGAAATCTTTAATAGTTCAATGCCATGCATAGTAGCCGTTCTCATTAAATTAACAAGGTCAATCGTTACTACAAACTGAATAAGCCCATCTTTGTAATCATATTGTCTGCTGTGGTGCACACACACACACACACACACACACAAGTCATTCAGTTTTGAGTTTGGTGCAAACAGACAGCGGGAACTACTGTTGTGTTGTTTGATTCAAAATCATATTGATCTCTGCCTCTTTTGATTCGTATCCCCCCACTCATAGCCAATTCCGCCCACACAGGCTTTGCTCTTGAAAGATCACTTTCAGACAGTTCGAAGATACCAGCTATGCGCCAAAAATTGTTCTCAGAGAATAATAGTTTAAAATAGGTATTGATTCCGCTTGCTGAAATGAAGCATTATGTGGGTGTTGAGTGGAGCTGGGAGATACAGCAGTGAAAAATGACACTGCATCATGAGCTATCAGTTTCAGTGGCTGGAAGAGAAACATCTGGTTGGACTCAGCTCCAAAGAACAAAAACGTAGCTAAGGAGACTGCATAAGTTGGGAGCAGACAGCCTTCAAAGCAAACGCCACCAACTTAGTTGGCTTCTCTCATAATTTGCTCGAGGTCTTATTCAGTTCCAGAGCTGTGTGTAGTACAGTGATCAAGTGCAAAAGAAACGTATTACATGCACCGGGTCAACATAAAACGAAAAGGTGAAAAAAGGTTCAGTTACTGTGTGTGATAACAGATACCCATCCTATGAATATGTTACATTGTTACCTCTTTGGACACTGTACATAGTTTGGCTTTAGTGTAATCCATCAACTCAGGGTGACAAATAGCCTTCTATATTTGGCCTCTACATCTTTAGCTTGTTCTCTCAGTGGGTACATGGGCAGCTGAGGAGACAACCCTCTCCATCAGTCATAACTGCTGGCCGAAGGCCCAGAGTTTCTGTCACTAAGAGGCTTAAACCAAAGAATCTCCCTCCATTCGTATAAAAGCCAAGCAGGTCAAAAGGTTTCCAAATGATTTGTATAACCAGTGAGGTACTGACTTTATGACTGTAAGCCACTATTTAGACTGAGTTGTAATACTCTCCAAGGTCTAATTTCCTTAGATGACAACTTTTACCATTGTTACAATCAGTGCAGTGCAACAACCTTAAAATTCAAAGCTGCTAATAGCTTCTTTGTGGATTTACTGAAATCATTTTCTTGAAACGCTAACACATGGAACTCTAAATTCTAACCAACCTAGACTCAGTTAATTTCAGTTCAAGTTCCTCTACATCAGCCTTATTTAACGTTTTAAACACCACGCTCAGCTATAGAATCCGAGACCCATAAAATGCAAGTGTAAGAGCGGCAATAGGAAAACATTTGGGGAAAGGAGTCGAAACTGGGAATTGCTTTTGTAACACTGCCGGGTGACCACAAAAATCTGTCTGAGAACCACGTCAAGACTGTGATCATTATTTCACTCCTTTCGCCAGCTTTTCGTCTGCATTCATTTACCACTACATCAGCATTTTTCGCTTCTAATGAAATCTGAAGGCATTCCTTTTCCTTTCCGCACCTTTTTCAGAGCTAAAGTCATATAGAATACGTCTCTCTTTACCTCAGCAACTGATATTTGCAATTGTTGTTACTTTATTTGGAGCTTTTTCTCTTCAGAGTACAGTTAGCGGTCTCTATCATGAGTCAGTGATTCAACATAACTAGCTCAGGATCCACACTGGGTCTTGCCTTGATTAAATTAAATGTGTAATATGATAAAATATTTAGAAAAAGGCTGGTCATTTTAAAATGAAATGATTTATTGGTTACCCATATATCCTGCACTGATATAGAATTCATTTTAATTTAGTTTTACTCCAAGTATGAGTACAATATCTACAGTAATGTTCTTGAGGTTGTACACACTGAGAGAATTTCTAAGCTGGAACACAGTGTAAATATGCAATGGCAGGAGTTGATATCTTGTGGTTACAGAACTTTTCCCACAGAACTACTCCTGGCTGAAATGATTGACATATTAAGTTTAAATAATGGTGTAGCCATCTCAAGCTGTCTTCAAAGTGCAACTTGTGCAATTTCTGAAATGTTCAGAAAGATTAAAGTCACAGTCTATACTATAACTCGAGGCAATATGCCCTCCTATGAAAACTGAATGATAATGTAGCCCATGTTTTTAGCCAATTTAGAGTCTCACACTCTGTCCAGGTTCTTCATGGTATGTAAGTTATATACGTTCTACTTATATATATATTCATATGAAAGTAGAATGTACATAATTTCAAGCAAGGACAGTCTATTGTACTATAGCTCAGTGACATTTTCCATTGAGGATGGTTTCCAGACAGAGCTGGCTAACAGACCGTCTGTAACCACAAAATGCACAACACCGTTTGTTCACATAAATAGGATATGTTACAAGCTTGCTGATATATGGGCTACTTGGATGCTTAGTTCCTGAAATACTGTTTCAGTCAAACTAATATGTAACATAGCTGGTCAGTTACATCAGCACTTCAACCTGGCTTTAACACTCTGAGAACCATTACTCTATAATGAGGTAGTTCATACTTCATTAGATAAGCGTTATAAGAGTCTAGCTAAAAAGCAATGATACCATTTTGGGTTCTTCTAGTCAGGAAGCCCATGTTGTCATCGGCTTAACATGAGCTTATATTTATACTGATTAAAAATGTGCTACCCGCTTCTTGTGTCAAGATTATCATTTAATTATTCTGATTAATGACTTTTTTTCAGCAACTTCAAATCATAGACTGTAAATAAAAGATGGACATAGGCTATTGCTTTCTGGACTTTTTCAAAGACTTTTTTTCAAACCTCAGCGTTAACAAATTTCCCACCACAATGTTGGGTTTTTTGTAACTAAAAGTGACCATATTTAGAATGCCTCCATAAACTATGGAGATACAAAGGACAGACACACATATTTGTATGTAACAGACTAATAAGGTACTAGAATTTTACTGACAGTACATTTATTATTGGACTGTCTATGCCTCACAGCAAGCCATATTATTTGTCAGAAAATTTACCAGTATCACAAACACAATTGGGAGGATCATTTCAGCGAGTTGAGGTGATGGCTACAGCTTCCAGCTACAGCTGCATAATTTTAAGACTTCAAAATCCAAATTATGTCCAACAACCTAGTTATATGGGGTAAAATAGTCCATGGAGGTTTGGCTACTTAGCACAGGGGTCTAAGGGGACTGACTTGCTTTTTGGAGCCAGCCCCAAGTGGCCACTCCAGAAAATGCAGATTTGGGCACATCTGTGACAGCTTTATTTTTCAGCTTTGGATGTTGTCATGTGTTGCAAGGAACAGGATGAAAGTCCTGTACAATAAACAGATCATTTGTGTACATTCTGGGGTCAGTGCAGCCATGTAGCCATTTCCAAGTAAATCGAAAATACAGGGCCTTTACATTTAAATGTACTAGAAATGCCTGATAATGTTATCCCACAGATGCATCTTCTGGACTACTTGTAGCAGACAGCACTCGCGACTCTCAAGAGTCCTCATTCTCCGCTTGAGTTGACCGCCACCGAAGCCAAGAGAGGCAGTATGAAGTCATCACAAGAGTCAAGAGCTACTGTGCCACAGAGACTGATGTGTTCAAGGAGGGAAGAAAAGTTGGCAGAAAATCAGAGTTGTGTCACTGGAAAGGATTTGCAAGTGGGAGGAGGAAGAAGGAGGGGAAGTGAGGGGGGTGGTTGAGAGAGAAACTTGGGCTGCAGAGGAAGAGGGATGCTTTGGAGAGACTAAAAAAAGAGTGAGGAAAAAATGCTGGATGAATAAAGTGAAATACAGAGATAAAAGAAAAGTTTAAGGGAGTGAAAAAAGGTGAACGAGTAAGACTTGGGGCTGTGAAGGAGAGTGAATAGTGGTGCTGAAAGAAGAGGTGAAAGACATTTTCTCTGGCTCCAGGCCCAGCTGGTGTCTGTGCTGGACCACTGCGGGTGTCAGATCTTTATTCCAGTCCTGGAGACAGCTGGAGGTGTCAACACTGTGCTGGCCTCAGTTATACCTCCCGATTCAGCCATGTGTTTGTGCACGAAGCAACCCCACTGTCACAACAAGCAGATATGTTGACACAGGGACCCACTCCTTTTACCACCATTTGTATCAGTGGTTTAAAATGTTATCTTACCTCTTCGGGAAAATATATTTGATGAATCAAAAGTATTGTTTAACTTTCAAACTGTAAAAATGGCCACTTGAAAACCAAGAGTCACTTATAGGATGTATAATCAAGCATGACATGACCCAAACGAAAAGTTATAGAGGGGCTTTCATGCCCCATTTACATTGAAACAATCACTCAGTACTGGGGTTTCAAATTCTCAAGAACCACAGACAGACATTTAAGGGGTTAACCCACTAGCTACAAATCAAACTGGTAGGAAGGCATTTTATACTTTTATTAATGGGTTCCAGAAACGATGACTCTTGACTATCACATGTGTGCCTCAGAAAGAAAGTCCCATGTTGCTTTTAAAACTTTATGTAGGAAATGTTAAAAAAAATACAAATAAATAAATCAGATTTTTTTTTTAAAAAAAAGATGAAATGAATCCCTTTCCACCCAAGATTCACATTTTTTTCTTAATCTGATTCCGGAAAGGTAGCACATCCTGCCACGGAGATATACTGCAGCGCGCAGGCAGCTTCACTGTGTACAAGTAAGACATTCCTCAGTAATGAGGTTAGTTCTGGTCTGATAGGTGAATGACCGTCTCTGCAAGAAACTGGTAACAATCCCAGTCCCAGAGTGATATCTTTCATTTTGTTTTGTTTATTTCAAAACAACATTTTCAAACAACTGACGATGTGAGTTATGTCATAAAAATTCTTATTTATGAAATTTCAGCTAGTTTTATAAGGGAAGGAGGTAACATCTGCACTTTGCTGAACTGGAACTCTTCCACTACAGATTTGACAGATCACTTCTCCACTCAGCTGTAGCCTTCTTCAAAATAATGTGACTATTTCAGAAGGGAAAATCATTTACTATATATAAATCAAAGGAGATCAAGGGGCTGAAAATCTTAAAATGATGCTTCACTTCCATATGTTGAAAAAATCTGTATCTATAAAGCTGCATATGTTGAGTATAAAGGTTTTAAGTATTTAACTGCATATCTACAGTATTGTTAACATGATATATGTTATAAGTGGTCAAAAGGAAGCAAAGAAAAACTGGATAGTGAAAGGCTTTTTTTTCGTTAAGGGTGTATTCAGAACAATAAGCTTCACTCCGTTCCTCAGCAAATAGCTCTGAAATGCATTACATATTGCAGCACAGCCTGCAAGCAAACTCAAGCACGCAGATGTGTTCATGGGAAATGGGATGCCTAATAAATCTTTGGCATAATGTTATTGAATTAGTAAGGACTTAGGACGAGATACCATATTAAATCCTGTCTTTTCCAGTTCACTGGTTTTGATAGCAATATATTAGAGTCCCACATGATATACTTACGTATCCGCCATCGTTTTTTTATCACCTCTGGTGAGGAATTGGCAAAGGGGCGATGATGAATAATAAATAAGTCTGAATTTTCTGATGGAATTTCCATTTGCTCTGTGAACAATTTTCAGGAAAGAAGATTTATACTTAATACCTCACGATGCCCCCTCCAACAGCTGCTGTTTGTAGCGCAGATTAATGGGGAGATCTCCATTTCTTCCGTGTCACGATGTGATATTTGTTGCCATTTAAAAGTTACTCATTAGTCTGAGGACACAAACCTTCCATGTCCAGACAGAATTGAAGTAGTTATCCCCGGAAAACAAAACTTTAATCACAGCAAATAAATATCTTAGGTCCAAATATGTCTTTATAAGTCTGTCTGCTTGCTTTCAGAAGGTTAAATTAGGAGGTAGCAGGGCAAGGACCAAATATTTTAGTGGCATTATCAATATTTGACTAGTATTATTATTATAACGTCCATATAATGCACCAAAAGGGTTGCTGTTAATTTAAAATTACACAACAAAGCCTGTAGACTATTCAGTTTTCATGCAGCTTTTGTTAATGGGAGTGGCACATTGCTGAAGACTCCCATAGATTTTACTTTCTTTAAAACTGTAACCAAATCTCAACAAATACTGGTACTGAAAGCAGTTGTTATATGTCAGGTCAAAGTTTTCCACATCTGCATGTGTTAAAATTACAGTAAATTACAGTAATGAGTATGAGAGGTCAGACGTATTTTCAACTTGTGCCTATTTCAGATCACTAGGTTAAACTGCCCAAGTATGGGTCAACTCATTCACTCTGACCTGAATCTGACTATTGCAAAATTGGTTTTAAAACCTTTGGTTTAGTGATTGGATACAGGTTGCAAACAGCACAGCCTTTATTTATGGATTGATAAGCAATCAGTGCTGGACCTAGTCTAAGAACTGTAAACACCCCAAAAGTTGCTCTAGAGATCTGTGGATGCAGGTTTGTTGGCTTTGAGAGTAACATTAATTTGAGAGAGAAGATACATTTTCCTCCAGCTGTGTAAAAAATATGCTTATAAAGTGAAAGTTGGGGTATCACCAGGTTAGAGAGAAAACTATTGTTCAACTCTATGTTAGTACAAAGTTGTATCCAAAAGTATAGAACAAAAGCAAAGAGCTAGTGAGAGGAAACCTTAAAGTGGTCCCTGATAACAGTTAAATGCAGTCTCCAAGTTAATAGTTGAGTGTGTTCGCAACGTCTTCTTCTTTTTAAAAAAGTGGAAATTTTGTTTAACAATGTTTGATTGGAGGACTTATTACCGTTAGCGATAATAGGCGATAAATCCCTTGCACATTTAAAAAGTCACACTACTGATAGAAAATCAAAATAAAAGGCCAATACAGTAAGGGATTAACAGGTGATCACATGGTTAAGAAGTGAGCGATGACTGCTTATCACCTTACATGTTAACAATAATCCCTGTCTCGTCACAAACTTCTTAACTTGCATCACCTTCTTGCTGTGACATTTCATCTACTTTCAAAGTTGCTTGCAATGTTTGCAATGCATGAAGTTCATTCCACTGGTCCTCTGGATGAAAGCAGAAGCTAAATACCTCAGATGTAAATGTAAACAGGCTTCCACACCCTCACATCTTTTCTTTCTTCCCAACATGGGTTGTAATCGGATGCCTAGATGCCCCTTTGCCATCCCTCATTACCCAGCATTCCTGAGGCCTGCATGCTGAGGGTGTGGCGGAGAAACTGGTGTGAGGTTGGCATGGGGCCAGGCGACAGTGATTGATCGAAGTATGATTGATGGCTACAGCTGATACACCAGCTCTGCTTTCGATTGTTGTTGGGTCTGGCACTTCTCACCTTGTAAAAGAGCTTTAAGATGAAAGAGGGCATAGATCTGAAAGAAGAGGATGTTAAGTGTGAAAAGTGGTTGAGTGGTGAAACTTCAATGGATAAACAGGACAGTTCTTGATGATGACATAATCTGACCAAACTGCTGTAGGTAAACAACTTTTGCAATGTTTTTATGATATCACTACATTAACGGAGTCAGAATGTTGCTAACTTTTTCGACTGCAATGCTAAAGCAAATGTAGTACCAGCATCTCATGCATCAAAAATGGCAACATGACAGCGCTGCTCAGTATTTTATGTTTTGTCTCTAAAATCATTATTTAGGAAACTATAATTATTGTAACCTTTAAAGACATTCAGCAGGTACTGTATTGCAATTTTTTTTCAAAAAGTAAATATGCCATTCACAAATACACATCCTTCCTCCCCCATGAGAATATTTTCCTTTGGTGTCGTGGTGAGATTGACATTTATAGTTTTAGATAAAATTGCTGCAAATGTTGATTGCCATAAAACGTTCTAAGTTACCTGTATTCACTTTTCAGATTGTCAGACTTTTAATTGTAGGTTAAAATTAAAATTGGTTAACTACTGTGGCAATCAAAAGTAATGTGTGTATAGCACCATTTTATAAACGTTAACCTCCCAAAACACTAAACTGAGCTCCAAATAAAAATCAGCCGCATAGTCTGACCCACAAAGGTGAGGATAACACTTGTGTTTATAATACCACAAGAGTGGCTTTCTGCTTTCAGTGAAATGGCCACATCATGTTCTTAAGTTGATATTCCTATGAAATATTGTATGTTAATTTTTGTTTTCTAAAACTGCTTTTGTTGTTTTCCAAACCAGGACCATATCATCTACTCAATGCAATATCTTACTATATATATAATAAATAATATATACTGTAGCTCTTGTGGGATGATCCCAATCTGCAGTGGTCATTATCTAGTCCAAGGAAGGAACAGTGGTGACCGAGCGATAGTGCCATGAGGAGCCAAGGCTCACTGAAGCACGTGAGGAGCGAAGGCTGGCCCATATGGTCCGAACCAACAGATGACCTGCTGTAGCTTAAATTGCTGAAAAAGTGGTGGTTTGGATAGAAAGGTGTCAGAATATGCTGTGCATCACAGTTTGTTGCATATGGAGCTGCATTGTCAAAGACCAGTCAGAATCCCCATGCTGATCGCTGTCCACCTCCAAAAGTGTCAACAATGAGCACATGAGCATCAGAACTGGACCATGGAGTAATGAAAGAAGGTGGACTGGTGTGATTAATCACATTCTATTTATATCACGTGGGTGGCTGGATGTGTGTACGTCACTTACCTTGGGAATACCTGGGGCACCTGGATACGCTGTGGGAAGAAGGCGAACTGGTGGATGCAGTGTGAGGCTTTGGGCAATGTTCTGCTGGGAAACCTTGGGTGCTGCCATCCATGTGGATGCTACCTAAGCATTGTTGGAAACCTGTTGGAATCCCATCAAGGATGTGTGGAATATGCTGTATAAATAAGCAGGAATCATGGAGGCTCCACTTCACAACTTACAGGACTTAAAGTGTCTGTTGCTAACATCTTGGTATAAGATACCACAAGACACCTTCAGAGATCAAGTGGAGTCCATGTCTCAGTGGTTCAGGGCTGTTTTGATAGCTAAAGGGGGACCAACACAATATGGCAGCTGGTCATAATACTATGCCTGTATGTATCCTATATCCTCCTTAATTGGTGAGCCTATCTTAGCTAAACCTTTCACAAACATCATCACACACAGCAATGATTAGCAGTTTTTAATCATTTTCTTATATATCCCAATTCTTTTGATGTTGATATCTGTATATTATGACATCTCATGTCACCAAAATTTGTATTCGCTACAGAATTTAGTTTGAGTCAGAACTACTTACAGAATCAAGACTTTAAAAAAGCACAGCAGGGTAGGGTTTAATGTTTTGTTTTCTTTTATTTAATTCTAATTTTAGTAATGAATAAATTAATGGATCATTGCAATGGTGAGTAATAAATGAGATAACACATAGACTACCAGTCAAAGGTTTGGACACGCCTTCTTATTTAATGGTTTTTCTTTATTTTCATGACTATTCACATTGTAGATTCCCGCTGAAGACATCAAAACTATGAATGAACACATATGCAATTATGTAGTACAGAAAAAGTGTGAAATAACTCAAAAGATGTTTTATATTTTAGATTCTTCAAAATGGCCACGCACCTGAGTGGCATCCGCAATCATGCCTCGACAGCTTAAAACAGATTGAACTGGGTCCTGACTGTTGTTGTTGGTGCATGACCGGCTGTGAGCTGGAAAGCTGCCGCCATGTGTATTGTTGTGAACAGCAACCGCAATAAAGAAAAGTGTATGCTGAAAAGCGTTGATATGTGGTCGGTTCTGTCATGCGTCTGTTACAGAACTTCATGATTTAGTCACCTGAAATGGTTTTCCAACAGTCTTGAAGGAGTTCCCAGAGATGCTGAGCACTTGTTGGCCCTTTTACCTTCACTCTTTGGTCCATCACATCCCAAACCATCTCGACTGGGTTTAGGTTACGTGACTGTGGAGGCCAAACCATCTGCAGCAGCACTCCATCACTCTCCTTCTTGGTCAAATAGACCTTACACAGCCCGGAGGTGTGTTTGGGGTCATTGTCCTGTTAAAAAATAAATGATGGTCCAACTAAACTCAAACCGGATGGGATGACATGTCACTGCAGGATGTTGTGGTAGCCATGCTGGTTCAGTGGGCCTTCAGTTTTGAATAGATCCTTAACACCGTCACCAGCAAAGCACCCCCACACCATCACACCTGCTCCTCCATGCTTCACAGTGGGAACCATGCACGTAGAGACCATCCGTTCACCTTTTCTGCATTGCACAAAGACACGACAGGTGGAACCAAAGATCTCAAATTTGGACTAATCAAACCAAAGCATAGATTTCCACTGGTCTAATGTCCATTCCTTGTGTTTCTTGGCCCAAACAAATCTTTTCTTCTTGTTGCTTCTCCTTAATAGTGGTTTCTTAGCAGCTGTTTGACGATAAAGGCCTGATTTGCGCAGTGTCCACTGAACAGTTGATGCAGAGATGTGTCTGCTACTGGAACTCTATGTGGCATTTATCTGGGCTCTAATCTGAGGTGCTGTTAACTTGCAATTTCAGAGTTTGGTGACTCGAATGAATTTATCCTCAGCAGCAGAGGTGACTCCTGGGCTTCCATTCCTGCAGCGGTCCTCATGTGAGCCAGTTTCCTTGTAGCACTTGAAGGTTTTTGTGACTGCACTTGGGGACACATTCAAAGTTTTACCAATTTTCCAGACTGACTGACCTTCAGTTCTTAAAGTAATGATGGACTGTCGTTTCTCTTTACTTGGCTGATTGGTTCTTGCTATAATATAATTGTAACAGTTTTCAAATAGGGCTGTCAGCTGTGTACCCACTCGACTTCTGCACAACGCCACTGATGGTCCCAACCCCGCTAAGAAGGCAAGAAATTCCACAAATGAACCTTGACAAGGCACACCTGTGAAGTGAAAACCATTTCAGATGACTACATCATGAGGCTCATTGAGAGAAAGCCAAGGGTTTGCAGCGCTGTCAACAAAGCAAAGTGTGACTACTTTAAGGAATCTAAAATATATGACAAATTGAAAGTCATTTTTTTCTCTCTCACATAATTCCATATATCTTGCTTCATATGTTTGATGTCTTCAGTATGTATCTACAGTGTAGAAAGTAGCAAAAATGAAGGAAAAACCATTAAATGAGAAGGTGTGTCCAAGCTTTTGACTGGTATTGTACACGTTGTTCCTATCTTAAACAGAAATACCCGCTCTCTCCTTTGCCCAGGGTTGAATCTTTAGCTGAAGTGAACAGGTGGCACCCTTGTTCCTCGACCCTGCTACCCCACTGCTAGCTCCACTGGTCCTGCTGGGAGCTGCATATCTAACACCCTCGCTTTCTGAGTTCCTGCTTTGTGGCCAGGACAAAGTTACTTCGTGTCCCAGCAGGGAGGAAACAGGACAGCATGCCGCCAGAGTATGGGAGGACATAAAAGCCTTATCTGTGACCTTCTGAGACACCAGTAGCTATCTGCCCTTTACAGCATGTCTGTGTTCCTATATATATTGCATCAGCACAGAAGGAAAAAAGAATGGATCTTATACCTACAATATCATATGGCTGTTAAAGTTGAACATTAATCTAGCATGAGCCCAAATGTACTGCCTCACTCTCTCAGTAACTCCTCCCATTGTTTCATTTAATTCATGACTCGATAAAAATAGCAGCATAAAGAGTGAAATACATTTTCAGACATTTAATCAGCGGAAAAAGACAAAGCAGAGAGATTTAAATGAAGACAAGTGGACTCCACATTAAAACCAAAGGGTCAGCGCAACACAAAAGAGATATGCCTGATTTCCTTCACTGCAGCCTTTATTTATTGGGCCTGACATTTCTGCCTGTGTCAGTGATACTACAACCTCTGCAAATGACTTTTATGTAGTGTAGCCAGTAGATGTTATTGAAGTGGAGATGGAGAATCTGATTTTATTCCAACTAATTATTTGATTTGGCTCCGTTGCTTCAAAAGGTAAAGTGATCTGTGGTTTGTATGTTGAGGTAATTGGATGGATACCTAATTGAGCGTCAGGAGAGAACGGAGCAGATGTTCAACCTACAAATCTTCTTTTGTTTATTAGTGAAACAGACACATCTTCTTTCCTGCTCTTTTTTTCATGTCAGCTGGCAAAAAGTGTAAATCATGACATAGTTTTCATGCTTTCTACTAATTTGTTGCCAGTTTATTTCAAAGTAGTTATTTTTACGGCACTGTGATGCTTCATTTAACAGATTTTAGATGTTTTTTTTCTTTTGAGGTGCAGGTAAAGTTGAGTTCTTGAGCCAAAATGTTCTTCAAAGTGTTTTTTTTTCTCTGTGCCCATACACCAGTTATGGAGTCAGGAATTGATCGATTTGCTTCCCTTAAAGATCCTTGAAGTTGAGTGGGATTGGTGACAAAGCCTTGCTTCTGTTAATATGGGCCCCCGGTGACCTGACGGTATTTGAACTGCCCTTCAGGTCCGGTGATCAGAATGCACTGTGTTATAACCATGAGCACCATAGAAGGGGTTAAGACTCAGTTGGTGGTCTACAAGGGCCAAGCCTTCAACACACTCGGGGATCCACAGTTCTCTTTGCAAGGATCATGGACCTACAACCTGTCAACCTCTGCTGAATTCATGTCTCACTGCCCAGTGGAAAATATCAATCAATCACTACCTGAAGCCCACCATTCAATTGCAGCAAATCCTGTAAACATTTTATCTGTCAGCAAACATTGGCTATCCTTTAAAAAAATCTTCTTTCAGTGTGTTTTCACACCCAACACACTTCTAAATTTTAAAGATTTCGTTCTTTATAGTGATTAAAACATGTATTTTCCTATTCACTCTGTTCAGCAATGAAACTGAAAGTGGAATACTGTTGAAAGTATTTATGTGCATTAACAGCAACTGGTCAGTAATTTACCTGCACTGAAAAAAAGATCTATGTCCTTTGCAAGCCATGTGATGGACTGGCAACCTGCCCAGGGTGTATCCCACCTCTCCCTCAAAGTCTACTGGGATAGGAAGTAGATGGATGGGTGAGTGGATGTTAGATGTCTGTGCCTTAACAGCAACATCAATTTCTTTGAACATTATAACGCTGCTTTGTTAAAGTGTTGAAGTAATGTAACAGGAAAAGGAAACAATACAAATTTTGCTTCATTAGTGTTGGCTGTCTTTCTGGTCTGAAAATCAATACCATTCCTAATCACATTCCTCTGATTAATCTGTTTTCATCATTAAATCATCTTCACTAAGAGGCAAGCTATTTGTTTAACTACACCTAACATATCTGATTCATAGCCGCCACCACTGCACGCTGTTTGTTTTATGCACATTTCAGGTTTCACACAGTGATTTTTCTAAGAAGCCTCTCAGGTCCTATCCATCAGCTGCATAACCTCTTGGTGTTTGGCCTAAATATTCACACTTTATTCTTGACTGTCAATTTCAGATAATTCTGTCAGGATACAAGGCGAGTTCAAAGGGTCATTCGTGGCTGAATATCAGAGAAATGAAATTGGATCCAGTAACATACTGATTAATTCCGATAATCAGATTTTCCTTGTGCCGTATTTATTAAAGTAACATATGAAGCAAAAGCAAGGAGAAAGCGATGAAATTGCCTCGAGTGAATGTTTGTCTCGCCACACATGCAAAATGAAGTAATGTGCACCACCAGGGATGCACAGTGTTTGCGTGATCCGTCACATCAGGCATTATCAGTCATATAATGAAGGCTTTGGTTCCACTCCCATGCTTTATTTCCTCTCACACTCCTCAGATTTTTCCTCCAAATAATAAACTATCTCATCCCTTTTTCATTACAAAAGTATTCCAATGCTGGACTAGCCTGAAGGTTAAAGATTTTTTCTTGTGATCAGTAGGTTACAGTTTTTGAAATCTGCCAGATTTGCTAGGAAAACTTGGAAGGGAAAACTGTATGAGTATGTCACAACTTCCACTGCGTGCCATGTCACTACTTGGCTTTGGTGCAGCTGCCCAGGACATTTTTAACACTCTTTAATTAGGTCTTACTTTTAAATATCTCCAGAATTTTAAAAAATATATAAATAAACAATTAGACTCCACATTTGAGGGCCTGTTTTTGGCACAAAAGTGTCATTAAAATGATGTGTAATCAATATTTTTAGTAGCGCTATAACTTAAAAACATGAAAATTGTCAGACTTGACCTGAGTAGGGAGGGAGGCATAGTGAAGGGGCCCGATTGTGTGAAACAATGTGGAGCGAGATTTAGCTGTTCTAATTACATCTATCAACAATCGGTGAGCTCACGTCAATGCCAATGTGTTTCCTGTTAGCTAAACACAGTTCGTGACAGCCCTGAAATTAATTGAAACATTAGAGAGAGCAAGGAATGCTCTTGGGCTCATGTGGCCTTGGCTGACGCGTCACATGCACTGCAGCCCCCAAAAGACACGGAAAGCCCGAGCTATCCAGCGGCAGCTTAGCCTAGCCTCAGTGTCAGCAGGCTAGCTTTTCTCCCAGTCAGGGGGAACCAGATGTAACTTTGTACTCAGCATTAGCACATGTATCAAGTAAATGTCCCTTTCGTGATGAGGCTATTGCCCTGCTGTGTATTATTTTGAAAGTGTGAAACATAAAAGAACCAAAATGGTGGCATCTAGTTTCTGGCGCTCATATGATTTATTCACATGAGGATAAGGGGCTTTTGGAAAGTAAGAGCCGAGTAGGGAGTGGCAGCATGTGCTATCTCAACCACTGCTCATGTGTCCTCTAGCAAGAAAATCAACCCGTAGAATGCATTCACTTTGTTCAATACGCACATAAAATGATGACTTATTATACTGTCAAACGCACCAGCAAGCAAAACACTCAAACTTCAGCTTTTGCTGACTTCAGCTTCTTAAAGTCAAGGATTTGCTGCTGTTTTCAATCTTTTATGACAATAAACTGAACATTTTTTGAAGCATTTGTCAAATACAATTGGAAGCTCATTCTTTAACTGTGATGGGCAAATTTTACTATTTTATGTCACTTTTTTATAATCATTGATCAATTCATGATAACAGAAAACAGATTCAGCATATCGACCTTTCTGGAAAAATTTTAATCACTCTCACACATCGTATCCTTACAGGGGACATTTTCAGAGCGAATTGTCCCAACTTTATTTATGTCATGATGTGGTTTCAGTTTATTTTAATTGATTTAATTTTTATTTTAATTGTACTGTTTTAAAAGTAATCAATTAAAAGCTTTTACCTAAAGGGGGAATACGTTTTCTTCTTGACTTGAAAACTTTATTTCTTTTCGTGTACCCATCTGTGAGGGTTTAGGCCAGGCTGGATTTTTTTCCATACTCTCACAACAGTTATCATGTGTAATATGTATCTGTGTTTGTCACAACTGTTGCGTGTCTACGTCAGAAGGAATTTGATGTCTTTTACAATCATTCATCTCAAAACTATAAATGTGACATTATTCTTGCAAGGACAAACTGCCGCTGTTATAAATTTGTGCCATCTGTCAGTGTCTTATGTTGGAAAATTCATTTAGCAATGAAAGTCATCTCTTACATTGTGTGTGTCTGTTCCATTCATTACAATGGAAACTGTTGTGTGACATTCACAGCATGCCAGGGGTCAGCAGCGCCAGCCTGAAGCAAACCAGCATGTCAGTCAAAAGATGTACTTGGAAACAATCTTAAGTATTATTTATGAGATGGCAACTGCCATTACAATGAACTATGACATCACCTAAGCTTAGCCCATTAAGCATTGATTTGCAGCAATGTGGCACCTCACAGATCAAAGCTGTCCGCCCGGTATTCCCTGCGCCTCCAACTGCCTGTAGCTAATTACATGATCTGATAGTTACCCAAGGAGGGTTGTGACTGGATGCACGCTGCTGGGTGCTCGATGTTGTTGAGGTGGCTCACCGCTACCTCAACAACAGCAACAGCTGCTGTGCCCTTGAGCAAAGTGTTAAACCCACACAACCCAGTAGCTGCTCATGGCCAACAATTAGTATTTAGTAGATGTCAACCACATCTAGGGCAATTCTGACACTATTATGATTTTATGTTTTTTCAAAAGATTTAATAGAATTGACAGGAAATAAAAAAAATCTTATTGAATGTCCAACAAAGACATTTTAAAAGGAGAACTTTGGTCCTCCAATTCCTATTCAGTCAATGTAACAAGGAGTGGCGATACAATCGCTGTAATTTCCTTTTAGGACAAAACATGCTTACATCACATTTTCGCATTTCAATACTGAAATTTGCCCTGTGGGATTAATACAGTTCAATTATCTAATTATAATGCTACTTTGATCTTCAAATATAAATAGGCAAAAGCTTTGATTTTGACTACTTGTCTTGTTTTGAAATCCCCCTCCCAGAAGTGATCTCACTTTCAAGTGGGAAGGAAAGTTAGCCTGGAGCAATACTGTTCCACAACAAGAACAAACAAGATTTCTGCTCAGCTAAAACAGGAAGTTCTCAAACAGGTGGCTTTCAGAAGGACTCATGCCAAAATGAATCAGAATCACACTACTTTATTAATCCCAGAGAAAATTATGTGCTCCAAGTTGCTCCAGTTGCGCTAAAACAGCAAGACCAGTAATGAACAAATTAAAGTACAAGTTAAAGTACCATCAAGTTAAAGTATGTCCACTTGTCTCATTAAAGAGGTTTCAGCTGCAAAAATATGACATTGTGCAGGTTTTGTTGCCGTGGTGAACTCAAGCAGTTTTAGTTGTTTTACTTGAGGAAAAGCAATCAGACCTCCAAATACTGACAGGGATGACCATAAGCTAAAAAAGACAGTAAAGACACAGTGTCTTTCAACACGTTCTCACTCCCAAAGCTTAATTTTTTTACGCTAGGTGACAAATCGTAAACATATTACGCTTCCGGGCACCCAACACGTCCCTAAAGACGAGATTGGAAAAATGTCTTTAGCATCACATCGCTTTTCAGTAAAACATATCAATTACACAAAGCCCACATTTAAGAGCTGTCTCATGAAACTGTAAAATATGGGTGTTTTTACACCTGACATAGTTGTACCAAAGGGAAGGGTGCTTTTCTCACCGTTCTCACCGTTGTTTTATTGATTGCATCACAATACAGTCATTTTGTATCACACCTGCTTATAGACATTTGCTGGAGTTTGTCGCCTGGTACACAGTGGCATCTGAAAATGTGTCCCATTGTTTTTGTGTTTTTTTGAATTAAGACCACAAATTGAGTTTCATATTGGGAGTATTTAGGTAGTTGGCAGTTTGGGCTCCAAAATTTTAAAAACAACATGTTCGATAGTTGTTTGCTATTCAAATCTGTTAGCCTCTAGTGACTACTCTGTCGCATTTTTACCAAATGTCTACAATATCAAACCATCCTAGTTAGCATGCTCTCTGCCATTTTAATTTGTCTACATGGAAGCGCCTGATGGATTATACTGAACTGCTGCTGCTTGGTGGAGAGTGACAAAATGCTAATTTAAAGTCCATTTTCTCATTCTTACAATTTTCATCAAATGTAGCCAAAATAACATGGGTTTTTCATTTAACAGCAGATCCAGTTCATTTTAAATTAATATACAACAGAGCAAAGTAAAACACGGCACCTTCTCCTATATAACTGGCCATCTGCCTGGGATACATAGCAGTAGGATCAAAGGCTTTCTCTTTTCTATGTTGATCTTCTGTCCTTTTATCTTTCTTTGACCTGAATAATTCCACTATAGCAAAGTGTCACATAATTAACAAACTGGCAGTGATGGACTCTCATAAGGATTACAAGCTTCTGTCTAATAAGCAGAGGTCAAATGGTTAATGGTCTCTGATCTGTCATTAGGCACAATGAATTGATGGATACCTATGACTGTAAAAAGCTGTCTACTTTCCATCAATACCTGTGCTAAATATTAAGCTGGAGTTAGAGAAACGTTGAAAGAAAATGCAAAATTATAATACTGCAAAGTATTCGAGCATATATGGAAAAAAGTCCATCCCCCCATCCTGTTTCTTTCACTCATCTGATTCAGGGTCACGGGGACCAATTAAGTGGCAATAGATGATTAAAATAGTTAATTATCTATCGTGCTATATTAATTTAATTACTTCTATCTGTGCCGTATTTGTTGTACAACAGGTTGTTTTTCTACTGCATCGGCAAAACTTCCAGTCGGTGGCCCTTATTGTTCGGGCCATATCTCCATTGTTGTGGCAGAAATCAAAAGTGGCAGTGGAGACAGAAATTGTGAATATGTATACCTTTAATCCCCCTTATCCTGCTGTTAGGCCAGGGTGTGTCCCCTGGTCTACTATAATAGTCTGCAATGAGAAGCTTGAGTAAACACAATCAATGGAAGACACTAGCATATGCACCACAGAGACTTCCGAAGTCTCCCCCCTTTTATTCATCCCTCCACGTATTCGATTACACACCTCTACCACTGAAGGGCTTCGAGCAAATTACAACCTGAGACAAAAGTATTGATGCAATACTACCTGTAGGTTGCAGTAATCAGTAATGTTATTACCAGCACAGGACTGTCTCAGGAAAAGAAAAAAAAAGGGATTTTACAAGAGGGGTGCCCTCTTTCCCTGTCTGTCTCTCCCTGCACATGGTATTCTTGCATGCTCTCTTACTCCTGGATTACAATCTCTTCATCCATTATTAATGAAGTTAAACTACTAGTGGCATGCTGAATGTGCTGCATGGGAGATTTGTAGCTAATCCAGCGCAAAACAGCCCCAGTCACATAATGAAGGGAAAAAAAGAACAAATGTCAACAGTTTCACACTGGGACTGGATTAGACACCCCCACCTCACCCTCCTCATTCACGCACAGCCTCGTCCCCCCTCTCCTTTCCTTTTCTCTCCTCCACGCCACTTGCACAGAAACCCCTGCACACACAGACACACTTACAGAGTCGCACAGCAAATCTTGCATCCAGCATGTAGGGTTATGAGTATACACACGTCTACCTCCCTCCGTCACTTTCTCTATGATGTTTCCCCACAACGGATTAGTGAATCTCAAGTACAGATCTGAAGGAAAAGGCCAAGGAGCTGCTGAGGTCTATATGTGAAACCATCCACAGTCCTCTAAAGATTAATAGTTGCAATGCTCTTTCTTATAAATCAGTTTACACAGTTACGGTCTGTGATGCTTGGGTATGACACTGAGATGCATCATCTTTAAACTTCTCCCCCATGCGATCACTACGTAGTGGGTTTGGTCCTTGTGTTGCGGTGCACTCGTGTACTGTGCAGCCAAGCGATGCGGCTCCATGAAAAGGAGAGACGAGCATGAAACACTGGAACTAATCAGAACACATGACACGGGACTAGCATCCTGATTTTAGATTAGCCGTATCCTATCCACCCTCCCTCCCGCTCTCTATTTTTCACTCTGTCTTATATCTTTTATCTTTGTCATCCTTTGTCTGCTATGGTTTTGAACTGTATCATTAAAATCTCCCTAAAGAAAATTTGCTAATTTTCAACTGAAATCTTTTCATAACTATCTATTGTTTCTGCCATTGCTACTATTCACATCAATTCAAGCCCAGCACATCCAATTTACATGATAATATTTTTTTAGGTTCCCAATCCCTAACCCAAGTCAACCTGCAGCTGCCCATAAAGCTACATAGGTTATATTTTTTAAGGCAAACATTTTTGTGGCTTTCACATTCGTCTACAAATTCAGTTCTCTCGGTTCTCAACAGCGATGAACAGCAAAACTTTCCAAAGAGGAGATTTGGGGATCTTAAACAAACCTTTAGTTAAAATTTGCGACACTGAGCAACACAGCAAGTTAGTCATGAGATTACAGGATAATCAGGCTGCTGAGATGACATGGTTATGTATTAGCATCATCAAAAGCTTTCTCACAACAACAGCATCAGCTGGTCTTGAGCTAAGATGGACATTGCTGCATTGATGTTATCCACTGGTTTGTGACTCTTTTTATGGAGCTCTAGTTTGGCCCAGTTTGGCTATTGTTTGTTTTTGTGCCAGAAATGACCATATTTGAACACCAAGGTGGACTAAGGTACTAAGGTGTCAGGTGAAAAGGACAGACAGACAGCTGAGATGCCTATTAATCAGTGCTAAAGAAAAAGGAAAACAGACTAAAATTTCACTCATAAAAAGTGGTACAAGCAAATTAAAATGTTTAAAAAAAAATAGCAGCACCTCAAGAACGGTCAAGCGCTCTAATTCAGTATCTCCGATCAGCTAAACTGAAGCCTGACAGAGAGATAGTGGCATCGTCAGTACCTGGGAATTTGGAGTGAATTTAGCTTTGGTGGATTGGAGTAAAATGTCTTAACTGTTGAAAAGTGTCGTGAAATACGATGCAGATA
Organism: Oreochromis niloticus; assembly: GCF_001858045.2. NCBI lineage: Eukaryota > Metazoa > Chordata > Actinopteri > Cichliformes > Cichlidae > Oreochromis > Oreochromis niloticus. The sequence goes on along the minus strand of NC_031966.2, from coordinate 13,455,185 downwards.
TCTTTATTTTCCTGAGGAGGAATTGAAACCGTTTTAATGATCCTTTGACCTTTTGTTAAGCAGCATGATTGTGCCGTTATTTTGACTTGCATAGTTCTGTTTTATGAACCTGTATAGCTTCTCTTTCATATATATCTTAAGGGCATGTTCTACACATTTTCTCTATCCTCTGCTCAGTGCAGTCTGAAATCAGCATCACCATCTTTTTTTTTTTTTTTTGCATCCATTCCTCGTCTCACAGTAGACCAATTAAGACTAATCTGATTCCAGTTGTGACCTTTAGTTCCACCTCAAGTCTTTTGACAGGCAAGTTAGCATGTAGCTGAACTGTTTTACATGTTATCGACGGGGTGCGAGGCATCATAGTCATTTTATCACACCAATTTCATTCTTGGCCGATTTCCCCTTAGGCAGGTTAGTGGCAGCTTCCCATTGATTTTTCATGTAATTGATCAGAGACCTGCTTGAGCAATTTATTGGCCCACTCGCACCTGTGATTAAGGCTGAGGCCACATGTGTTTATGCATACACCGGCTATTACTATCCCTGAGATCAGCCGTGTGCCATAAAGCGCTGCTCTGCTGTCTGTCTGTGACTGTCAGCGTAATGAATGCCGTCCCGGTCTCAGGGACATTTTTAATCATGCTTGACCACAGCCATGTCATGTCCAAAGTCAAGAGGAATAGAGACAGCCTTGTCTGACTGACCCACAATGACAGGAGTTAATATGTTCACATAAAAACATCGACCGAGAGTTTAATTCAAAGTAGTCCTTATTCATTTTAAGCTGCTTCATGCATGGGATTAATATTAGAGCAGTCGGGGGGCCAAAACCACAATGACATCAGCTAAGCATTTTCTTTGGAAGCCGAGGATAGGATAATTACAGAAGAAGACAAAGACGAAGAGCTGAGTACTTTTTAAATATACACCCTGTTAGTTGGGCATGTCGGGAGAAGTGAGGGTAGCCTAACATGTAAGTCATTTACTGGCCTTGCATATTACGTCCTAAACCACAAGCCATGTTGCTGAGTTGGAGTGCTTAGCGTTGGTGTAGCTCATCTCCCTTTGGTACTGTGACAGAGCTGGAATAGTAAGGATCAGGCATAAAGCCGCTCAACAAGCTCAAGAGCTATCAAAAAGCCACCCTTTTAATTTGGTTAATTTACAGGCAGCTTTTTCACTAATAACGTTCTTGGAGTGATACTTGACAAATGGAAATACATACAGGATATTTCTGTCTCAGAGGAGAATGCCTCATCTAATGTTTTGCCTTTCTTTTTTTTTCTTTCTCTCTTTCTTCTGTTTTCATCTTTGACTCATGCGTTTTTCTTCATATTTATCCCCCTTGCAATTGTATAGAAGTCACAACCTTCAATAAAACAAAGTTCCTGGCCATTACTTTATTTCTAGCATATTAGCAGCACATAAACTGATTTGTTTAAAGATTTGTGGCTTTGGAAACACCAATTTGACTTAAAATTTTATTACGTGGCCACAGAGTGTTGGCCAGACAGAACTCAAGGCGACAATCACATGTGGTTTGAGGCAAAATTTGAAAAAATAGAGCGAAAATGAGTCTGGTTTCTCAGGCAAAGAAAACCCTTGCATAATGAAACCACCTCACATTTGCATTACTCAAGCTTCCCAGTGCCATGATGACAGTCATATACATCACTGAATGTTATGGGAAAGGGGATTATTTTAGCTTTTTAACAACAGTATAACAGCAGCAGAAGTCAGAGACATGTTTTTGTCATTTGACACTAATTTCATTTATTCCTCATGCAATGAGCAGGATACAAAAGGCTCGTTAGTGGAAAAAGGTACCAAAATAATTAGTGTTTTCACCCCGTGGAAATTAAGGTGTACCTAATTTCACAGCACAACTATTGTGTCACAGTGCAGTTTGGTAAAGCAGAGGGTTCACGTGAATGTGAAAAAGATTTTATTTGTGGAGAAATGTGGGGCTGTGGCATATTTGGATATAAGTCTTGCGCATATTTACAAAATCTGCATATTGCGACTTTAAATGGTCTTTTGCTGTCAGGCCTTAGACATTAAATATTGGTTCAAATGTGAAATATATTGCGTTTCCTGTCTGGTGTCACGCACACAGTGAAGTCTGCAATAGCAAACACTCTGGGGCTGCACTAAGTCCTTGTGAAAGTTTGAGTAAAAGAAAAAAAAACATAACTCCTTCAAAATAAAACTTAAACTGAGTCAAACTAGCACGGCTCTGGTTTCAGACTGTGTGTGGTTGTTGTGGCTGACAGGCCGGGCAGTCTATCAACTCTCGTCTTTAAAGTGGAGGCTGGGATGCGTGCTGATATACATAAAAGCCGGAAAGAGTGTTTTAAAATCCTCTCCAGTATGCAGGAGGAGGAAAAGTTGAAATGTCCAACTATACTGACACTGGCGCGCTGATGTGCTCGTTAAGAATCAGGAGAGAGCATCAGCGGAGCAGGTCACCCTGTTTCTCACATCACAGCCCCATCAGAAATTCTTTCAAGTGTCCTTCTGCGTCGCCAAAGATGACAACGGCGAATCGATAAGCGCTTGAAATGAAAAGAAGCCGTCGGTTTGCCCCCGAGGCGAAAGATTTCATACCCGCCAGCCTTCTCTGAACTTCAGGCATTCCTCTGCACCTTTCTGCGTGAGAAAGAGGAGGCTCTTGACTGATTTTTTTTCTCTTTGTATAAGAAGGTAAGAGGAGAATATAGCCGAACCATCATGCCTCTCCAGACGCTGTTCACCCTCTTTATCTCTCCGTGCAGGCGGGGCGTGATTTGAAGATGTGCACATGCAGGGCTGATGTTTTCTCTTCTGGCTTCTGGGTCCTTTTACTCACATTTTATGCGATGGTGCACGTGTGTTGGCGTGTTTGTGCATGACTGTCCCATAATACAACATCTAATATTAAAGCGCAGAGGTCAAAATTTGAAAGAGGGAGCTGTTTTGGCAAATATGCTTATTTTATTTATTTTTTTCCCCATATTGGTTTGCATTTGACCCATTGTACTCAGTGTGCATGTGTGCTTGGCGAGAGGAAAATTAATAAAATATGGTTTTCTCGGGCCTTTGTGGAAGACTAAGAGGGATTTCTCTTGACTAAAGCCCAGCTTAATTTGATGTCTTTACTCTTACATAAATGGACCAAATAAGCTATTAAAATTACATTATGGTGGCTCTTATTGTTTTTCCATTACATCTATCTATATATGGTATTTTTTAGAAATGTGTTTGGATCACAGAAATCAAGCCATCCTTCACTCAACAAATTTTGATCGAGGGTGGCGTGTAGATGATGCGCACTTGCTTCTGTGTCCCCATTTGCCTGGAAATTCCCATGTGGATGGGTGCATTAATTACTTGTTTAATGGGAGTATGACTAAAAATGTAAAACAAGGATTAGGCGCGGGGAATGCAGGCCTACGTCCGGTCGGCTTGCCTCACTTAAGATGCGAATGGAAAATCAGCCTGTATCTAACGAAACGGATCTATAAAGAACATTTGCATCCGAGCCAGCTGTTCACTTCATCTGCACATAAATCCGCAACACGATAGCGCTGTCTGGCCCCGAAGGAGCCTAATGCATCAATTTAAATACTTTTCAGTTCCAAATATTCAAAATATTGCGTTGTGTAAATTAGTTAAATTAGAAATCCACCGCTGTGTGCGGTGACACAGCAACCAGCTTGTGTAAAATGGACTCATTTTGCTGATTGGATTATAAAAAAAAGGGAATTTTAAAAATCACTAAATGCCTTAAAAAGCATTTATTTAAAATAAAGGCCAGCGAGCTGGTTAAATAAGGAATCTGCAGCCATGCTCGTTGTTTATTTTTGCACGTGCAGAGTTTATATAATAAGCGGTTAAGTGGCTGGTTGTAAATAGGTTGGGTTTAAGCAAATTGAACTGCTCTGTGTTTTGCATGCCTGTCGGGATGGCCTATCAGGAATCTCCGTGTTTTATTTTTTTAACACGCTCTTTTTAAAGATGACACTGAATTTTTTTGTGTGTGTGTTTGATTATTGTTGAAAGCTGAGACGCTCCGAGTTGCCCTCTGCTAGACTACACAGGCACATGAGCGTACACAAACACACCCCTTTAAAAGCGCGCGCGTAAACACACACACACACGCATACGCACACGGGGTCCCTCTCTAAGCTCAAAAGCAGGAAAAATTGCGCCACTCTTGGAGCGTCTTTCAAGGGGGAAAAAGTTGAGGAAGACAGAAGAGGACGAACCAAGAGGAGACTCGAATGAAAGCGCCTCCTTCGCAGTTTCTCCTCACTGTAAATAGATGGTTATTTATGCGCATAAATGAAACAATCCTAAAGGTAGTGTTGCGTCTCTTTTTGGATACATAGCGGGAGAGCACATGCTACGCTCTGGTTTTCCCCGGACAGAAACGTAAACTTCAGTGCTACTGGATCTTGAAGTTGCCCGGTTTTTCGCTGTAGACAGAACTACTGGTGTCTCAGTGCGTTTGGACGGTGGAATTTATCTCATCTCTGTAGAATAAAACGCCGACGGCCGGGAAAAGCAACCTCCCCACCGGTGTCTACAACTGGTAAGTACAGTAGAAGAGTGGAGACGCTTAAAAAAGTGAGATGTGAGTTAATGCGAGTGAAGGAATTTGTTCCACCTCGCGCTTTGTGCGCTCTGTGCCTTTCCGATGTAAATTTAAAAGCCATGGTTGCAATATAAAGGAGCATGAAGTGATGTGAGGGCAGGGTTTGCCTTACAGGTCAGTGGATGATAATGATGTATCGTTAGAAGTGATGGAGTGTGGGGAAATAAAAAAAGAAGAACGAGATAAATCATTGTTCAGCCGGTGAGGGTTGTAATAAAATATATCACATAAGCCATTAGAGCTGATTTCAGAATTATGCGTTTTATTGTGATTTTTTGCTTCAGACCAGAGCTGAAAATGCATTTTCTAAGATAATGGATAAACTGTGAGTAAATAAAGCTGACAAACAGTTATAAACTGAGCTTAATAAAACGGTGTGGAAACTAAGAAATAATCAAGCAGCAAATAACAATTTTAACAGAAAGTGTCCAAAAAGAGTTTAGATGTGATTCACCCTCCTCCGAGTCTGTTTTCGAAACTGGGAGAAAGAAGAAACGGGGGTAAAAGAGGCGACGTTCACGGTCTCACGCCTTTAATTAATACAGGACCATATGGTGGAGGTTAGTCGATTCATCTCCCGGTAAAGGCTGCAGTCTCATGCTCTAGCCTACTGTGTTAATTTCAGAAGTAAAGCCAGTGAGAGGCAATGCCAGCTTTCTGTCCGCACTGGGCCTGATGCCATGTGAGTCACTGATTCATATCAACTGTTGATGGTGAAAGAAGAGAGAGTCCATGAAGTGAGAATGAATGGATGAACGAGATTAATATAAGTAATCATAATACTCATACTATTTTAAAACCGCTCCTATGGGGTAGCTGCTGCAAAATCGAAATAAATATGTGTTGTCAGGTTCAATTGCCGTTAGAAATATTTTGCATTATTATTATTATTAGTAGTAGTAGTAGTAGTATTACAGTTCCCCACATATACCTTTTCAAATTTGACTTAATGAATGGGGCAATTTAAAGATCATACTAAGGTGATGTTCGTCTTAAATGGGCAACTTCCGATTTAAAAAAAATGCTTTTCCTCTCTAACTTTAAAGGAAAAGGCACCCTTTGAAATTTGAAGCGCCCTGCACAAAAGAGAGACAACAAAAGAAAAAATTGCTCAAGTAGTTCATTCAACGCTGAAATTGTAGTTAAATTTTCACACAATAAAACAAAATTAATAACAATAAATTAAAAAAATGTGTGTAACTTCAGAGACTGTGGAGCAGCACGACAGACTGAAATATTGGACGAACCTCTCATTAAATTTCACTGATTAGATAACACCGAGCCGCATGCAATAACCTTACACCTTACAGCGTGACCCCCACTATTTCATTTTGCAGCGGGGATATAGAGGAGGGATGCGAAGAACGGTTGTGCAGGTACACAGCATGTAAAACTTAACCTCCAATATCTGCATCTTTTGAATTAAAGGGTGAAAAGAAGAGAGAGAAAAAAACTCGCAGATGATGTAGAGCAGGTGAAGAGAAGAACTGAGGAAAATGGTTAACAGCATGACTGGATGCAAATTTCCCCCGACTTGAATTATCATAAGCAAACATTGTGAGCCTGGACTAATAAAATCCCATCTGTGTAACTTCATATCGAGGTAGTATGAGGGCTGCGATAATGAATTTTGTAATATCCCACCGACAGACATCTCAATCAGACTCTAATCCCATGATTTTACTACGGAATCACTCCACTCCCAACTGCACCAGGCAGCACCAAAACACAGAATCCGGCTCGTGCAAAACACATGAAGGGTTTTCCACACCGTGCAAAAATAAGAAAAAACATAACGTAAAATCACGGCGAGTTTTGAACTGTAATTTATCTGAATTAAGTGAAAAGAGACCTTCAAAACGAAGAGATTATTCACTTGATTATTGTGATTTACTCCGTGTTTCGTGCACACCGGAAGTTAAATTCAAATTTCTTTCAAAAATGACACATTCAAACTAAAAAAATAAAATAATAAAGTTAAAAAAAAAAAAAATCAAGATCCACATTTTGCAATAGTGTCATCATTATGCACCACCGCTGAAATCCCACCATGCTCTTATATATTTTTGCCTTTATGTTTGTCCCATTATCATCATTTGCCATTCACTCAAAAATACCAGTTTTCAAATGGATTTTTTTTCTTTTTTCTTTTTCTTTCTTCTTACAATCAAAGGATTGTCCCTTGAACACACAATAGTTCTCACGTAGGCTCCCGAATTATTGACTGCACAGTTAGAGTTTGATGATAATAAACCTTTCAGATGACTTTTTCGCAGTCTCAAATTGTGGCCAATTGTGGCTGTTTTGTTTCTTTTTACAGAAGCTGTTTCTTTGAATTATCAGAATGGACTCCCACTGCCGTAAACTGGTCACCACCTGCGCACAAATAGGTGAGTAACAATTTCAAATTTTCTCATTCTAATAAAAACATAAAGCTTTTGCAAAAATGTATATTAGTTTACACAGGTTGATACAATTTTTCACTTCACCTAAATTTAAAAAAAATCGTTTAGTAACATAATGAAAAAGAGTGTGTTACTTTCCAAATCTTAAGAAAATGCTTTACAAACCTGGTAACATGAAAAACGTGTATATTTTTATATTTGTCAACGTTTAGATGTCTTAAATGTCCCCAAAATCTCAAAACGTGAAATAAAATAATATGCAATTATTAATGCACTGTTTTCGGAAGAACCTTACTTACATGTCAATATTAACAAATAGATATTTACATGTTAGGCAACAGGTTTACCAGCGAGCCCAACGTCTTCGTTTGTGCCGTTTCTGATCAGAAGACCAGATTAATTTTTCAGAGAAATATCATTAATTTCCTACATTTTATCTTCACGGCTTCGCTCACATCTGTTTATTCGTGTTTTAAAAGTTACTTTGTGCGCATATGTGGTATTTTGATGTTTTATTTTACTTCATTATATTGATGTAGCCTTTTTTTATATGCCTGTATTTCGGCCCTTTTACTCCTCAATATGGAGAAGTTGTGAGAGAGCCGAGTTGGTTCGCTATCTTAGAGGGACACCTGGTGGTCTAATGCGGATCGGCACGGCACCAGAGTAGAAAAAGGAGAGGACAGACAACTCTGATCATCCAGGATTTGATAAGGATGGCCGCTTCGCATAGCAAAGTTAATTAGTTAATTAAAAAAAATATGCTCATGTATGACAAATTACACTGTATTGTTAATTTTACTTGACATGACATTTAACACAGGAAGGCAGTTTTCGCAGATATTTTTAATCGTCAATTCTCCTGCAATATGCTGAGATCCTTTCATATAAATGGTAGTCTCCAAAATCCCTTAAAACCGATATCAGACTAAATTAAAGCTGCAATTCTGAACGACAAAAGGATGGGATTATTAATTTTTCTCTCATGTGACGCGGAAATTACATCAGGTCTTGTTAGTGTCTTTGACGAATAACCAGTAAGTCTTATTGTGTTTCATTTAGTCGACGTTGCTGGGTATGTGTGAGGGTCGTGTATTGTAGCTTCTTAGCTGCTAGTCGTGAACCACCACTGATTAAGAATAATAAGATAAGTAAAATCCAAATGGGCGATCGAGAGAGATGCCGGCAAATATAGACACACCAGCGTCAACTGTTTTGCTCTAATATATGCAGTGCTTGTTGGATTGACTCCGGGGAAAACTAAATGTATAATGAAAGCCAATTCGTGAGGAGGAATATCCTAATGGAGGAATCTGATGTCTGCTTAATCCTATGTAAAAAGCCTTGTCGTCTCCCCTTATATTGACTGAATTGCTAATTAATGGCCCTCTATGGTGGAGGCCTATTGCACGCAGTAATCCGCAGAAGAGAGATAAAGCATTCAGAAGGTAGAAATGAAGAGGAAACCGATAATCCACTTCAAGTTTAGTATTACAATGCGCCTGGAAGAAAAAAGGAGCAACAGACCGTCCGTTATTTAACGGAAAATAAGACACTAAATAATATTTTATTCGCTTTTTTTTTTTTTTTTACAATAAAGATATCATCATTATAAAGGTAATACCTATTATCATTATTATTATTATTATTATGATGATGATGATTATTATTATTATTATTATTATCGTTGTTGTTGTTGTTGTCTACATGAAAACTGGCTTACTGGTTTTTACCCTTTATATATAATTATAAAGTTTTATTATTGCAATTATAAATAAAACCATCATTACAATTTAATGTTAATAAAGCCACTCCTGGTGGATTGTAATTGAATTATGATCAAGTTTTATTGCTCTACATTAGAGGCTGTTCGTGTGAATGTGTGTCTGAGTGTATGCGAGTGTGTTTTGCATGCAGTCTACGGTCTGCTGGTATTTATATATGAGGGGCTTTCACGGGATTAGCCCAATAACTTCTTAACAGCGCCAAGTCCAAATGTGCTGGCTGAATGGGCTTTAGTCTGGCCACGTGGAGGGTGGAAGTGTGATTTTGATGATGATGATGATGATCGTGATGATGATTATGATGAAATGTGACTAGAGTGTCTCTATATTTAGATGTATGTTTTCACTTGCACTCCTGATCGCACTAACTGGCGCGGATGTTGCCCGTCTCTTTATGGTCGCTCCATCACTTCAGCCACCTGTTTGTTACTCAGCTGACGTTTCTCCACCCGCCTATGAAAATCAAAGTCGCATTTGTTTGATTAGACATGTTTGCTTTGCCTTAATGCGGCACAATCTTTTAGGAATTAGATCCTTTAAATAAAAAAAAAAATGTCTCGCATATCAGCTCAAACTCTTTAAAAGTGCTCCATTAGAAATAATTAGTCAAATTAAGAGTCTTATTAGATTTTCAGCCAAAAAAGAACACTTCAGGGGGGGGTTCGCTGACAACGGCTATGGAGTCCAAACACAAAGTGAGGAGAGATCCAGTTAAGCACCCAGATAAAGTAATCTGTCGTCAACAAACTGAGACTGCGTGGTATAAAGCTCCAGTCAGTTGATTTAATGAATATGTGAACCTCAACTCTGGGAAGGTCAAGAGAGTCGCCTCATTTGAAAACTAGTATGACTGAAAATGCTTTTTCAGGATGGATGTGGGATGGATACGGGGATTCAGGGAATAGCAAACCAGTTAAAGTCAGCTTGGTCACGTTTTTGGACCGTGATGTAAATGCACAATAAAACTGGAGGCGCAAAATGCATAAATTCAGTCTGTTGCCGGTTACCTTTATGTAATTTGAGCCCTAGCACTGAGTTAAAGCATGCTACTTAAAATGAAGTATTTCCGTGTCCATATGAAAGCACAATGTGCACATGTGCTCTTTTTTAAGGTAATGCGCGCGCGCCTGGCAATTAGCATCAGTTGACAAGTGCGCACAGACAATTTGGGGTCAAGCTGGCAAAGTCCTTAGTTACATTTGTTGTTTGTTCTTTCACGGGTTCTTTGTGGTCCAGGAGGTGCTTGTGTTTGATATTTACTGCGCTTTTTTTTTCTTTTTTCTTTTTGTGGTTTCAAAACAATCCGCGCAGTGGCTGGCTTTATTCACACGGAGTCCCAGAGTAAACTGCACTGACAGAGCCTACGAGCCTGAAGCTCAACTTGGGTATCAATAGAACTACATCGTTTTACTGGGCCACTGGACCCATCTCATAAAATGAGACCAAACTGTGTTATTTTCATTTTTATTTGGTCTCGGGCTGCTGCGCAACGGCGCTTTGGAGCGCCGCGGGTACACCGTGCGTCCCATCTCTCTTTACATGCTTTTATTTGGAAGAGAGAAATAAGCGCCAGCGCCGGCATAAACACACTGGCAGACATATCTTGTTTCTGCGAGCTCCGGTTGGTTGGGCACGCCGTCATATTCACATGGATGTGCCTGTCAGAGAAAATATGGGCGGGCGCAACATGGTGACGTGGAGGTCTGGAGAGAGGCGCAGTTGGATAGGCAGTGCTCAGGCAACAGCTGAAATGAACAGTGAGTGGTGTAGTGTGTGTATGCCTCTGGATCTAATATCACCTACCTGTCCTTGTCACTCTGATAGTCAGGCGAGGTAGCCGCTGTTTTTCACCGATGCTATGGCAAAACTCAATGGCCTATTTTAAAGCGTTTTCCAATTTAAACACAAAGAAGGCTTTATCTCAACCGCAAGAGGAACCGCGAGGTTGTGCGTTTTTTGGAGAGCTGAGCACATTCCGCAGTCGGACTTTCCGCCTACCCTTCCTGTACTAAAGGTTGTGCGATCTTTTACCGATGAACTCTATGAGGGATCCATTAAACATAGACCATCATCACCTAACAGGGAATAAACTTGCCTCCACACACCACACGGCTCTGGCGATGGCCTCTAGTTTGCAGCCACTGCAGCGGTCTGTGGACTCTAAACACCGGTTAGAAGTGCACACTGTGTCGGACACATCAAGTCCCGAGTCTGTCGGTAAGAACCGCCCGGAGTGCAGATGTTCTCTGCAAGACGCCGCAGATGTCATCTTGATTTCAAACAATAGATGGCTCTCATCAGTCAAAGTAAAGGAAGCTTTACATGCATGCAAATAGGCGATTACAGCTGTCATTTTACTAACAGATCATCTGTCTGTGTGTGGCGCTGAGTGAAAAAGTTTCTGTTATGTAAATGAAAACAGCTTGTGTTGTCAATTAAAATTAGCCAGACTTTTTCTGATATTCTCAGTAATTGCGTTAAATAAAAAGGTTAACCAAAACCCTAGAAGTCAACGGAAATTCAGAACCCAAAACACGAAGTATATAAAAGATTTATTTTTATAAATCCTTGAAGTGATACTTTTCCCACGAGAGCCTCGGATCGTTTTTTTTTTCTCCTCACATTGTGCAGGCCATAATTTGGGTGATGACTTAAGTAGCTACTTCATTCCCTCTTCACAGAAAAGGAGAAGATACAAAATAAAAATGAAGACTCCTCAGATGACCCTTCCAAAAAGAAGCGACAGCGGCGGCAGAGGACTCACTTCACCAGCCAGCAGCTGCAGGAACTGGAGGCCACTTTCCAGCGGAATCGCTATCCGGACATGAGCACAAGGGAGGAGATAGCCGTGTGGACCAACCTTACAGAGGCCCGAGTCAGGGTGAGTATTCCCTTGGGTGTAAACAAAAGCAACTAGTGTGTATAAATTCGACTAATTTGCGCCAATTTTCCGGTTGTCCCATAAATATCTGATACTTTAACATAATTACGCACGCACTGAAAATTTTACGCACGATTGGAATTTGATTTAAATAATGTACAACATAATTTTTAAATGAAAAACAAATAACCGGAGTCTTGTTTAAATATACTTCTGGTGAAAACTCAATTTAATTAGAGAGTTAGGCTATATGTTTATATTAAGCTAAATGGAATTTGAACCCCTTGTACACAATGAAAAAATAATCAGTTTTAGCACAAGTCACAGTTCTCGGCATATTTTAATCTGGTGCATAATTTTATTTAAAAGAGCCAAAAAATGACTCATCCCCGTTTCCAAATGAAGTGTAATTAAACACTTACAATGTTGTTAGCAGTTGAGGGGCTCGACATTAGTCGGTGACAGATACCAGTCGTGTTCTGCTGTTCGTGTGAAAGAGGTGCAAAGCTTGTATTTTGCGATTGTCGCCCTGTGCTTGTGTGATTAAGGTCAGCGTGTTTATGGAAGCATGCAGAGGAATACACATCCTCTGCGCATTAAGATAATGCAGAGAGACCGCAGTGTGTATTCTGCTCAGATAAACACGGAGTTTTTACAGTTTTAATGAAGTGTTAAAACAGTAGGAGACGGGAGTCATTTTATTTGAACAATCACAAATTAAATTAATTATATTAACTTGTAAAGCTCACATATTATCAAGGAGCCATATAAATATATCATACTGATAACGATACTGTTGCCTAACAATACACTATGTCTAAACCTCTGCATTTCATTTGCTGTAGGTGTGGTTCAAGAATCGGCGAGCCAAGTGGAGGAAGCGGGAAAGAAACCAGCAAGCAGAGCTTTGCAAAAACGGCTTCGGCCCGCAGTTCAATGGACTCATGCAGCCCTACGATGACATGTACCCTAGCTACACATACAACAACTGGGCTGCCAAGGGCCTCACATCTGCCTCTTTATCCACAAAAAGCTTCCCCTTCTTCAACTCCATGAATGTCAACCCCTTATCCTCGCAAACCATGTTCTCACCGCCCAACTCCATATCCTCTATGACTTCCAGCATGGTGCCATCGGCGGTCACCGGCGTACCGGGCTCCAGTCTCAACAGCCTCAATAACTTGAATAACCTCAGTAACCCGTCTCTCAATTCGGGGGTGCCCACGCCGGCGTGTCCCTACGCCCCTCCGACCCCTCCTTATGTGTACAGGGACACTTGTAACTCCAGCCTGGCCAGCCTGAGACTGAAAGCCAAGCAGCACTCGAGTTTTGGATACGCCAGTGTGCAGAATCCGGCCACTAATCTGAGTGCTTGCCAATATGCCGTGGACAGGCCAGTCTAATACCTACCTGCACTGCAAAAAATAATCATCTTAGCAAGATATAAGAGGCTAGTAGGGACACTTAAAGTTACATTTTTCTCTAAAGACAGTGGGCATCTCTGGTGGTGCGATTGTTTTAGACTTTTGTTGCGTGTTTCAAGATTTTGTTTTTTAATTTTTTGGCGATTTTTGCCAGTTGGAATGTTATTTGCAGTATTCCGACCCTTTTCCTTAATACACTGCCACTTGCTCCGGTAAAAATCTAAAATCTAATAGGAAACATGTGGGATTATCCCATCGCATCACATTCATTTTCTTTCTTTTGAAGGGGCAGATGTGATTTGAGGGTGATTACAATCCCAGATAGCTTGCTATGGTGGTCATTTTTTGCAGTGTGTGGGTAATCACAAACAGCCGGCCACAGGAACAAGAGACTACTACAAGTACTTTTTCATTTTTCAAAAAGGGCACTAGAAGACTGAACCACTGAAACAAGCTCAACTACAGGTCGGAGTCAAACTGAAATGGGACTTCTTAGGTTTGTTCCCCTTTTGATGAGTTCAGGCCTGCTTCACACTGCGCCTCAGCGGAAAAGAAAAAAGAAATAAACGGAGAAAAAAAGAAAAGAAAAAAAAAGGCCTGTTTTATTTTTCATAACTCCTCATAAGGGTTTTCTGGTGGATTTTTGGACGGTACCTGTTGACTGAAAAGGTTGTATATATATTTGAATTATCATCTCCTGTTTGTCGAGGCGAATGCGCTATAACCCCACGTCCTCTCCAGGTTCAATTTATCAACGCATGTGGAAAAAAATCTCTAAAAAGGAATCATGTTTTGCTTGCAAACAAAAGGGAATGTACATACTAAAACGCACCAGTTGTGTGTTTCTAACATATTATAAATTTATTATTAATGTCTGTGTGAATATCGATTTAGAATAGCAATTCTGGATTTAAAAAAAAAAAAAAAAGTTCAAATCAAAAATGTTCCTGCGACAAAATTATTTGGTTTTTTGCTCTGTGTATACTATTTGGTACGGAACTATGTTTTTTTTTCCAACATTCAAAAAACTATTGTGTTTTATTTAATGGAAGTAAATATATTGTTCAAAAACATCATGCTGGGGGACTTTTATTGAATCTTTGTGCTAGTAGTCTGATAGTGGAGTGTAAAGCAATGACAGTCTGTCTATAGCCTTTCGATTATGTGAGGTACTTGTGCGGCTAATCTATAGAGGAAAACAATGGGCCGCTCCAATACACATAACTCCGAGATGCTCCGTCAGATTAACTGCTGAATACATGTCTGCCTGCCCAGCCAAGAGCTTCGGCTGGTCACTGGTGCTTGAAATAACACGGGAATCCACAAAAAGGCATTGGACCACACAACAATGACAACAGTCCATTAGAGGTTGTTTTTTGCTCCCCGTGTTTGATCTCAGAAGAAACGGTAGTTCTCTGAAGTGGCTTATTAGAAAACGTGAAGTACAGCCCGTGATCTGATTCACATCATTCTTTAATATGGATTTTACGAGATATGTTTGAATTTATCACCGAGTCATTTATCAATCAGCAATGTTTTAACAAAATCGTGTTTAGAGTTACATATTCTAAATCCAGCCTTACTCCTTTTTTTCTGCGCCCATAACTAATCCTTTCTAATTGTGCATCCCACCTGATTTATACGTGTATATATTTGCCTTTCTAGTATTTGCTTTTGTAACATTGCGCTTTTTTGAGGTATGCTTTTCGTTGTGCAAACGCGACGAAGCAAAACAAACCGTGATTCGCAAGCTTAAGCAAACAAGAGCACACAGAGATACAGAGGTATGTGGGCCGGTGCTGCCTGGAGGAGGCGGGGGATGTGTGCAACTTCATGGCTGCAGCCAGAGCGGAGACAACGGGGAGGAAACACCGCGACACTTACCCACACAACAAGCCAAATAAATAATCCGAGCCCGGGCAGCCTGTATTTGTTCCTAGTGTCGCCCATAAAAGTTGATAGCCGTATTTAAAAAATCATTATATAAATGGGCCGATATGACACTGCTTCACAATAACATTCAAGAGTGGGTTAAAAGAACAAAAGACATGTAGACGAAAAAGCCGATAAAGAAATTAATGTCAAGTTGGATGATGACTCAAGTCATCTTTTATGAGAGGGTGTTAACTATTATGAGAAAAAATAAATCACGGTCCAAATTTGGGGGTTTTTTTGCAAAAGCGCCAAATAACAAACACGAGATAAGTGTTCTTCTATTTTTACATTTTGAGTTGAAGTGGCCGTCCAGCGGCTTGAACTCCACACCCTCCGCAATTAAATTTTCCTCTCAAAAGCTGCAAGTGTCACCTTTTGATGGAGTTGGTAACGCGGAGCAATAATCAGCTGACAGGGGATAAGCCTAGGCGAATACACAAGTCTGCAGCCTCAATACACATCCACACAATCAACATGTGAACAGAGGGTGACCTGAAGAGAAGAGGCTTGAGTGGGAAATTGTTCATTTGGCTGACACGGCGCTCAGGAGTGCTTCCCTCTTCTCTTCTGTGAGCCTCTGCAAGGTAAGAGCTTATTAAAGTTTAATGAATGCAACATATGTGACTTTAAGCTGCTGCGTCTGCGCTTTTTCTGACGTGTTATTTTATACATTTTCTGCAAAATTACATCTAAAAAAAGCCTTTTGTTTGCATCGTGACTGAATCTGCTCATATTTAAGTGAAATAAAAATTGTAAATTCAGGGAGTGCCGCATCATTTATGCATCAAAATAAGGCTATGTGAAGCGGAAAACAATGTTCTGGACATAACGACGCTTAAGGAGACAAAGGAAACACAGAAACATACATATATGACCTTTATTAACGTGTAGTTCATATTTCATCTAGTAAGTAATTCCTTTTCTCTGTAAAAAAAAAATAAATAAATAAAAAATAAATAAATAGCAAGTTCTTGCTTCTCTTGCCTCGTTTTTAGGACTCCTAAAACACAGCGGTACATCTTGATGCGAGATTTGTTCCGCCATCTGATTAAAAAAAAAAATCCAACGTGATGAGACACTGCTCGTCGACTGCTTTCACCTCCTCTCCACTGGGAATTCAAATAAAAAGCGAAGAAGTGCAAATATCCAAACATGTATCGTTACACCGCCAATCTAAATAATTAACAGGCTCTCAATATTCATGCAGCGACGGGTTTGCAGGAGACATGACACGGTTTGGTAACAGCCTAATGCTGCATGCTATGTCGAAACGTGCAGTATGTTTTCTAATTACACTCTAACGAGGCTTGTTTTTCAACTTTTGTAATATTTTTGGAACTACGGGGCGTTTGTGGCATATTCTTTCAACTGAAAATATGTCTGGATGAATGTTCCTATCAAGACACTAATGCCTGCTATTTGCAGTGAAAAAAATCTGATTACCCATCCATTATTTTCTAATGTATATAATTATTAAAACGGAGCATTTAGCTCGTTTTGCTCTCCTTGCCAATAAATCTTTTTTTTTTAGTTGCACATTTTAATATATGTTGAGATGTAGCAGGAAATATATCAGATGTGGGATATGGGTTAAGATAAACATATAAAATGTTGACCAATATTTCATTTTTAGGTTTGAAGTTATGCAAGACAGCCAAAGTAAATGGTTTAAATGGAGAGCGATATTCTTGTTGCTAAAGCCAAATTTGTCCATAAGTTAGGTAGTACAGAAAGAGTTTTCCTCAGGGAGAAAACTGGCCTTTCCTAATCTGCACATGTTCATGTCTCAGAAAAAAAATGCAAAATTACACACGCACACCTTTTTTTGTATCCATGCATAGATTCAAACTTGTGTTCACACGTGCACATGTAATGCTGCTGCAACACATCGATATATACAAAAGTCGTTATGTATTCTTCTGGAGCAGGAGGCTACAAGAAAACTGCTCCAGAAGACTTGTAGCATAAAGGCCACACAGATAATAGATGGTGCCAACACACAACTAGCTTCAGCACTTTGCAGGAGAGAGGGGCTGCTGTGTATCTGGGGGGAGGAGGGTTTTGGCTCTCGACCAATGATGGCCAAGCGGCTTCAGCTAAAGGTCACATGGAGTGACCTCACACATTCTCACCCTCACCTAAGGCTTGAGAAGAAGTTCCCCATAACAAGATGCATTGCTGCTCAGCTCAACTGCAAAACAAAAAACAAAAAACCTCATGACAACTTCAAATATATCAAACTGAGTTGTGGTTTTTTTGTTTGTTTGGGTTTTTTTTTTTTTAGCAAGCTTATCCAAAATCAATTGTAGATTTTTGCTTTACATTCAATGCAACATCCATGCTTGTTTACATATTGCAAAAGAAAAAAAAATACATACATGCTGCCAAAGGCTTTATGTAGTGGATATATTTTATAGGTGCACACAGAGCTGAATACTCAGAGCGTAATCTGCATGTCTGTTTGGAATATATAAGCATCTTCTGTGTGAATCTACACGTATGTGTACGAGTGCGTAGATAAGTTGTGCATCAGCCTCTCACGGTGGGAGCTTGGTGCAGTTTGAGGGCAGGCGGCTGGCCAGAGCGTGTGAAAGCAGATAACCAGGGCAAATTTCATGACGCACACACTTCCTGCTCTCTGAAGTTCTGTTAAAGAAGGATGAAAACAAAACACACATCTGAGATGTTTTCTCTCCAAATCAATTTCTACACATTAAACATGCTGGAAAAAGATCAGCAGCAACGGCTCTCATAAAACTCGAAGTAGTGAAGGAAAATGTGATCCTTCATGAGAGACTTGTGAATTTATCTGACAGAGTGAGTGCCCAATTTTGGTTTTAAAAAATCTTTAAGAATGAAGACATGGGTAGTTTGTCTGCAGGTTTTATCATATGAAGAGCTGAGTTTTATGAATAATGTGAAAGTCAGACGAGCGACTGGCAGGAGTATCTGAAACTTTTAACTTTTTATCCATTTAGTAATGTTGCTTCTGGAGCTCTGTGATGTGTTTGTGCATGTCCGCAGCAGACAAAAAGCATGCCCGCTTAAACGCTTCTCCATACAAATGTAATCGTATTAAGGTTAACTACAGATACACTGTGAAGCTGCATGAAACACCACCAGGGCCGTAAATACTGGGCTCATGAAATACTTCTAGAATTATATTATATTATTTGCAAAATTCTCCTTTTCAATAAAAATAATAATAATGACAATAGAGAAACATCTATTAGATGTGAGAGAAAAAGAGACTAATTTATAAATACACGACCTCCAGGCACACCAGCTACCTGAAGTCTTCCTCATGCCTTTTCATGTTAACCTGACAAGTCTAAAGCTGCTAACATTTTAGCCCGATCTGAAGCGTCATGTTCAGACACCTTCAGTTTACACAGTCTGCCCCAGATGGCATATCTCAGCACTGTTTTCTTTAGGCCTGTCATCTACTGTAACGTCTTAATTGACGTTTACCTCAGTTTGCTGCTGTCAGCCACCCAGAGTCTCTGTCTGAAGAACAACCTGGCAGAACAGTTTCCCAGGCTCCAACTTCAGATAGAAAATTACACCTGAGAACATTTGTTTGTTTTAGTCTTTCTTTCATTTTGTACAGTACAATCCTCACATGCAGCGTGACTTAAGAAATAGTGTGGAAATTGTGAGGAGAGGTTTTCACTCTTATTCTCTTATCCAGTACTTTATGTTTTATGTCCCAAATTTTTAGTGTATAGAAAACAAAAGATTGGTTAATAACAGTTCATTCTGATATCCAAATGCGTCTGATGAAAAGTTTTCCGCATGCCACATCAAATGCATGCATAAAGACTCTGTGGTGGAAAAATCCCAACCACTCCACCTGGGTAAGATTAAACATTCCAGTTAGGACATAAAGAACAATATACAGAATTATATGAAAATTTATATGCACAACAATATGAGAGAGCGCTGGTGGAAATAAAAGCCAGAATTCCTGCAGTTTTAATGTCACACTCCGCGGGCTGATTTGACTTTCCAGCTGTACAAACATGGCATCTTTGGGCATAAAATGCACAATATTATTGAGAGACTCACTCAGGGAGATGCTTTATATCATCTTTTATTCATCTAATGCCTTGTTAAGTCCAAAGCTGGTGGTTAGCGTGTTTCCTAAATAAAACCTCTGGGCTTTCATATGGTGCTGTTTGGAAGAATAAGGAAGAAATATGGATACCCACATGACATCAATTAACTATTGTGAGCTCCTTCTCTTAACGTAAATACAAAAATAAAAAAATATTCACCCTTTAAAAGGTATGTTTCAATGCTTTTCATAAATACCTGCTTGAGTGATGATGTTTAACCAAAGATTAATTTTTAGAAAAATGTTAAACATTTACGCCGTGATACTGTGGATAACTTTCTGCCACAGCCGTAGCTCGGTCTTATATGCATTTACCTGATGATCATTTTAACCCACAGCACTTTCTTCAGCTATGAGACTTTTGTTTGTTACTATGAATAAACAAATTGAAGAAAACCAAGCACACCTAAAGATTTTGTGTTTTAAAAGGAATAAACTTTATAAATTCAGATTCAGATTTATTTTCCATAATAATAACCAAATTGACATCTTAACTATAACCATTCCATCCCATTTTTACACCTGTTATTTGGAGCTTGCTTTCTTTTAAACAAACTGAAACATCAGAAGCAATAATTAAACTACAAATTTAGCTTCTTTTTTTCTTTTTGGGCAACCAAATATTTATGACTTCTATCATCCTTCTGCTTTGTTGCATGCTTGAGACACAATTACTAATAACTACAAACTTTTAGCCAAACAATAAGAAAGACGATAACATCGCACATTTGAGCTTTAACTCTAGAAACTTTCATTACAGTGACTCATGCATTACTTCTCTTTGAAAGCAGTGTAAATCTTCTGTATTCTTACACTTGGTGGGGTTTTCACTGCACACAATCAGCACTGAGAGTGTGATACAATATATCAACATTCATGTTTCCAGGGTGATGGCTTTAGTAGTGAGCTGTCTTTACAGGGTTGCATGTAAGGACAAAATCTTAACCACACCCACAGACAAATAAATGACCAAATTTGTTTTCATCACCCAGAAACAGTCAATTAATAACTTTTATTAATTGTGTTTTTCACTGCCCAGATAAATATGATTTTCTCCACTCCTTCCAGCACCTGTTGCTGTGTGTTACCGTCGTACACCAGGCCATCCCTCATAATGGCGAGCACATCAACTGCGAAACATGAAGCTCACTCACACATGCAAGTCTCTGTAAGTCTCTGTAGTGTTGGCTGTGTAAAATGTTTACTCCTTGTAAAAACATTTATTTGGCTTCCTCTTTTATTAAAACCAGATGTTTCAAGCTCCAATTTTCCCTGGTGTGAACATGCTTTTTTCAATATATATTTATGTCTGGCATTGATTTTTCCCATCTCTACACAGCAGTGGTCAACAGTCCAGCATATGCAGGTTTCTAAATGCAATAACTTTGCGGAAAGATGTAAATCATAAAAAACAGAAATATTTTTAAGATAATAACAGAAATGTTGATTGATTTCTTGATTTTTCTATGTGATACTGCTGATTTTTTGTTTTCATTACACATTTAGGATGCATCTTTTATTTTGTGTTTTGTTTCTGTTTATTGTTTTATTGCAATATTTATGTAGTGTGTCATTTTTAAAGATTTTTAATATAGCGTAGAAATAGAGTAAACATTACTTTGATATATATATTATAAATGTTAATCAATATTATTGTGTATATCAGGAACGACATTTTATTTTTAAACTAATATTCTACAAGAAATAACTCAAGTTAAAGGGACAGTTCACCCTGTTTCTCCTCTGTCTTGTCGTTCAGTGCACAGAGATTGTTTTGGTTATGAGTTGTCCAGTTCTGGAGATACCAGCTGTACAGATGTTTCTCTTCTCCCAAGTGTAATGGTACTAGATATCGCTCACCTTTGGTGGCTAAAGGACCATAATAAATACATTTGAAAAGAAGCCATTTGTCTTTCCATAAACTTTTCATGACCCATTTACTTTTTTTTAACAAAAGTCCTTCCTGGAAATGTCACAGCAATGACAATGATATCAGTCAAAATAATAATTGTAAGTTAGTGAGCAGTGAATGGACAGATTCAGTCTAGCTGTTTGTTGTCTTTATATACTACTTTTAGCTAAATTTCCATTTCACAAGCACAAAATAGCCAGTCTTTACTTTTGCTACCTGCTAGACTACCTGCCCACACACACACACACACACACATGTAGATAGATAGATAGATAGATAGATAGATAGATAGATAGATAGATAGATAGATAGATAGATAGATAGATAGATAGATAGATAGATGTTCTTATGTTCAGTTTAAATGTGTTTGCTTCATTATCAGTTTATTTGCCGTGTAAGGATTCCAGTAACCACTAGCTAAAGAAACTGAAAAGTGAAACAAACACTGAGCTGATGAAAAAGAGTAACCACTCCACCTGGTGAAGTTACCTCCACTCATCCACCTCTGCCAGCTTCCAGCATTTCCAGCCCTACAAGAACAGACGGTGTGAAGAACGACTTATGGGATTGGATTCCACCCAGCAGTGACTTATACTCTCAACCTATATGTCACAGATGGTAGGATTTCAGTGTGGTTGATATAGGAAATCCACTAAGGAGTATTGATCTTTCTAAGATCTCCTCTCTCTGCCTGATCTCCACAGGATCTCACTCTCTGCAGAGACCTGAGAGGGGAGCAGAGTTGCTGAAATCTCACTTTACCTTTAACAGTTAAAGGTGAGGTAATGCTGTGCAACATAGATAATTTTCCAAACACAAATCTCACCATCCTATGAGGACAATGCATGTTGCATTTCACAATGATTTGAAATAACGTGAAGCAGAACCGAGAGCAGCACAAGAAAAAATGTCTGTAGAGAGCAAAAGAAAAGAATGATGTCTAGAACAACTCAAACTGTAGCAACAGAAAATCCAAACTCACTGTTGACTCACTGTTTGCTTGCCAACTCATCTCTGGGTAGATTAACTTCAAAACCACAGCAGTAATAATCGGTTTGCGTCAAAGATGTCTCCAACAAGAAAAACAATAACCTTGCAGATTACTCCTTGATGATAAAGTTACACATGACCTAACTGGGATTTCTTTGTAAAATGCAAGGCATTCTGCAACCAGACAAAACATTACCTGTTACATGTCAAAGCAACAATGCCTACAGCGCTCCACCTACATCCCACACACCTTTATTTATCTCTGTGATCAGTGCTTATACTGCATGGTAATGAGTGTCAGTACTTGTCATGTGTTATGAAGTAAGCTTAGGAACCAAATTAAAGTTTCAGTTTGGATCCCAGGAAAACTAAAAAGCTGTGTTTCTTGACAAGTATCCACTAACATCTTGTGCTCCCATGTTAAATGATGAAGACTTGAATTTTAAGGTATGTATCTGCTTGTCAAACCAATTTCATTGTTTAGCTTTTGGTCCAAGCTTGCATTCACCGATGGCTGTGGCACTTAAAAAACAGACATTTTTGACATAGCTTTCCTTTGATTTCCTGGACTGTTAGCCAGTGATCTGCTGTTAAATTGCACAAACAGGTTGAAGGAAAAAAAGTGCATAAAGCCACACATCTCCCTCCCCTCGTTTCTCTCTCCATATATATATATGTCTCTCTCAGACAGTTTTAATCTCTGGTAATACAGTCACGTCCAGAATTGTCGTCTGCCGTGTAAAGCGACCTGCCGCCTGTGCCTCCAGTCTCCGCAGCGCTCCTTCATTACCGTGCACAGTGGGTGAGCCAGAGCACACAGTGTGGTAATCCCTGCTGGAAGGCGTCACCATACCGCCATTACTGAAACTAAACCCATCCATGCACATAGACCTGTATACATCTCCAGCCATGACTAGTGTGTTGTAACAGCATATTGTAGACTATGGATATAGGTTTATAGTTATCTGCAGGGGATGTTAGATTTATCCTCTGAAGCACATTATAGGGATGGGTTGTTCTTATTTGTTTTTGATTTCACACATTGTACAACATAAACTATGTTACACTGCTGTGAGGCCTAATTTTGTTTTCTTATAAGGCAATGATGTTCTCAGAATCTTTTTAAATTATTTCTTGTGGTATTTCAGTAGACATTTTCACAGACAAACCTAAAAAATAAAGCAGTGTGTAAGGTGTTGTTCACCTGAATAGTGCTTCTTTGTCATTTTTTTTGTTTGAACACAAATATATTTATTAGAAACTGATTAAGGACAAAGGATTGGCTAAAAATGGTTTGTGTAGTGACGTATGCTGTTGCTGCCTACCTAAATCTACCTAATAATTCTAAATCCCATATCAGGTTCAGCTTCATGCATCTTACGTTAATCACTGGATTTGTTGTATCGCTCATACTAGTATTTCAGCATTTTTATGTGTTGTGTATGCAAGAACACAACTTGTACTCTCTTGTAAACTCCACAGATAAAGGCCAGGCTTGAACCAAGAACCGTCTTGCTGTCAGGGAACAGAGATAACAAATGCATCACCATGCACTCTCACTCGTTCCCTTTAGTATAATGACAATTAACATTTGATTTTCCAAGTTGGTAATTTTGTAACTGCATCACCAACAAACTTTAGCCTTGTACTTTAATCAACATTGGCCAGCAGAGGTCGCCAAATATAATTTAATGAAGTAAAAGTGCGGTGGTCATATTTTTAAATCTAACTCAGAATCGTCGTGATTTTGAAAATATTCCACTTGTATTTAATTAGAGTGGACAGTCTCAGCTGAGTGTTCCCCAAACTGCACTGCATCTTGCAACACTTAGTAAAAGGGTTGATATTTGTGGATTATATCAATCAACAAGTCTATTGCGGTTATAATTGGATCAATTATGTTTTTACTCTTCTGTAGGAAAGTGATCGCACATCTTACACCAGCAGTGGTTATATCACTGCACATCATTAAACTGTTTATTATTATTTCTCTTTATTTGATGTCTTTTCAGACATTGTGGTAATTTAACATGTATCACTGACCTTCAAGTTCAGAAATGACAAAAATAACTGACTGTCCGACTTTCAGATCAGAGAAGAAAAAAAAAACTACCTGCCTTCTTCTGGCGTGACAGCACCGCTGTATTCTTCTCAATTTATGAGGTATCATGGCAGGTAATGAAGCGGAAAGGTCAGGGGGAATGTGTTGTTATCTGCTCTAAACCAATAGGTCAGATTTCCACTTTCCACGCCACAACTCTGTGAATGCAGCTGGTGCCCTTTTGGTTAAAACAATACATTCACCTTGGCCACTCATACATCACATCACAAATTCTCCATCTTATTGGCAATGTCACACAGAGGACTGGGAGATATTACTGAATAGATTTACTGCTAGGGCTCGTCTACAGCCTCAGATATGAAATAAACAGCGTGTAATGTAAGCCATACATTATGAATCCAATTTGTTTGGGTGAGATCGGGTATTTGGAGTGGAAGATAGCTTTGCTGGGCTGAAATTCACAAAGAAACCACTAGATGGCAACATGTCGGTGACAATGAAGTCAAGGTAACACTTAGATAAGCAAATCAGGACATAAGTGAAACACCAGAATCTGTTTAAAAGCAGAGGTGTTTGTGCCTTGTTATATTAAATGTTCTTGCTGTTTTGTCTCTACCCTGTATGTCAATTACATGGAAAGGAAAAATAGACTGAAAGACAAAAATATAGAAAAATAATATTTAAAAAACTCACTAAAATACAAAATATAGCCTCAAAATGATCTTATTGACCTCAGCAGTACTGCCACAAAAGGAAATATGATAGATTGAGTCTAGCCTACCACCCGTGTATTTCTATGTGGATTTATAGGTGGCTTTGGAGGCTATTACCAAAATTATGGAGTCGTGCATAACATTTACAGTTTATCAAAAGAAAAAGTTATGGCCGAAATGTTGTTTGTCCAGTCATTTCTTTAAGAAATACAGACTATAAAAGAAGTGAGTTAGCTCAAAATATTCCATTTACAATTCAAAAGCATAACAGACAAATGCAGCAATTTATCACATTTAAGAAGCTGGAGTTTCTGTGAGGTCGTAAATCACAGTGTGATTGCTGCAGGGGATCCAGATGGCCTGTGAAATGTATTAATAAACTTTTGTTTCAGGACAGATTTTTTATTCCTCAAGGACATTTTGCTTTCAAAGCACACAAAGCAAAGGAGCAGGACAAGGTGTTATGTATGGGTAGGAAATGCTGAATCTACAAAGCCACGGGGTGAGGGTATTAGAAGAGACTGTGTGTCATAATGATGTATGGTGCAATGTGTGTGGGGGTCATGGGGAAAAAGATGTCTGTTTTAGAGGAAAAACATTACATAACACATTAAGAAAGGGGGGAAGCGTGCTCCTAACCACAATTGTGCACCGATAAACATCATAAAATTACAACACAATGCACAAAACAATCAAAGGTCATTTCGTGGTCATACGCTATCTAGTGACATTACTGTAACTGGTATTTCAGCTTATCTGTGACGTTGTGTTCACAGATAAGTTAACAACAGAAGCTCACGTTTATGATTCTGTAATACTGACATGAAACATGGATGGTTAACAGTCAAGCATAATATGCTCACTGTTTGAACAAACCTGGATGCAGATCGTATTCTAATCATGGGCAACAAACTACATTAAATTATTATATCACAGAATATACATTATTGCATGAAGAAGGACCAATATATCACTCTTACCTAGCACATTAATAAAAGTGCTGCATGTGTCAGAGTTTGTTACCTGCCTAACTCATATTTCTTATTGAAGTCTCTGGGGATTGGCGACCAGGAGCCATGTGTATATTATTACCAAAAAGAGTGAGGATTATTTTGTTAAATTATGGCTTTTATGGAGTTTTTGAGGAATAAATTTTTTTAAAAAACATTCAAAAAAATTAGAATGTTAATAAATAAATAAAATTCCAAAAAATGCCACACACAAATGCCCCCAAAATCAACTTGTTAAAAACTGGAGTAAAGTTAGATGATTTCATCTCTATGTCAAAAAACATTATTATTATTATTGTTGTTGTATGAAAAAAAACATTAACTTTTTGTTGAACTCCAGCTCAACGAAGCTTTGCTCCAGGAACCTGGAATCCCTGTAAAACTTTCCCCCCTGAGGGGACACAAATACACAGCTGTATACTCAGGAACTTACAAAACGTAACCAACACACAAGTAAGCAAGTACGCTAATGCACCAGCCAACATCTCTGTTACTGTGAATATCAAAGTGATTAGTAGATGAACCGATCTCCTGAACTCATAAAGTTAAAATGAAACACAGATCAGGGGAATATTTTTTTCCCACAGTTTAGGAGTAGAAAAAATAGAAAACTGCACCATGTGGGTGCCTGTATGGCTCAGCGGGCTGAGCTGACAAGTCTGAAAGCCGATTCCTGTAGACCATGTTTCATTCTGCCCTGGGCCAGTTCCTGCATGTTTTTTTACCCTGCTCCTTCTCTCCCATGTCCAAAATAAATGCTAAATGTTCAAAAACAAAGAACATTTGGCAAACATTGCACCATGCAGCACCAATATAGCTCGCTTGTTTGAGCAGGCTGTCCTGATCCTTTTGGGTCGTTGACCCAGGGTTTTGAGTTTGGGGAATATTTAGGGGTTTTGTAGTTTTGTTTATTCTCATATTATAGTTCTGTATTTTTTATTGTTGTCATTCAGGCTTTATGTTATGGTGTTGATTATTCCTTTTGCCTGCCACGTGCCTCTTCTAGGACAACTGCAGGGTCCAAGGTATTGAAACAACCTCTAGCTGAAAGCCTATGGCCATCACAGTGGCCTGTCAGCTTTGAAAATCCACGAATAGACATCAGAAGTGCAGAGTATGCTGAAATCTTTGCACCTCACATGTTTCTTCAGAAACACTTTAAACCTGTTTGATAGAGAGAGAATGAACTGTGAACAGAAATGAACTGATGTTGCATCACACCTGTCCTCAGATGCTCTACCGGGAGACTTAATGATGACACACTTAGACAGGTGAAAAGTCACACTTTCCATGTTTATAGCTAGACTAAAAACCAAAGAGATCAGTGAGAAACTAATGACGAAAACCAAAAGCTCGATATTTTAGGAAGTGTAATTAGGTAACAAGGGAGAAGAAGAGTGCCGGTGAAAAGGTGAGGAAACATGAGTGCAGTTCAGTCAGCTGGCTCAGGGGGATAGATTTATTTATACGAATACAGAGATATTTGGCTTCT
This sequence comes from Oreochromis niloticus, assembly GCF_001858045.2. Lineage (NCBI taxonomy): Eukaryota > Metazoa > Chordata > Actinopteri > Cichliformes > Cichlidae > Oreochromis > Oreochromis niloticus. The sequence continues at coordinate 13,427,821 of NC_031966.2, read as the reverse complement.
AGCCTTCTATCCACTCAACACAAGCTTAGATATTCCCAATTTAGACAGAAAAAAACTAGGTTTTAGAGTATGGTGCCAACCAAGAGGAAACATATCATTTGTGAGTTGATGCTACCTATTCCTATTGGCCCTTCCCCAGCAAACCTAAAAGCGATGCAGAAAGCATAACAGAAATGAATACATTTAAGCCCAACAGTCCATATAATATATGGCAAGATATGGCAGGAATGCAGCTAATAACTATTCACTTCACATTCAGATAAGAAGAGCAGAAAATCTACAAATGCTGTGTGCTCCAACTATCAGCAGACAGCTAGAATAGATATAAGATAAGGCTGGCTGAGTTTAATAGGAGCGTAAACTACAACACTGAGATTAAAATAATAATAATGACAGACAAAGTGGAATAAAATGATCAAATCAATACAATATACTTCAACTAAGAATAATACACAGGGCTTTGTATCACACCCTGCACATTAATGATCATACTTCATCAAACCTACTGTGGTTGTGACATTAAGGACACCTCACCTGCATTTGTTGTTGTAAAGCCCTCTTGTTAAGCAATTTTGGTCAGTCATCAGATATTCTTATTATAGATATCAAATTTTGTCCAGGATTGAAAATGCCCATGCTACAACAAAGAACTGCATTTGAACAATATAATATTTATATTGTACGAACGTGATAATTATGTATATTGTAATAACGTCATATTATATTGTTCAAACGTCAAAAGTATATTGTACAAATATGATAGTATATTGTACAAACATGAAAAGTATCTTGTTAGAACAATAAACTTTTCACGTTATAACGTGATATACTTCTATTTTTCTTTTGCCTGGGTGGCAGCTCTGCGCTTCCGTATCATTGAGTGACGCTACTGACCAGCCAATTGGTGGCATTCAGTCTGACTGCGTCACACCTTAGTACCTGTTCGGATCGCTTGGAACCCTGGCTGAGCAAAAAACGTACTGTACCCTAAAAACCTGGGCAAATCGTGCTGAGTGCCCACATATCATCCCATATATAACATCTGTTGTGTTTAAATATGCTATATAAATAAACTTGACTTGACTCAGATCAATGCTTTTCACAGCTAAGGATACAGACATTCTCTCTAACTCTTTATACACTTTTTTAGTATATTTAATTTGAAAGAAAAAGACAAAAATACACAATAAAAAAAGAAAAAGGTTAACTTAAGTCCTTTTTGATTTCTATCAATATTGCTATGATATTAAATCTGGTAAAAATGTAACATCATGTCCAAATTCTCTTACACAATTAGCTGTTTCTGAAATGGGACAACCTTTGTCCACATGCTTGTGTAAAGCTTTGAAAAAGATCCAGCTGCCTCCCATTTCAGTGAGGTTTTTTGGGTTTAGTAGGACAGCTTGTCTGCAAAAGTAGGACACTTACCTGAACTCCAAATCAGTGTAACTGTATACACATATTTGGAAAAATTCATTTTAAGACATGTTTGAAAAGTACAAGTCAGACTTTGATATTAAGATTTTAATCAATCATTTTAAAATACAATTTTCATTATTATTTTTTTAAAACATTAATAAAAAATAATGAAATAGTCATGTTCCTCTTTACTCCATGTGAAACTGTTAAATGGCAGATTACATGTTTTATTAACATTGCAGTGTTTTATTAACCCTGCTGTTATTTGCCATACTAACAACATATTGCTGTATAAATTTCCCACTTACCCCTTATCCTTCAAGCTTGGGCCCACTACCAGAGGCCTGTGAACTTCAAGGTCCTGTGCAATATCATTGCTTTTTCTGCGACTACACTCTAATGGATGGACATCTCGAAATTATGTTCCTGGGATCTGCTGGATCGACTAACCCAGTTTGGGGGTTACTCCCCTGAGTACTCCAATTACCACGGGGACTGCTATTGTCTTCACCTTCCACAGCTTCTTAATCTCCTCTCTCAGCTCTTGGTATTTATCCAGCTTCTCATGATTCTTCTTCTTGATGTTGCTTTCACTCAGGATAGCTACATCTGTCACTATGATCATCTTCCTCTGCCTGTCCACCACTACTATGTCCTTCACCTGTTTGTCTGTCTGTATCTGGAAGTCCCACAGGATCTTAGCTCGTTATGTGCTGGATTGTCTTATGAGCATCTTTGCACAGCCTGTACCTGTGCAAAAATGTGCAAGTGCATCAGGTTTACCACCTGGTGTGGTAGACTCTAGCCTGGATGGATCTTGTACTTTGGGGTTCCATGAGCTGCCATGTTTAGTGCCTCTGCACTGTCTTTCAGTGCAGCTTTGTCCAGCCACTGGTAGGATTTCTCAATATAAGCCACTTCTTCTATGTGCCACTGGTACATCCTATGCAGCAGCCTGTCCTTCCATGATGGTTCCTCTTCTCGATAATCTTCCAACTATGTTTCTGCTGCTTGAGATTTTCACTAAACACTATCATTCTTTTCTGGCTCTTGGTGGAGGTGGACACACTTCTCACCCTCTGCCTCCCTTATCTTTCCTGCTTGGCTTCTATGTCCTTGTCTAGTCTTGTCTAACTCTAATCCTCAGAGAGTCTCTCAGTCTTGTTCTCTAAAACCTAAAGAATTACGGATTTAATCAACTGGTCCCATAACAAAACTGACACCCTCCTCTCGACGAGAAGCCTGGGCTCAGGAGAGCCCGATTGTCCTGCGGAGAAGTTTGTTGCCGAATACTCGATGGCCGGTTGCGTCATGTGTTTGGCGACATTCTCGATGGAGGACATTGAACGACACCTACCAATTCGTAACCACGATAACAGAGTTCTGGCTGATGGAGCTGGCTCGGACCTGGCTTATCAAAGAACAAGAAGCGACTACAGCTGTTCAAAACCCCACAAGGCTGGCCGAGATGATTGATGATGGGCAGGGCTGTGAGTACTCAGACTGTGTTTATTGAACGCATATGGGCAAGATCTTGGAGTAGCTCTCAGCTCTGCAACAGGGATTGAGAGAATTGGTGACCAGTGACGGACATTAGACCAACTGTAAAAATTGGATGCAGTTGTTCGCACTAAACCAAAACATGCTTTATGGTACCTGTTGTTGATGATATTGTTTGGCAAGATGGCGGTGCACACAGCCCAGCTCTATGCTCTCCACTTAGGTGCTTTTCTTTTTCGTTTATCTTCTTTTTCTTTTGTTTTTCTTATTGTAGAGCCAAATTTACCTACAGCCATCTGGAATTTTGTGACATTGGATATAACAGCCAGATCCCCATTACCAGTGATTATCAGAGGATGAACAACATCCCCCCGGAGATAGTGAGATCCGTGGATTGTCATTGGCTCTGCCAAGAAACGCAGGCGGCGGAAGGAATGCAAACAAAAGTGGGGATGCCAGTCAGGCCAGCTAGCCAAGCTAAAGAAGCAGCCTTTCAAACCACTGCTCCCCAGCATCTTCCTGACAAATGCACGGTTGGTCGTCAACAAAATAGACGAACTCAACCTACTTGTCGCTGCACAGCCACTTGTGTGCGACTGTTGTGTCCTGGTCGTCACGGAAACATAGCTACGAGAGAGAATTCCCAACGCCTTGATGCAGCTAGCAGGCTGCACAATGCACTACAGCAACAGAAAGACTACAGCAGAGAAAAGCAGAGGAGGACGTTTTTGCATTTACACACATAACAACTGGTGCACAAACACTAAGATCATCACTACAGTCTGCTCCCCGGACATAGAGGCAATATCTGTCATGTGCAGACCTTTGTACTTGCCCAGAGAACTGCCTGCCATACTAATAACAGCAGTCTACATACAACCAGACGCTAAGGTTAGCTCAGCCTTTGCCTACCTGCACGACACGATCTCTGAACAGCAACTGACATATCCAGAGGGCGTACACATCATTGCAGGGGATTTCAACAAAGCATGCTTAAGAACTGTGCTGACTAAATTTGTTCAACATGTGAAATGCCCTACAAGACCACCTCAGACCATGTTCACTCAAATATTAAGCAAGCCTACAGATTTTTTCCCCTCCCCCACCTGAGTATGTCTGACAACCTCTCTCTGCTCGTTGTCCCGCCATACACACCACTCAGGAAAAGGACAAAGCCCACCATCAGAACCATTAGCACCTTTTCTGAGGAAGCTCTCGTTCAGTTGCAGGACTGTTTTGCCCTCAAAGAGTGGAGTGTCTTGAACATGATGATCTAGAGACTCACACAACTGCAGTGCTGGGTTACATCACGCACTGCATGGACACTGTCACCACAGCAAAGCGGGTCCGGGTCTCCTCCAACCATAAACCCTGGATGACAAGTAAGGTTCAGGCATTGTTAAAAGCATGCAACTCTGGATACAAATCTGGGGACCAGGATATGTACAACAGAGCAAGAGCAGACCTTAAACAAGGCATCAGAGCAGCAAAATTGGACTTCTCAAACAAGCTATAAGATCACCTCTCTGATATCAACTCCAGAAAGGTATGGGAGGGCCTGAAACACATCACCAATTACAAAGGCAACTGGACAAAAACAGATAATATGGACATCTCATTAGCAAAGGAACTTAACCACTTCTTTGCCCGCTTCGAGAAAACTGCAGACCGCCCTGCCCACAGCCTCCTCTGAGCACAGCCCTCACACATTTAGCCTCCAAGAACACCAGGTTCGCAATGTGTTCAGAGCACTAAATCAGAGGAAAGCTGCTGGCCCTGACAGAATACCTGGGAGAGTGCTCAATGCCTGCGCTGTCCAGCTGGCTCCTGTGTTCACCAGACTATTCAACCTCTCCCTGTTACATGCCACTGTCCCCTAATGCCTGAAATCAGCAACAATAATCCCAGTCCACCACCATCAGTAGCCTTAGCGACTGCAGACCCATCACACTGACTCCAGTGGTTGCAAAGTGCTTCGAGAAGCTGGTCCTAAAGCACATAACAGACCGTCTCCCACCCAGCTTCGACCCCCACCAAACAGGTGGACCAAACAGCTCCACCAAGGATGCAGTTTCCTCTGCCCTCCACTCTGCTCTGCATCACCTGGAGAATTCTGGGACATCAGTAAGGATGCTCTTCAATGACTTCAGCTCCACTCCAGGCAAGCTGGTAAACTTGCCCCGACAGTTCCTGTTTTCCTGTGGGATTCCCAGGTACTAGTAGCTATCCTCGATGTCTGCATTGTTGCCTTCTGGTAGTGCAGTCTCCTCAGTTCTAACTACTTGCCCTTTCTTTGTTACCATCCAACCATACTTCTCCAGTCGTTGCTGTGGATCCTAGAGGTGTGGGCCATTGAGTTGATGTCTCGCTCACTCTTGGAATACAGCTTGATGTCATCCATGTTGAGGAGGTGGCTTACAATTGCTCCATTCCGTAGTCAGTACCCATACCTAGACTAGCTCAGGGGATTTGGGTCTACATCCAACAGCAGTAGGGTTAGAGCATCTCCTTGGTGAATCCTGCACTTGATGATCAGACTGTGGGCTTACTTGTGGTTCCTAGAGTGTTTAAAAGTAGAATGGGAGGCAGAGCCATCAGCTTTCAGGTCCTGTGGAACCAGCTTCCAGTTTGGATTCGTGAGACAGACACACTCTGCTTTTTAAGAGTAGGCTTAAAACTTTCTGTTTTAGTATAGCATATAGTAAGGGCTGGATCAGGCGACCCTGAATCCTCCCTCAGTTATGCTGCAAAAGGTCTGGGCTGCTGTGGAAATTTTCATGATGCACTTGTAACACACCCCAAAAAAAAAGATTCTAGGTCTGACCAACTGTCTCAGCCGTGGGCAAAAAGATGACAGTCAATAAAATTCTAAAAGATAATTTATTGACAAATAATCAAGAGATAAAAGATAAAACAGTCCAGTGTCCCATTTATGAATCGAATAAAAACACACAGTCCCAAGGCCAGAGCCAGCTATGCCACACTGTCAGTTGCACTCCATGTGTTGACTTCAACAGGGTTAGCAGTTGTCCTCTAAGACCCACCACCCTGCAAGTAGATAGCCAGTGATCACTCCAGCCTCTGCAACTCTGCTGCCTTTAGGCTGTGGCATATAATAGGCCCTGGCCTGTACAGAGAGACAAAATGACACATTCACTACAGAATTCATAGCGCAAAACCCATCCATCCCAAACATATCCAATTTCATCACATTACATACCTGCACAGAGAGACAAAATGACACAGCAGTGTTTGTAGTGTGGGCTATAAGTAGACCAGTGTATCAGTGCAATCAAGTACACCTGCCTCTAATTAGTCCAACCCCATTCCAGCCATTGGCTCACCAAAAATGTGACACACACACACAACCACTCCCAACCCAGTGCAACTTCACACAATAATATGGAGCTGAATTAACACTGGCACATTAGTCTACCATGTTACACACTGTTTTTTTTTTTATCAATCACCTTTCACTCACTTAGGTGTTTATACACATTTAATTAGTTGTTATAAATCTCTGACTCTCTTCCATAGCATGTCTTCGCCCTTTCTTCCTCCGCTAACGCCAAACAGTTGTGCTAGATGGCGACCCCTCCCTGAGCCTGGTTCTGCTGAAGGCTTCTTCCTGTTAAAAGGGAGTTTTTCTTTCCCACTGTTGCTAAAGCACTTGGTCATATCGGGGGGTCAAATTGGAGTTTTCTCTGTTCTCTATGTATTATTGTAGGGTCTTTGAATTTTAGCTGCTATGATGCCTGACAGAAGCTTCTGTGTGGTACTGAGGCAGGTTTTTGGCCAGTAGTTCAATGGGACTCGTCCCTTCTGGGGATCGTTGGGGACAGGACTGTCCGGCCTTCAGTTCAAGGAGCTGTTCTCATACTGTTCCCCTGCCAATGAGAGTACACCTTGGATGGTTTATTGGAGAACATCTGGTTTATTTTCCTGGCTTCAATCACTCAGGTATAGCTCTTCAAGTGGCAGGTTTAGGCTGAAAGTCTTTGCCTCACAGTTTCCAAGGCCTCAGGCATGTAAGTGAGTTTAATAAGGGTATAGTGGATAGATTTTTATACATTCAGCAGCTTTATGGTCATCAGTTCTGCCACGTTACTTGTAACAAGTTGGTCATTTTGCACCTCTCTGTTTTTCAATCAGTAAATCAGTATTAACAGCAAACTCTTACACCTACATTGTGAGTGTGGTGATGTTTAAATCTGGTGAAACAACCTTGGTGTAAGTGTAAAATTATACATTTGAGGTGATGCTCTGCTTTTAAAAACCAATGAATCACACTCAACTTGCTGAATTTTTCTGTACAAAACCTTTAGTACAATTGTTGTTCCACCCAATTCAAAAGTTCTTAGAGAATTTTCTGTATTTGTGAAAGAAAAAACTTTTTAAAATAAACTTTCAACCAAATAATTTTCTTGAACTAGATGATGATAAATTGACCAATCTCACCAGAAATAAGCTGTTCAATAGTTAAATGCAGTAACTTAAAAATGCTTCAGAAGTATTGGGGAATTCGCCAGCTTCTGTATGGGACTTTGAATGAATGTGCTAAAAGTCCAAGTAAAACTGCAATATCATCAGCTCACTATCCAAAGCCTGTGAAAGAGCACAGTTTGCATATCAGTGATGAAATTGTATAACTTGCATGCAAAAGTATCACCTTTGTTGTTTCTAGGTGAGAGTTCGACTACTAAGATAATAATAGCGCAACCCATCACCCCACCTATTTATCTTACCAGATACAGAAACTGCTTGTACCTGGATAAGCAGATAAGGCAGCTATTACAAAAGCCTTTCTAAGTGTTGGGAAACAGCTACCGGCCTAGTGATTACAGAATAAAGGTACACGTCATTCACGCTTAAGTAATAAAAATCTCTTTGAATATAAAATAATGTTTATGTGGTTTGTTTCTGAAACAAAATGAAAATGTTTCACAAAAAAATATGACGAAAAGAAGCACGAGACTGCTTACATAAGATACAATATAATCCTATAAACCCTGGTGAAAATGTATTTGAGCAAATATCTTTAGTTCGTGCTTGAAGCTAAATTAGACTTCCAAACCACTGGGCTTCAATATTACCAATATTTTTCTTATATATTGAAAATGACCATAGAATAAAATATGAAGGCATCAAATTAAACTTTCAAGGACGCAATCTGACGGCTTTAGGACCCTGACGTCACCCTCCTTCAGGAAGAGGGCGTCGGCTCGGTAGCCGGTGGAGGAGGAAGGTGCTGTGACTGGCGAGCTGCTCGCGCAGTGACGCGTACAACCGCGAGGTCAGGACATCGGCGCGAGCGATGCGAGTCAGGGGCTGCGAGGAAACAGACTAGAGAGAAACACCTCTGCCGGGTATCGTCTTGTTTCAGCGGCGTGAAGAGAAACACAGTGCAGTGAGCATGTCGGTGCTAGCTTTGCAAGAGTATGAATTCGAGAGACAGTTCAACGAGGACGAAGCTATCCGATGGATGCAGGAGAACTGGTAAGGCTACACTGTAACGTTAGCGCCCCGTTTATAATCCCATATATAGCAATGAACGGTTTTTCTACAGCACATTCAACGCGCCGTGCTCATGCTAAATGTGTGTTGGAGCCTGTAGCACTGAACATACATCCACCTCGTTTCCCGGGATTAAACCTAGCCGTATCCTCTTACATCAGCCTCTTTGTCATCATCCGCGAATTTCTGACTGTGCTTCATAAAATGAACAAATTCATGCAGGCCTTCAGCCGCGTGCGAAAACGCCGCTCTGCCACAATTCAGTCTGTCTGCTCTCACTGGATACTACATGCTCTTCCACTGTTGCATTGTGCATCTTTCATGAATAGGATTTGTCCTTGAATTCCTGTGATTTATTCTCCCGGCATCACTGCCGCGATAGTATTGTAAAGGTCATCCATTCCTCCAGCTGTCATACCGCCATCCACTCACTGGGCCAGTATGTTTTTCTCCACTGACTGATTGATTTTCTTTGGTCAGGGGTGGACACCCGTCATGGTTTATTTTTGTCCTTTAAAATAAAGATCTTTGTTATTAATTTAGTAATTATTTGTTCTGTGATTTAAAAACAGTTATTTTTCAATATGAGTCATATATTGATTGTTTTCAATCAGTGGAGTATAAAAATGATTAAAATCTATCATCACAAACCCCCAGACTCTAAGGGGTCAAACAGCGTGCTTGGTCCAATACATTTCCTATGTAAATGAAAAGAGAAAGTGTTTGGAGTTTTACTTTAAACAAAATGGCTGAGACTATTATTAATCTATCAAAATTGTTGATATTGTATTCTTTTTTTATTGATTGAGTAATAACCCAACTCTGTTAGCTCTAAATAAGATGCTTTTCCAAATGAAAGAATAGGAAATCCCAATTAACCTAAAAATTAATTGCTGCACAAAATATAAGAGTAACTTGCAGCAAAAGCCTTTTTTAACAGTACTAATTGGAGTCACTGATGAGTCACAGCTTCCCACAAATCAGATGTGTTTTCTTCCTCTAGCCGTAAGCATGCATTTTTTTTAAACAGCTTTTTTTCATAATAGTGTATAATTTGACCTTTTACAGACATTTCATTTTTTAAGTACCTTGTTAGGGAAAAAAACAAAGCAAAACAAAAATCTGAGTGATGTTAAGCAACTGGATTAGCAGTTCTCCACATGCTGCAGATTCTGTTAGAGTGGCCTTTCAACTTGCAGCTGATCTACAGAACAGAAGGACTATTCTCCCAACAGCTGTCCAAGGTGGTGTGGATGGAGTATATATGAGAAAGCAGGATGAGATCTGTTCTTGGAAGGCAGCTGAACATTCTTGAGGGTCACTATAACAGCAGCCTGACCAACAGTCCAGAGAATGGTGAAAATATGAAACAGGAAGTCGCAATTTTTTTCTTCTTCAAAATAAGAGTGAGGTGGCTTGCCCTCAAAATACCCTGTACTAGTACAGGATGCTGTAAATTAAAGCTGAAGTCACCTTCTGGCATCGTTGTTCGTTGATAAGAAGCGTCAATATTTAAAATGTCTCACTGTTTACTTAGGGTGGTGTCTGCCACGCTTTGCACAAACTGTAACATTACTCCAGGCTGAAATTTCCCTGTTGCTACTAACGGATGAGTAAATATTCTTCATGATTGTGTGCAGTCATGTATTACAATCGTGGGTCATGTACTGGTCCGTCCACCCATCTTTTGCATGAATTAATAGAGGGTTATTATGGTCCAGGTCCACGCCAGGTTGAGCAAGAAGCAAAATGATTCATGCATAAGTTAGTATGAGCTTCATTCACTAGTAGTGGGCTTTTAGAAGGCAGCACACAGAACGTAAGAGGTATTTATCTAGTTTCATTTGTTTCAACTGCCTGTAAAAAGGCAGATTATTTTTAAAGCATATTTTCCTTGAGTGCTTGGAATGAGTTATAGAACAGTTTCAGTCTTATTCAGTAAAATTAAACCTGTGTGTGTGTGTGTGTGTGTGTGTGTGTGTGTGTGTGTGTGTGTGTGTGTGTGAGAGAGAGAGAGAGTGAGAAAGAGAGCGAGAGAGAGTGAGTGAGAGACCACATGGGAGTAATGTGTAGGAGCTGTCCATACCCTAGTACTGACAACCAACCAATAACGTTCATCTTCTGATGTCTGCTGACAGAGCATTAGCCAATCACGTTGCAGCTGATCTGTGATGACCTCTCTCTGCTATTCCTGTAGTGGAAGATGTCAGACAGGGCCAGTGCACATGGCTAATAGAGACAACATCTATGAAAAAAGGGACTGTATAAGTTTATGAGTTGACATTAGGAATGTAATAAAGGGTGATGTGTTTTTATGGCTTAAGGGTGAGATATAAGGAGCTCTTATGAAAGCATGTGCCGTAGAAGAAAAAAATGCCTCTTTTTAATGGTTAGCTCAGTGCAATACTTAAACCACCACACAATAACTTTAATCTAATTTGCACAGTTTGCGTTTATGTATTTATTTTGTGTATTTATCCTGCAAACCATTAACAAGACCAAGTGCAAATATGAACTGATTTCAGTTCATATTTGCAAAAGCAAATGGCAAGAATTGCATACAGATCTCTGGCTTGGCTGTTTTTAGTCTTGTTTGAATAGAAGAACCGGAGGATCCCTTTTGATGGATGTGCCAGGAAATAATTCAGACTCTGAAGGTAAGGCAGATCATATATTTATCATATAACATGTGTATCTTATATTTATCTTTGGAAATCACAATAAATGTTTATTTTGCATTGCATTTAACTGGCTATAGAGTAGACACGTGAGTTATATAAAAGCATGTGTGCATGACAGAGGAGTCATTGATAAAGCATGCAATTGGCCCTGAAGTTAACACCATTAGACTGTGACTGCTGAACATAGTTATGTCATAATGTTGATGATGATAAAAACAAACGGCTCTAAGACTATTCTATTAGTCAAAACCAAAGATATCTTTTCAGAATTCATTATATATGTTACACTGCTGTGTTACATTTTTTCCTAATATTTCCATGTACTGTATTCTCATTGTTGAATATAGGAAAGCATCAGCTTTAGTCATGACGGTCATTTACATTTCAAGCATGTTAACTGAACCATGAATCCTGTTCTTTGGCTATCAGATATTATGTATTATTTTTAGTGTGGTCAGTGTTGCCTGTTTCAGTTTGTATTATTTGATGTTAAATATGCACAAGTTTATTTTTCTTGTTTCATGTCCAGCCAAGTCCCAGCTAAAGTAACCCTTCTGTTTAAAACAACACGAGACATAAGTGTACATTGTTATATACTGTGTGTATGTCATTGTTCTGCAGGGATGAATGGAGACTGGTGCCCTGATCTAATGTCTTTGTTGGATACTGACAGGAGACAGCTCAGTATTGTATAAGAAAGGTCAAAGAGTTGGTTGAAGAACTAAGAAGAGGAGGAAGAACTGAATACAACCCTAAATACTGTGTAATAACATCAGCATCTTGCCTTTTCAACAACAAAATGCATTCAGTACAATATAAATATATATTGTATAAAAATATAAAAAAAAAAAAAGGAAAAACGCCAAGATAATGACTTCCATTTACTTCGGAAGTCTTAGCAGCATGTTTCTCCTGGGACCTGAGTCAGTTGAAGTCAGATGCACTCCTCAGCTAGATCATATTAATATAAGTGAATTTTTTTTCTTCATCTCAGTTCCTTGGCCCTTCACAACCCATTTCAACACATAATCACTTAACACACAGTTAGCATTATGCAATGCATGACTGTAATTGCACATGTAGTGCTTTTATTAAGATAACTTTGCAAACTTGTCTTTGATATAAAATTGTTTAGCATGACATATGCAGCATCATATTGTTTTGAATAAAGTCTGGTTAAAAACACATGCATGGGTTTCTGTATTTGTTGTTGCAGCTCAAATTTGGGTTTGAAATTAATAAACAAGCACTTCTCTCGTTTTGATCGGTGATAGCACGTCCAGTCTAATGTGGTAATATCTGGACTACAGTCTTTGGTTATTACATCTGGTGTGCTGTGTGACAGAACTGGTTTGTTATCACTTCAAATGAAAACACTTATCTTCCTAAATATATTAAAACCTTAGATGCGATCCAGTGCAATGAATAAAACCTGCTGTATGTCAAAATTGCCTGATGCATGTTAAGATTGCAGTGTTCCTTACTATCCATAAAAGACACGTTGTTATTATTCAGTGTTATACACACACCTTCAACCTGCTGACTCAGTCTGCACTTCCACAAACGTCATCATTTCTCATTAGCATGCAGATTGTTTAGAACCTTATGTTCTGTTTTTTGAAAATTCCCTTGTGTGGATAGCATCCCCATGGGTCTCTGCTCTTTTGATGGATCTCTGGTGATTTTGCTTTGGACTGATAACACGGGCTGCACAGTCGTAGAATACTGCAGGGAATGAATAATGAAAATTTTGTGTGTGGTCTGACTGTTAATGTTTCTTCTAGAATTTGCTTCATTTGCTGTTGCTTTATAAACTTATTTTTAGAGGAAAATAATAATTTTTAGACTCTGCCTTTATGAAATGTTTATGAATATTACTTTTAACAGTAGCATTGCTTCTTTTTAGCTAACCATTTGCCTTTCAGTTCAGAAGTATCCTGGCTCACTGACTATCTTGAAGATCATGTTTCTGGAACTCGATAAGTTGGGGAGATAGCTGTCTTCCATCACAGTTTCATGTTACTTATTCAGTCCAAGTGCAGCCTTCTCCATTGTTTCTGAGTTCTCATGCCCTATTATGGTACAGATGAGACCAGTAGATGGACTGGATTAAAGAATTATGTTGCATCAGTGGTTCCGACCAAAATGAGGAGAAAGATCTGGGATTAGTAGTGAGTCAACTTTTAAAATATGAGCAAGGGACCACACTAAAAAGTTAATTTATTATGCTGGAAATCTGTGAAAATAATAATAAAAATTCAAAAATTATTTAGCAACTGTACTTGGGCAACCACCTGAACAACTAAAGTTAAAGTGTGTGAAATGTTACCTAGCTTGTTTTCATTTTTCTCTTGAAAAATAATATATGCATTTGTGTGCATTCTCTTATGCAACTTTTAAAAAGATTCATCATTCAAAGCAGTGCAGATGATGTGAGAGAGATCCTTGATGAGAAACCAATTCAGTATTTTTTTTCAATAAATTATTTTTAGGTATTAGAGACACCTTTTTGTGTTTTTTAGATGATTTCCTGTTTCCTGAATTGCATCTGTAGCTATAAGTAAATGGATGCTGCTTCCTTTGTAACAAGAGCAGCACATGGTGATGCTAATCATTCTTGACCATGTTAACCAAGAATGTGCTTCAGGCTTGATGTTTGTTCGGCCTGTTTTCTTCTCACCACTGGTGAGGCGAGGTAGAGATATGTGCTGACTCCTCGGGAACTGATGTCTGCCTGGGGTGTTGCTGCAATTTTGTTTCGCTTTCAGTTTTTATTAGGGTGCCAGTAAAAAGCTTTAATACAAGCGAAAGCAGCTCATATTACAGCTATTTTGTGTTTCTGTGTATGTGTGATTTTGCAAGCCTGTGAAAATAAATGACCCTAATTTAAAACGCATGTGTTAGTTTAATAATTGGCTAAAATATACCTTATTTTGTTCAAGCTAGAAATGCAAAGACTGAACATTGGTATGGGTGAGATCAACCCAACTGGCTGCCTTGTCATTTCTTCAACAGACCCTCTGTTAGCGTGGCCATGTAAATCACCAGCTTCTGTAGGTGTAATATGTAGGTGGCCCAGTACTTTTTGTCCATATAATGGATACCTTTGGTTAAAATGTACATTTAGAAAATAACACATTAAGCCCAAATTATAAACCACTAACACAAAAATATATTTCTACAGAATTTTCAGTCTTCAATTTTTTACTTTTTACAATCGTTTTGAAAAATCTTTTCAAAACTGCACTAACATTAGTTTTTAGTTGGTGGACTTTCTGTTCCCCATTTCCTCTGGTGAATTGAAGCTTTTCTTGAGTGGTGACATACATGAGGGAATATGGAATGAATGCAGTTGGACTACATTTCTTCTCGCTGTAGTTACAAGAATGTGTGTCTTTTTCACTTTGTACTTGATGATGTGTGTTCCAATGAAAACAAAATTAGGCCCCATAGATAACATACTGGTGATGCAATCCTCAGACTAAAGGTTGAAAGCCATCCTTTCTTTAAAAAAACAAACTACTGCTACTTAAATGTTATCATTTATAAATCGAACAACTTTTGTCCATTATGTAGTAACAATTACAGCTTCAACGTGATGGTTGTGTGATAATGTCAATTATTGCACAACAAATGTGCAACACAAACTCCTTAAAGTAAGTATGACTTTTGGACATGCTGCTAAGTGACCTGTAAGTGCATCTTGGAGATTCTTGGATGATGACTGGTTATTATGTAATATAGCTAGATTATATTCACTGCAACTTGTGGTATTTTTTTTCTTACTTTCTCTTTTTCTGCTTTTCTGCTCGTCTGCTCTTTGGCAAAGTTACTCCTTTTACTCTCTATAGGGTACAGAAAGTGCTGCCAAGGAGTTAACTGTCCTGAACTAAACTAAAATATTGCAAGTGTGCGCACAGATACACAGTTCTGTGCTGTGTATATAGTTGCATATGTCTTTGTGACATAGCATACACACACACAGTTAGACACCAGCTCACTGTCACAGGCATGCAGACTCATCCTCAGACTGCAAGCACAGGATTACATAAGACATGAAATCTCCTGGAGAAGCTAATACAGATCCAAGTCTCACAGCAGGTTATCCAGCAGCTTTATACGACACTGTTAGTGGGGGAGGGGATGGCCAATAGGATCACCATTCTTATTATAATGTGCAATGTACTGAAGATGTTGGTACATAGGTCAACAAAAACCAAAAACTTAAGGTGTTAGGATATGCTGGCATACTTCAACTTAATGTTTAGACCTAATCGTTTACTATAAAACTGTATTTGGGCTGGATGGCTTGGCTCTCTTGCCTATATGTCATGTTTGAAGTTAGACTACTCAACTTTTATAGGCTAAAAGACCATTTTCATTTGAATCTTTATGGTGGTGATAATGTTGTGAGAGCACATCTCTGGAGCTGTGGTTTGTTGGTTCCATCCTCAGTATTCTCTCAAAAATAAATTCTCTTTTTATTTATTTCTCTTTTCATTTAGCAGCAGTGCAAAATGAGCCAACACCCAGCGTCTGAATCTGTAATAATGGTTACGCACCAGAGGGAGAGGGAGCGTGATGCTTTCCTGACTTAACTGAGCAGCTCTTGTAGACTGCACTCATTGTACACAGTTTTACATAGAGAGCCGGCTCTGCAGTCATAGATTTCACCTTATTTTAATGTTTTTTACCACTAAGCTAGTGCTTCTTATGCTCATTTAGGTGAATGCAGCTGCCAGCCTTGCTGCAAGAAAGAAATCTCTGCTGATTCTGTTACTGCTTCATGCTGATCCTTCCCAAAAGAGCTCTGACTTTGTAGTTTTTTATTTGTGCTGCCTCGGCCCACTTTGACAAACAGCAGAGTCAGGCTATTTGCCACAACCCTTTAACATATTGCACAAGTAGTTTTTACCTTGTGCAGTTTACTATCTTAATTTATTTATTAAATTATATTTTAGGAGGCATTATGACATACTTCGAGGACTGAGGAAACTTTAGAGAGAACTGAACAGAAAACTGTGATAAGGAGTCTTAAAATATATAATCTTTACAAGCACATGCACAAAGTGAGTCAGGTCTTAAAAACATGAGTGAAAGAAGCAACAAATCACTCATGACAGGTTCTAATGTGAGGGTGAGTAACACTGGCTAATATTAGGCTATTTATATTGGTTTTTTTCCTGCAACCAACGAAGTAATCGCATTTTGGCAAAATAAGAATTTTCTTATTCAGCTAACATTTGGTCATCTGTTACAGGGTAGTGCTGGGCTTGTTTTATGGTACTGCCGTTGTGATCATTTGTATAGGAATTTGCTTATGGAGAGCCTATGAACAGGGGTTTTCAGCCTATGCAAATGTGGATGACACTGTGTGTAGGTCGAATGCTGATTGTTGGACAAGGGAGCAGGGACAGCAAAGATAAAAACTTGAAAGATTAAGAAATGAAAATCACAAATGGTGACTGCAGTGGACACTTGATTGTTGTTAATACTGGGTCTTTGTATGTAGGACTTTGCAGCTGGCTGAAGGACTAAAAACAATGAAAGAGTTGCCCACAAACAAGTTGAACCACATACTTTGAATACTGCCTCCAACAGATGCGATCTGCTGGTGGATTGACTCTCAGTAGGTGCCTACGGTTTGCCAGTGTACTGGACGCGGACAATCATCAAGAGGCTACTGTAGTTTCTATGTAAATTTCATCATCAGATGGTCAGTGCGAGGCTCTGAGTGAACATCACCTGACCATCTGTCTCTGATCGCTATTTGTGACAGTGTGGACGTGTTAGTGGAGACTACAGAGCACCAAATGTGCATGCACCCTTAAGGTGGACTTCAGTCAGACTTCAAAGAATTAACACTACGGCTACTACTTTGTTGTGTTGTCTCCAGGAGCCCATGTCTGTTCAACAGAGTATAATTGTTATTTAGTGTTTACAAACTAAATTATTATACAGTAGACTTCTTGATCATCATACTGGTGTTTGAGCAAAAACAAATATAAGCTAAATATAAATTAAATGAATTATTAAAAAAATAAATAAAATGTAAAACTCTGCTGATGATGAAGTAATCTGTTGCAATAGTTGGTCCTTAGGCTCTAAAATTATTTTAAAAATGTAACTTGTTTGTTGTCTCGAATTTATTGACACAATGTTCACCTTGGTTTAAGTAAGTGATTTTGCTGTTTTAAATTTGTGTTGTGTGGATTTACATACTTAACATTTAGGTGGTATATAGATGGCATTGTGAGCATTGCCTAGCATCCCTTCATTCAAGCATGGCAACGCAATTACTGAAAAAGTTGCATGCTAGTGCAATATTTGTCACCTGCTGGTTGAAAGAGAGCGCTAACAACAGAAAAAGAGTGCAGTGAGTTTTGGTTAGGAGGAAGAATCATTACTAAATCTTTGTTCTCACTCTTTACAAAACTTTAATTTTGCATTTCACATTTAATGTTAATGGACCAAGAAAATCTGCATTATGCTTTTGAAATACGTTTGCAACCATCTATGGAGTGACAGGATGCGTGACTGCACCTTTTCCCAACCTTATAAACAATATTTTTTCATATTGACCAAAACTACCACCAGTGACTACCAATGGGCCTTGCAAAGTGCAATCAGTTTCATGATCATTATTATGGAAATTCTAATTACCATTGATCAATGGAAATGTCTGCACATTACCGTTACAGTTGGGGGAATGGCTGCAATCACAATACTGTAAGATGGTGAAAGATATATCGTTAGAGATGGTTGTTCCCTTTTCATGTAAATGGCCTCCTTGAATCCCCACTCAAACCAGTGTTCCTTCTTGTTCAGGGTGTGCATACCCTCATCATTTAAAGAATAATGATGCAGTAGCTCTTCTGTGTTGTGCCATCTGCTTATCCAGAGGTGGTTTGGTTTCCCCGATGTGTAATTCACAGCAATCTTCTTGGCACTTCACCACGTACGCTATATTATTCTGTTTGTGCTGGAGGACCCGATCCGTCAGGTGGACCAGTTGTTGGCATAGCGTGTCGTGGGGTTTGACAGCTACAGAGACCGTGTTTTGACAAAATGCGTCTCAGCTGTTCTGTTAAAGGTTTTCGTTTAGGCAGCAGTTGTCTTTCTTCTCTCCTGGATCGCCTGGAGCATTCTTTAGGTGCTTTCCCAGCTTTGACAAATGTCCAGCTGGGATAACCACACTTACTCAGGGCCTTTTTGTAATGGTGTCCTTCTGATTCCCTGGCCGCTGTGGCTGTGGGGATGATCAGAGTCAAACATTTCTCCCCCTGAAAACGATATGTCCAGATGAACAGAATCGACTCTCTGGAGTAATCAAAATTTATGAGAGAATAAACTGAAAATTCCCCTGGAGTTTGTGCTTGTCTGGCTTGTAATACACTGCAAATCAGAATCAGAGGAACTTTATTAATCCCAGAGGGAAATTGAGTTGTCAGGGCAGCAAATATACAAACAAACAAACAAACAAACAAACAAACAAACAAAAAAACCAACCAGCACTCATATAAAATGAGTGTAGAAACAGAGTTATGATAAGTATTAAGATAATTAGATAAATATAGAGAGATGGGTATAAATATAAACGGACAAGTATGTGTGCAAATATATTTTGTGGTGCAAGTACATCATACACTGCAAACAGCCCTGTATTGTATTGTATTAGCGCTGTCACTTGCTCCTGATTTTGGAATATGTGCAGAAATATGTTAAACCATAGACTGTAGCTTTCAGGTCTGGAAGTGCCTTGATATTTTGCATTTTTATCTAATAGCCAGAAGGAGGTGAGTCCACTGGTTGTAGACATGTGATAGCTAAAGGTGCCCCAAATGGAGGATCACATGCTTTCTGAAGCTGCGGGTTCTGGTTAGAGTGCACTTCCAGCATACTGCAGTTGTTCAGGGAAGGAAGAGGACTACTACTGGGGTCCAAGTCCATATGACCAAGGGACAAAAATAATGAACTGGGGGGGGGAGGGCTGGTCTTAGCTGGTTATTAGCAACTTAGCTTTCAAAGTAAGAGAGAGGGAATTGTCCATTACTAAAATATACACTGAAGGCAATGATAAAATGAAGAAAGTGTGGCAAACACTGCATTTCAAGTGGATCTTGGTCACATAGATATCAACCAATCATTGAGTTATTAATGGAGTTAAATGCATAATTAAAATGTCACATGATGTCAAGTGCTTTGTGTTATAATGCTTTTAAATTACTATTTTTAATGAATTTTTTACTTAATAGATCACAAAAGACTATTTAAAATAAAATCTGTGTAACCTTTGCTAAACTGTGACCACTGATGACAGACATGGTAATTACAAATAAATGTGAAAAAGTATTTTGGATCAGTAACACAAGCAAACTGCAGTAGTATGCCAGGCGTGAGCCACTCCTCATTTCTTTATATAATGCTAGGAAAATAGGCAGTGTGTTTGTTATCAGTGTGACACTGAAAAGTGATGAGATGCTTTCCAGATGATGACGCATGCCAGATTCTGACACCACTAGCTGAAATGCAGCCCCTAAATTATGACAGACTCTCCACCTTCTTCTTCCATGTGGTTGTAGAAACTCACTTTTGCACCTCTCTCCTAACCTTCTCTGTACATCATAACAATATTTTTTGTTTGTTTTTTGAAAATTCAATAGTCTTTGAAACCAAAAATTTCAAATGTGCAGTAATCACCCCATAAGCTGCTGAGTTTTCACCTTTCCTCCCCATTTCCCTTCTGTAAGAAAGGCTCCTTGACAGCCACCTTTTCACCAAGACTATTTCTAATAAGTCTTCAACAAATAGTAGATGGAGCAACTGAAGAGGCAGATGCATCTCTTCTTTCTTTCTTTCTTTCTTTCTTTCTTTCTTTCTTTCTTTCTTTCTTTCTTTCCTTCCTTCCTTCCTTCCTTCCTTCCTTCCTTCCTTCCTTCCTTCCTTCCTTCCTTCCTTCCTTCCTTCCTTCCTTCCTTCCTTCCTTCCTTCCTTATTTTAAAGGACATGACTTTTACATAGTCTTCATCCGTTATCAATAGTTTTTAAAGAAAATGCTCAGGGACAAGGACTGAAAAGTTGTGAATAATAAGCCAGTGTTTAAAGAAAAAGGGCTCCAGAGAACCTAGCGATTTAGTGCTCGAGACCTCTTTAAAAAAATACCAGAAAGCCTGGCTCCTAGGAAGCACAATATAAAGAAATGAAGGCACATTACTTTAACTCAATAAATTCCTTTATAACATGACATCTAATTTGATAACCTTCAGAAACTAATGGCCATACTAGAACAAGCGAGGCTTGAACACTAAAAGGGTAAATGCAACTCATTTTGCTCCATCTTTAGATGATTTCATTGTACTCATAAGGAGTCCTATATATGAAATCATAGCTTAGGCTATGTTCAT
Organism: Oreochromis niloticus; assembly: GCF_001858045.2. Taxonomy (NCBI): domain Eukaryota; kingdom Metazoa; phylum Chordata; class Actinopteri; order Cichliformes; family Cichlidae; genus Oreochromis; species Oreochromis niloticus. The sequence continues at coordinate 13,407,303 of NC_031966.2, read as the reverse complement.
CATGCTACCCTTTGACCTTTAACCTTGAATGGCAGTACACCAAAGGGTAATGCTGAGATTGTTTCTCCTTTGCAATCCCCTCCAGCCACTCCACAGTATATAGGGCACTGTATTGTGTGTTGCTCTGTTCCCCCCTCCTTCCTGTGTAGTTGAGAAACAGTGATGTCATTCTGCAGTCCAACCCTGTTGTCATTCTGTAAATGCAGCTGAATTTGACTTTGACAGGTTTGTCCTTTGTTCTTCAGAGGTGGCCTCAAGCATTTTATGGTCTCCTGCAAGAACAGTTAGGTGACATCCTTTGTTGAAAGATGGAAAATAAAGAGTTGATACACTATGTGATAGTAAAAGTATTCATTTATTCAGTTTGAAAAGACAAAAGGCATCACTTTTTAATCTTCTAGCATTGGTTGACCCATAACCACCTACTGACATGCACCTTAACCTGACTGACCGTCTTACACAACCCTCCTGTAATGAAATTATGAAGTGGGATCCTAAAGTTAGCATCAAGTTCATTCTTGAAGTTCATTTTTGAGATAGTGATGTGATGGAATTAAAGCTTTAATTGATTATTGTCACATAGCCTTTTACATTTTTTTTAAAAGAAAATAAATTATACCTTTTTTGTGTGGCTACATTCTTGATCAGCAAATTTTAGCGCTGTTGTTGAGAGTGTCATCTGCCAAGGCAGCAGAACAGGTTTGTTCACAAGGTTGCACATGTGTGGCCTCTGTGAGAAATGTTCAGCAGTGTTAGCAATGCAAGTCTTAACCCTTTAAAGCCAACTATATCATGTTTAAAACATGCGTTTTTTGGACGTCTACATCAGTGTGAACCCCTATCTCCCGGAAAATTGAAATAAATTGCATGATATGCTTTTAAAGAATAAACTGCAAAAATGCCTGATGTAGTACTCTTGTGCTTGTATACCATATATCACAATTTAATTGGCAATTCTGTTTAGAGGCCTTATTTTAATTTTGTATAATAAAGCACTGAATACCTAGGGCTTAAAAAAAGTCAGCATCATGTTGTTGTCTTTGTATAACCTCTAAATAACAGTACAAACCTCACTGAAGTGGAACATCACTCCTTGGGCTACTTTTACTCAGCTAATTAATCCCAGAGCCTATTGGTCAAGCTCCAAGAATGCCTCATTCCTGGTTGCTGTGCACAGTCCTCTTGACAGCAAACCCAATGTTTTTTTGTTTTTTTTTTCATGTTTCCAAGGTTGCAGCTGCTGATATTTCTTTTTTCCAGTATCACCCCGCCGTTACACCCATATATCTACTTCTGGCTACCCTACTGTAGGTCTGATGCCTGACTAACTGGAACCTACTACGTTACCCTCATAAGGTTTATTTTCTTGGCTATGCTGCTTGAAACAATTACTCTGCTCTCTGTCCAACAGAGCAGATTGTTTTTCTACAATGCTGGTTTAGTGTTTTTCGGCCCTATTCAGCATCCAGTCTGTCAAGTCAGACCACATGCACCTTGTAATTGTGCTGAGCACTGACAAATGTTTTTCTTTAGATTCAGTTGAGCCAGGTGGTGTTTCACTGACAAGTTAATTAACACAAATGGAGATCACAGGATGGTAGGAGCTGAAACTGAATTGCAGCAATAACAATTAACTTGCAGCAAAGTATTAAATGGCAGTTGGAACTGGACTCTGATCATTAAATCATTGCTTCAGGCATTGCATGTGAAGTCACTGTATTATGTAAAACGTGTCTTGTGTACATTATAAAGCAGTGCTGGAAGAGGAACTTCTGTGCATGCAACAATTACATTGTTAGAAATGATTACTTTGTGATTGGAGTAAATTGCAAAGAAATGCTGCTTTCATTTAAAATGTCTGTTTTTTTTTTCCCTCATAGTATCTAAGGATGAAGCTTGCCAGCTTGCTCTTTGATAGTGTTTGTTTCTTCTTTGATGGATTACAGTAGAGTGCAAGTCTTAAGCAGTGGAGCAATTTATTGAAATGCAATCGTACATGAAAATAGAGTGTATAGATTAAGAAAAAGAAGCTTGAAAGTCAATATGTTGTATAAACTTTTATTGAGGAATAAAAGGTGGAATAGAGCCAGAGCTTTCTTAGGCAAGTCTTTTTTGGAATTTCTTCAAATAGTGTCCAAACTTCTTGATGGACATTCCAAAGCTTTTCTTTGGATGTTGGCTGCCTTTTCTTCTGCTCTCTGTCAAGATGGTTCTACATTTCAAGAATGTTGAGGTCCAGACTCTGGGAAAGCCAATCCGTGATTGATAGAAAAACATACAGTGGAATACAGTCAAGATATGCTTTCACTGGATTGCTGTTGCCAATCATATATATGGTGCATCAGAATCTAGTGCTGACCTCAGCCTCTTCTTCCTGTTTCCTTTTCTTAAGAGTGACTTTTTGACAGCCATCCTTCCATTTCTGATGGGTCTTCACCAAAGAGTAGATGGATCAACTGAAGGCTATGTCACATCTTCTCTGGATTTCTTTCCTATTTCTTAAGGATATGACTTTGAGATACTGTCCATCTGCTGTATATAGCTTTTTAGGCCTGCCACTTCTTTCTCCGCTTATCTAGCTTTTTAAAATCTTTAAGGGAGATACAGCTCTCTATGCCAAATGTGTGGCTAATAACTCTGGTAATTCCAACAAGGAATTACCTTGTGGGTGTCAAAAACACTACTGTCAAACTGTGTTATCTTTGGCTTTTTTCCATGACTTCAGCTAAAGAAATGGGAACAGATTAAGTTTTTTACAGCAGGCTGCTAGTAACAAAATGCCTAAAGATACAATTAAAAAAAGGTTCTATGCTAAATTGTCAGTTTTGTGTAGACAAAACAGCGGTCAATCCTTAGAGTTGGGTGCCGTTTTATGCTTGAATGATTCATAAGTTAGTCTAAAGTGACTTTAAAAGCATTCATCTAAAAAAAAGTGAGGTACAAGGAGTGGACTGAAAATGAGTGAAAAGGAACCAGTGTCCTAAGAAAAACTTTGAAAGAGCGTCAGAAAGTTCTGAAAACTTTTGCTCAAGATCGCTTTATAAGAACGTCTGACGTCTTTGGGAGCAAAATATAAAGAACTGAAAGGTGCTTCAAGACTTAACGTTCAGCTATTTTGGTCACATTAGTGTTACTTTATAACCTTCATTCCTCATTTGTTGCATTGAACATCAGTCTATCAGTATATTTTCCTGTGTATAGTAAGTCATGCTTTCTCTTTTTGGTGCTTGCAGGAAGAAGTCCTTTCTCTTCTCTGCACTCTATGCTGCCTGTATCCTCGGGGGGCGCCATGTCATGAAACAAAGGGAGAAGTTTGAGTTGAGGAAACCATTGGTGCTGTGGTCACTCACCCTTGCTGTATTCAGGTAAGAGGGTTAATATTTGTTTAATGATTATTTAATATAAACTGACTTCAGCTGTCAAACGTAGCTGCGTTTGACAACAACTACAAAACGGTAGCCATGTGCACAGTAAGAAAACCTCAGCCTTGTAGAAAGTGCTAGAAATACAAACATTTTAGCTATAGTGCAGGAAGCACTTTCACACTTTAACACAAATTATTTTCTGTGTCTGTATGTCCTCCTCACCCCCATGTAGTATTTTTGGTGCCATCCGTACTGGGAGTTACATGACGTACATCCTGATGACGAAAGGGCTCAAACAGTCAGTTTGTGACCAGAGCTTCTACAACGGGCCTGTCAGCAAATTCTGGGCATATGCTTTTGTACTCAGTAAAGCACCAGAGCTGGGTAAGTCAATTTAAAAAAATTTTTATTGGTTATCTTTTGCATATTTTTTTTCTACAATACTGCAAATACTGTAAAAGGCTGATGGGGTATTGTCGTCACCCTGTCGGGCAGGTGGTCAGCATGGACACCCAAGTTTGTGAATTTGATAACTCAAGAACGTACGGCTTTAAAATTAATACTAAAGGTGTATGTACTAATAATCTCAGATGAGTTTGAATCCCAGAAACCTCAATCTTAAGGTCAGGGGTCAGAGTTTCTGAAAATCTTCTGAATGTGATAACTGAAGAAGGAAGTCACCTAGAATTTTGAAATTGATACAATACGTGTATCTACTAGGAGGCTGATGGGTACAATTCGCCATCACCAGTATTTTTTTTTTTTTACACTTCTTTTTATAGATTTTGTGTGAATACAATTTTATTTTTTCTCATCTTTATCTTCCTAGTGTCAGATCTTCAGGCCTAAACCTAGAGCAGTTGTTCCTCTCAGCAGGAATTAAGAGTGGCAGATGCCATGTTCTGTCTGTCTGGCTAATGTCCAAACTATCATGTTGTGAAGTCTGGAAACTGGAGACTTGATAGTTTCTGTGTCTACTAGGTACAGAAAGGTACAGGCGGCTTAGGGAAACATAAGAAGGTGGACAGAGACCTTTGTGTGATGGATGGATGTCTCTCTAGATATGTGACTAAAAATTCGAGACACTGCAACCCCACTGCACATTCTAAAAACAAATACAAGACGCATATAAGTAGTTATGTTCAATGAAGTTCTGCTCTGTTTCATCAAAATACCACTATTTTCAGGACCAAAAATATGTATGGCTTGGCTTTAAGGATTCGAGTTGAGTACTCATTTAAGAGCTACAGGTCAGAAGCCAAATTTTTGGCACCGTGCTCACCTCTTTTAGCCATCCACTTTTGCCAATACACACTCATATGGACAACATCTTCACCTGTGATTCCAGGTGAATTAACACTGCAACTATTGCAGCAAAATCAGGTAGAAAATAAAATAACATTCATAACAGTAAATTCAGGTTTATTTGTAGTAAACTGGCTGCTGCAAGCCTTAATAAATGAATGTAAATAATAATCATGTTTGAATGATTAAGTAATTCATAATTTTGCATTGTAAAAGAGAAATTCCCCCAAAAATCGCCCTATTATGTGCATAATAGGGCAAATTCTAGCAGTATAATTTCAATACCAAAACAGTCCTTTGTGCTGTCACTGACTGGTTTCCTGGCTTAGAATGGAGCTTGGGGTCTGAAGGTTACATGACAGTAAGCATGATTGATCCAGTTAAAGGCGGCGTCAGTGTGACCTTGGTAAATATGTGACTAGTGGAACCTTACTTGGTTAATAAAAATCTCTATTATGCTTGAGTTAGTCATGCTTTGTGTTAAAATCCTAACTGTTTAACATACTGCAAATACTGCAGGATGAGTGTTCCTTGGGCATTTAAACTCATTCAGCCACTACATTCACTAATATACATATATATATATTTATTTTTATTTTTATTTTGACTGATGTAAAAAAAAATAAAAATGTAGGGAAGTGTACATTTACATTTATACATAAATTTGAAAACAAAAGCCCCAAATTTTCATAAGGAAAAATACATTTTGAAACCTGGAAACCACTGATATGAAGCATTGATATTATGGTGTTTTGTATTTGTAGCAGTACTTTAGTTTGTACTTTGTTGTAATAGGGCATATTTTCTGTTTTTTCAGCTTTTGCTGTAACCGCAACTGTTTATTGTAGAGTACTTATCGGCCTTAGCCTTGTTATGGGTGATAAATGGTATAATAAAAACTGCTTTTGCTGCCACTTGTGTTTGTGTTTATCAGTTTATTGGGTCCTAAGTTGTCAAACAATTCAGTGCTTCTCTGTGTGTGCCTAAAGCTTTGTGTTTTTACACAGCTTTGCATATTTGAGAGTGATTTGTATCACAGCCAGTTACATTTTGTTGGACAAATAATAACCATGTTCCTTTTTCTGCTGCTCCGGTCCTGTCTTATCCACGCCTAACTTCCACTCTCTTATTCGCAGGTGACACTCTGTTTATCGTCTTGAGGAAACAGAAGCTCATCTTTCTCCACTGGTACCACCACATTACTGTGCTGCTCTACTCCTGGTACTCCTACAAGGACATGGTGGCTGGCGGTGGGTGGTTCATGACAATGAACTACTTGGTCCATGCTGTCATGTACTCTTACTACGCACTGCGTGCAGCTGGTTTCAAGCTGTCACGCAAGTTTGCCATGTTCATCACACTGACCCAAATCACACAGATGTTGATGGGGTGTGTAGTCAACTACCTGGTGTACTCGTGGATGCAGCAGGGCCAGGAGTGTCCATCCCACATGCAGAACATTGTTTGGTCCTCCCTCATGTACCTCAGCTACTTTGTGCTCTTTGTCCAGTTCTTCTTTGAAGCCTACATCGGCAAGTCCAAATCATTGGCTATGGCTGCCACCAAGAAAAGCGAGTAAAAAATAAATGCCATAAGTATGAGAAGAAGGGAGATAATGTAAAAAGGGAGTTTGAAATTGAGAGCAGGGACCAGTGTCATGAGAGATGAATGGGCTTAGGTGTGAGAGAGGTGGCATGTAGCCCACGAAGTCTAGTGGGGGTGGGAGGGTCATGAAATGGTTGGTGTTTGTGCTTGAGCATTATTACTAATGTGCAGGTCTTTAAAAAAAAAACAAAATGAAAAAAAAAAAAAACCAACATTGAAGGTTATGTCTCCCTTGAGGGATGCTATAGAAACAGCACCACCATGATCAAAAGCCATCACAAGTTGTCCACCTGAAGTTTAAAAGCCCCCGTTTTAAATTCACATTTAAAAGTTTTTCCAAATGTAACGGATAACAAAAGGATCAAAATCACCAGATTAAAAACAAATTACATCTACCACAAGCATAAGTTTACTTATATAGATATATATATATATATATATTTAAATATATATGTATATTGAAAAAAAGACGGTACATATGAAGATGGAGTTAACATTAACACAGGCCATCTGAGTATGTTTTTGTTTGTCTGTCTGTCGTCAGTGTTGTTTTGGTTAGATCTGTCAAAGGAAAAGTTTGGAGCGCTGGTGAGTACATGGAGCTGAAGTGTTGGTGGTTGATGTGAACTGATGGGGTGAACGGCACTGTGTCGTCTGTCTTACATTGCAAAATGCGATATTTTTCTCAGGTCTTAGGTTATCTCTTTCTTAATATAATATGCATATCAAGACAAAGTAGACATGTTTAACATCTGCACCACTTTACAGTATGGCTGAATTTCATCTAGAATGTCTGCATAATTGAGAAAAAAAAGTATGAATGGAGCTGATTGGACTGAGTGTTGATCACACTGCTCCTGGCCGTGATGGGAAACAGATGCTGACAGTGCCCTGCTTCACCACTTGTCATGACCTTGCAGAAGTTGCCAACCACACTTGGAAAATTACTTGCCATTGACTTCCAAGCACTTCGCTGTGTTAAAGGGTCCCTACCAGTGACGAAACCAGTCTGTTGGACAATGAATGCTTAAATGGAGGAAGAGCATATTTCTGTTTAGCAAAAGAAAAAAAAATTCAAACATGCAAATTGTCAAAATCTGCTGTATTGAAAAAAATAGTATGTATCCTTAATGGTGTCTGTTGTGCTATTGTGCATTTGCACTGTATCAATGTAAAAAAATATGTTGCTGACAAACTTAACGTATGAACAAAGTGCAAAAATGTGACATGCCTGTGTTTGTTTGTTTTTTTTTCTCTTGGTCTTGCACACCATTGAAACTATTTTTAGTGCTAAACCTGAAAAGCCATCTAAAGTACTACTAAGCATTTGACTAGAGACTATATTCAGAATTACCAGAGTTTAATTATCACTCCCAGACATCCAGTCTTTCTTTACAAGAAGTGTAATTGTAGTTGCAATCAAACATGTTTTATGCCTGACCTCCTACATCAGGTATTACACTTCTGGTTTTAGCTGAGTCACTAAAGTTGATTTGTATCATTGCTGGATGCGCTTCGGTGGTGGCAGGCATAAATGGCATGAGTAGTTAAGCTAAGCAGCTTCGCATCTAACTAATGATAACAATCCACTATTACTGTTGGTTCAGTATTGAAAAAGCATCCTGACCGCCCCCTAGAGGTCGCATTACAGGTTGTTTGAGGTTCCATTTAGTTTAGGTTGGAGTGAGACATGAACATGGCATAAATCAAAATCAGTTTTCGTCTGAGAAAAGGTAATCACATAATTAACATGGATTCTTAATCATTTAGTTGGAAAGATCTAGTAATACCAAAAAGCAAATCCTATGAAGTAATGTTTGCATTTTATTCTTGTTGTATAGACACAGCTCCATAATCCATAAAAATAATAACAAATGGTAAAATTATACAATATACATGTTCTATAGGGAAAAGAACACATTGCCCCATCATATTATAATTTTTAAATAAGTTAAACAAAACAACAGGAAGTGGCCGTCTATCGCTTCTGTCACTTCCGGCTACCATCTTTGGTAACTAAAGAGTTGGCCAGCGAAATAAAATGCTACGATATCAAGACAAAAGGGGAGGGGGGAGTAAAACTTGTTCAACAAGTTTGATATTTTGTTCAGGCTGAAGAAACTCAAGAGGGCTTTGAAACTGTGGTAAGTGTCAACAAACATCTCCCACAAGCACAAATGTTGGTATTGTCACGAATTTGTGACAATACTTTTATGGTTTAATTATTCAGTTTTGAATGTGTAATTTATGTTATAAAAGCGTCAAAGCAGCCTAATGGACCATTTCCAGGACACACATCATGGAAACGTACAAAGGTCTTTTTCCATTTAAATTTCTCTTACAAGCTTAGCAGGTGATGGAGCATGATACTATAGAAGTCATGGCAAAAATTACCGGTGACAAAACTACTGATGATATCCTGAATTAACAGCAGAAACTGTACCTTGTATAAATGTTCAGTAATTTGTACCAGTAGTGAGAGACAAGAATCGAATAGACCTTACCAATTTGGTCCCTATTATTACCAGTACAGTACTGGTAACAAGGGCGTAGATTTGGTTTTGGCATTGGTGGGGACGGGTGTTTCAACCACCACACCCCGCCCTGTTTCTTTTTTTTTTTCCTTTTTGTCTTTGCTTCTTGATAAAAAAAGAAGAAATATACTTGCCTACATACGCTATTCTACATGCTATTAAACCATTTAAAATTACAATTCATAGTTTTATATGTGAATTATATAATGTTAAATTACTATTAAACAAATGACTAAGTATTTTAGACTTTAGTTTACTTTAGCCATATTCCACATAAATCAGGTATCATACAAAAATAAAAATAGCTTCAAATACAGTCAAGACAATAAAAGAATATAACTTTAAGGCCTTATATGTGGGATGGAGCGATTTCGCAGGTCTTTCCTCCCCACTGCTGTCAGACTCCACAACAAAGACTTTTGCAGCTGATCAAACACACACGTGCAATAAGATGTTGTAAGTTGTATTTTTAATCAGTTGTATATAACATTTGTATTCTATTTGTATCCTAATGTATATTTTATTCTATTTTATTCTACTATTTTATTCTATTCTGTACAGTTGTGTACAGTATATTATTCTTATTGTATTCTAATTTTTGCTATATTACTTTGCACTGTCCACTTTCTGCTGTGACAAAACGAAAGGTAATCTTATCTTATCTTAACACGATTACTTCAGTTATAGTACACCAACTTCTCTTATACATTAGCACTAAGGGAACACTAAATGAACTGGTGGTTTTTGTCGATAAAACTCATCTAAGATGACCACAAAATTAATATTCTGTGCTTGATGTGCCTCACCTTTGGCCCTGGCTTTTCCCCTCTGACTGCACTAGGACATATTGCCACCTGATAAAATAACACATTGATTCGTGCCATATAAAAAGTGAGACATGTCAATTCAGATTCTTTGTCAAATCTACACTAATCAATCAATTTACATCAGCAGCCTAACAATTGTAGTGCAAACTGCACTACAAGGTGGAATATTTGCAAAATCATGACTACTTCATGATATTTTGTCTCAAAAATTAACCCTATGAATATGTCAGTGCCACTAGGATGAAATTATTGTGTCACCAACATTTTAAAGTTAGACGTATAATTTTAACAGCCTCTGTAAACTAATATCCTGGCTTGCTCGAGGCTGCCGTTTTTTCTGACAGTTTCAATCAAAATTAGAAATGTTGCTCTGAGACTGAGATAACTAATAGAGCTGCCTGTTGTGCAGTTAGTTTCCAAAACACGTAATTCATGGTTACATACAATTTTAGACTGATGTGGGCCAAAGCCTAGCATAGCTTGTAACGTTATTATGACGGACACATTTTATGAGTGAGCTTGGCTTTAATTGACTTACAGGTTTCTTTAAAAAAATACTTTCTTATATGCGCGTTCTTCCTCTTTGCTACCGTCCTCCTCTCAGCGCAGGCTTGCCGCTGCTGAAACTAAACAGAGCTCCCTGAAAGGTTCAGCCAATCACATTGGCCATATTTGTCACATGAGGTCGGACTCCAGTAGAGAACGTAATGTAACTCTTTCTGCACCGCTGGGTGAATGAGACGCTGACAGATCTTTTTTTTCTTTCTATCGGGTTTGTTGTTGTTTTTTTACAAGAAGCAATCAAATTATTGGTGGGGACATGTCCCCTCCGTCCATGCCAAATCGACGCCCTTGACTGGTAATAATATTCTGAGTTTTCTGAAGGTATTTTAAAAAATGGCTACTTTTTACTTCTATTATCTTACATGAAAATAATGATTACGATTGTGACAGCTTTGCCTGAATTATTGCAGAATTGATTACAGTCTTCTGAAGTTGTATCTAATTTCAGTGTATTCATAACCATAAAATGATTTGCTCTGTGCTACAAAAGGCTTGAATCTCAGCTGCCCCTCTCAAACAGGAATGCTCTTTATCTGAACTGAATGCAGATTATGATAATGAGTGCAGGTTCGAATTGCTATAGCTATCTTGATGTAAAGAGAGATCACTGAAGCATGAATAAGAACAGAGTTGCTAAATAACCAGTTGTTTTTAATTGGTTGCAGTTGTATCTTTATATATCCCTATTACTATTAGTTTCCAATTGGTGAGCTATTTTTTTTCCTTTGTAACATTGCTGCCATCTAGTGAAAAAAAAAGGCAACCTGGCTATTTTTTTTTCTTGACGATTGATTTCTAGGTCATTAATGATGGTACTGTGGAGCATTTCCTTTTAATTGTTAAATAGTTGTGATGAAGAACTATCCTATTCAGTTCATGTAATGGGAAAAATGGCTAATTGAAATTAAATTGTAATTGTGTGCCACTTAAGTGAAAGTGTAGCTTTGATTAGTTGTGCCCATTGTTGTTATGTTATCCATTTCCCCCCTGAGACAAAACTCCCAAGACAGCTTGCCAGATTTGGGACTTTCCCTCCTGTCTATGGTGCAATCATACGTTCTGGCTCATGTGTCTATGTCCAATACATGCATTAGACCTTCCCTCCCCTTCTGATTTTAACTCTGGACAAATCCTCGAAAACCAGTGTTGCTCTGTCCTGCTCAAGAGCTAAAGGGACCAAATACTGACCTGAAGGATCAGGGCAAAGCCTTTGAGTGGGTGGCTAATTCCCTCTTTAGCCCTCATCAGCTGTCCTCTGGGCAGGAATGGGGCCGTGAGCGATAAGACAAAGCTAGACCCATCTGGCAGAAAATATAACCCCCGTTACAAAAAGTTATGATGGTCTGCAAAACCTAAAATCTGAGACAAAAAATACAATAATATCATTTAAACCCCATATTTTATTTAAGAAAATATTTTCACATTTTTACATTTTAATGCTTTGGTTTGCTTTATTTTGTGCACATTTCATACATCTGCACAAGTCTTTCTAAATGTTACAGGTTTTGGAGAAACACATGCTGTCATTCAGACAGTATCTTTTTCAGCAAAATAAAGAGAAAGCATACTCTGCAACACAGCACCGCTGCAATGTATTAGAGCATTTAAGAAACCTTCCCAAAGTCCTGACCGGTTGCCAATTAAAAACATTTGACATTTTATCAAATAAAAAATATGGCCAGGAGGCCCTAAACCAAAAAGCTGAATCCTATATTGAGCAAGAACAGGAAAACATTGGCTTTTAAAACTTGATCTCCTGAGTTACAAAATGCTTTTAGGGAGTTCCTTAAAGAAGAGATGAGGCAACACAGTGGCAAAAGTGCTTCTGGACTCTCTTAGAACAAATGCTATGTTCTTTTTGTACAGTTTTAATTAGTTGGATAACAGGTTATAAATTAAAGTAAAAGTAAAGTAAACATCAGATGTTTTGGGGGGGGGTTTCTGGCTTCTTTTCATTGGCTATCAGTGGATACAATGACATGTCATTAATCAATAAGTGCGGACAAAACATACACTTGAAACTTAAAGGTGTTCACAGCTAATGACTTGAGAATAACACAGGGCAGTAAATATAGTTAACTAAGTAAAATTAGCATATCTTTTTCTCTTCTTTAAGACCTTTCTTTTGAGAAATTTAGCTTTCTGACGGATTAAACAACATAATTGTGTCTTCAGGTTTCCAGTTTGAAATCTCTGTGTTGTGTGAGTGTTGAGTTTTGAATTTTGCCATTGATGAGTTAAGCTAGAAGTGTGCAAGTAGCTTTAAAGGCTAGGCTGCTGAATAGGGCCGCTACACTGTGTGCATCAGCTTGGACGGCTTTGTCACTTTTAGCAATCTAAATTAAGGAGTTAATCCTACTTCCCTGGATTAATGAATACACTTACATGAGGCGCAGGTATTGATTTTTAAATTTGGGGAGTTTCACCTGTTTGCTCATTCTTGGGTAAATTTAGGGAAACTTAATTTTGGTGTTATTATTGTGCGGTGGATACTTCTCTGTGACCCAATATTAATGCTCTTACCTGCAGTGACCTTCCTAGAAATGTAACTACACCTTGGTGTCAATAGAGCCAACCTGATTATAAATGCTGGCAACGGTATTGGACACTTGCATAGGCAATGTAGTAGGTGCAAGACAAATTTGCCACAGAATTAATAAATTATCCATTACTACAACATCCCTGTTGATGACATGACAGTCCCAAGATGCTATTTTATTTATAAGGTGGTGTAAATCAGCTGTGGTGTAGCCTGAGACCTTGGAGCTTATACAAGTAGTTAGCATTGGTATAGCATTTCCCTTATTATGCTCACATTGGTGCCTGCTTTTTCTCAGTTACAGTAAGCTAAACTGTGTTGCTGTTATCTTTGCTATACACCACTGCATTAACTTGATGTACGCACCTGTGGAACATACTCCAAGTAATTTACATTCATTTGTTTTTGGATAGGAAAAATACAAATCTATGAAGAAATATCATTAAAAATGTATTTAAATATTTGAAGCAGTGTTTATTCCTAAAGCGGTACAAAAATGAGGCCCTTGCGTCTTCTGTTACTTACAGTGTCAGTGACTCGATTGCCCCCTGTTGCCCCAATTCAGAAGTAATACAAGATAAATTGACACTCGGCCCAATTTCATCTTTACTTGAAGACTGATCTGCTGCTGTTTAGAGTGGTGGCCTAACCTATCTGTCAGCCCTAATGGAGCCCAATATATAGATAAGTGTGTCTTGCCACGAAAATCAATATCGATGTGGCCCCTGATGGTTTTTGAGTTAAAGTGCTTTGTTTTCTGCCATTGCCTCGAAACAAAGAGGCTGTGGGTCCTTCTATTAACAATTCCCAGTCAACCTTGAGACAGACTTGCAGACTGAGATAGAGGTAGAAATAGACAGATGGAGTGATGGTGAAGGGCGGCGGCATTCGTGCCGACATCACTAGAGCATTAGATTTGGTGGAGGATAGAAAAGCATCATCAATGGAGCACAGAAGGCCTTCAAAGAAGAATGATGACAGTGATGGGGTGTAACAGAAAGACAGAATGGCCAAAATAGTCTTTCAATGGAGAGGAAATTATGTCATGTGTGTTTTGCTATAAAAACAAATACAAATAAATGTCAATGCTAAAGGAAGTTATTGACACAGTGTATATTTTTTAAATATACCTTTATTGATAAAATAAAAGCAAGTTTCATCTTGCAAATTCCTAATTCCAGTTATAGCCCATAACTGCTGAAAATAATATGTAATCCAAGCTAGGTACAGTTTTAATGAAAATGTTGAATGATGGTCTGTTAACATAATGACTGCATTTTTTCTTTTTCTTTTTTATACTAATTAGAATCTAAAAAGATGAACATCAATCCTAAAGTACCTTCCCTTTCCAAACCATAGTCTATATCAGTCAGTCGTTCAGCAGTGTTTTTCTCTGTTTAATGATAAACTCTGCAAAGAAGAGAGTTGCTTCTAACTGTAAAGAAGATAAGATATCATCCCTTTCCAAACCACATTCCACTTTAATTTATTGACCATTTGGCCCATTATTGCCCTCTTATTTCTTAGAATATAAATCATAGAATCATAAAATTTAGACAAAAATAACCACAGATCAATGTAAAAAAGTAATAAAATAAAATATTTAAAATGATCACAATTAATGGGTTGTTTAGTGGTGCAGTGTCATGGCAGTTACATGGCAGTGCTTTGTACTGTGACACATTAGTTATTTATAACAAAAGGAGCTCAATGTCAGTTTTTTGCTTAAATCTTGAAATTATGTGATCATGAAGCTTGCTGCACTGAAACTGAGAAAGCTGGATGTCAAAATACAGCACACTGATGGGAAAACTTCAAATAACACTAACACTCTATAAGAAAAAATGGAAGATCATTTTTAAACAGTACTGTCCTTTTACTATAAAAAAAAAGCTATCAGTTACTGTTCATTTCTCCTATAACTACCTCAAGTCAATGAAATTTACAATGTTCATATATATATAACTGCAATAGTATCCTTAACCTGCTCCTATATGAAATATTTAATAATTTGATGAAAAGGCTACAAAAAGGCATCTACACCATTGATACATGGGGGGGGAACAAAAGAAAAAACAACTTTTCTACATAGCAGCGATTACCTGAGCAAAGCAAATTATAATGACTTAAACATTTAAAAACACAAAAAAATGTAAAGAGCTAAAAAAAAAAATATAAAACTCGCTGAACTTACTAAAATTAATATGATAATATAGTTATAGTCTCAGAATTTTTGCAAGTGCAAGGAGAATATGATTGATCTTTTGGTTAGCTGACACTGATTAGTTTATTCTGACCTATCACAGATTTTGGCCTGTGTACTATGTGATGAACAACAATTAGATGTATTTATTTTTTAAGTTTCAACATTTAACTTAATGCCCAAAACAATGTTTGGGGTAATTTAGAAATACTGTAGTCATATAGTTTCTGCAGCATAGGGTCATAAAGACTCCGAAACTTACTACTGTTTGAACTGACCAAAGTGATTACTGCATTTAGATCAGTGGGAAAGCCATCTGTAAATAGGGTGTGGCTCACAGTTCAGATTTGATGACCTTTATGCTTGCGTACTGGTGTAATATCTAAGGAAAAACAAAAGAGTAGCTCTTTATCTAAGATTTATGTCAGTGCATGACATGATAAAAGTGTGAGAAGGGGACAGGCCTGAACTCTATACACTTGCAGTGAGAGGATCCAGTGGCTCTTGTTTTGTTGTGGAAAAAATTTAATAGCATGGTTTAGGTCCATGTTTCCCCTCAGAGGAAAGTGTCACAGGTTGATGTGGGTTGTTCTTTTTTTCAGAATTATAATGCCCGGATCACTGAATGGCTTGATGAATTAGTCAAGTGTAAAAATTATATGCTTTGGCCTTTATAGACACTAGGTCTTAACCTAATTTGATGCCAAGGGGACATTTTAGACCGACATGTCACTGATAACAGCGTTACATTTGGAATAACATGCCATCCCTCCAGCAGAGTCTCAGAGACTCAGTGCCGAAACACTGAAGCTGGTTCTGGACGTCCTTACTAAGAAACATGGTCAGTATTTTTTCTATTATTGTTAAACTGCCTTGGATATACTCATCTGAGGAGGCATACTCTTCTCATAAACTATAATGATGAGATTTTTTATGTTTTTAAACAATGCACTTGATATTTTTTGACTTCTCAACCAAACGTATACATTTCTAAAAGCTTTTCCTTTTTTATGTTTCATTTCTGAACAGCTGATTGTACGCTGTTTCCATTGAGCCATGACTCTGGACCGGAAGTCTGGGGTAACGTTGTTGGTTTAAAAGATGTACAGCTTGACAGTGATGGACTTGAGAGGTGCACAGTGGGTTGCATTGTTTCAGTGGCAACAGCAGACACCATGGAGCACTCGTAACCTTTGTTGTGCTGGGACAGTTTTCCTGACTCATCACTTTCAGAATTGGCACCTGGAAAAAATGCATAATTAAGCAGTTGGTAAAAAACTTGTACAAGAATGAATTTACACTATATAATATGAATAATGTAAGTTTCAGGTACCTGTCTCTGAAGAGCAGGATGTACACACAGCTCTCCTTGGACAGCCCATGGCAGGGATTACCTTTCCTTCAACACCATTTTCTGCCACCATGTAGAACTGCAGATTTATACATTAAGACGTTTGAGTTTTTATAAAAGTTAAAAGTTTTATGCATTTTTTTTAGCCAGCCTACCTACTCCCAGAGTGAGTGATGGACATGAATTGCTCTTGCAAAGAGAATTCCTTGTACATTCAGATTTGGGATTCCTTTGGGATTTGTAGCTATTCCTCTTCCAGATTGAGTTTTGAAAATCACTCTTTATTTGCTCCCTTATATAGACTCTTGTCACTTGACAGTTTTATTCTGTATATGGTTTCCGCTTTCAGTAGCAGTATTGTGTTACCACTTGATGAGACATTGGGATTTAAACCCCAATCTTTAATGTTACTTTGCAAAGCGAACAAAAATGTTATGACTGCTGGGAACTGCCAAAGGCCAGCTCCAAAACTAGGACTAATAGTATATGTAAGTAATTTGGAGCAATTTGTGATTCACTGGATAACTACCTTTCTTAAATATGTGTTGATCCTTGTTACATTCTCACATAGTATAACCCATTACATTTTTAAGTAATGTATTACATATTTATTCTGCATAGAAAGTAATTTGTTACACCACTCATTCCATTACTTTTACATTGATCTGAGATGCTTTTTGAAATAATTACAATTAAACCCTAGCCTACAGTCCCATACACTGACATAAGTATGTATTAGGGCTGTCCAATATGTAGCGCCTGTTCTAACGTTTGAGCCTAAGGTTTATTTTGAGCACCTGACGGCTCTTTTTTGCTTCTGATCTGTAAACTCTCTCCATACTCTTTCATGTGATTCTTACATAGGTGGTAGAAGAGGTTTGTTGTGCTTGAGTCTGTGGTGGGGACCGGTTTGCGGCATAATTGTAACTGTAACTGCAGAGTACAGTTTTCTGGTCCATGTCAGACTTTTCATAATCAAACCATGTCCATGCTACAGACGTAGCCCCTCGTTTAGGAAAAGGTCCTCGATTTGTTTTGACTGAGCTGCCTGGTTCTGCCTCATCTTCACTGGCCATGCTAGTATTCTCTGTGCCTGCATCCACATGGTGACCATTCAAACGATGAAAAAATATTGCAGTGTATTTTGCGACACAAACGATAGCATATAATATGAAACGATAGATGTTTTAATTTCGTCATCCACTATATTTCGTCATATAGCATAGCCCTAGTATGTATCCTAATGAGGACACAAAAGCGCTTCTTTTGTCTCCTTTGCCTCCTTGATGTCTCCAACATCAAGGAGAATGCAAGGCATGTTTGACTGTTTTTTCTTTCTTTCTTTCTCCCCATCTGGCAAATAATTGAAAAGCCCACATAATGGAAGTAACAACATAATTTTTACTGCCCTGAATTTGTAACAGTGACGTATTATATTACTGCATGACATAAAATCTGTATGTATTAATGAATGAGCTTTGTAATAATGGCCTTACCCGAGGAACAGTGGTAGTGGTTGTCTCTGACATGCTCTCATCCGTCATGCTGGTCTCACTCACATTATCCACTGATGGCTGTTTGCGGAAGCGTTTTCTCGTTCTGAAAAGTAAATATAAATCTGCATAAGTTATATATGGAATAATATACACATGGAGAATTTATCTCACAGAAATATATGTGTAAAAGGTCAGGTACAAAAAGAAGATTTATATAGGTTATAACATTAGTACTGTACTCAAATTCATCATGATGAGAAATGAGTGTCTGTGCTGTGTACTGCCCTTCACAGCATAATTTATCACTGCATTATAAAATAATAATCTGACCACATTTGATTTATTTAATGTTTGTTTCTTTGCTTTCTGCATATCTGACTCCCTTAAACTTGAATGTTGACCAAAGATAATACATCTGAATGTTGTGATAGACCAAGCCGGAGGCCATGTGTGCATTTACTTTATGTGCTCACAAGTTTCAGTTGTTTCTTTAGACTCTATCTTTGTGTACAGTGTGATTCTGTACTCTCTGTGTGTTTATTACAGGGGAAACCAAACTACCAAACTCAAAAACTGCACAAGTGCACTTGCAGTCAAGTGCAGAAGGCAATTTGAGGCAGAGCTATTGGCGGCCATGTAGCGTTTCCTCTGGGGTCATACCTCACCGGCTCCATTTTGTAGCTGAGAAATGACCTATTTTTATGTGTAATTGCTGTAGAACAAGCTAAACGAACCATGTAATTGAAAGCGTGCCACTTCCACAGGGGAACCAAGAGTGCAAACGTTAGGATGTAGTAGGTAGTGTGCTTTGTAAGTCAAAAGAGTGTAGAATGCCAAACAGCCTTGTTCGTAAGCCAGCGAAACAACCATAAAACAAATCAGCTACTTAGAAACATCTCAGGTGGAAATAAAAAGGAGGAGGGGCCACAGTGTGTAGTTTATGCATGCTCCTCACTCAGCTAACCACTGTTGCATGCTGTCATTTGTTCCACATGTGATGTGCTCCCTGACCCCCTGCTGTCGTACTGAGAAACCGGCATTACACGCCTCATGCATCTTGGGTTTGATAGACATCTCTAAATGCTGTCAGCTCATTCATTACAGCAGCAGGTCCTCCCTGGTTTCCAAAGGGCTAAACGCAAGACTGTCGTTATTGTACATCATTACTGTAGCGCATACACCAGCACGCACAGCACACAACTGTCCCCAGATTTATTTTTTAACCATCAGTTTGGAAAAGCATATGATACCCCCTTAAGATGAAAACATGATTCTCATTTTTACCAGTCTAATAAAACCCATACAAATTGAATAGATTTTTTTTTATTACTTCCTCAATATATTTAGTAAGGAAATAGTTAAATATTCGTGGATGGTTTTTGTTTTTATTTTTAGGAAGTCACTTTTGATCCTTTCACAGCAAATAGCATATCTTGATCATTTTGATTTCCCTACTTTCTTCCTTTTTTATTTTTTTCATCATCCTTATTATACTTTTTTTTTTTACCCATTGTCTATTCTTTTCCTCCTTCCTTTTTCTCCCCTTTTACTTTTTGCTGCCTCTTTTTTCCCCTTTTCCCGTTTTTTCTCTTACCCATAGCAGTAGGTGACACAGGCTGTGATAGAGAGCACGGAAACGAGGACCACCATGCAGGCTGTAATGACCACGTTCCTCTTCTTCTCCTTTTCAGCCCGCTGAAGCTCCAACCATTCCAGGTCACTGAACTGACATCGTTCCCCCATGTAGCCTGATACACAACTGCATCACAAAAAATCATGTCCAGGATTCATTTTTGGTTAACTGCCAACGATTTATATTTTAAGACAAACTTGTTTAAAACACATCCAGTTACTTTACAATTCAAAAACTGTTACGGCTTAATCAACTGCTTAGTTTTATGTTTAAATATTTGGGCTCCCTTGGCAAATTAAATGTAGTTTTTGAAAGATTGGATTGGAGTTCATAGAACAGATACACAGGCAAGATTACAGTCACAGGTTTTGGAGTTATATGACATAAGGTTAGTGAAAAAAAAAAAGAAGGAATTGACTGGCTTCAGTAATAATTCAGTTATTTTGTTTTTCAAATGACCCTCATAATCCTGAGAATCATTGGAAAACACTGGAGGGGAAAAAAAAATGCTACCCCCTCAGTGTGCCAAGGGTACCGCCCGATAACTCGACAGAACACTGAAAAGGTCAGCCAAGCTGGTCCAAAAATGGGCAGAACCTTCAGCAGGTTGACATTTCTGCCCACTATCTCAGAGACCTCTACCAGATACCACTTCGGGGGTTCTTCAACTCTTCAACCTGTGTTGGTTGGATTAAAGAGTTTGGGCACTGATAGGCAGTAGTGCTGTTTTGCTGTTATGAATTATTTTTAAGTATGTGCATTAGAATTTATAATTTACGTTTTTGTTAATCTAATTTGAAGTCCATATTTCATGGACAGAAGTAGACTCTGCTGTAAACACGTTTATGAGGCGTGGGCTTTAATCATGGAACAATAGTGACACCTGCTGCTTGTCAGCTGTCATAAAAAGACTTTTCACCTAAGTGTTCTTGAATTAATTAACAGTCGGACTGGATATTTCTGAATATTTTAGAATGTATTTGAACTTTGGTGGGTGATACAGCCTTATAATTATATTACAATTATTAAGAATTAAGAAATTTGCCATAATCATACTTCTGTTTTAAAAAAATAAAATGAAAAGTGTTTTATTGATGCTTGGAGCATGCAGGGAGCAGAATTTATAAGTGTAAATACATTAAGGGCATGTTTAATCCTTCTGTTGCAGTGACACAGTTGCTTAAAGCCGTGCATGTCCACCATGTAACTGCATTATTTCCATCCATCATCAGCTCTTCCTGTCATATGGAGTGCATTTAGTAAGTGCACCAGCAAAGATTGGTTGAGTCATTTGTTTAAATTTAGGTTGCTAATATCAACTCTTTTGTACCAAGGTTATACTTGATGGTATGTTTTTGCCTCAAGTTTTAAAGTACATTTTTTGTTTTCACCTTAAACTGTAACAGTTTTATTTCATATTTTTCGAATTGCTCTGTATTGTTGGAAGTTGTTTAAGTCTTGCTCTCCATCACAGACATTGCTTGTTTCCCTGTTGTGCACACTAGGGGATTTTAATGTGTTTTGCTACAATACAATGGTGTTATGATTTGACACTTTCATATCATGCAATAATTTATAATTGCGATATTGTACATGATGTGGTATCACACAGCCCTAATATGAATATTGTGAGCCCTTCTCTGAAAAACAAGATACCAGCAAACAGTTACGGGGGGTGGGATGGGGTCATGGGTCAAGTAGAAGGACAAGAGGGTTTATTTACTTGCAGGCATAAGAGTCCAATTCAGGAAAATAGTAGCATACACCATGGTACAGACAGTAGGTCTCATGGGTTGCAGGACAACTCTCCACTGCATTTCTGCTGTGGTGTTTGGTGGTAACATCAGGAGAGGTAGCAGGTGTCACCCATGGTGATGTGGGCTCCAACTCTAGAGAGAATTGAGGATATAAGTTTATTAAATTAGACTCATTGTCTACTGCTTGAAAGAGTTGTGCTCTTTGAGATGACTCATATAAACACTGCATTCAATCTATATTAACTATCCGATTTCACAGATAAGACAATGATAGACGATGAGAATGTGCCAATATGGCCCAGGATATGTTAACAAAAGTAAACGATCACCTTGACATGACTGCCCATCGCTGTAGTACCCAGCCAGGCACTTGCAGTAGTATTTCCCTGCAGTGTTTTGACATTCTTCATTTTTGTCACAGTTGTATGTTCCCAGGGTACATTCATCAATATCTAGGACAAAAATAGGAGCAGCAAGTTATAACCTAAAATTTTTACAAAACAACAAGAATCATAAGTTTTGAAACAATATTGTGACATTATTTACTATCCATCCATCCATCCATTCACTTCCGCTTATCCTTTTCAGGGTCGCGGGGGGGCGCTGGAGCCTATCCCAGCTGTCATAGGGCGAGAGGCGGGGTACACCCTGGACATTATTTACTAGCTAAATAAAATGTAATTACTGTTTGTTTGTTTTAATTCTCCATAACCTGGCCTGGTACAGTGAAAAAAGTTACGTTTTTATTAATTTAATGAGGTTGCCACACTATGTCTTTCCGATGCTTCCTACTTTGCAAACAAACTCAGCTGATAATCTCAAAACATTTCAACTGGTCTGCAAGGAAACGATAGGAGGAATTACTGGATGGTTTTAGGACTTTTTGAACATTTTGACTTTTTCCATTAATGCTTATCTTGAATAATACCATTACCTTTACTTTCAGGGCAACCCTACCTCTGAATTTTATTTCAAAATCCAAAACTCAGTTCTGCTAAACCCCTGCTACTGTAGGTGAGATTTAAAAAAAAAAAAAAGCTCACTTGTATCAAATGTAATCCCGTAAGCTTATTTCAGGGTCTGTTACCTCATCTCTCTAATGCATATTTCTAGTATAATTGAAGGTATACTCACCCACACATAACTGTCCATCACCTGTGAAACCTTCTTGACATAAACAGTTCGGATGACCAGAATTCAGCAGGCATTGTGCATTCACATCACAGCGGAGTGAGTAACACTCATTCTGGTCTGACAGAGAGGGGGCATATGCAAATGTAACATTTAGGCTGGGTAAGATATTGAGTGGATAGAATGCCTTTCAAGGTGCACTGTTACCTGAAATCATTTTCTCTGTGAAGAAAGTGGGCTGGCTGCTTACATCTGAGTGGAAATCAGTCTCCCCTTTATCAGTTGTCAGTGGCAAGCTCGCAGTATTAAATGTTTTGTTTTTCAGAGGTGTTAAATCAACTGATCCACTGTTTCCATATTCTATCAAATTAATACATAAAGAAAACATTCAATTTTATCATCACATTACACTGTGTAGAAAAGAGCACAGGATACATCACCTGCTGTTCCATTTGAAGCGTCAACAGACAAGCAAGTTTTTCCATCAGCTGATAGGATATAGTGTGAGAAACAAGAGCAGTGGGCAAAACCCACCTTGCTTTCACACACTTGGGAACAACCTCCATTCAGGTGAAGGCACATATCTGCCCCTAAAAAACAGAGGACAGAAGTATAAGCCCAGGAATTCTTTAGAATTGATGGATGCTGTGTGCCACTTGTTTTTCTTATTGGCACATGTGTACAAACAATCTGCATGGATCTAAATATGCATGACACTTGTTTTTTAGATCATTGTAATCATGGTTGTTTCTCTGTACCTGGCTTAGCAAGGGGATGAACTACAACAATAGATGCTGGTTGCACCATGCTTCCTTGGATCCGTTGCAAGTTTTTCCCAGTCCGCTTATGTACGCTGGTCAGCTGGTGGCGTTCCTGATCAGAGATCCAGAGCCTGTCTTCAAATAGTGCAAGATCAAAAGGTTGGCCTGGAACAAATTAGGGCAGATGACAAGAAAATCTGAGTTGACTCAGTGATTCCAGGTGAGAGGCGCTTGTGTTCAGCTGTGAAGGCAGTGATACTGGTTAAGAAGAGGTGTGCTTTGTGGATTTGAGTCAAGATTAGTAGGACAGCTGTACTATATCAGTTATACTTAGTATTAATTATCTTTCATGTATCCTAGAGTAACTTATCATATATTAACTTACATATTAATTTTACAACAATGAAATTCTTATTCCCCATGCATTTATATCTGCTTTTTTTTTAGATATATACATTTCACATAAACCTCACCTACTTGGTTCTCTGACAGGACTCGTCGATCTGAACCATCCAGGGCGGCAGTCTCTATTGTGCCTTTCCTCTGATCACACCAGAATACTCGGTCCTCTGTGAAGTCAATTGTCAGGCCAGTGGGCGACACAAGGTTGGTCCTAGCAATGACAGCACGGTCTCTCCCTTCCAGGGAGGAACATTCCACCACAGGATGGGTCCCTATGTCAGTCCAGAATAACTTCCTCAAAAGTTAAAAGAAAAAAATAGAGAGTGGTACACAAAGCTATTAAACCACCTGTATACAGTGCTTAAAAATTCTATTAGACCACCTCTAATAAAAAAAATAAAAATAAAAATTTTTAGAAATCTGAAAAAAACTGAACTGAATTCATGTCTTTATACCCAAATTGGACTACTCTGAGAAGTCTTAAATTATTCAAGCATAAAATTCAACCTCTAAAACAAATTTTCAGGCATGCAAATAAATAACTGTAATTTGGCGTCTTATTCAGAAAATAATAATTCAAATAATAATTTGAAGAATAATGGATAACAACAATAATTTTAGTTTGGTGGTGGTCTAATAAATTTGTTAAGCACTGTATATACAAATCATCTATATCCTTTTTGTTATATTCATTGTTACACAATATTTTGTTTAAAATTTCATTAAAACATGACCTTTATTGACCAGATCACTGTGAGATTATATACTCACTATCCATTTTGTTAGGTATATCTCTTCAACCAGTTTTTAATGTAAATATTTAATATTTAGTGTTTCAGAAACTGTTCATTTTCTGGGATTTCCCCACACAACCATCTCTAGGGGTTATAGAGAACAATCAGAAAAAGAGTTAGTGGCTGTTCTCTAAGTGAATATGACTTGTTGATACCAAAGGTCAGATGAAAAGATGAATGGCTAGACTAAAGCTGATAGGAAGGCATCAGTAACTGAAATAACCATTTGTTAAATCTCAAGAACCTTGAACCATATGCTACAGCAGCAGATGACCACATTGGGTGCTACTTTCATCAACAAAGAACATGAAATTAAAGGTGCAATTTACTCCACAAAATGGGCAACTGAAGACTGGAAAACATTACCTGATGTCTTGATTTATGCAGCTACATTCAGATGAATGGTCAGAATTCAGTGTAAGCAGCATGAAAGCATGAATCCATCCTGCCTTGTAGCAACAATTCAGTCTGCTTGTCGTGTTATGGTGCAGGGGTGTATTTTCTTGGTGCACTTTGGGACCCTTAGAACCAACTGAGCATTGTTTTCATCTTTTGCTGTTAGCCATGTGCATCCTTATATGACCACAGCATACTCATCTTCTAATGCCATCATCTCATGCTAGTTTCATAAAAATGACAACGAGTTCATTGTACTCAATGACTTCTACAGTCCATCCAGTGCAGCATCTTAGGGATGTGGTGGAATTGGAGATTCAAATCTGTAGCAAGTGTATGATGCTAACATAACAATATGAACCAAAATCTCTGGTTAATGTTTCCAGCATCTTGAAGCTGTGCCATGAGGAGTCATGGCAGTTCTAAAAATCGGGTTCAAACTGGCAGTAGCAAGGTGTACCTAATGAAGTGACTAGTGTTAGTCAAAGTTAATCAAACTGCTTGGTAATTATCATTGTTGTATTTGTTGTTTATTGATTAGTCTTTAGTCATTTGTATTGGTGTAAGAGTGATGGATACAGCTATACTCACTTTGCAAGAGGATGAACTGCGATTCCTCTTGGCTTTTCCAGACCTTTTCTCACAATAGTTTCCCTGTGAAGTCCATCTAAGGTACTGCAGTCAACAGTTGACTGACTGAGGGGCAAAATATGTGTATGTAGAAGTTTAATTTCCCCAATGTCAGTTATTTCCTGATGAAGTTCATTCAAATCAAAAGAGATTAACAAAGCTGGATGTGACCTAAACATTAAACTTTAGATAGACAATCGAATAGAACTAGAAAGCAAACAGCAAATGACCAGCACTTTATGAAGAAACAGTTTTCATTGTGTAATTCTTACACACACTACACACCTTTTATCCGTCCAGTACATCTTGCGATGAACCCAGTCAACTGCAAGCCCCTCTGGTGAATCCAAACCATCAGAGATGAGAATGTTTCTTGGGCCACCTTTTATGTCAACTCGCTCAATTGTTTTCTGGCTTGCACTTGCAAAGTACACCTTCAAATGTAAAATATATCATGTATTAATACTTGCATTTCTAATATAAATATAAATAATTATATAATATAAACTGGAAGGAAAACATGCGGATCATTGTCCAAACAAACATAATGAGGTAATAGCAAGGGGCATGCATTACAGTGCTTGTCCACTAGGTGACACTGCAGATCCATAGCAAAATCATTTCCTGATTTAACTCAATTCTATTACAATGAGTCATTCGACCTTATACTCATACTCTTGAAACACTTTCCATCTTACATTGTTCTGGACAGGGTCGTAGTCTAAAGCTAAGATTATTCCTCTGGGCTCCTCTGCCAAGATTTGATCCACAGTGCCATCAGGGTTAATTCTCCGGACATCTACTAGATTAGCAACTAGTAGATAGGATGGAGGTCCTGAAGAAAAATATAACAAAATACAGTCTTCCATGATCAAATGCACTGCAGCTTTCACCTTGTGTTTTTTGACTTTTGCATTGGAAACAGATGCAAAAAGGTAGATGGTGTGTGTGTCTTTGTGGGCACATGTAGCTCAGCTATCTGCTATGCCATTGTTTGACTCACCAGTTGCAATGCAGTGCTTGCCATCTTGGTGGAGCTGGTAGCCAGGCAGACAGCCACACTCCCAGCTTACAGGGGTGACAGGGTTGCAGAGCTGACTGCACCCTCCTCTATCTGCAGATGAACAGCCTGCAACCATGAAAAACAATGTGGGCACAGCTAAGCTTATGAATTTGTTAAAATTCAACGGACCTTTGCTTAGCTGCAGTATTTACTCTTAGCACAAAATTGTGTTGTGTCAATACTGGTTCTGGCATCAGATTTCACTGTAATCCAGTTTATCCAAAAAAAAAGTGTATACATAAAAAAGTTAATCATTTTAAATATTATATTCTAAACTGATGCAAGATATTGGCCCACAATAAACTGAAAGTATTACAACAATTACTACACTGTTGCACATTCATCTCTTTGATCCATCTATCCTCAGTTTGACCACATCAACTCAACTCTTATTCATGAAATATTTATACAGCCTTGGCTACAAATTACAAAGTAGGCACTGTATCTGCTGCTTAGTTTTTTGGAAATGAGCAACCAATATGTTCCATTAAATTGTGTTTTACTAGGCTGTTATTCAGTTGATAGATTCATGCTATTGTTCCTTTTCTTTTACTATGATGCTATAGTTAAAATGTAAATGTAATGGGAAACTGAATCCAGTATCATAAGGGTACGTGTATACTCTATATGTTAGCCATATAAAAGTAAATACTAAAAGCTTAATGTTGTAGATGAGAATAATGTGAACTCTACATTTTTTTTACTAAGTGTATTTATATAATTTTTTAATAAAAGGTAGATTTTAGTTTTGGAAAATGGGGCAAAGTGGTGTAATGTTGGCCATACCAGTGCATGTTTGTCCATCCTCCTGTAGTATAGATCCCTCAGGGCAAACACAGACAGCACCATTTCCTGTTGACAGGCACCCGTTGCCACACTTTGTCATATTCCTTTCACATGGTATGATTTCTGTAACAGAAAAAAGACAGCTCTATCAAAAATAAAACCTAAAAAAATAACAATAAAAAAAAGAAAAGAAAAAATCATATGGATTTGATTCATGTAGATTAAAATATTTAGAAAGCATTAAAGATTACATGAACTTAAACCCAAACTGATGTGAGTTAATGACATGTTTTACAGTCATTCATAGTGCCAATAAAGGCAACGTGATGTTACATGTAAATAAAATAGACTTGAGTCTATTTTGGGGCCCAGCAGACTGTGGATCAGCCGGATGGACAGCAAGCTTCTTAGCCCCTGTTCTGGTAAAATCCTTTGATGAAGTCAGCTCTAATCCTATCAAAATAGTGGAAAGTGTGATAAGAAAGTCAAACCCACACAGTGAGGGTGATGTAATGCTAGTTAAAAGGCACATGGGGTCTCCTGTACCAGAGATCCTGAGGTGGGTATGTACCAGTACTAAAAAGCAGTAGATAAATGTGACGTTTAAGTTTTGTATGTATTATATTATAAGACTCATGATTTACTCATTTACTCAAGTGTCTATCGTTTTATTTATGCTGCAGAATTATAAGAATAAAGTATGAATCATGTAAAGATGTATGAAAGGACATGAGTGGCCATCATCATAAGTGAATCATAACACAAGACATGAAAGTTTTACCTTACTGAAACATTATCATTTACTGTATAAGGTAATATTTTATTGCTGTTTTTTTCTGCATTTATTTCATATATAGGTTTTGTATAGTAAACAATAGGATAGTAAAATTTATTCTTCTTATCATGGCTAAATTGGTTTCAGGTCTTTTTATAGTCTTCCATTAAACCTTTTGATTAGGCCAGAAGCGCTCCATGTCAACATTGCATGTGGTAAAACTACTGCTTTTTCATCTTTTTGTCTTTATATAAAACAATTAAAAATGGCACTTCAAGTATGTAAATAACTACAGTTCTTCTGTCGTCTGTGCAACCAAGTAAACTCTGTTGTAATCTCCATTGTCTAACCTGCTGCTTGGCTCTATGTTTGTTTCATACTGGACCTTGGCAAAGGTTGTCAGCTAAGCAGCTTAGAAAGACAAAGCTGCTGACCAGATATGTTCCCTACTGCAAATGTCACCTCATCATCTAATCTCATTGTCTGTGAACTTTTCCTGTTGTCTTGAGCATATTGCTGTGAGAGTAGAAGAGAGATTGTGATCTGACTATAAAAATATACTTTTCTTTTTTTAAGTTTTACTATATCTTGAAATAAAAACACTGAAACTATAAATGTTTGAAAAAAAGTCACAAATCATCAAATCAAGTCAAAATTACATGCAAGTAAAAATAAAATGTAATAAAATAAAATCCAAGTTTATTTAACTAAATAATGATTTCTTATACATGACCTAATGACTGTCAAAAAATGTCATATCAAGAAATCCCCAAAACTTAAACCTAACCTTATCTTCTGCACAACCTTTACGCCAAAAACCAGAACAATTAAAGAAATAATTCTAAAACATTGGGTCATTCTGAAGGATATGCCAAACTTATTAGGTACCTTTAAAGAACCACCAATGATAACCTACAGGAGAGGAAGGAATATTAAAGATAGACTTGTTAGAGCTTGCCACGACCCTATTACTCCAGATAAAACCCTGATAACCCATAACCTACATGGTAATTTCAAGTGTGGGGCATGCATTAATTGTCAATACACCAAAAATGTTAAATCATTCAAAGACCCTATAGGTGACAAAACCATTGCCATAAAGGGCTTTATCACATGCAGAACTAAAAATGTAATCTACATGATACAGTGCCCATGCAATAAAATATATATAGGAGAAACATCCCGCCCCCTTAAAGATCGAATTAATGAACACAGAAGTTCGATCAAGAGGAATGATTTAACCAGCCCTGTTGCAAGACACTTCAGTGTTAAACATCCAAATTCACCATTATTTTTTCCTAGGCATTGAAGCCATTAAACTAAACCAAAGAGGTGGCAATATAAATTTTATCCGGAAAAAAAGAGAAGCATTTTGGATATTCCGTTTTAAGAGTCTGCATCCCAGAGGTATGAATGAGGATTTTTCTATCAATGAGTTTTTATGAATTACAGTGTTTTGTTTTGTTTTGTTTTTTCTTTTTAAATAAATTTTATTTATTATTTATTTTTTATCCTAATTTTATCAGTTAAATTACTCTCACATGAGTAATGTTTATTTAATTAATCTTGTTATTTCAGCCAAAGAAGGCGTAGCGTTCTAGACATCTCATCTTTAGTCTACACTTCAGTCTAAATTTTAGAGATATAAATTAGGATTTTTTAACAAATATGTTCCCATGTGTTGACGTAATCTTGTTTTCCATTTTAAACGTGCTTTTACCATTAAAGATTGCCCCTTGTTGGTTTTATTATTTTTTTTTTTTGACCTGTGTGTATATTTATAGTATCCTTCTTATGCTATTCATGCATGTATTATTCTACTTGGGCGTGACCTAACCAATTAACCAATACCTACTTATGATATGTCAGCTGACCTATCTGTGAAGTTTTGACTGGTTAATTTGAATTTTTTTTTTCTGTTTCCTGTCTTGTATTTAAGCTTTTTTTTACAATGTTTCACTATGACCCTGATGAAGGCCACAAGCCGAAACGCGTTGGTCAATTATTAAAGCTGTTCTTTGTTTCTCAAGTGTTGCTGGAGTTCGTGGTTTTTAAAAAAATGTCATATCAAAATTATCAGGTAGAGGAAGTCAAAAATCTATTCCAAAGTTGCCAGATAATGACTCGATACAACATATGCTTTAGCAAAGCATCATTGATCATACGTATCAAGAACTTGGGTGCTGTCTGATATTCACAGAGAACCAAAAACAAAAAAAACAAATGAACTTTTAGCTGAAAGCCAAAAATAACTTATCGTGATATCCTTTGTTCTACCTGATCATCTCAGTACTCTTAGATGTTTAGAAGTTGGACAAAGTGTCAGTGTTTTGTTTTGACCCAAGTGACCTAACACACAATTGTCAGTTCACATATATCTAGTCTGTCTTGAGGCCTGTGAAGCTCAAGCCTTGTTTGAAGCTTCTAGGGTCAAAGTAGTATCTGGTAGATAAATGCCACCTTTGACAGCAGCACAAAGAAGATCTGCAACCCAAGCTTTAGCCATGTTCAGATCTTGACTATACATTTTACGGGTTATTTTCTATTTTCAGCGTAAAACATGCGGGTGCAGCAAGAAGTATAATGTTGGTAATCTTGAAATCAAAAATGACAAAGCTACATTGATATTATATACATGGTTATACTTTACCTTGGCATGTTTTCCTGTCTGGTAAGAGGGCATATCCTTTAGGACAGGTACAGAAATAAGATCCAGGAATGTTCTCACAACCAAGCGAGCAACCATGATTCCAGTGGGCACATTCATTTACATCTATGGTACACACAGACAAAGATGGTGATATTTTTTGCAAGTTGATGCTAATATTTATATTTTCTGTGCTTTATGTATAAGTCCTTTTAGCTGTGGCTGTCCCCAGTAAGAGTACTCCCTGCCTTCTTATTTTAATACCAACCTTTACAGTAAGTGCCTTCCATACTGAGAACAAAACCTTCACTGCACTGACAAACCCCTTGGTCTGCCAAACTGGAACAGACGTTAACACAGTTGCCACCTTGGTCATCACAACCTGTTGGAAATGATTGCTTGATACATTATCTAGAATATAAACACAATTAATTAAACTAAGAAGAACTTTAAATGTATAATAATGTTGAGTTGTAACCTGGAAATGGTGATAGCGGGTCTGCTGTTGGCTGATTAAGGGGATGCACGATCTTGATATCAACTGGAGGTTTTGCCATTTGTTTTAAGTTAACAACACGTGGCTCTCCACCAGTGTACTTGTTTACTTGTTTTATAACCCGAGACTCAGCATCAGTGTAGTATATGTGCTCCAGAAAAACAGATATTCCAACTGAATGAGACCTGATAAAAAAGAAGACATAATGAGTGGGTTTCTGTTGGCTTATTTGATACTTTACATCAACACTCTGATCTACATTTTCTTTATTAACAAAGTTAAAGGATGAGTAACAAATTGTAATTTTACTAAATACTCACTGAAGTGGAAGATTCATGATGTGTAGGGCGTTCCCATTGTAATCACAAGAGGCAATGGCACTTTCTCCTTGTGGCCCAAACTGAACCCAGAACAGTCTTTTGTCTACTCGGTCAATCGACAGTGCTCTCAGTTGTTCAGTTATCTTAATTAGTGTAATTTTCATCTGTCCTGTGACATCAGACCTTTGGATACTTGGAGACATCCCCGCAGATAACCAAAACAGAAACCTGCAACATGCATGTTTTGGGGGAAAAAAAGGTTTTGCAATGAGCCTTTCCAAAATATTTTTTTCTGAAGTTAGCTTTGCATCTGTTATGAAATATGGAAACTTAGTTGCTTCCAGTAAGGGCACTGCTTAGACATTTCCTCATATGTTAAGCCTGCCAAATCAGGAGACTCATAATTCTTTTGCCTCAAACTCATTTTTGGTAATGCTTAATAAACTGTAGCCCAATTGAATTAAAGCCTGAGAGAAGTGTACGATAATAAGTTATGTAAAAAGCAATTTAAATATGCTCTTGGCACTTTTTAATCATGAAAAATGTTTTTAAATAAAATTATTCAGTGTTGCTTATCCATCAGGCCAAACTGCAGGGAAGTAAATGACTACTGTCCTTGATCAGAGGTATATGAGAGTCAGTCAGTAAATTTTTATATCATTCGATTCCATATAGTATTGGAAGGATTAAATGAAAAAACAGCAAACCAAACAAAAAACAACTGTCATTATGACATCTGCATAGATTACCTATTAGAGGGATCAACAGTTATAGAATTGGGCTGGGTCAAGTGTCTTAAAAGAGTCCTCTGTTTCCTCCCATTTATATCGATTCTCTTTACTTCCCCCTTTTCTCCACTTGTCCAGTATACGCTGTTCCAAATCCAGTCCACTGCGAGGCCAGAGATGTGTTTGTCATATGAATACAGTTTCTGTAAAAGAAGCATTCATAATTAATCATTTTAAATCTGCGGCTCTGAAAGTTTCCAGAACAATGCAGGATAACATTAACATTACACAATTTAATTATGGTAATTACAGTTTCTGAAAGATCTTTTAAAAGCCTCCAAATTAACTGCTGTACTAATTAGGTTATTAAAAATTCCTAAATCATTAAAAGTGATCCTAAGCTGCTGGTTAGCTTTCGGGGTATTAAGTCTTATTAGCGCTGTATTCCATACTTTGAAATTTCACACTATAGACCACCTTGGCAGGTTTCCTTGTTAGAAGATCAAAAGAAAGGATTCAGGAAAATCAGGAAAAGCACATATAAAGTAGATCAAGTTACTTCCATTATACTTACAAAAATTAAGGAAAATAGGTCTGCTTTTGTTTATTTTACTGGTTTCAAGAATGTGTTTGTTGGGATTTTTAGGTTGACTCTTCTAAAGTGTGTGAAAAGTTGTTCAGACTGTGAGCATAAGTAGTTTTATGCAAATAAATGGTAGTTTTGTATCTTAACATTGTTATGGAATCTACTCGTAAATTAAGACAAAACACAAAAATAATTTAAATATCAAATTTTATGTGTTGTGATCCAAAGAATATACTAAGTAGTAGTATGTAAAATGTTTTAAGACCTGCAAAATAGCCTGTAATTTTATAATTCAGCGATTTGTAATAAAATGATGCACACCCTTTTAGTCTAGCATGGAAATAAAAAGGCTTTCACTATTAAGTTAAACACACACAGAAAAACAAACAAACAGAGAAAAAGTCCACTTACACTTTGGCGCAGTTACATAATCACCTGTTTGTGTGCTCCTTTCACAGATGCTTTGTAAATGACCCCAGTGTGCCTGTCAACCCAGTAAACTCTCTGTTCTTTGAAATGAAAGTCAAGCAGGATAGAGCTTCCGACGCCAGGCACAAGCCTTCTGTGATTCTTGCCATTAAGGCCCATCCGATGAATAGCTTTACCATGGCCAAATATCAGGAAAGGCTGTGAAGCTTAGCAAATCATTACACGCGTTATTCAAGTTTCATCTTTTAAAATTTACAGTGAAGATCATTTGAACGCCTTACGTCTATAAAAATAATATCTTAAGTAAATACAGTTGTATAATGACTCAACAATATTTAGATTTAGTGATTAATGATTCTATGAGGCTTACAATAACAGACTAAAATGCCATTATATAAAATATACAATTACTATAACTGCAAACATTTAGTATTTTTAATTAATAGGAAATTCACAAAAAAGTCACAAAACATGCCACATTTTTAAAATTTTCATAAATTTCACAGTGAATGAGCATATTCACTTTCTTATCTTAACCAAATAAATCCACAGGATATATAGGTAAATATGGCAGCATTTGACATTTCAATAGCTCCTGCCTCCCTCTTTGTGTCGCTGCTGTTGTTGTTCAATTTGGCACATTATTTGATTTTAAAAAACCTATTCATCCCTGTAATGGGAAGTTCAAGGCAACCACAGCTGCCTCTGTGTAAAACCTCATCCCTTAGCAACAAATAGCTTTTGCTTTTTCCTTTGACTCTGACAATACTCTGCAATGAATGAAGGGGAAGGCAGTTAGTGTCCTCTAAGAGGTTTTTGATTCAGGTCACAACATCACTCTGGGATTCTGCTGGGAAGTTATGATCAACAATGATATTTCTACATATTCTGATTTTGTATATTGGATGGTTGTTGTGAATTTGTTGTCAGATAAATGTAGTTGTTCTAGAACTAAACCTTTTTTTTTTAATACTCTTGGAGTGAACAATGACATTGGCAACGTAATGGCACTGTCGTACGCAACCATAGACACCGCTCTTAACTCTGTGGAATGAAGAAAACAATAAGCAAAACCAGACAAACAACATAATGAAATGTCTGCCACTGCTGCTGAGTTGCTAGGATGCATCCTGTTGAATCACTGATTGACAAGTTCACTGCAGGGTCAGTATGATTCTTGACTCAGCTCTGTTACTTGGACTTATTTGTGAACTCTAACACAAAATATACTACAATTCTTGAGTAGGCAGACAATATGAACATTGATTTACTATTTTGCATTGATGTTATATGTATTTATGGCATTTCAGATGATAATCCAGTTCACTTAGTTACAGACTAGTTACCTGTAAAAACAAAGAAAATGCAAGAATATGAAAAAAGAATTGTTAACTCTGCAATAAACAACACTATGCAGTAACTAAATGGATTGGGCAAAATAACAATGTACACTATAACATGAAATTGTTGAAAGATCTTGTCACATATTTGACTTTAGCCGAGGTGCTAGTATTATATGGTAGTACTGGATTTGCAGTCCTGTTGAATCAATAATGACTAGTTATTTAATTATTAATTAATTAATGATATTAACTAAAAATGCTATCATAATAATAATACTATTATATTATTTATTGAAGGTCATGCCATACATTGTGTTTTACCACACAGAATAAATTAAAGTTACCATTCAAAAGATTGCAGCCATATCACATACCTCTATTAGCATCCCCAAATACATGGTGAACACAGTGATGATATTTAAGGAAAATGTAGTGTAGTAGAACATACTTAGTTTCTAGTTTCATGCACAGTGTTTGGGCAACAGATTTATGTAGCTCAGGTGAAAAGGTCCTGTTATGACTCTGTTTTGCCCCCCATGCCCTATATGCATACCATGTATTTTGAAAACCTTTACATTCTACCTCTACATTTAACGTAAAATTCTAGGTTTGAGAACCTGTATTCCTAAAAATCTATCCTGCCGGATCAGAGCATGATGTTCTGTAGCTGACCTCTCTTTGGTAGACAGGATAGCGATGAGATTTTCTCTGTTTTGAATGAAAATCGCGGTATTGCACTTAATATTTTATGTCCTGCTGAGATGTGGTTTACAATTTGGTCATCACCATTTGTAATTTTGAAGTAACGTCTCTGTGGTACTCCACAAAAACTTGGGCTCAACCTGAGATACACCCACACAAACACAGTCTGGCTTGGTACAGTGCATTGTGTTGTCTGCCAAGTTCACTTTGCTGCACCGCCTACTGTAGCATGTTTAATGCAAGCAACATGTTTGGTTCTACTTGATTACATTTTTTGTAAAAACTGAGCATCATTCCAGTACTGAATAGCAGCTGTTGCATGAATGCTTTATATCCATGTGGAGTACAGTAGAACTTGTGTAACTGAAATTA
Source organism: Oreochromis niloticus (assembly GCF_001858045.2). NCBI lineage: Eukaryota > Metazoa > Chordata > Actinopteri > Cichliformes > Cichlidae > Oreochromis > Oreochromis niloticus. The sequence continues at coordinate 13,371,763 of NC_031966.2, read as the reverse complement.
CAACCCAAGACACTAATTTCACTAATTTTTAGGACATAAAGTGTTATACAGTGAACAATCACACTTTTTAATATTAAGTAAATATTTATTTGTAATATCTGTCTGTGAATCTAAGCTAGTTCCTTTTCTATCATGATGTGTATTTTAGAAATGTTTGTTTTGAAGTGAAAAGACCACACAGACAGCAGTACACTTCAACATTACTTCTTTCAGTACTGTCAGTTGGGACTGTTGGTTAGGAGAGGTTTCATACTCACCCGTACAGCTACTGTTGCTCCCTGCTTGCAATAGGTGCTCATCCCAACATGTCGTACCGAGCAGCAAGGCTCCAGCGGTTTGCATCATAAAATAGATCAATATTACTGTTATCATTGCCTCGGGCATAATCCTGCACTTTGTCCCTGCTGGTCTTCTTCACTCTTTCTCAGGCATTCCCACTATCAGCACTGGCCCACAAGAATTCTCCAGGATTACGTAGTGTAGGTTTGTGGACTCTTGGCATCCTTTGTCTAAGGCTTTAAACCTAGTAAGAGAGTGGAGCTTTACATACCAGTGGATGTCACACTAAAGGGAATGCAAAACCCTACTGAGATAGAGAATAAGGGGGTAATGCTGTCAGTGCAGTGTTGAACCCAGAAAAAAAAAGTGTTTGGATCCTGCTCAGTCCCTACTTTGGGCCCCTGGGCTGCCAGTCTGTTTTGGAAGCAAAGATTGAAATTCCTGACACCCCCGTGGTAAATTTTGCACATGCAAGTCCAGCAATGGTGCAAGATCTTCTAGAAGTTGCAGTTCAGTGCTCCAACAGAATGTGGGATATTCAAGAAATGAGGCAGGGACGAAAAAAGGTCCCACATGATAACAACTTATTAGCCTTCTCCCCACCCCCTTACATGTGTGCTTTGTGAATGTAGATAGATATCTGTTTAAGATGGAGGTAGGCAGAGACAAGGAGACAGATGTTGCATGGAAAGTTGTCAGACAGAATCCTACAATACTGAATTTTTCATTTATTAAGGAACTAAATGAACCTTTGGTATTTTTGAGTCATTCTTAAATGGCATACATACAGTACAAGTGTAATTTACACATGCCGCACACACAGTAGATCCTCTGTTTTGTGTCCTGTGTGTGTGAATGAAGAGTCAGTGTGTTATACTGTCTCCTGTCGAAGTTCTTCTGGCTCCCAGAAGGAATGAGCAGAATGAGTAATTTATAGAGAACGATGGAAGAGTGGAGCAGATTATCCTTAAATTGTTTGTCCTCCTCTTGCCCAGCATGACAATTAACAGAGGCCAGGAACTACAACCTCTATTCATACCCAGCATGACTAGGACATTGTCAGGAACAACGTCCTCACTAAAGAGCAGCAGTATGATTTATAATGCTGAGAAAGTTGCCTTGTCCCCAGACAAACACACTGAAGGGCACTGACCTTTTCGCACAATTTCACCCTGGGAGGTAAGAATAAAAGTCTAATGTTCATAATTACTCTTCAGGTGACAGTGTTGGATGACAGTGACACATAGCTATGAATCATCAAGTAGAAACCGTATCTGGGACATGGTGAGAGTGTGGCTATTATAGCTGTATTAAAAACTACCTCCTGCTTCTGTAAGATAAATGCTGCCAGTTCTGAAGATGAGAATAAAAGGATTTTTTATTCCCACAAGGAGATTCTTTTGTAAGTTGTAAAATTAAAAACATTAAAAAACATGCCATTTTAGTTTCAGTCATAATGCAATTAAAAAAGAATTGATTAAGTGTGATTAAGTAACTGCATGGACACACTGAGGAAGCATCTCTTGTGACATTCAATAAAAGATTTATTCATTCTTAGTCTATGGCTAAAGATCCTCATTGGGTAGCCAGAACACTGTGTAGATGATGGAGGATATTGTTTGTGATGGAAAGAAGATTTGCAACAGCCTCTTCTGAGTCGCAGCATGTAGATGGCCTAACACCACCCTCAGTGAGCTGCCCTGGATAAGTTTATTACTGTCACATACGTTAAAGGAGTGGGGCTTCCACAGGAAATACAGTTGCCTCCCGAAGAGGGCTGCAGGTAGTGGCTCAGTCCTTTCCTATTCGTACTTCTGCACCATATTTAGTATTTTCCTCCTTATGGAAAGGGGAGTAGCAGAAGTCCTGGATCTTATAAATATTCCTTCACCATAACATGGCCCTTTTGGCACTCTTGTTATTGGCTTATTTGTTTCCACGGTCAGATTTATTCCTGTTCACCTGAGTCATCAGGAAACCTTGTCAACAATTTTTAGTATTTTTGTGTCTCTCTGTGAAATGCAAAACTGTCAACCACCAGATGGTTGTTTGTGTCCCGTTTGGAAGCTTTGCTCTTACACCTTGTTTCTCTTTTTTTTTTTTAGCTACTGTTTATTTCTTTTTTCTTCTCTTGCCTGTATGTTTAATGATTGTTACTATATATTGTTTATTTGATGTAGTGTACTGTGTAGTGTAAATTTATCTGATGTAGTGTGGTGAAACATGGTATACTTTATCTATTTTAATATTTACCAGGCTCATATGTAGTTTTTATAGTTACAAAGGTATTGACTAATATCCAGATGCTCTATAATATTTGGTGTAATTAAGATGGTGCTTCACTGCTTTAAGGATCGAAGGATAAATGTGGTCAGCTCTCTGCTATAAGACTGCTATAATGGCACCAGTCATGGTAGTGAAGTATGTCACATTCAGTTGCTCTGTCTCAATGTTGTTGTTTTTTCAAGCACATCAGGTAAATAGCACCTAAAACAAAACTAAATTTGTCTCTTTTTCATTGATCTGTTGATTCGTCTTTTTGTTTTGTCTTTTTGTCTGTTTCCCAGCCTTCTTGCCTTATTCTGACAGCTGTCATTAAAATCCTTGCCTGTTCTAGTCAACCATGTATTCATTTTGTTGTGGAAAATAAAACAAGCTATTTCAATGACAGAAACACAGCTGGCATCACAGATTATGCAGGTTACATGCACACCATAGTAGTGTTCCAGAAAATTCCAATTCCCTTGCTGCAATACATATTTATGTTGCCAGAAAATCTGGTGGGGAAGTAGTTTGTGTATTGCATGCAAAAGCATGGCCTTTATAAGGGCAGCTCTATTACATACATAAAGAAAGAAAGAAAAAGTACAAATAAATGTATAAAATAAAATATGAAAAGGAAAAAAAAAACAAACAAATGGGAGTGACTGGAAGTTTTACATCTGACAAAAAGTTACAAAAATACTGCAGTGAAACCTCTTGAAGTACATGATGTAGGGAGCTAAACAAAAGCTCAGATGCTTGTGTTTGCTTTCATACTAGCATAATCATGTTAGCAATAACATAACTGCAAAATAGGAATCAAAGTCTTCTTCCTCCCCCCAAAAAATGAACAACAAGATGGCAATCCTCTTTCTTCTGCCTTACTATACAGTTAGATGTAATGTGTCCATTGTTCTTGGCGAGAAAATTCTTCCTTGCATTAGCCTAATGTAGCCTAATGAACACTTATTGCAACTGCTAATTAGGATTTCAACCTCCAAAGCTACTAAAAACTTCAGAAAAGCAAGCATCTTCGCTAAGAGCTGAAAACAAAACCCTAAAGGAGTAATTATCACAATGACAGTCTTGTGTAACACACTGAGTTTAGAAGATATATTGGGACTCAAGAACCGGGAGATATTATTATTTTTTTGGTTTAAATCTCACAGAAAATGTAAATCTAGAATTGGTTATTAGCTACAATTACATTATTAGCCACATTTTATCAGCATATATTCCCCCTTTATGAAACCCTAGTCTAATACATTGGGAGCTACTGTACTAGGAGAAGACACACTATAAAACATTGTGTCTATAAAGCAAATTACTGCCAGAACACTGGAGCCATGCTCCAAGACTCTTTAAATGATTTTAAAATCGAATCCTCTTTAAACAAATGGGAGTTTTGTGGTGTTTTCCCACTTGGGGCAGTAACTTCAACCCAAATGGGTATTTCAGCCTTTTCCTCAAGGTACTAATTCTCTTCCCTGCTCCTTCATGCTAGAGTGCAAGCAACCCCAGTATGAGCTAAAGTTCACTGTTTGATAAATCCAGCAAGATCACATCCTCTCCAAAAAGCAAAGAGTTGATCCTGAGGCCACACACTAGACATCTTCCACTACTTGGCTGTGCCTAAAAATTCTGTCTATAAAAGTTATGAACCAAAGAACCAAATCTTCCGCAAAAAGCAAATAGGTTATCCTAAGGCCGCCAAAGAGAAATCCATCCATAATTTGGCTACTCCTAGATATTCTGTCCATAAAAGTTATGAAAAGAATCTGTGACAAAGTGTAACCCTGGCAGATTCCAACTCTACCAGAAACAGATTTGACTTGTACTGGTAAAGAAAACCATGGTTTCACTACAATAGTACAGGAACTATTGCAGTAGCCCATAACAATGCACCAAATAGCTCATACACCGAAAATACCCACCCCAGGACACCCCACCCACTGTGCACATAGTCATAGCCCTTCTTTAAGTTCATGAAGCACATGTAGAGTGGTTGGGCAAACACCCATGCACATTCATGCATCTCTGAGAGGGTAAAGAGCTGATTCAGTTATCTATGGCCCAAAATGATATTGTTTCTCCCTTATCAGAAGTTACTAACAGGTGGACTCTCTTCTTCAGTGAGGCAAAGTGCGAAGTGTGAATCCCCTGTAGTTAGTGCTTATGCTATACATCAATTTTAACAGTCCAGTGGTAAACCTGCTTTTCCAGTGAAATCAATTTCCAGCTTACCTGATGGTGTCTTATCACCTGTGCCTGGTAAGGATGGAGTTGCAAAGGATTTAATCTCTGAATCATTGATTCAAGAAGACATCCTGAGTATGTTTCCGGTGCAGGATATTGTTTTTCAGGTACCACTCATCGTATGCCTCTATGTTTACCAGACCCCACAACACCTATAATAATTTTTACACACCTACACAAAAAGCCTATTCATGAATATAATATGCCTGCACATAGTGCTGACATTTGCAGTACATCTGCAGTAAACAGGGTATAATTCTGCAACCTCCTATTCCTGGTGACTTTGAAGTATCTCTGAACAGGATTTAGTCCAGTGACTGTTCAGATCAGCGTGAATGGCAGCTGTGACCTGTTGATTTTGTTAAAGAAATCTAGCTGGGCCTGTTGATAACTGAATGATCACATTTAAAATGTCTTTCTTTCTTTGTACTTTTAAAAAATGTGCACTAAGCATACCACACAGACATATTGTTATATATAATAATTTAAAGTAAATGTATAAACATCCATCAAAAATGTTTCTTTTCTTTAACCAGTTTGTTAGGTTTTGGAAAATTGCATTGAGATGCCTTCTTCATATGAAAATGTTACACCTATCTACTCAGATCACATAATGTAGTAATATGTCCAACTTATAATTCCACAGTTGTTCTGTTTATTAAAAACAAATGCACAGTGCATTTATAGACAATTATATACATACACCATGTCATATAAAGTGGCAATATTAGTCAATCTGTTATATACAAACACACTGACAGTACTTTTCTATAAAGGCAACGTTTGGCTTAATGTTTAAAGCCAGCATGATCATGAAAATGTTATGGAAAAATCTGGGTTTTTGTCTGACGCTATCACAATATTCATACCTGACACTTTGCAACTTTGGCATCAAAAAAGACATCAAAGATCATATACAGCTAATTACTTGTATGATACCATTTATAATCATGTGTTGTGCTGTAGTGACTTTTAATTTATTTTGTTATATAAGGCTTTAAAAATAAGGAAATCATAAATATATTGTCTGGGGAAGGTTCTTTAACTATGCTAAAGCCTTTCAAAATAAAGTCATAACCAGAGCTGTTACAAACAGAAGACAAAAATCCTGAATTTAAATAGTAATGGCAAAAAAATGTTTGTTTGGCACATATCCTGCCCCCAAATAATCTACTTTACAAGAGCCGAACCGCTTAAAATCAAGTCAGTCCATACAACTGTACAATTGAGATTCAGGAAAGTTCACTTGAAGGTTTACCTTTGAGAAAAAACAAAAAACAAAAACTAGTTTTAGGGCAGTTACCAAACTTTTAAATTGTTAAAATTTCTATAAATGCAATTTTTATGTTCCAGTGATAATGTCTCCAGTGTCCCATTGGAATTGCAGTTATTGGTCTTTCCCATTAGTTTAACTTGGGAGCTGGTCTTGTTAGCACAAAATAACAGCAATGGAAAGTTACCTGGCTACCAAGTAGTAAGACTTTTCTATATGGGCTTACACTATACAGTGTGATGGTTTAATTCTCTGATCCAGAGCAGATGTAATTAAATGAATATATATTTATGAACAATTTTATATCTGATATTTTTTATCAATGTCACAAAAGGCGTGTAAAGAGTATCTCATATAATGTGGTACTACCATGGTGCGTGAACATTAACCATGGCTTCCTGCTTTAGCAGAGATATTCAGACCGAGAACTGTCACTTTTATAGGTCATTTGGGAGTCTATGCTTGATCGGGAACACAGGAGCATTCGCTCTGATTCATTAGTTGGTCTCCTTGCCCAAAGCTCAGTTGGGTGAGAGTTCAGATTTCTTTGTTTCATTGATATCGTCTCAAACTTGACATAGCTTTCTTTTTCAAGGTCCTCTTCATTCAATCCGGTGTTGCGTCCTTTGCAATAAAGAGCGAGAATCTTGTAGAGCAGCAGGATAATAAGAGGTAAAACCAAAGCACAGGCAATGCCACTTATGATGATGAAAAGTTGGTTTTGCCCACCATCCTCTACATTGTCCAGTGTGTAAAAATCAATACAGGGATCTTTTCCAGCAGCAGTACCTTTTGCTACAAGGCAAACTGAGTACCTCATCCCAGACGACAGTCCATCTAGGAGTACTTTTCCACTGCCAGCATTAGTCTCCACTGTCCTTTTAGTGTCATCCTCACCATAGGGTGAATATACAACTGTAAGTGGAGCATCATTTGGTAACCCATCTGCAGTCCACAGCAACACTGCACTGTCAGCTGTTTCCTCAACAATCTTTAGGTCCCTAATAGACTTTGATGGGTCGCTTTTCTTGCTTTTTTCATCGGCTGCAAGCTTTGTCACGTTGCTTCCTTGCTCATTTTTTGCTTGCTTAACTTTAGACTTTTGTAAACCATTGCTAGGGGTTGGCTTTAACTTTCTATAAAAAGCAATTGTTGATGCTCTTGGGAGAACCGTCGACGTAAATGAGTCAGGAATGAATGTCGGTGGAATTATTGTTGTGGCCACACTGCTTGGTCCAGTGCCAACGCCAGGTCTTAGTGGGGGGACAGTAGTGCCAATGGTACCAGCAACAGTGAGAGAAATGGTGGCTTCCACACTGCCGGCGACATTCTTAGCTTTGCAGTTGTAGTTACCAGCATCCTTGTACAGTATTCCATGCAAGCTCATGATGGACCATCTGATGCCATCTCCAGGTGACTCCTGGACTGTAGAGTGGAACAAAAGCAGACATAGCTATATGTCATATATCACTATGAAGCTTTGGATGAGGCTTGAGTCAGCATAAAATGCCCAAACTGTAAAAATTGGATAAATTATGATTTCCTGGAGCTTTAATATTTACCTGTGTTACTGACTGGTGAGCCATCAGATTTAGCCCAGTAAAGTGTTGGTGTTGGAAAACCTGAAGCATCACATCGCAGGAGAACATTGCTGCCCAAAGGAGATGTGATCTTGGTTGCAGAAGTCATCACTGATGGTTTTACGCAGTTTTCAAGTTCAGCATGCTGAAAAAGAACACCTGAAAGATTTTCTGGTCCAGCACAGGTCAAAAATAGATCCATCAAAATTACTGGTGTCTCAGCCATTTTGGAAATCTCAATCATCTTGGAGATTTTACAGTCACAGAACCATGGATTATCTTGGAGGCCTTAAGAAGAAAAGAAAAAAGGACACGTGATTTTGTCAGTTTCAACATTAAGAAAAGTGGATACTAAGATGGTATTCTAGCAGTGAAAGGGCAAAAGATAAAGTCACATTTATGAAAACTCTTTAGAAGTCCACATTGAGCTCTAGCAATACTTTTCAAAGAGCTGCAGCGAGTATGGTGTTATAAGGAAAACTACAAATTACGCTGATGCTATTCATCAGCCTACAATGCGTTTGTATTTTTAGTTCTCTTTTTGGCTTTAAACTCTCAATTTAGGCATAATAATTGAACTGTGGAAGGAAGCCTTTCATAAGCGAGTAATGAAGTTTACTTTACAACTCACTGTAAACACCTGGTGCACACAATAGGTAAGCACATGTACCAATGGATACTAAAGCCCATTAAGCAGATTAGTTTGTCTTAACAGTGGCAAAGTACCTAAGCTGTGCTTGGCCTTCCTCCAGTTTTTTTGGTAGCATACTTTTTCCATTAGCTTAGTGTGTTAGCACAAATATCGAACAATCACTAAAAACATAGTTGTAATCCAGTTTAAGAGAATGGCTACAGACTTTTGTGTAATTGCACATTTATTGCACTTTGAAAATAAAGTTGTTGATAACAATTCATCATTAATGACATTCTGAAAGTCTGTGTATAGTTGGGATTTAATTCAAAATAATAAAGTTTAGCATAGCTCCTATTTAATATTAACAGAAAGTACTTTTATGATACACTAAAGAAGTTCTCCTCCTGTGCATGGCCTATTTTTTTCCTGTCACTTAATCCTGTATTTCCTTCAGGTACACAGGGGCTCTTCTGGCATGGATAAACTATCTGGCCCTAACCTCAGACTGTCAGTGCTCCGAAGGTACCGGAGACATTCATTCACTTGCATACAAAGAAGAAAAGACTAAATAAAAAATAAACAGCGTGTGATTTTGCACAATTATTAGCACTGCCATATATCTGATGGCTCAGTTGATTTTGTGTTTACGTACTTTCATACTGTTACGTTGTTAGTTTCATGTCTTTTGATATTTGGCATTTGTGTGCAGTCATACCAGGTTGGACTGTCACACATTGTTTTCTGTTTTCCACTTTAATGTGGGGTTCTTTTTTTCTGTCAGTAGCCATTTTTTCTAGTGTAAATAAGAAAATTGTTCCAACATTTATTTCAAATAACATACATTAAAACGGTCTGAAATTATTTATGTTATTCCAATAGTATAATACTATTTTTTTCTAAACTTTTTGTTGAATATAAACCTGAAACCTGAAGTTTAAAACTTTAGTTAAGCCTTGTGTGCACTGTGTCTGAACTTGTGAATGTGAATCTTCAGGTTAAAGCTCAGACACGGGGGGTTTCTAGAGGACACACGGTTCAGACTTAACCACAGTTAAAACAAGGCCACCGCAGTGGGGCTTATTAATCTGAAGTCTGGACTTTGACCCAGACAACACAGGTCTAAACTTGTTCCTGAGAAGTAAACTACAGCTCCGCTAAAGGCAGGGAAACAGCCCATAAACACATTAAGGGGTTTGGCTTTAGTCTATCTTTAACAACTTGATATGCAGAGTATCACAGATTATACTACAAGTAGCTTTTTTTCCATAGAGTGATCGAATTAATGCAACTTTCTTACTTTGTTTTTCTCTCTTTCTTTTCTCTCTTTGATTCTTTCTAAACACATCCACTTGTATTGTGTTAATTATTTTGCAGTTAATCAGGCAATAATGTACATTTAATGTAAGCTCTGCCACTGCTTAGATTAAGCTCATTTGACTTTTTCCTGGCAGACACTACTGCTCAGTGAGAACAAATCTGGCTAGATTAACAGGTGATAGAAAGAAGTTCCTGGAGTAATTACAAATAACCCCAAAAGTGTCCTACAAACCAAGTCAGACAGAGCATTTTATTCTTACCTAACACTACTTTCTGGGAGGCATTAGAAGATACAGGTAGACCATTAAATGGTGGCCATATGTCCATGAGCTCAGAGGGTAGGGTGGTTAATTTGTTGCTGGATAGATCCAAGTAGGTAATGTTGCGGAGGTAAGGAATTGCCTCGGTGGGAACATTATTAATTCTGTTGTTGTGAAGATCCAGTGTCTTCAGCATTGGCATCTCTTTGAGAGATTCCCATGGAAACATTGAGATCATATTTCCATCCAGTCTGAGCTCGTGGAGCACTTTTAGGTTGTAGAAACTTCCAGTATCCACTGAGGTTATGGAATTATAGGTAATCCAGAGGTATCGTAGGTCCACCAAGTAGTAAAAAGCTTCTGTTGGGACTCGCCGTACCGCAGTTTTTTCAATACGAAGTTTGACTGTGTCCACGGGGACATTGACAGGGATGTCAGACATGTCTGGGTCATTGCACAGCACAGATCTGAAAATCAAAGAAAGAAATTTATCTCATGTGAGATTTATCTCATCTCTATGATCTCATCCTATTAACAGCTAATGCCTGTTTTATGAAGAGTAATACAGATACAGATGTTTTAAGGAAACACTGATCTTTCAAATAGGTGTAACATTGGTATACATCCCTTGATTTGTTCATACATACACCAGTTCTAACAATCTACACTGTATGTATGATGCTTTAATTGACATAATTGGATATAAGGACAGGTGACATATTCAAGGAAAAACCATAACTCTTGGTCTGTACACACTGAGAGGATCTTGTGGCTGTGTTATCCTGTACTAGCCTCCCTTAGAGGGAGTTGTCATGACAAATGAATACATAGCTGTTTCTGAGTATAGCCTTCTTCTAGCAATGATTTGTCCTATGAGCCTGACTTCCTCAACTCATCACTCAATGGGTTGATGGGAATTGTGCAGTGTATGGCCTTTCTAGTCATCAATTCTTGACCTAATTGAACAAACCACCAAACTATATCTGAAGCAATCTATTTTAGAGGAATGGTGTTCCATAACTTCAGTGGAGTTTGAGAGACTTGTAAAATCAGTAGTAAGGTGCATTTCAATAGTTTGGGAAGCATGGGGTTGCCTAATATCTGATTTTTGTCATCTATCCGTATATACAAAGTGATTCTTCCACAATTATCAAAAAAAAAAACACAACTTTTTTATCTACTATTACTGTAGTACTCTGTTGTTTCTAGATGCATCCTAGAATATGGGTATAGTACTAATAGGACTAATTATGCTGGGGGTCATTAGGTCTTTCTCAGGTAGCCCTATAAATAGCTTGGTGCTATGCCAGATAACATACATTATGTTATTACGGATCAATACGGCCTACCTCCACTGTGAAGAGTTAATTAAATTAAATGCTTGAGAAACAGTTGCTTTTCTTAGAGCATGGTAAATATAAGACTTTATCATTTTTGGTTGCTAGATCTCCAGTTAGGATTTTTTTGGTCACCAAAAATTGGTGGTTTTTACATACACCATAAGTAAGCATGTAAATGATCCCTATGAACATATAACTTTCTGCTATACATTTACTTATTTAGAATAAGAGCACTGAAGGTGGCATATAGTTAAATTAAGTTCTTACAAGTAAAAAGTATTATCCTTTCACAAGATGACCTAATTAGGGGGCACTCGCAGGCTACATAACTCTTCATAAATTGAAAAAAATGTCCTTCATTTTTAGATATTTTTAAAATGTGCCACGTACAGTTTATGTATCCACAAAGCATTATTTACCTGGTTCCTGTTCCATCGGTGCGTCCATGAAAAACACAGGTACATTGGGATGGACAGAATGGATGAGCCATAGTGAGGCAGCATAGGAATGCATGCAGGCACAGAAGTCGTCGCATGATGTCACTGAATGCACCCAAAATGCTCACATCGAGGGGATCTCAGGAAAAAAGACATTCGGATGCCTTGAGAGACAGAAGAATTATTCTTCCCACTCCAAAAAAACAAATAGAAACAAATTAAAAGAGCTTTAAAAGTTCATAAGAGGCAGCGGTAGGCTGAGGATCTAATACAGGTGACCTGTCAGATTGACTGGGGTGATGGGAAGGAGGGGTGGGATTAGTGAAGGATTTCTTAGGCTTGACAGGGTCACGGAAGCTAACCAATGTGGCACGCTAGCCAGTTCTGGAAAGATGTTTCCTCACGTGAATCAGCCTTCTTCTGTTAATCTATTCATTTAGTGTTTTTGTTCTCTTCTGTCTTTCTTTTTTTAATACCACAGTGTATATTCAACTTTGACAGGGGCGTAATTTCCAGAGGGGTTAGGGGGCAATCGTGGCTCAAGAGTTGGGTGTTCGCCTTGTTCCCCGGCTCGGACAGTCTCGGTCGTTGTGTCCTTGGGCAAGACACTTCACCCGTTGCCTACTGGTGGTGGTCAGAGGGCCCGGTGGCGCCAGTGTCCGGCAGCTTCGCCTCTGTCAGTGCGCCCCACGGTGGCTGTGGCTACAATGTAGCTTGCCATCACCAGTGTGTGAATGGGTGGATGACTGGTTGTGTAAAGCGCTTTGGGGTCCTTAGGGACTAGTAAAAGCGCTATACAAATACAGGCCATTTACCATTTATGACCCCCCCAATAATCAGACCCAACCAATATAACCCCCCCCCCAATTAAATTATGAATTTTCTTGCATAAATAGGCTTTTGATTTTCTTTACTAATTTCAGGTATTACCAGCAAAATAGTTGCATGTTTGATCATCTGGGAATTTACCCTGACTTATTTATTTATTTAGAGAGAGATCTTGACCCCCCCAATGTTCAGCACAAAGTTACGCCGATGAACTTTGAGCAGGTCTGATCAGTCACGTGTTCACCTTATAAGGCAGTTTGGTTTGTCCCTTTGTTGTCAGCCTGTGTCTAAGATAAGACTGTGGATATGTTCATAAAATCTGATGCAAACTCCTTTAGCTGAAGAGATTCCTCAGATACTAATATATCATTTAGCTGAAGGACATATTTTAGACTGAGGGAATTCTGTCTGGCACCAGGGTGTAAAATGTAGTCTTGGATATGATTTATTGCCTCACCGGGAGGATCAGTAGCTTTAGGTATTGGCCAAATTCAACCTGTCTGCTGAAGATATGTTTGAAGTAATGCAAACTTTCATATTTTCAGACAGTATTTGCTAGTGGTCTGTTAAGTGTCTCTCTGCATCGAATCATATCTGTTATTAATTTCTGTCTCTCTTCCACAGCATGTCTTTCATCCTGTTTTCCTTCTTCACCCCAACCGGTCGCAGCAGATGGCCGCCCCTCCCTGAGCCTGGTTCTGCCGGAGGTTTCTTCCTGTTAAAAGGGAGTTTTTCCTTCCCACTGTCGCCAAAGTGCTTGCTCATAGGGGGTCATATGATATGATTGTTGGGGTTTTCTCTGTATTTATTATTATGCTATCCATTGTACAATATAAAGCGCCTTGAGGCGACTTTTGTTGTGATTTGGCGCTATATAAATAAAATTGAATTGAATTGAATTGAATTGAATTGTTAATCAAGGGTTGCTTTTAATGGTTTTGTATGTCTTGCTAAGACATATATTTTCTGGTAGTCATTATGCTGATATAATACTGTGCAAAGGGCCTGAGCCAACTCTCATCTCAGGTAAACCTGAAATAAGTACAGTGATTTATTAAACGCACATGGAAATATAGTCTAAAAAACTGTCTGTACAATTCTAATAAGCTTCAAAGTCAACACTTGGTATGACCACCTTTATTCTTAACACAGCCAGAACTCTCTTAGGCAAGCTTTCTTGTAATTTCTTTAAGTAGTGTCCAGGTGTCTTGAAGGACATCCAAAGCTCTACTTTGGATGTTGGCTGCCTTTTGTTCTATTCTTTGTCAAGATGATCCCACGCCGCTTCAGTAATGCTGAGGTCCAAACTCTAGGGAGACCAATCTAGTGACTGATGGTGTGCCATTGTGTGTGTTTTTTCTGTCCAAGTACACTTTTACTCCATTGGCAGTGGGTTTGAAATCGCTGTCATGGTGAAAAATGAAACCCTTGTCAATCAGTTGTTTTCCAGGTGGTATTGCATGACGGATCAAAATCTCACAGTACTTTTCTGCTTTTGTAATTCTATCAGTTTTTTCTGCTGTACCTCTCTCCTGACCTCCTCCATACATTTCGACCATGATTCCAACCAATTTCAGATTTGGATTCGTCACTCAAGGAGACCTTTTACCCACTGATATTCTGTACAATTCTTGTGTAATTTGGCATACATCAGCCTTTTCTCCCTGTTTTTTTCCCCTTAAGAATGGCTTCTAGACAGCCACCCTTCCACTGAAACCATTTCTCATTAGGCTTCAGTGAACAGTAGATGGATCAACTGAAGATGTGCCAGATGAATCTCTCAGGTCGTGTGTCAAGTCTTTGCTGGATTTTTTCCAATTTCTGAAGGACATGATTTTCACATACTGTTCATTATGCTGTAGGTATACCACTTTTTCTTTTGTCCTCCATTTTTCTGGTTTTATCACATTCCTTTAAGGACTCTCTGCCCCCCCATGCCAAGGTATGATACGTTTTTGATTAACAGATTTTGGGTAATAGCTCTTTAGGCGTCATATTGCCAGCCCAAAAATACAATTTTACATCTGTCAAGCTTTGTTGTCTTTGGCATTTTTGTAGATTAACCTAAAGAAATGGAACAAATTATGTTTCTGCTAGTAACCAAGTGTTTAAAGATTCAATTTAAAATTGGTTCTTTCCTACATTGTCTATTATGTGTAAACAAAACACCGGTACATCCTCTGAGTTAGGTGTCTTTTTTATGCTAGTATGATTCCATGGTCAGTGTTAAGTTGCTTAACAATCTATTTAGGTTGTTATTCATTTTTTTTATTTGAAGTGATTAAGCATAAAGGATGACATCTAGTGGTATGATGTAGTTGCTGAGTCGATTTTCTTCTTACCTTCATTAGTGTCCTTTACTCTTTGATCATGTTAGTTCATCTGTCTATAAATGAATCCTCTTGGCTGTACTTACAGATTCACTGGAAAGCTAAGAGTTTATATTTTTGTCTTATATTGTAACTCTTTAAAATCCTGTGCTACTGCCTGTAGAATTGGTCCACATCAAAACAAACTGGTCACAAGAAACCAATGGTATTTATTAACAAGTACACAAGTGAATTTTATTTATGCAAGCAAATTTGATCATACAGGTCAAATAAGCCACTTCAAGCTGTTGGCACATGAATGTACAAAACAGATTAGATTTAAAGCCTGCTACTAAGCATCCGTAGTGAAAGTACAAAAGACTAATACGAGGAGAAAGCTGAGAGCATTTTTTCAGATCATTACAGAGTATGCAATGTTGGTACAAGTATTAGCTTTAAGACATGGTTTAAACCTCATCACAAACTAAATAGACACAACTCAAAGACTACAGTCGCTAATATTAGGAGCATAACGCAGTAAGCGTGGGAGGTTTAGTACTGCACATATAAACAAAAGGTTTATCCAGCAAGACAGTCAATAGTGTAAAAATAAAGAGGTGAAATAAAGTAACTTATGAGTCAAAAAGACTATATTGATGCATGTCCATGCCACGAGAAACATCTAAATTCACAGTCTTTACTAACAGTACAGTTATCCAACTTTGAGTTGAACATCAATGCGCTTACATCTAGAGAGAGCACAGAAATGGTCAAAGAAGTGCATGAAACTAGCTTTGAGAAATACTGACAGAAAGAAAAAAATCGCCAGGCAATGAACTGACAGGCCACCTCTGTATGTGGATTTATAGGCAAGTTACAGTTACTGTAATGGACAAAATTACGGTGACACACACTTTTCTCACATCTGAAAATTCCACCAAGGAGTGCCATTACACAGACAACTTTTGACCGTCAGGCCTTCTTTTCAGGTTGGGGCTGATAGATGCAGGTAGGACTGATTTCTTCTTACTCTCACAAGAAATGTCTTTAAATGTCAGTGCTTAACATATAGGTATACTTATCAGTATATATATCAGTATATACAGTGCAGAGTACTGCAAAACAGGAGATTAGTATTTATAAAGTTCAACTTTAGAAATTAAAAAAGGGAATATGAAAGCATGTTTGCATGTGCATTTGTGCGAGTCCGAAAATATATCTAAATGGCAAATATATCATAAAATAACCCACAATTTATCTTCAATTCACTAATCCTATCTATCAAAGTCAGTATTTCCTGTTTAACAGGCTTGGCACATCTAGCAAATATTATTTTACTCTGATTTGGTATTTTTGCGTTGTCTTGTTATTTTTTTTAAATTATGTTTCACATAGAAAAACAGATTAAATTGCTTTCATGTGAAAGTGGTTTTAATCCCTGGGAATACTGGTATGGCAAAGGCTTACAATGCTTCATAGTTGTATTGTGAAATTTAAAATATTTTCAAAACTAACCATCCACTCACATACAGTACACAGTTCTTGAACATGAAATCTTCAGACACACGACATGAGAAATGTGCTTGAAAACCCTTTGAAGCCCCTGTTGACCCCCTCAGGAAATCAGCATAAAATAAATTATCCATGAAGGCAAAATGACACTTGGTATAAAATAAAGTTTAAGAAAAATAAAACAATTGTACACTATTAAAAAAGAAAAAAACATAAATACTACTGCTACTTCTGACTCTAAAAACTACACTAAAACTACTGTCAGCACTAAATAACTCTTATTCAACTTGTTCAATAATACAACTGCCAAAATGATAACACCATCCATGAGAGAGGTAAAGGGGCTTTTTTTTTTTTCATCTGAAATGCTGTTTGTGACTGGGGAGGTTTATGTGACGTTCCCCCCCAAGACCACATTTGTCATATGACGCACCAGTGACATCAGCAGTGGCGAGGGCCCTAGGCGCCATCCGCCCCCCCTCGGGAGGGGATGGTAGAGAGAGACAGATAGAAAGCAAGAAGAGAGAGAGAGTGAGAGAGGCCGGAGTGGCAGGGCCAGGCCTCACGCTGGTTTTTATGTGTAGGCGTTGAGACGCTCCTTGGAGCGAGTGGAATGGATGTCGTGAAGCTCCTGCTCCTCCTTTGACTTGATGTCCTCATACTTCTGCATCCGGCAGGCGTCCTTCACGTAGGCCCAGTTGGCAGATAGCACCATCAAGTAGTGGATCTGTAAGGAAATCATTCCCATTTAACAAATCACACAAGGTCAGCTGTATTTCATAATCTATGCATTATCATTATTGATTTCTTAAATGTATTCATTTTTAATACTGAATAGACTTTAAAAGCTGATCTGAACCCTTGGATTAAGGACAACAATCGTCCAGCAGGTGGCAGCATAATTCTAACTGTGTTGGACTTGTGTTACCATGGCAGCAGTGGTTATAATGAATGTATTGTGGTTTAATGACTGAGGTTGTTACACAGCTTTTCTTTTCACAGGGACTGGCAGTTTTATATTTGCTCTGCAAATATGCAGTAGGACCATTTGGGTGACTGAGATTAAAATACAGAAGCTATAATAACAATAATAATAATAATAGTAATGATAATAATAATTATAATTGTTGTTATTGTCCCTGTTGTTTTTCTATTTCTTATTAACATTATTCATTAATTTATGTGATTTTTTTACTTCAGTATTGAGGTGCACAAGTGCTTCTGTTGTTTTCCAGCTAAGTTTGGAAGGATTAATCACAGCAAAAAAACTAGTTCAGCCCACAATTTGCACCATCATCTCCAGTAGCAAACACTTTCTGTTTCTCAGAAAATGGCTCCTTGCAAATTGCTGATTACTGAGTGATGTTTGCAACAATCTCCGAGCCTTTCTTCTCCCTGTTTCCATGACAACGGCATGACATGCCTGGCTCCTCCGAAAGAGGGAGGGAGACAAACAGTCTTTTTCACTGCGCCAAAATGCCTTCTCTCCTATCTACAGCTATTCTCTCACAGGTACATATAACAGAAGCTACTGATCCCGCTACAGCATTACAGTGTTGCTGCAACAGCAAAGCTTAATCTGATCTTCATGAAAAAAATACTGCATTACTTAAAATAAATTAATAAATAAAACTTAAACCGGTTTCAGTTTGTTTTCATTGTCTTATCGGTGGCTTACCATAGCAATAACAGCAGCTCCTGCTCCAGCAAGGGCGCAGATGAACAGGTGGAATGTCATGTCCAGCTGGATCAAAAACAAACCGCAGGACATATTAATCTCCAGGGGTTAGCAGACATCTTTGGCAATAAAAAATCATTGGCTCTGATTCTTTTTTATGTCTATAAATTCACATTCGATATCTGTGACACATTTACCGTCAGTATGTAAACACTCAAGTTTTTTTTTTTTTTTTTT
Organism: Oreochromis niloticus; assembly: GCF_001858045.2. NCBI lineage: Eukaryota > Metazoa > Chordata > Actinopteri > Cichliformes > Cichlidae > Oreochromis > Oreochromis niloticus. The sequence goes on along the minus strand of NC_031966.2, from coordinate 13,353,561 downwards.
TTTTTTTTTTAATTTCTTCATTTCAGGCACAACAATAAAGTTGAAAAACTGCAATTTCAGTGTTAAAAAATACTTTGACTTTTGTCAACTGTCTAACATGTGAGTTTGGGGTCATAGTCTGAGTTTTCTGTCAAACTTTGACTTTTAAGTCAAATAATTTGAATGGCGTTCATACCTTGCCGTGCTGTCAGTTCAGGCATGCTGTCATTCTGCCAATCAATTTGTCAGTTTTTGTTTTCCCTGCTCCCCAGTATAGGTGCACTTTATTCTTTTGCCTTTGTGGTCTAGAATGTGTGAATCTGACAAATCTGACAATATTATTGCTGTAATGAGGACTAACTGGTGTTTTTTGCAGTTGATGCAGGTTCTGTTAATTATTTTTCATGTACTCAAAGTTACCTTACCTCATTCGATTCACACATCCTGTAGAACTTCTCAGATCCAGTGCACATAGTTCTGGCCTCCGCAATTGGCACAATACCTGAAATGGGTCAGTATATTTATAAATGTAAATGCTCTAGAACAATAGAGCAGATACAGCACAGATGACCACAGGATGCAAGTAGTGGCAAAAGGTTTATATGGACTATCAGATAGTCCATTTATGCATCTGTCACTTCATTAGTTGCACCTTGTTACTGTCGAATGGAGCCCATTTTGCCTTCAGAACTGCTGTAATTCTTTCTAGTGCAGATTCAGCAAGGTACTGTAAATGTTTCTCAGTAATTCGGATCCATAGTTACTTCAGCATAAACTATATTGCTAAAAGTATTTGCTCATCTGCTTCACATACATATGAACTTGAATGAAGTTCTGTTCTTAATTCATATGGGTTATTAAAATGTTGGCCTACCCTTTGCAGCTACAAACAGCTTTAAGACTTGGCTCCAGCTGCATGCCCATGGAAATATATTCCAGAAAGCTCTCTACCCACTGTGCTTGTGCTAATCTGAAGTCCACATGAAGTTTGGAGGTCTGTAACGATTGGTTCTGCAGAAACCACCATGCACTATGCGTGTGAGGATCCACTGACCCTGCTCTGTGATTTTTCATGGCCTGTGGCTAATTTGCTCTTGTTCCTAAACTCTTCCACTTTGTTGTACTACCACTAAGAGTTGACTGTGGAATATTTAGTAGTGAGGAAATTTCATGACTGGACTTGTTGCACAGGTGGCATTGTGATGCCACATGGAAGTGACTGAGCTCCTGAGAGCACCCCAGACCAGGCAATGTTTTCCTTCTTCTGTTGTCTTTTTTCGGAACAAATTGCACCCTCAGCTTCCTGTTCTTCTCTGACAGGAGGAGCACCCAGTGCGGTCTTCTGCTTCTGTAGCCCATCTGGTTCAAGGTTTGATGTGATGTGTGTTCAGACTTGCTCTTCTGCATACCTTGGTTGTCACAAATGGTTATTTGAGCTACTGTTGCCTTCCTACTAGCTTTATTCAGTCTGGCTATTCTCATCTCACCTCTGGCATCACCAAGGCATTTTAGGTCAGAGAACTGCCTCTCACTGTATATTTTCACTTTTTTAAACCCTAGAATCAGCTGTGTGGGGAAATCCAAATAGATAATCAGTTTCTGAAATACTCAGACCAGCCCATCAACACCTACACCATGTTCAGAGTCACTTTGATCGCCTTTCTCCCCCATTCTGTTGCTCATTTTGAACCTCAGAAGGTCTTGACAGTGTTTACTTGCCAAGTTTGACATTCTGTGAGTTTTGTGACATGGTGCTTTAGACCATCAAAAGGTGGATTCACTGGGATCGTTAAAGGGATGGACAGGGTCGGCAACAATACCCAGATAGGCTGTGACATTTAAGCAATGCTCTGTTGCTAGTAAAGAGGTGAAACGTATGCCACACTATTACACCACCGCCACAGGTATGTTGACCCAAGGCAAGATGTATCTGTGTTTTTATGTTGTTTATGCCAAATTCTCATATCTAGTGTGAATTTTTTATGGTGTTTATCATTTCCATACAGTCTCATTCTGCTATACTTAAAAAATAATATAATTTTACTCACTTTTATTATTTACCCATATCCTAAAGAGATGTTTAATCCATTTGAAAGAAAACCACCTGGAGGCTACACTTAAGAAATTGATTTTATATATTTACTAGCTGTTCACAAAAGTAAAAAGTAGTAATTTACATACAGCATAAATTTCTGTCACCGAGTTATTTCTAAGCACACAGAGGGGTGAAAAACAAAAGTAATGTGGGGGGAAAAAACTGGAGAATATTCATGCTTACCATACTGGCGTGGGTCAAGGCATAGGCTGGCTCCCTCCAGGACAGTAGTATTTTGGCAAATATTCCAGATGTTGAAGTATATGAAAACTGGGATGGAGGTAAATGCAGTCACTCCAAGCCAAGCCAGCATGAAGATGTATGTCAGCATGATGAACTGAAAGTGGGAAACGGTACAGATGAACATGGATTACTGAAGTGGAACCATATTTATTTGATGCAGTAATACTAACACCTTCCAAGGCATTGTGGCTAGTGTAAAACTGATCATTTAGACCAGTGGTCCCCAACCTTTTTTGCGCCACAGACCAATTTATGTCCAACAATATTTTCACGGACCGGCCTTTAAGGTGTCGCGGATAAATACAACAAAATAAAACCACTTCCAGTACCAAAAAGAAGAAGATTTATTCAAAACACATGGGAAAAGACCCAGGGAAACAGAGTTAACGTTTAAAAATGATTAAAAAAAAAGATAAAAACCCTGAAACCCATAAATTTCACACCTGAGCCTCAACTCTCGCAGCCCGGTACCAAACGACTCACGGACCGGTACCGATCCGTGGCCCGGGGGTTGGGGACCACTGATTTAGACGTTGACTTGAAGAACAACTTCAATAGAAGCCAAAGAAAAGATGACGAGATCAGAATTCCTCTGTGTAGACACATTTCTTTAGCAGAGGAACTTGAGAAATCTAAAATTTTGATATATTGATAATTAAAAAAATACTATATATCAAACAGAAGCGATGAGCACACATGTGAATGGCCTCAGATTACATTAGGTTTGTATATCCCCCTTCAATGTCTTCTTTCCTCTGAAAAAATGTGGTGCTATTTATACTGTACTTTCTTTTGGGGAAATTAAAAATAGTTGAGTTATAGTACTCCTAAAGGCTCTATTGTGGCTGACCTTTTTCAGCCTTTTCAAAATAGTGAAACCTCACCAAATACAGGGGTCAACTCTAAAAACATCATTACATATAGAGCTGGGGAGGGCATGAGTGGTGTCACGTTGGCCACAAAAAAGTGTCAGGTAGTGAAACCTACTCAGCCTTCAAGGGAAAGTCCCTGGGAAATGACCTGACATTTACTAGGTGATTCCCGAAAAGAGTAAAAGCTTATATAGAGTAATAGTTATATATTTTATAGTTAATATGAAGTAAAATAGTAGCCCTACCCAGGCACTGACACAACGTCCACATGTTGTGATCTTGAAGTCCCCGTACAGATCTTTAATGGCACCACTTGTGAAGAATCCCTCCACCATTAGCAGGATGCCATAGACGAAGAAAGCCGATGCAATGCCGTAAATCACATACTTAATAATGTCAATCCTGGAGAAGGAATACAGAACAACAGAAATGCAGTCTAAAAGAATAAGAAGTTACCCTTTCTTTTTAAGATGTTAGCAAGCATATTCATACAAAAATACCCACACAGGAAAATTATATAGATAATTACGGGCCTCTTAAATAGAAGTAATTAACATAGCTGTCTTTGCTCGGCTTGTGCAGTGGATCTTTAGGATGTGTCAAAGCACATATACTTGTGTATTTTATATTGTTGAAGTATGCAAACTATGTTTTCTTGGTAATCAACAGAGCTGTTTAGAACCTTTGTTACTTACATTGTAAAGACATCCAGTGAATCCACGGGGCTCCTCACAACCTCAAAGTAGTCCTGGAGGATGGTGACAGTGCCAGTCAGGGCTTCATGTCCACAGCCACAGAAGAGGGCCACACCAGCATACAGCAAGATGGTGGCTATGAGGGATGGGTATGGAATCCCACCCAGGCATTTGATGCAGCATTCAAGGCATCCTAAACGGAGATTAACCAACAAAGACTGTTAAAATTCTGAGAGAAAAAACAGGAGACGTGGCACAAAGTAACAGAGACATTTTTGCTGCATTTGCTGTGTTTTAAATTATTTATCAATACATTAGAATTGAGCAAATGCATCTGCATGCAGTAAACTGTATTTCCATTTCCATTTAATATTCTCCAGGAACCAAACCAGCTGGGAGGCAGCTCTGCATGTAACACTGCAAGCTAAGTTTGACTGCAGTACTCCTTTCCCTTATGTTAAAAAACAACAACAAAACCCTATCAAACAGCTGTGTTATTTGTTCTGTCAGCTCTATAGCCCTACGGATGATGCTGACATTTTATTCAGCATTACAAACTCAGCCCTAGTTTCACATAGTAATCATGACCTTTAACCCCATTCTACTTTCCTCAGCTTCCTGTCCCAGGGGGTTCTTAAGGTAACAAATCACTGCTCAGGTTCATCTTCAATCTCCTGTCACACAGACTGCTCAAAAAGAAGCCACGTCTGTAAATAATGTACCCAGGTGTGTCTTTATGAATTGCTTTGATTTATGAGTCTCCATCTCGTGTTTGTATATTTCTGTGTGTGTGTGTGTGTGTGTGTGTGTGTTTTGTGCTACTGAGTCAGTCATTTCCCAGTAACTACAACAGCGGTACAGAGGTATTTCCTGTGTAAGTGCAAAATGAATCCAGTGTTGCACTGTTTTGCTGTATATTATCCAGACAGATTCATTTTTCACAAAGCCAGACCATTCTGAAACAGCTAGACCTGTATTAAAATTGGAGAGCTGCTTCATAAATATTCTAAATGATTAAAGTTGTAGTCAGTAAACAAATGTGGTATATGTGCTTTTATGACCAGCACAGCATTACTCTTGATCAGATGTAAGATGATCATGGCCCATGATTAAATTCATCTGCATTGGTTTTGCTGTGCTCATTCAGAAGAGACGCAGTGACTCTGTTGTCAGTTGCAAAGATGATAAGATTTCAGGATGTTTTCAGCTCCATTCTTTTAAAGGTTGTCTAGTCATCTTCACTTTTGTTTCAAAGCAGCAGTCAGAGCAATATTCCTCCTCCTCAGCTCTCTTCGTGTGACTCTGATCCAGACATGAGTGGAATACCAAGTAGCTGGTCCGCCCGCTGGGCTGTGCTGAGCACTCAAACGCTTGGTGCAGTTACAACCTTCACCCAGGGTTTCCTAGATTATCTACATCCTAACTGATGTAATCCACTGCTAGACTGTGGAATGTCTATTCGGCTTCTGTGCTGTATTTTAAACATGTTTCTGTCCATACACGGGTTTGCTGAATGCTGTATCCTAAATGATCTGTGCAGCTTTTCACACTTTCAATCCAAACAACTCTGCTGTGCCTGTTAATAAGCTTCTGATTTTAGTCTCTGTTTAAGTATTCTCAGCTCATACAGTGTATGCTTCGATATAAGGTTTAAAGATGAGGTACACTATATGTTTATAGTATGCATTATATCTCAAACTGGTGATTCCCCCATTGAATAGAGGGACTGCAGTGCCATTTGTCTGCCTTTATCATCACTGCCTTAGTAATTCTCCAGCATTCCCACTGACTCACCAAGGAAGAGACATCAAATTCAGGGAATACTTCACCGTTGGTGCCTCTTGGTAACTATCAGGTACTTACAGTGCCACCTGACATGCACTCCTAGGTGGTTTCACGCTAATTCACACCTTCCGTCATGTGACTCTGAGAACCCGCAGTAGATTTAAATGGCCGAGACTCCCTCTCCACCAGTAAAACAGATGCTGCTAAAATTCTGCCGTTTTTAGTGCATTCCAGGAGTGCTTTGGGGGACACTCCCATAGCCGAGCCATCAGTTTAATCAATGTAATCAAAAATGAATTTCTATGAATCACTTTGTATAGTCTCACTTGGAATAGAGCTGTTTTTATTCCGAACCCTGCATCCTAATAAAATAGTGAGAAAAAGAGAGTTTTAAAGAACTCTATTCAGTCCTGTGGAAAACTAAGTACACCCCATGATTCAATAGTTTGTAGAATCACCTTCCGCAGAAATAACTTGGAGTAATTCTTTTCTGCAGGGCTTTATCAGTCTGTGACATTGTTGTGGAGGAATATTGGAACAAAGTCCAAAGTTCATGTTGCAAAGTTGCCTTAGTTCATTGAGGTTTGTGGGCATTTGTATATTCTCAGCACTCTTAAGGTCCCACCACAGAATTTCAATCAGTTGACTTTGACTCAGCTGATGCGACACTTTGATTCTTTTCACGAGTTCACGAGTTCAAGGTCACGATCAACTCAGTAACTGCAAGGTCCACAGGAACTGTGTTTGACAGTTGTTTGTGCTGATATGGTGTGATTGATTTTTGCCAAATGTGACGATAGTCAAACATCTCCACTTTGGTTTTGACTGTGCAAAGTACTTTCCAGAAGTCCTGAGGTTTGTTCAAATGCTACCCTTCCAATCACGCCATATTTAATTCCTATGGAAGCAGTAAGAGTGTGGTTAGTTTTGCATAAGACTGTGTAAAGTCATGTGTAAGCGTTTGTTTTTAACACGATTGCATTCTGCAGTTACAATATTTTGGATAGCAAAATTTTCTGTTATCATTATTTAAGGGTGTCAGGTTGTCTTTTTCTGGCAACTTATGCATGAAAAGGTCTCCAGATGCACAGCAGTGCCAAGGCTCTGAGACCAACCAAATACATGTTAACACACAATCCTGATAACTTTGCAGTATAATGTCTGGAATGCCTTAGAAATCAAGGATCTGTTACCTAAACGGGACTTTATCAGATTCGCTCCTTCATTTCCCAAGGTCTCGTGAATGTAGCTATTTTTGTTCTTTGCTTGAGTACCTTCTACAAGTCTATCTGTCACTACCTCTTGCCCCAGATTCATTATGTTGAGTTGCCTTAACACTTCAGGAAACAGGCACTGACAGAATTTATTGATGCAGCTGTGATTACTGACAAGATGAGAGTGTGGCAGAGAGTGCCCATTTATGAGCCAGAGTAAGAGTCAACTGTTGAGTCAAGTACTCACCACAAATACATGGATTTGTATGTAGTACTGATGGGATATAAATTACTGCAATGTTCCCAGTTAATTTTTTATTTATTTCCAAACTACGTCACTTGTATGGAAAAATAAGGTTTTTCAGCCATCAGAAATAGATAGAATAGATATAAGACATTTTCTCTGGCATTTTGAGTCTTAAACACACGAACACAGCAGCCTTTGAGATATGCTGGTGTTGATTAATGCAGTAATTGAGTGGAGCCTGTATTTAACATGAAGAGAGACAAGGGGTAATATCAATGATTTAAGTGATGGCCTCAATCAAGGCTTATTTCCTTGCTTTTCTGCACATAGCAAAAAGCAGCTGCAATTTTAAACAGACTACTTTTCCGCCAAGCAATAAACAGAATTGGCTACTACAGAGTACAACACACATAATATTTGTCTATATGTGACTTGACTTAAAGAGTTTCCATGGAAACAGTTGAAGATGAAGTTAGAAGGCAGGATGAAAGCATTACTGAGTGGATGTAACAGACTAATGTTTTATTGATTGTCTGCTCTTAATTCTGTGAAAGGGAAACTCATCACACCCAGTAAAGAGAGGTGTGTAAGAAAAGGACCAGATTCAGTGATAAAGTTGTAAATGTAGGTAAATCTAGGTAAAAACGTAAAAACTAATAAGGCTTCCATCTTTTTCTGAGAGAAAAAAATGTATTCACGTGAGTAGAAACAGCTGAATTTACAGTAACGTCTTATTAGCTTAGCTTCCCCCATTTCACATTTGCTATGGTCCTTCCAGTTTTGAAACTGCAGTGATAAAAGATCACCAGCAATTGGTTTATGATCTCATATGTTATCTGTCTTCCTCACCCCATTAAAAAATACCAGTGCGTGCTATCATTTGCTCTCTGTAAACCTTCATTGATCCTAAATGAATTTGAGACTCTGAGTGGATGAAAAATGGCAAACGGACGATGAAGAGTTAGTGGATGCTTGATCAATAATTTAGAAGTGGCACAGTGCGGAGGCACACAAGTCTCCCACATTCATTTTTCATGCTTTCTGCTTAGCCCCACATCACCTGTGATAAAAATAAAAGATGGCCTGCTTTAGGGGTCATGGGTATTTGAATGGCTGCGTCGTATAGGAAACAATGACTGTCAAGTAGGGAAGTTTGGTGCAACCAAGCAGATTTAAAATGGACTAGAATTGCAGTGACAAGGACCATCTGCGTACTTCAATGAATATATGTGATGTTTTTGTTTTGCCTTATTCTGATCTGAAGTACACCCCCAATGTTTAAGGTAAGCTTAGTCTACAAAACATCTTTTACTCAGAATAACCTATTTTCATGTTTATGACCAACGTTTAAGGATTTTCTTGCCTCAGCGTGTTGATTAAATACATTTCATTGGCGCAAATCTTAACTCTGGCAAAACCAGGATTAATGCTATTCAGTTTTGAACAAAGAGACAGATTTAGAAGATGGCACTGTTTTAAATATTTTATTTTCCCAGAACAAAGCCACATTTTTTTTTTCAAGGGAGGAAAGGGAGGGGGTGAAATTGAAGCCTGTGAGAGCCCAAACACCGTGGTCCAATCAACAGAAGGCGTCTCCCTAATACAAAGAGAAAGGATGACCCCCTCCCAAGGCCTCTCCCACCTCCCACTTCTCCTCCATCTGTCAGTGCCATAGCTGACAGGCAAAAGGGATACACACATACACACGTTCTCTCTGGCCTAGTCAACTTTTGCATGATGGTTGAGGTAATGTTGTCCATATCAGATCAGTGCAGGGTTAATTTATGGAGTAACTTAGGGTGGATGATGAATTGGATGAATTCTGCGAATTACAGTGTTGTGATGTTTCTCAGACATTTCCACATTATGAAATTTGCTTAGTTCATCCATAGGTCAGTATTTGACGTGTGGTGGTCCTGTTAAACTGGAAAAATAATTTCTCTTTAAGGCTAGATTACCTTTAAGACATTTTTTCCCTATTGACACAAATATTTCTTAACCAAAATAGTTCTACATCTAGCAAAATATCAGACATAAAAGACATAAAAAAATATTGGGCAGATTCCAAATACTTGCTTTCATAGATGATTTTTACTCAAATGGTTGTTTATTCGACCCTGAATTGGATGAGCGGAAGAAAATTAATGGATAGACGGATGGTTGCTTATGTTGGTTCATTCCTAATTAAAAAGGATTTCTTCCTTTTGAAGTCATATAGGGATATGAGGCTTTGCTTTTGATGCAGTTTTAGCATCTGAGAAAATAAATAGCATGCTGCATTAGAGTATTAAATTAACAAAATTCATTAAAGACGATGACAGAAAAAGGAAGGATAATCTAATTCTCTGTCTGCTCATTCATTTCTAACACGAGAGATCCAATAAGAAAGATCAATTTTCCCACATACAGCTAGCATTTATTAGGAGTTTTGTGTGGGGACGGGGTGGTGGTGAGCCTGGTCAGACAGAGAGACAAGAGAGAGCGAGATCTCAGTGGGGGGATGGTGTGCCTGTGTCAGACTGAGTGTAATGGGCGTGCATGCGTCTCGTTGCTTTCCTTGTTCCTTTAATGCACCCCACCCCCCTTCCCCTGCAGTGAGCAGGGTTTTTTTCTGCTCCTGTGTGCCCCCATCTCCTCTGCGCATGTTTAATCAACCAGCATGGTTGCCATGACAACCGCAGCGCAAAATCTGAGAATAGACCGGGTACTTGAGAGCCGTGACCCACTTACTGTATGTCAACAAATTCAGTGGGACAATAGTGAACGAGACACATTACACATAAAACCCCTTCAGGGCTAAAAGGTTGTTCCACACCAGGCCTGGAAGCTCAGCTACTGATTTCCTCTCTTCCTTTTTCACTGAGAGATGGAAGAGTCTAAACAGGACTGCGTGACTGTAGACGTGTCTTTTGTCTAAGCCAAGTTCACTCCAGGAACTAGGGGGCAAGAGTCAAAAACACAGCAAAAGAAACAAGGTTTTTGACTTGAGGTTTATGCATTTTAACCATGCAGGTATTTCCATTTCACAGGGTGAAATGAGTTTAAGTTTCCTGATTGCCAACGTCATAAGCAGCCAAAACCAAAGAATGCAGGGATTTGAAGCACAGCTCCAAAACAATAGACCGTAATGGAAGCATGTCTACAGAGTCCAACAACAGTGTTCATATTAGTACTTCAATTTTTACTCAATAACAGTTTCCTGGCACACTTTACTCTGAATGACCGAAATTTTAAGCAACATTTAAATTACATAAGCTAACACAAGACACAATCATGTTGAGTGACAACAATATCATATTATTATTTTAAGATATTATCATTACAGTGAGCTAGTGTTTATCATCAATCTCAATGCAAGTAATTTTCAACACCTCTTAACCTATGCCTATATCTATACCATTGTGTCATTGCTCAAAACAATAAGAGACCCCACATACGTTTTTTAGCTGCTCCAGAAATAATTGCTAGAACAATTGGTGGAACTCTCTTGACCTGGGCTGGGGCAGGCTTCAAAACACTAAGGGCCAGTAGAGGAGAACATAGGAGCTCTTAGATAAGCTGCTACTTATATATGAAGTAATATATTCATGAATGTGCTGCAAGTGAATAATATCTCCTAAATAATTTATTTCTTATCATATTTGATAAAAATAAACAAAAAAAAACCCCAAACAAATGTGGTTTTATGTAGTGGGAAAACCATTTGTCTGACCACAGCAACTATGTTCAAAGCAGCATCTCCTTGCCTTTAGCCTAATGCAGATTTGGCATTTATCAAGTCAACTGCAAATTCAAAGTGCATGAAACTCGGTGAACCTTTAAAAAAATACAACACAATTTTTCCATTGAGTATTACAGTCACACGATGTTACTCACATGATTGTAGACGGACAAAAATGAGATGCTCAACATGTAACCACGTGCTAATCAAACAGAAGGACAAACGCTACCTTGCAGAGTAGATTCTTGGCTCAGGAAATGCTAACAGGTGTGCCTTTCTCAGTTTTTCCATTCAGCAACAGTTAGTACATCAAGTGTAAATGACCTGCAGAATCATGTTTGGTTTATTTATCCACAGTATTACCCACCATATGCTCATTTCCAGAACTTTTAGCATATTTAGCCGTGTGTTCATACTGGTCGAAACCTGCTTTTTCAACAGAAGGGCGTTGGACTGCTCCCTGTTGCTAATAGCCACTTTGGTACATAGAGTGCGCTCATACATTTGGCTAACAGCTGAAGTGAACAGTGCCCACCTGGTGCATCTGACTCATAATCTGAGATTTGCAACCTCAGAAGAGGAAGACAGAAGGGCATTAGGATGCTGTGAGTGCACTCAATGACACCTGCACCCCTTTGAGCTGGAAGTACCAATTTATCTACAGTCCGTTTGGTAGCTTGAATGATATCTTCATCACCAAAATGATAAAGAATTGTGCTTTAAAATACATATGTAAACAATACACATTTTATTTTACAAAATGCACATCACCCACTGTGGGGGCTTTGTTTCTACATCAGGGTTACGCAAAATGATAAGCTTTTAAAATGTTGGTGTTTCTAGATGTCCAGTCTTACCGGTTTCTGTACATTTACTGGGTAGAAGCTTGCTGTAGACAGAGGCCTGTCAAGTTATTATGTTTTCCTTAATAGTGTACACTGTATGTATTTAATTTTTTCTATGATTTATCCCACTTTTTTTGCAATTAAGGTTAGATTGTGAGTTTTTGGTCAAAAATGATCAATGATTATTACAAATTATTATATATTTCTCCAGAAAAATGTGCATGAAATCAAAGTGACATGGGTGAAAACATGACCATCATCAGAGGAGTCATTGCAATCATCTTTTGTCTTCACAAACTATAGAGGGGTAACCAACATATGCAAATTACATTGTATAATACTTGGTCTCCAGAACCTCCATCTTGGAGCATGGTGATAAACTTGACTTGAAATACTTAAAATAGTGACACTATTGATTTTCCATTCAAAAGGAAAGTCTAAGCTATAACCTTTCAAACACAATACTAACTAACAGGACCAGGGTGTAGTTTCTTGTGTTATTTGTTTTTTACTGGTTAAATAATAATAGCCTATGATTTAGGAAAAAGGCTGTACGTTTCAACATCGTACCACTCAGGATCCCAGGCAGTGATTGATGTCTTTCTATGTACAAATTTCTATAATTTCTGCTACACATGGTCTACAGAGTAATTGTTCAGATTTGCCATTGGAAGGCTACAACATGGAAATTAATCCAACAACCAAACTGCCTGATGATCTGCTGGAGAAGCTGCACATTCTTAACTGCTGTGGAAACCAGTCCAGTAGTTCTCAGTGTTGTCTAGAGCGGACTTACAATAGGTGTCAGGCTAAAAACAAACATTAGCTGGTTAGCTGGTTGGTATGTAATGTAATTACCAAGAGCTTCAGCCTTTAGTTTACTGTATAAAACAAAAATACAATCTCTAAGACACACTTTCCTTCTTGCTTCTGTTTGGACTGACAGCAGACTGGGCAGTGTATTGACTCACTATCCCATCTTGATGTGCAAGTCTGGTGCTACTTGCTTTGCATGCCAGCTTCATGCAATATCTCTGCAGCAAAGTATGTAGACACCACCATCAGCATCAGATGTTATTTCCTCACATTCATCATGATGAATGTGAGGGGGTGGTGATCAGGCACAACAGTTGTGACATAATGTTGCATAAAAATTAATGGCATTAAAAGGATATAAGATGGGAGAAATCAAATGTTTGATTGTGTTGACACATGGGCAGTGATTCATAAAAGCACCCTAGTGGCGAAAACAGTGTGAGAAGCAGGTTGCATATGTCAAAGCAGAGGACTGCTTGTGTGTGAGCCTCTGCTGTAACAGGTTAGTAACAGTCAATTTGGTTTTAATAAGCTTTTGTTCAAGAAAAATGAGCTTGCTTTATTTTATATGAGTACATGCTAAATAACTACATTAATATTTTGCCCAAATTAATGGATCTGACAGACACAAAGTACATGGCTTTATTATTGAACTGTCACACAAAAATTAGGTATGCCACTAAAAGTTGTTTGATCAAAATCTATAGGTTTTCTAGAACTACTCCTACTACACTGCTTAGTCAAGCAGTTTGATTAAGCTTACTATATTCTCCTAAGCATCTTGTTTTCCTTTTCACTCTGTGCTGTAATCATTTCTTATGATTTCTGACTCTACATGTGCGCCTCTTCTTGTCTCTCTTCCGCCCACATTCTTAGACACAGCAAACTATTCCTGTGCTTCTGAAATGTCATCAACAGGAGTGGGTGAAGAGGGAGTAGATAATGACTTTGCCAGCGCCATGGCAACTGTTTCAGTTCGTGTGTGTGCCTGTAAGTAGTGCTAAGTTGCAGGGAAGAGCGACAGGAGGGAACACAAACATATGCCTGACACAGTAAATCTGAGAGAGGAGACAAGGGAGGTGAAATAAAAAGTGTTTTCTACATGAGAACAGCATCCTCTTTACCTTTGGTATTGTGTCATTCTTTAACAAAAAATATCTTTATCCAGTCCACTGATGAAAAAATACACTTCCTTGTTTTATACTGTTGCAACCATATACTGAATCATTCATGCAGAGTAACAAGATGTGGAGGTGTGAAGTATAAATAGCAATTCAGCTCTGCACAAAGCAAACACTGCCCCTCCTAAGTGAATGAAAAAACCCCCCACTAAAAACTCCTCCTGCAACAAATGCACAGTGAATATTGCAAAGCACTGCTGCATCATACAGCACCTCGGTTTTTCCGACACAAAGGACAGAACCTGAAAGCTGCTGGTTTAAAGACTGTAATAGTTCAGTTTGGTTCCATGCTCTTCGTGTTTCTCTCTGTCATCACGACAAGCATGAAAGCCACATCAAGCAAACAAAGGCAGTCCAGCCCTTGCTGTAGCAGTTCACACCCCTGTGACTACCCAGACAGCACAAACAGACGTGCACTTTTCAGTGGAGTGCTGATACTCAGTGGACAAAAGAATTCCCACAAACAGATGCTTTTTTATTCAAAGAGGGTATGGCTTACATTTGTGCACTTGTCTCTGCAAAGACACTACTGACACTGACAAAAACAAACATACATAAATGAATTCTTCAGAACATACAAAGATTTACTTTCTTACCTTTCTGGCTCTGCCCCTCATCCATGTCTTCTTCCATTTTGCTTTTTCTTCTTTTTTAAGTAGCTAGCGATTAGTAAATAAATGTCCTGTGTAGGTTTAAAATCGTATTTATTTAAGGAGTAATCCACACATCAGTTCCCCTTTCTTTCTCTATTCTCTCTTTCTCTCTCTCTCTCTGAACGCTTAGATTGGCTGTCAGGTGTGGTTTCTGTCAAGTGACTGGGCGATGCAAAGGATCACTTAGTCTTTGTGGTACTGTCCATTGCAAACTGCTGTGGCAAGTGCAGAACGCCTCCTTGGTCCCTGGTGGAGGAGGAGGAGGAGAGGAGTAGCAGGGCTGGCTTGAGCTGAGGGTGGTCTCTGTGGTTTGAAGGAAAGCGCATGTGTGACAAAGAGCCATGCATTTGAAAAAGGGAGGTGTGTGGAAAATGTTGGATTAAAACACTAAAAGCAGAAACGCTGGTAGCAGCTAAGCCAGAATCAAGATCTTTTCACTGTGTTGTCTAGACAGTTGTGTTCATGAGTGTTGGTGACTATTGCTTGTCTCGCTCTCCCTAAACAACACCCCTCTCAGACAGAATGGTTAAGCCCATTACCCACCAACCCCCCCTTCCCAAGCGAGGCTGCGGCTGCTCTACATTAGCACAACCTCTCATTAAATAAGTGAGGGGGTACATCTGATTTCGAAATGGGATTCTCCTAATCTTATTAGTCCTACAGATTAAATTATACAATCACCAAGGCGTTGTCATTGGATTCTTAAATTCTAAATGCACACTGTATGTCTAGACAATGCAGGCAATTACCTTTGGTAAAGATTTATATTGAAATGCACTACATACTACAGCTCAAGTTATTATAAAATAATAGGAAGTTAGTGAATTTCTTCTATACCAGAAATTACATTTTAGGATAACCTGACAACTAAGGATGTAAAAAAATCTAAAGTGCATCAGTCTCAATTTGCAGAAAGAAGCTGCAGACAAACAGATTTGTTAATGCCTCACACTGATGAAAACTGCTAAATAAATATACAAATACATACCTAGATCATGGACAGGTGTATGGACAAGACACAAGGAGCTGTAATTGGAAGAGGTATTCTAAACTGCTGCTGAGTGAAATGTGCTGTATAAATAAAACCTGACTTGACAAAGTATGGACAGATGGGTGAATAGATGGATGATCAGACAGGTGGATTAGATGAAACTTTAATGATCCCTATGGGGAAAGCAAGCTTCTGCTGCAGCCAAGACCTGAGAGGCAATAGCGAAGGAGGCAAGTGAGGGTTGTAAGAGTGATTCAAGTAAGCACGCTAACTTAAATAGACTGCAATATATTCATTGGATGGAAGTTCAGTAAATTAACTTGCTAAAAATCACTTTTAGTCATCCGTTATCTTATTTGTGCCTGCTGTAATACCAGGAATGCCAGATGCTTCATTCATAGGCCTTTCAGAAGAAAAGCAAGATAAAGTTTTTATGGTAATTATGGTAATGTGATGTGTATGTGATCATTTATTAATGATTATATATAATGCTTTATTAATGTTTAATTGCTTAATGTAACATTCATTGAATTATTCAATTAGCCTACTTTAGTTTGTTGTCTAACCAACTGGTGTGTCAGAAATGTCCAATCCACTGAGTACCGCTTTGTAATTAAAATTAGCATTAAATGTTTATTAGCTGTTCTGGCAGCATGGATCAATGGATGGTGATGTCTGTAGTAAGAGTCCAACCTTTCAGTCCATACTTTTAATACCTCAATAAGTGTCAGATGCATTATTTTGAAATATTGTGCAGAAATTCCAGAATGTCCAGATAGCAGATACGGATATATGGCTCAAGAATTCCTGTTATGTCTACAGTACCTGTCACTCTTTACAAATCCACATACATTTATAAAACAGTTATTTTTCCAGTAATTTGAATCCCATTTTTTTTCAGTTTTATTCAGCTCTACTGGACTGCAAGAATACTTCAAAAGGCTTACTCAGCTGTTCTGAATAAAATACATATTAACATACATATTTTTAGAATGCTTTCTTCTAACATTTTTGATCAATTAATTTTACAGCATCATTCAACCCAGTATCACACAAAACGTGTAGTAGACACACCGGTCCATGGTGTCCATTTCACGCTTGCATCCTCAAAGCACGAAATGTACACGTATGCAGATGTTGCATTACTAGGAGGAAGCGATAAGCCAAGAAATTGGTAGTGACCAAAAAACAACATATAAAGTACATTCCAGGGTCCTGAATCATCCAAAACGATTAAGCTAGGCAGCTAATACGTATTTACGTGTAAATGTGTTAGTAATGTCTGTTGACTGCAACGCCTCTCCAAAGCATGAAATGTACCAGCCTGTTCTCAGTCTCAATGCATAATATGCAGACGATTTGTCACGTCCCAAGGTGTTCCATGGAAACGCGAAAGGTAACCTTCTGCGTTCCTATGCTACGCGCCGGATTGTGCGTGAAATCGAATAGAATGACGCTCACGCAGTAACAGACGTTCTCATGTTTCCTAATTTTTCCGAACTCATAATAACGTGTTGGGTGGCCGAAAGCGTAATATACTGATGATTTGTCAACTAGCATAAAATGTTACGCTTTGGGATAAAGAATGTGTTGAATGTACATGGCTGACCATCTGTTACATGTTTTACCGTGATATCAGGTTACATCAACAGGTGAATGCTGTAAACACCTTCTCCTTACCAACCTGGTCATTGTGAACTCAGTAGCATATTGTTCAAAGCTCTGCTGTGCATATGTAGACTCTAAACATGCTTTCTCATAAGATCAAGAGACAATTTCTACCACTTTCTCCCTTTTCCATCTCCTTAGGGACTGCTCCATTTTTACTTTGTGACACACTATATAGTCTTAAATAGTCATTTGTATCTGGTAAATATCCATTCATCCATTTTCTTCTGCTTATCCAATTCAGGGCCACAGAGAGGGGTTGGATCCCATCCCAGATGTCACAGGGAAAGAGGCAGGGTGCACCCTGGATAGGTTGCCAGACTATTGGGGCTAACACAAAGGGAAAGAGAACCATTAACACCTACAGCTTATTTAGAATCACTAGTTAACCTTCATGCATCTCTTTGGGAGGAAACTGGATTACCTGGAGAAAACCCACAGAGGCACAGGGAGAACATGGAAGTCCACATAGAGAAGCCCCGGTGGATTTGAACATTGGACAGTGCCCTTATTAAGGAGTTTAGAATCTCTAATTAAGTAAATAGCTTTTACAGAGGTTTAAGCACTAGATATAATATGTACATTCTCAGTATGTCTCCAACACAGTCAAAGACAAACATGTCTTTGTAGGTTCTCACTAGCTTCCTCCCACACTGGCTGATCCTAAATTTAAGCACCACTATTATCTGCTTAGCTCAACAAGGGGGAAGTTGCTGAAATATGTTTGCTTTACTGAATCAGGTCATTGTGTATATACTCTGAGCAGTGTTTTTCAACCACTCAACATTTTTTTTAATCCAGCTGTTAATTTTGTTTGACACCCGCTTATAAATATTGGTTCTTCATGTTATTTAAAGAGCTTTAAAGTGATTTGCATTCCAGTTTAATGAATGATATTTGAACATTTAAGAGCTATTGTTTGCACTTTGCATAGAAAGTATCTATATGTTGAACTTGGGTTTGTGAAGTCAGCAGCTTCAGTGACTAATACATGGTTAAACTGAAAGTACATAAAAGCATTTGAATAGCAAAAAATTAATTTTTTAACACATTTGTGTCCATTCCAGCATACAGACACACAAAATGCCCCACCCTTGGCCTGGATAACATAGCCACACACTAACCTACTGTGGCTAAGGGTGGGAGATTTGCTGTGGGGGAGGGCTTTTTTCTGGGGAAATCCGTAGCTTATAAAGCTCCACTGGTTAGTGGAGCCCCCCTGAGGCGCTGACCTCCCTCCTCCCGCTGCATCCCGTCGGCACAAGAGATTCCTTCACACTGCGTGCCATAACGCTGATAGGAAAAATCAGCAGATGGTGAAACACTTTCTTAGGGCGTTTTAGGGGGAAATGCTTTGTAAGATTATTTATCTGACATCTTTGATTTCAGTCACAGATGCAATGCATTTTGTATTTGAATTCAAAAGTTTGTTATCCTAATTTTGTTTTCTTACATATTTTACACATGCATATAAGTCTTTAAATCCCCTGCATGCACTTATGACCAACAGAAGGAGGAAAAGAATCTCACTCTAAGCTTATTAATGCATCCTGGTTGTTCTCCAGAATGGGCTTGCTAGTTGCCATAGCAACCAGGCCTTAGATATTGTTGAGTAGGAGAAGCTGGATGTAGAAGTCGATGTAGAATTCACATATTACCCTGTAACCCTGGCTGGTGTTTTTTCTTTTAAATATAAAGTAGCATATCTAACTTTAAAAAGGAAAATACCTGTAGTTAAAGTACAATTATTATTTTGCATTTATATGATATTACCAGTCGTATCTAGTATTTTAGATCTTTTAATATAAACAAATGCATCTGAATGTGAGGCTCTGACTGAAAATCTAAATTTCAGTGGTTGTCTGCCAGTGTCTGCAGAAATCAACAGGCGACAGTGCTCTCCATCTTAAGTGCTGATGTGTGTTTGCGCCTAGTCAAGCTGAGGAAAATCAAAAGACACTGAAAAATTAAGGAGGTCATGCTTTCAGCTCTACTGAGTGAGGAAGGGATGGAGGCTTTACCAACCATTGGCAATTACAGAAAGAGGATGAACAATCGCAGACTATGATACGCACTATTATATTTGTGGAGTTCGCTTAAATGTCATATTTTGACATTTTCACTCATCCATCCATGCATTTATTTTCTTCCAAGTAGTGGGAACAGGAGTAGAGTTGTGCAGACCTCCCACTCCCTGGCTCTTCAAGCTCTTCCAAAGCGTCCCTGAGGTATTCCAAGCAAACAAAGACAACATAATGTTGATCCCCAGACTACCTTAATTGGCTCCTGACAATTTCTGCCATTTGCATCTGCAGTCTCATTTGTATGTTCACTACCCACAGGTTAAATCCTCACCTTTGCCTTTTGGCTCAGCTCTCTGTTTTTGCCACAACACACTGGTATATTTATCGTATCACTGTAGACTTTGTTCTTCCCACACTTTTGAATACAACTCCAAGATGCTTGATCTCCTCCTAATCAGACAACAACTCATCTCCCAAACCCTGGCTGAACCTACAGATTGTGTCCATAAAAGTTATGGACAGAATCAGTGGTACAGTCCCCATTAACTCCCCCATTAGTCAAACACCCATCAGGAGCAGGCGTCACTCCTGTGGGCAATTCAAACCTCTCAAAGGGCATCCCAAGGGATACAGTATATGCCTTTTCTATGTTTACAAAGTGCATTTGGTTAAGAACCAGTGAAAGGGCTGAATGGATGGTCTGGTGTTCTGCAACCACTGGATAAAAGCCTCCTTTATCCTTCTCAAATCTGAGGTTTGACTGATGCTTGTTTTATGCTTTGAGTGGGTGTAGCTCAAAGGTAGCCTGCAGGCACTCATGGACTAGGTGGCTACAACCACTGTCTATAGTTTTCATGCTGTAATTTTTTATCTTTAAAGTTTGTTTCAGGCTTCTCCCATTTCCAGTAAACTCCGCTCTTGCTAGATTCCATGTTTCAGAAGTATCTGCTCGGCAGCGATAACAAGCTCATCGAATTCTAATTCTATAAAAACGGTAAACTATGAAACTACTGAACTACTACACTGCTGTTGTACATTGGTTGTACTGCCTACCTTTAGGATGATCAGTTTTTAATAATTTTTTCTTTTGGTCAGCTTCAGTGCCCCCTGCCCATGCACATTTAGTAGTACATTTTTGGGACATGGTAGTCTAAACACAGCAAACATCCATCACCACATTTTTTGTGAAGGTGCAGTCAGATTTTCTAAACACAAAGCTTCTCTGTTCCTTATGAAGTCCCCATTTAGATGAGCTCAACAGCAGAAATTCACAGAACTCCACCAGAACACTCCTAAACAGTTTAATAGATTATTTTGTTTGTTTGTTTGTTTTGAACTGTTATTGTATTTGATTGATTTTGCACTTGACCCATGCTGTTCAGCTATCTGCGTTAAAATCACATGCATTGTTGCAGCAGAAGAAATCTAATGGTCATCTGCAGCTAATGGTCTGTTGAGGCTATGGAGATCCTATCAGTACACCATTGTCCTATCTCTATTAAAAGCCTAGGCTCTTGGACCACATGAGAAGCTAGGCAGTCAGCCAGAAACACTTATCATCCTGTCATCTATTTTTCACTAGCTTTACAGCTCAGCTGTACTTCACAGTGAGCATCTATGAGAGCTTGGCGATTTGGGACCATCAAAGCGATCTTAATCTGTGTGAATCTGAATAGGTTTGGCACCAGAAAAAATAAAATGCTGTGTCCCAATTTGTGATCAAAAATAAACACCAAAAATATGATATTTTTAGTGTTTTGCTAAGGTTCATATATTTTCTGAGCAGTGAAAAGGTATAAAATAGCTTTATTGAAGAACTGCTTTAGATCATACATCAAAAGGCACCTATGAGGGACATAATCAGACAATAAGTCCTTCTGTCTAAAAGGATTCAGTGAGTTAATCCATGTCAAAATCTTAAAGAATTCTTATTTCTTTTTTTGAAATGATGTCATATTGCTGGCACTGGAGACCTAAGTATGCGGAGCGGGAGGCTCCACTCTCAGCAAAAGTAATAAACATGAGGGGACTGACTGGACTGACAATGGGGACAAAAGTTTAAATGACTTGACACTGATACCCAAGATCACACTTACTCCACCCAGCCAGGGGGAAAAGGGGGGATGCATGTTTTTACAGGAGGAGGAGAGGATGAAGGCGACATTCTACCCACATAGCAGACAGGTCTGGCCCGGATTTGGTATCAAGCCGGCACTGCTGGCTGACTTCTGGCACAATAAGACGTATGTCATCCAGATGTGGGCCAGGCCTGGCATAGATGGGACTGTCTATGTCATGGCATGCCATATCTGGCTCGATTGTGGTTTGGTTTATGTGGCCCAGGTCCATAGAAAACAGGTCTGGCCCGGATAGGGCATCAAGCTGGCACTTCTGACTGACTGGTGTCATGGCAGAATGTATGTCAACCAGATGTGGGCCACTTTAACCAAAACCTAGTGACGGTTTACTCATCGTTGCCAGTGGGTGGCTGAAGCTCAGAAGGTAGAGCAGGTCACCTACTGATTGGAAGGTTAGTGGTTCGATCCCTGGCTCCTCCAGTCTGCATGTCAAGAGTGTGAATGTGTATGAATATAGTTAGGAAGCACTCAGTTTAGAGAGAGTGTGTGAATGTGGCATGTTGTATAGAGCGCTATGAGTAATTGGGGAGAGCAGAAAAGCGCTATATAAGAATCAGTCTATTCACTGTCTGAACAGAGTTTCGTCATGTTACTTTTGCACTATTATGTTCCGGCACATGTGGTTATTACATGGCTTGAATAAGGAACACATTAGGCTGACATCTGGGGCCAGAGCTGAAACTGTTCTGGGCCAGCAGTGTGTGTACAACTGACCCATGGCTGTACACAACTTACCCATGGCCCACATACCGCAAAGAATGATGGCCCTTTGGTGGCCCAGATCAGGTTTGCCAGAGATAATCCACACATGGGCCAGCACAGGACCACCAGTGTGTCTGCAACTGGCCTTGTGCTGGCCCATGTGTGGATTACCTCTGGCAAACCAGATCTGGGCCACCAAAGGGCCGTCATTCTTTGCGGTATGTGGGCCATGTGTAAGCACATTGTGGGGGCCAGATCTGGGCCATACCAATTTTGCTATGTGGGTAGTTTCGTATGAGCTTGTGGGCCATGCAGATCTTTTAGTTGCCACTTTTCTGTGTGTATGTACTAGCAGTGTGTTATTATGACATTGTGTTGTTGACAATGCAAATGCACCAGTGAGAAACTGGTGTGCTGTGTTAACACCAACATTACTTCTTTCATCTTTCACAGTAGCAGGAAGGACTTAATCACATGATCTAATCACCTTTACAACAGGACATACCATTGGCTAATGTTTTCTAACACAGGTTTACTAGGCTGGAGTGGAGCTACTCCAAGGGACGAGAAGCCATGAAATTGGTTAAGAGACAATGTACTGCTTTTCTCGTGTTTATCTAATTATGTTACAGTGACGCATGGCAAGGACCATGTGGCAAAAGGAGATTTTCCAGAGGAATTTTTATTTTAAAATTACAGATGCCAGGGAGTGTTACTGAGGGTGATCAGGAGGAAGCGGTCTGAGCCCAGGTGGAGAGTGGTGGTTTGAGGTGGTGGAGAGAACGTCTCATGCTGTTCAGCTGAAGGGCAAAGGCAAAACCTGAAGAAGTAGACTACATTAGAGGGTCTACAACGGCATTTATATTTGATTTGTGTGCTGTTATTAACTGTAGTGGAAAGAACACCTCGTGGCGTGGGTATGATGAAGGGTGTGAGTCTAGGAACCCATGGGTCACTCAAGGAGGATCAACATCCTGTGGCAAATAGGGAGGACCCATGGAAACTGAACAGACTGATCCGAAGGGCCAGCTCTGTTCTAGGATGCCCTCTGGACCCAGTGGAGGTGGTGAGTGACAGGAGAATGGTGGCTAAGCTGTCATCCCTGTTGGACAACATCTCCCACCCCATGCATGAGACTGTGACAGCACTGAGCAGCTCCTTCAGTGGGAGACTGCGGCACCCACGGTGTGGGACGGAGAGATTTCGCAAGTCTTTCCTCCCCACTGCTGTCAGACTTCACAACAAAGACTTTAACTGATCAAACACACACATCCACACATGTGCAATAACACTAATGTGCAATAATCTTTTCTGGCATTGTTGTATTTTTACTCAGTTGTATAAAGCATTTGTATTTTATTTTTATCTTATTGTATATTTTATTCTATTTTATTCTACTGTATATAGTATTTTATTTTATTCTATTCTGTACAGTTGTGTACTGTATTTATTCTTATTTTATTTTATTCTAATTTTTGCTTCATAACTTTTGCACTGTCCACTTCCTGCTGTGACAAAACAAATTTCCCACGTGTGGGACTAATAAAGGTTATCTTATCTTATCTTATCTTATCTTATCTTAACACTCCGGCCAACTGCACAACTCTAGCTAGCATATTCCCACCAATTAACAATGACAAACAGACTGGTCCCTTCTCACCCCACCAAGACAACTATACTTGTTTCAGTTTTACTGTCAGGGCTGCCACCGTTTAACTATGGGAGCCTGGAGCTTGACTGGTGTAGCACCACATTGGAGGCGACCCGCCAGAGCGGGTGAGTGGGCCACAGCTGGGCTGTATTACTACAGCGGCGACCATTGTCTGTTTGTTAGAATCCCTAGTACAGCTATAGGAACATTGTGCCATGGTTTGGTTGGGGGCACCACTGGTCTTGATAGGGGATAGACTTGTTAAGGTGGGGACCACTAATGCCGGTACGCTGACGCAGAGGTCTAGACGCCATGTGCTAGTACGTAGGTCAGTGGGGAATACAGACCCAACTTTAGGCTCACCCACTTATATAGACACTTTAGGAGTGCCCAGAGGGGTTCCTAATAAATACCAGGTAGCATCAGGTTTTGAAAACATACCAGTCCTTTAAGTTTTCTTTCCAGCCACACCAAATAAAAATGTGGATAAGATTAACTATGTCCATTACAATATGTTAAGGCTTGCCAATTTGACTAGGGATGCAATTGAGGGATTAGATGAGCACGTGGCTCCTACCTCTCTGATGGCTGTACAAGATAGGATGGCCCTAGATATGCTGTTGGCTGAAAAAGGGGGTGTCTGTGCGATGTTTGGAGACATGTGCTGCACATTCATTCCAAATAACACGGCCCCTGACGGCTCTGTGACCAAAGCCCTAGAGGGACTGAGAACATTGTCCACGAAAATGCATGAACATTCAGGGGTGAACAATCCTCTGGAGGAGTGGATGACTCCAGTGTTTGGGCAGTGGAAAGGATTTATTTTGTCAATCATAGTGCAAGATAGATGTTGTTGCTCAAAAGTTAAAAACTGCCAGACATTGGGGATGTGAAACTATGTGTAGGCGAGTGGAAACAGAAGAGCACGAAACAAGTGTTAAAACTGAAGATAAAAAAACGTAAAGCAAATGATATGTGTTGAAAAATAAAGTTAAGAACTAGGGTGCAGGGCACAGCTGAATTTCCACTGCCATGTGGGTGGGATGACAGTAATAAACATGTTGTGATTGGCTGACAGGGGGAGTGCACCTACTCTCCCTGTTGGCAAGGAGGGGTGCAATGAAAAGGTATAAAATAGCTTTATTGAGGAAAGGCTTTAGATCATACATCAAATCATTCTCTAAATCATACTTTAGAACATACTCTGTGCAGCTTAGAGTTTGGTGTGTGTGATCTCCATATGCATATGCTTTGCTGAATAAAGAGTTGAAGTTGGACTTCACGGTTCCGACTGACTTCTTGCCATCAAAAGAATCGGGTGAAGCCAGCGTGCTTCGACAGCAGCAACCATGTCATGGATGTATTACTTATAACTAAAAAGATGACTTAGACTGGTTATAATATATTAAGAGGAAAACCAAACTATTTAGGACTAGTATGGCTAGATGTTGAAGTTAATGCAACATCTTGTAAGTACTGTACATTGGGTATTTTACATATCGAATACTTATCAAATTTTTAAGACCACCACCCAATCTAACGTTTATGCCACAAGTGCCCTAAAACAGCATTATTGGTAATTACCCAAATATTTTTTTATGTTTATGTAATAGTTAATCCACCAACATGTGCAAAATCTTTAATCAAAATTAGATTTTTAATGCTACAATATAATTATTGCTGTTATCCATGAATTTTCATATTAACTCTATTATTTAAAAAAGGGGAAGCAGATTAGTATTTTTTCATTAAAATGCCAAATTACAGTTATTTAATTGTATTCATGAACCGAAAAATTTGTTTTGGTGATTGAATATTATGTTTCATTAATTTCTGACTTCTCAGTGCAGTCTGGGTCAAATTTGTGTAAAAAAAAAAAAAATCATGAATTCAGTTTGTTATTTGCCTAACAACATTATTTTTTTCTCTTTCTATGACAAAGTCTAATACATTTGTTAAGCACTGTACAACATGTAGGAAATGACAGTGTTTAATTTTACATTGTCTGCCAAGTCTGCCAGGAAATCCACTTAAATACAAAATGAAAAAGCAGTCATTCGGTAGTGAACACAAATGAGTGAGCATAAGTTTAGCTTTATTCATCCCAAGGGTTGGAAATCCTTGAGTTATAGCAGATAAAAACACTCAAGGAAGCTGATAACAAAACAGCTTAAATAAAACAGAATAGCTCAACAAAATGTAATATGACAAACCAAAACAGCTCAATAACGTGCACAAAATAAAGGAGCTAATTTAAAAGGGAAAAAGTATAGAATGAAACACCAGTTATTAATATGATAGGAAATTTAATATTGGGTGGGTGGAGAAAACATTTCACATTATATTATTCTATCTCCAATTTAAGCTCAACTATTAAAATCATTATCCATGACATTAAGTTAATGAATTTGGCATGACGTTGTTGGCAGATCCCTGAGCAAAATGATAATTTATGACTGAAAATATAGGAATGTGCATGTCATAGTAGAAATATTAAGTCATTAGCATAGTAGTAGTGTGTTCTTTTAGACAAGTTTTTGCATAACTCTTTAGCAAGGAATACTGGTACATACAGTCATTACACTGAACATATGGTGTTTATTTTCTAGGCACAATCATGACTGTTCAGCTTGTTTTGTTGCAGCTCTAAATGAAGATGTGTCAGCACATTCAACTTGTGTTGCTATGGGCACAGTTTTTTTGACATTGAGAAAAAAAGACCAAAGAATCTTTGGTCTTTAGTTAACAGCAGTTTAAAAAAAGAAAAAAAAAAAACAGTGATTCAGCTCATTGTATTTCTAAAATATAAATCTCCGGTCCATAAAAATGCTGAAACATGCTTTGTAACCAAGAGCATTTTTTTTTTTTTTTAAATGAAAGGGAAAAGCTTTCATGTCTGCCTGCCACAATGACTGGGTGTTTAGCAAACCAATTAAGGAATCTGCTAATATCTTCATAGAGTAGATTTTATCAGCATTTTTCAGGTTTCTCCCAAAATGAGAGACTGATTGAGAGACAGCGAGGCTCTGTGATGACTGAGGAGCATAGATGAAAATTTAGTAATATGTGAATATTCAGTAATATCTAATATTCATTATCAACTGTTATTTTTAAAATAACACTTCTCATGCTGGTGAAACACAATGGTGAACAGTAAGGCAGCTCAGTATAACCACTGTATAAATTTATAAAATGCAAATGGTACACCTTCAGCTCCTCTGCACGGGCCATTGAGAAATAATGGTATGATGTAATGCTGCCGCCTACTGGCAGAAACAGACACAGCATATATCATGGTAGAGACCTTTTACCATTATATAAGCGATAACAAGAAATTACGTCATGCATCATCCAAATCAAATCACATCAAATTACAGTCAGGTAAATACTGGTGAGGTATAATAGTTTGAGAAGGACTTTGTTTTGAATAACTGAAAATAAATGAGTTCATCATTTCACACATAAAACAGTGACAGCGCAGTTATTCAATCGGTATCTTTAATAATTAACCAATGAATGTTTGGCTGGCTGACGGACCTTTATCTCCTTAAAGGAAACAGAAGCTCTGCTCCATGTTGGTGAAGACCACAGCTCTAGAACAGCAGAAACACATCTGTCAAAAGTGCAGCTACAATTACACTGGTATATTAGTTCTGTTTTGTGCATTAGGTTATTCAGCACCACAGAAAGAAATACTTAAATTAAAAAAAACATTAACTTTAATAGCTACTTGTACATAAGCAGTGTTTTTTTTAAAGCAGCTGCTGTGCAGGCAACAGCTGGATGTAACAGTTTCCTGGTATACAGTTCCACTGCAAGCAACCAAGACCCAGCTATTCCACCACTGAAGGACAGGTGTCAATATTTACCTCCCAAATTTACTGCAGCCAACTGGTGCATTCAACGTTTTTACAAAATCCATATTCTCTTCAGCTTACTTTTGCAAAAATAAACAAACAAATAAACAAAAGTAGGGAGTTTGTGCATACTTAAGGTATTGCCTTCAGGTGAACAGGTGTCAGAGCACTTATCCATCTGGCTTGGTGGCACAAGATTGTGGGGAGCTGGCTGGCTTCGCTTAGGCTTCACTTTAAAACGTCCTGTACTCAAAACAGGGCATTGTCAAAAAAAGCAAATTTCTACACAAATAAATTTGATTTATTCCCCTTTGCATGTGTTTTGACCCTGCTCTCTTATTTTGTCTCCAACACAAAAAAATTAATGATTGTAAACTCTGAACTGGCCATACTGCAAATCATGCAGTTATTATATCTACTAGCATTTCCATAATGCAATATGCCAGAAATATGTCACCTCCTGATAATCTAAGTAGCTGTATGTATTTATGAATCTTAATGTGAGATACAATGCCGCTTAATCATGGATGACCTACCAGGGTTCAGAATTCTCTCTGCAGCTTTGTGCTCGAGGTGCCTGCGGAGGATGTTTTCTGCCTTCCTCTGGTTTGTGCTTATATCAGGCACAGCCTTGATTTCTGTTCCTGTCAGGTTGTTCTTGATGGCTTTTGAAGCTGTGGAGCGAGCCAGGCTGGGAAGTAGGTTCTGGTATTCTTCATCGGTGAAGTCTGGCTCTGGGCCCTCTACATCACTGACTCTTAAAAGGGAAACACAATATATGTTATGGTTCTTTGTCACATCACTTTGACCGCTAAACAAATATTTGTGAGAGTTGCAATAGTATTGTTCTGGATCTTTTCAACATCATTAGCATTAATAGTTACATGTGTAGTCACATATTTGTAGTTACATATACAAAAAAACGCAAACATTTATTTTTAAAGATCAGTATTACATCAGATATAAAGCTGCCAACATACCTCCCGTTAGTTAAAATAGTGTAAACTTCCAGCACCAACAGCTCAGCTGCTCCTGGTTTACAATGGATTGTTCCCTCAATGGCCTCCTTCTTCAAGTACATATTCCGCTTCTCTAAAGACTGGATCAATAAACTTTGTAGATTATATTTAAACACTTGAATGGAGAAGGAAACCACTTTACGATTCAGTTAACACAGGCACTGTGGGTAGTGAAAATGTCACATCCCAGCGGGACCTCAACACAGGGCTGGACTGGTAAATCTGGCATACCGGGCATTTTGCGCACCAGCTGTACAAGCACTGACAACAGCCCATTCATTTATTTTCAATGCTGACACTGGATTGCCCAGTCAATCTCTTAATGTGACCAGCCCATCCCCTTCGCTGTGTGGAAGAAGTGGTGAAAAGGTGAAGCTGAAAAGCTGAAAGAAAACAATAAAAAGAAATTAAAAACAACCAACATGTTAGCTGTCAGGGCTGCTGCTCCACCATGAACCGGCAACAACTAGTAACCAATCTTCAGTTACAGCACGCTGTTGCTGCGAGTGCCTGCTGTGGAGAAGTGAGGGGGAGATGGAGGTAGATGAAATTGACGTGGTAAGAAAATAGATGGAGGGACATATTTAGGAAGGAACTTTGACCATGAGCCATTGCTAATAGCTGAAGTGTAGCTTTTAACTGTAGCAACTACTTAAGTCCAAGTCCAGCCCTGCTTCAACATATGTATTTAAGGCTCCATGCTGTCTG
This sequence comes from Oreochromis niloticus, assembly GCF_001858045.2. NCBI lineage: Eukaryota > Metazoa > Chordata > Actinopteri > Cichliformes > Cichlidae > Oreochromis > Oreochromis niloticus. The sequence goes on along the minus strand of NC_031966.2, from coordinate 13,324,457 downwards.
TGTGTCTGTGCCCCTGGTGTATTGCAGATTAACCAAAACATTTATTTATGACACTTGGAGTAGCAGTAGCCTGCAACAAGTAAGAGAAACTTGAACTTGTATTATTTTAACACCAAACTGTACCTGGAAGATGCATTTCAGTGACATGCCAACTGCAGTGAATAAAAAAAAAGCATTTCTTCGCGGCTCATTATATTTTTGAATATTTTCCTCTGCTCACCCGCTCTATCTGGCTCCAGTTCCACTGTTTGGCAGAAAGCGATGTTCCTCTGTCGTATGAGTGCAATGAAAAGTCTCGGGGGTAATAATGAGAAAATATCTGTGCCACAAGGTAGCCGCTGGAAAAATCTCTGGAAATGAAATACAGAAATAACAATATGCACTTACTGGCTCTACCAGTGGAATTTGTCTTAGCACTTGGTTATTCCTTGTCATAGCAGATTTATTGTTATCCTTGCGTTTTCTTTCTTTTTTAATCAACCTCACATAATCCTGCTCCTTTTAAGTTGGTTATTCGCTTCATATTTTATGCATTGTAAGTTTGTGTTTAAATGAGGAAACTGAAAAAAATGGGGCACATGGTAGTGCAGAATTTTGATATGCTGTATATAAATTAGGAAATTGATACAAACACAGTTCACAGTGTGCTGGAAATTGGGTAGGTGGGTGTGAGGGGGGAGGTAGATAGATTGAGGTAGATTTTGTGTGGTTATATTGTATTGATACAGGGACACCAAATATCAATTTAATTTAATTTTAAACAAATTAAAATATTCTGGAATTACTATGAGGACTCACCTCACGCACCACAATCCTGAGGTAATGATAGCCAGACAAACTTCGATTAAATCGGCTCAACTCTAAACCCATCCAACACTGGACACACTTAGCTTGACAAAGCCACCTCTTTTACACAATTTTCAAACAGCCTCATGCTTTAAAACTTGCAAGCTGATGAATGATCTCTTTTTAATTTCAAAGAGACATTTTTCTTCATAAGGTCTGGCCTGCATAGTCCCATCCACTTAGTGTACTTCTCAGTCATGCTGGTTACCACGATTGCTGCAGAAGCACTAAACTACTGTTAGCCAACTAATGAAGTTAAGACTGCACTGCAACAACTTATCTTTATCAAACTGTATGAATTTACCTTACAGCTGATGTGTATCAGCAGAATTGAGCTAAGGGGGTACATTAATGCCGTAATGGGTACTGTATGTGTGTGTGTGCATTTATATTTCTATATATCATGACTTCTTGAATGTATGTATTGTGCATTCATCTATTCCTCTTTTCTGCTGAACTAACAGTTCAGCTGCTGTCCTGACCTTCGGGACTCAGAAGTTATCCACGGATCTCCTTTTTTCAGTCACAAGAGTCCAAGAGCTAATAAAAAGTGCGACATTGTCTGCATATATACAATGTGCAGGCTTAGATACGGCGTGACATCTGGCCACCCTAGTTTTATGTGATTTGTTTCTTTTTTTTTTACTCTGCAGTTACGTGTTTGTTTTAAGTTAGAAAAAAGATTAAATGGTATCTAAATAAAACACTTACCTACATTCAATTTAGCTAGCTAACGGTAGGTTAGTAAAAACACAACATAATACTTTTCTAACAATATGCAGGAAAATAGACGTGTAAAAATATATATTTTAATCGCACATATCCTCTTTTAATTCTTCTTCTTTTCTTTTATTCGTATTTGTGATTCACAAAATAGGTTCTGTACCTGCGCACATTTTTGGGATAAAATGCCAAGTCCAGAGTTTGCAGCCATTTGACTACTTCTCTTGGTAGTCCTGTTTTCTTGGGACATTCTGCGAAACATATGCTGCTCCGAGCCATGAAATCTACACACCACTGACCTTTCTATCGCTGTTACCAGTCACTTCCATAAATCATGCCGAGCTCTCCTGCTTTGTTTTAAGGTGGGCTAATTGACGAGCTCCTGGCCTGTTTTGTTGAGATTTCTATGACAACAGCACTCTGTGGTGCTAAACCGTGTCGGTAGCGGCGTGCTGCCCTCTAGAGGGTGAGCGGTCTGTTTCTTCATTTATTTATTTATTTGGCTAAAATTTGTATAAAGCTTTTAATTTTTTAATAGTGCTACCCAATAAATAATACTAGAGCATACACAACTGCATGTAATATAACAATGAAACTGAAATAATTAATTACAAATACTGAAATGAAACTCAGATATATAAAATAAGAAATCAAAATACTGCCAAAATATTATCAAATGGCACATGAATATCTTGTTAATAATATGTTAGGCATGATTTAAAAGTTCCATCCAGCTACACACATTTTCCATCTGAGCAGTTGTCAGTGGTCAGTAATCCAAGCTTAAACTTGTCAACTCTTTGAATAACTGATTCCACCATACCACTGAGACAAACATTGGTAACAAATCCACCATGTGGCTCCTAGGAAAGACATATTTGAATGCAACAGGTTTCAAAACAAATTTTTAATATTCTAGTGTTTAATGCTAAACCATGAACATTCATTAACATACAGCATATAGTGTGCATTTACACGTTATTCTAATCTTTTAGGGGGGGTTTAAATATAAAGTGCAACACTCACTGGCAACTAGTATGGCATTTTCTAACCACTGCAGAACAGAAAACAAAATATTTATTATTAATGTTATTCAAACAAAATTAACCTAGGGAAAACTAATCCTGGAAGTTTGTTTTAGTGGCATCCTGCTTTACATTTATCCAGGTCCACACATCCTCACATGGGAATCAGGCCAGCTCAACACAGCTGCTACAGTCAGCTACTCGGCTGTGTGGCTAATTCAAATTAATTGCTTTTACTGGATTGACTGGAAGCTAAAATTAAAGTTATGAGGAGTGTGGAGTTGATATAATTTTTTGGTGTCCAAGGCTTCTTCCTGCAAGTCCCATTTAGGCAAACAGTTTGATAGTCTGTTGTCATTGGTACTGCAGGTAGCTCTTGATCCTGTTAGGCAGAGGAAGATGGGAAAGAAGGTGGAGTCTGTCGCGTCCAACGCAGTTTCTGATGCACTGACGACACAACTGGCTAAGCAACCGTGGTGTAGCTATGAAAAGGAGACAGGAAAACATTATTTATCACTGTTAATTGATGGTTGAAAAAAGACAGAAACAGATCAAAGCTAGGTCAGAAAGAGATCAATGATTGCACACGAAACTAAGTAAAAAGTAAACTCATACCTTCATAAAGCAGTAGAAAGCCTTCTGTTAGACTGCTGGGTGGAGCCACATCCACTGGCCTCTGAAACTCTGTGTTCCTGGCATTAATGTCTGCGCCAAAGTCCAGCAGCAACTTCACTACAGCTGTGCAGTCTTTTTCTGCAGCTGCATGTAAGGGTGAATCCAGGGATTTACCTTTCTGTACATTTGCACCTACATGGAGGAGACTACAATTATCCATAGTCCAATCAGAAAACTCCAAGATCAGATGCCTGTATTGTTAAGTACAAGTAGCTTTGGTTAATTTGTGACTATATTTTTAATTTACCTTTTCTTTATTTGCCTAAATTACCTTCTTTCAAATGGGCACACTAATCACTTGTATATGTAATCAGTCACTTCTTGGGTATAAATGTGGTCCCACTTCTTATTGAAATTGCAATGTGTGCTTTGCTTGTATTAAGTTCTTGTTTACTAAGGCTGCTGCTAATAAAGCAATTAGTTTGTCTGTTTCTTATGTGATAGAGTTCTCATTAGCTCTTTGTTACACCTTTTGCACTTGACATTTTGCAGTCTCATTGTTTGCCATATTCCTAGCACAGAATTTATCATATTGTTGTTTAAATGTTTTTATTTTCCCCCCCCAGAGGCCTCTAAAATCCTCTGAGCATGCATATATTTATTATATATCAGTTTGTTTTTGTGTTTCTAATCTTTGTGCTTAAGTCCATATGTTCACATAGGACTTTTCTGTAAACATCGACACAGTTCTGCGAACTGACCTTCCCTCAGGAGTTTCCTGGCACATTCAAGCTCTTGGCAGACGCAGGCTGTATATAGTGCTGTGCCCAGGTGAGGAATGTCCATGTCCACATCTGCCCCCCAAGTCACCAGGGCCTCTACACAACCATAATGACCTGGAAGTAATGAAGCGTGAAGTCAGTAATCAGTAAGTGACAATGCAAAATAATTCTCCAAGCTGTCTGCTCAGGCCCTGTTGGATTTATAGCTAAAGCTCTTTATCATAGTGCAAGTAAGAACGTGCTTATAGCACAGTAAAGGACACAAAATCAGGTCGAAAGTCAAGCGTAATCTGCAGAGAGGGGAACTGCGATAATGTTGGGTTATTTTCTGATTATACTGCTCTGATTATACTGTTAGTCAAAAATAATGACTCTCATCAGCAAAAGCCGGCTCTCACAAGCTTAAGTCTCTTAGGACTGGTCCTCTAACACTGGCTCACTTTGAAGTAAATGGTCCATGTAGAATAGTCTCTTTTTCCAAGGGGATATCTTTCCATTGTGTTTCACATAGACCCACACAGTAATACATGCATAATCATGTAACACTAACTTGAATCACAAAAAATACTGAAAATAATCAGAGTTTATGAATTTTGCAAAATCTTTGGTCATGACATACCTTTGCTGGTTGCTTCGTGTATCGGAGAAGGTTGATATAAAAGACTCTGGGGTTTTGCTCCATTTTCCAGAAGAATTTCTGTGCATGCCACACTGCCCACTGTACAGGCATTGAACAGAGCGGTGACTCCATCAATTGTAGAAGCATTGACCTGTGAACACATTTTCTTTTTATTCTTATTTTTAGGCCTTATTTAATCATGCAAGTTGACAAATAGTAACAGCCTGGGGGTACAGTTGAAAGGGAACAACAACAACTTAATAGCTCTGCAGTGACTGAAACAGGGCATTGCTCATTTGTTACCCTTACCCAGATTTTCCCAGCCATGGAAATTTCATTTGACCCGTGCAACATGGCAACATTAAAGAGTCACCAGGCCACTATAGGACTTACATTTGCTCCTGCATCAATGAGTGCTCTGGCACAGGCAACATGGTCTCCAAGACAGGCCTCATGCAGGGGTGTTACATGGTCTATAGTCAGAACATTTACATTGTGACCCTGGAAACAGAATCAAATAGCCACAGATATTTAGTGGGCATGGATATTTATGGGACATTAACTCATAAATGAACAAGAACATTAATAAGTTTATCTCCTCTTACAAAACACAGGCATTCTCTTCAGTTAGGGTTCATAGCAATTTTCAAACTGTGATGATTTCAACAGCAGAGATTAACAAGCCTGCTAATTAAACTGTAGATCCAACTGAAAGCCAGTAAAGAGCTAATTACCATCAGAAATCCTGTAATAATTTTCCTACTTTGTTATGAATTTGTCTGACTAGAGCAAAGCATTGTTTCCTCTGTAGCTGAAGTCACAGGCTTTTTTGTAGCACATTCTGTGAGCAGCTGGAAATGCAAGTGGAGATTTCACTTTTAATGCATTTGTATTAGTATTGTACTTGTTTTTGTTTGCAATTATTCTTTCCTTAGCATATGCTCAAATAATACTCTCTTACAGTTCCAGGGGTTTGGGACATGAATTAAAAAGAAAATCTTTGGGTAAATAAGGCCTTTGAACTACTGTACAAAACAAGTTTATTTTCCAAAAACTAGGCCAAAATCCTAGAAGCACTATGTGAAAAATTAAGTACACTCCATGATTCAATAGCTTGTAGAACAAACTTTACTCTGACATTGTTCTTTAAAACAGGGTTTGTGGGGATTTATCCATAGCTTCCTCAAGGTCTCACCACAGCATTTTAGCTAAGACGTTGAGATCTGGACTTTGACTGTCCCATTGCAACACCTTGGGTCTTTTCTTTTCCAGCCATTCTGTTGTAGGTTTGCTCTTGTGGTGATGTTCTAGTCTGTGACCAAATTTCAGCTAAGCTTTAACAGATAGCTTCATCTTTAACTGTAGAATGGTATTGAATGGTGTTCATGGTTAGCTCAGTGACTGCTAGGTGCCCAGGATCTGTGGCTGCAGAAGAAGCTCAAATCATCACCCCTCCACCACTGAGCTTGACAGTTACTATGAACAATTACTGTCACTATGAAGTCATTGTGCTGATATGTTGTGTTTCTGTTTTGCCAGATGTGGCACCGTGAATAATGGCCAAACATCTCCACTTAGGACATTGGTTCCAGGTGCTGCCATGTTCGTTTTAGAGAGAAGAGGCTTTCTACTGGCAACCCTTCCAAACAAACCATATTAGTTCAGTCTTTTCCTAATTGTACTATAATGAGATGTAGCTTTGGGGTTTTTGGCAGTGTCTCTGAGCATTGCAGAGATGAATTTGGCAACTGTCTTGAATGTTTTCCACTTGTGAATAATCTTTCTCACTGTAGAATGATTTGGTCTTCCCAAACAGATCAGCAGCAACAATTGCTTCTTTAAGATAATCGCCTAGTTTTTCCTTATTCGTTGGCAATGTGCTAAACATTGACACACACCTGCACGCTCCAGACCAACAAAGTGCCAAAATGTCTGCTTTTATATCGGTGGTTACTCAGATGCTTTTACCCTAATGCATTTAGGGTGTACATAATTGTTTCTGCACTTTGGCTCAATTTTTTATCATGAAAATAATGACAGAGTGTGTAATATGTCGTGTTTTTTAATTCATTTTAGGTGGTATTTACAAAATTTGTGGACCTGTTCAGAACCATGCATCCATTTTTATCAGCTTATTTAGTTCAGGGTCGTGATGGGGCTGGAGATAATCCCACTGGTCATAAGCTTGAAGGGTACAACTGGACAGGTGACCAGTCTGTATCAGCGCTCACCCAGTGAGACAGACAAACATCATGCTAACATCCTCACTTATAGCCAATTTAGAATTACCACTTAACCTATCACGCATGTCTTTGGACTATGGGAGGAAGCCAGAGTGCCCATAGAGAACCACAGGCAAAAGAGATAACATACAAATTCCACTCAGAAAGGTCCCAGCTGGTCAGGGGATTTGGACCTTCTTGCTTTGAGGAAACAATGCCTATTATTGCACCAGTGTGCTGCCTTGTAAGGAACAGCTTTATATCTTATATTATTTTTTGTACTATGCACTGATACATCAACTCTTATAATTGACAGATAGCGTGAAACAGTATCTTCCCTGTTGGATCACAAACATTATTAGCATTTTTATGCCCTATGGAAAGCTAGAACTACATAGTGAAATATGGAAATAGTTATCAATAATTTATCTGCTAGGTGTATACTGTGTTACTCTCATTAAAAATTATTGCTGCTACAAGCATACCAAGCATATGCTATATTGTAATCGTGACCCAGGTAATAATTTTATATAGATCTTACAGATAACTTTGTAGCAGTCTCCAGAGTTTTATCCACACCTTGATCTCTTTATCAAGGTGTGGATAAATCTACAAAGTTACTGAACCAAACTGGCTTGTGGAAGAGATGGTTACAACAGGATTCATGTTTGCAGATGAGAGGTTACACATTACCCGCCTGCCTCCAAGGGAATTGTGTTTTTCTTCACCTGTAAAATGAGGGTCCTCAAGGCCAGGAGGCGGCCCTGACTGGCAGCATCGTGGAGGGGTGAGCGGTCTGCCCAAGATCCTGTGACAGGAATACGAATTCAGTACTTAGTCAAACTTAAATGTATTTTTATTTACTTAATTCTCTCGTCGAGACTCCTTAAAAAAATCAACAGTACAGAGAAAGCTTCAAATATGCATTCTCCTGCCACACATCTAAACATAGCAACTGGCTGTTTTAACCTCTCAAGTCACGTTTTACCTTTCATCTTCCAAGAGTTAATGCACCCGGCAGCATATGGTTATGTGACTTAACAGCGCTTGAAAATTCCTGATGCATTAAACTCTGCACTATCACACTCCATTCACATGACAAATGAAAGTAAACCTGCCAAACTGGCTGTGGCTGTTCAATAAAAAACAGAAGGAAATCCAGAAAAAAGAAGAAATGTCTTCAGGTGCACCTGAGTCAATGTCCAGAATAACAGCTGATGCATTCCACACGTTCTCATCGTCATCATCTTCATCCATCCTTTCATCCATATTCTTTATAAATTATACAATAATCCACCTAATGTTTTCTATTAAATCCATGCTTTTTTATTCATGCACCTTATTTTCCCTGACTGACATTAAAATCTGAAATACAGACAGGACCAGCTAGAGACATCAAACAGATTTCTTAGAACAAGAAAGACCATATCTACGGGACCGTGACAAATACCCTGAGCTTGGTCAATTAGTATTCCATGGAGTGGGTACACTTTAGATTAAACAGCCCTTTGGATGATAGCTACAGATTATGTTGTTGTCGTGTCTGTCTTCCCTCAGAATGTGCCTTCGAACCGCCTGTCCCTGAGAATGTGGAGTGTTGTTTTGGTGGCTGTGTGAAAGTGTGCACTGCATAGCTGGGAATGGAAACTAGGGCAGGATGCGGCTGGGGGAGGGGATATCATGACTGCGTTCTATTAATACATTAGAGAGAAAGAGCTGCCGGGCCAACACTGTCTTCATTTAATATTGAATGTACAGTTCAGGATTTCTAAGTAGCTATTAAGCTAATGAAAGAAAAGTGGGCTATCAATGATATTTCTAGTATGTATTAATGTGAACACAATTAATGGCTTTTATACTCATTGGATTAGCAATGCAGTATTTATAGCTCATTTGTAAACACTGAAATGGTGTGTGTGTGTGTGTATGTGTGCATGGAGGGCTTCTGTACGATTCTAAAGAAAACATTTAGATTTTACCTCTGACCTTTTACAGTTGGAGTTAAATGCGTTGCAGGGTGTTTGTAACCATAATTTATTTGTATTGTGGTTACATTTAAACTGTGTTTGCCATCATCGTACAGATATATTACACCTTAAACTGCAAAATGTTATTAAGTAACCAAATTAATAAAAAATCAAGTGTTAGTGCTTTTTAAAACGACCTGTCTCAAAGTACTCACTGTGTTGTTGACCATAATCATAGAACTCTGCTGATATCCTGGCAGCCTCTTTGCGATTCCCACGGACAATGTAGAAGTATGTCAGCAAGTTAAGAGAGATCTTAACAAAAAGCTTAAAGCAGAACAGTGCCAAGATGCTGAGGTAAACATTGGACAACTGGGCTGCGAAGGGCTTGTTGGTGAATTCCTCTGTATGGTCTGACATTTCCTCTGGCACGATACAGAAGAGCTTTGGTTATGATGAACGCAGGATCAGATGCCACTACAAAAAGCATAAGAGGAGCCTGCTTTTTCCTCCCAGTGCACTGACTAGTTGGCTGGTCCTGACAAAGCACGGGCTGGAAAAAATTCTCTGCAGCTGCTACTGTGCCTGATTGCAACAACTGAAATGTAAGTGTACACTATGTTTGGATGTGGGTGGGCTCAAGTTATATAAATTTCAAACTTACAAACTTGTTTTAATTACAGAGGTGATGTAATTTTCCCCAAAAATGTAAGTCGTGGCAGTATTTAATTCAGATTTTTCATTAAAATGTCTTTTTGCATGAGATGAACTAAATATAGTGGCTTAAATTCTGGTTTAGTTTGACTGAACATGTGTTTAATTGTCTTGAAGTCAGTTAAATAAATGATCATTTGAATCTAGATAAAACTGATGTGAATATATAAACTTCATTTCAGCATACACACACACAAACACACACACACACACACACACACACACACACATCTAAAATACTTTATTTGCGTTTTGAATAGTTTACATTTTTGGTTTGTTTTATCAACCAGCGCTCCTCGTAGTAAACTTTCTTTCTTCGTTTCCAAGGGAACGCCTCTTGATTACGACGCATGCGCGACAAATCTTCAACCTTTTCCGCGAACCTCAAAACACTTGTGCTTCCCCGTGTGGATGTTTCTCAGCTGACATTTGTTCGTCAAATGAGGGCTTGTCAGGTGTTCATACCTGCTGTGGTCGCTCTCGGATTACTTGTCTCTCCTGTGTGTTGCCAAAATGTGAACTCAAGTGAAATTCGGACTCAGTTAAACGGCTCTGCCGCTGATTTCGGGGCATTCAGAAAGCAGTTTCACCGCACGTATGAAGTAAGCAGCGAAGAATTTAGTCGTCGTCATCTCAGTTTTCAGGTATGTAAAGTGAGGGAGGCGTAGAAGAAGTCTTAAGTGCCACACTTAGCAAGTGTGAAGTACTCAGACGGAAAACTGAAAAGAAACTGGGGGAGTACGTCATGTTAGACCACGCCCACTCACGTAGGAGAAGGAAATACGGAAAATAATTTTGGAAAATTTTGTTGAATGTTACATTAAATATATATATATATATACATATATATAAATATAAATATAAAAAGCATACAAATACTGCCATAAACTGAGATTAAGTGAAAATTGTACTACAACATTGGAACAATAGTTAACAGTGGTGTTTAGAGTAACATGAGGGAAGTGAAAACAACATAACATCGCAGCTTAATAGCTGAAGCCATATGAAATAAAAACAGCTGTGCGATTAAGAACATTTTTTTTTTTAATTCTTTCACTTTTACCTGCTTCCTTATTTCCCAACTGGTCGCCACAGTTTTATACTGTGTATATTGATATGATTAGCAACTTATCTTTTATAAGCTGCTTAATATGTTTTGACATCTGTCAGCATGATATGCTTAGAGTTTTTGTTGGCTATTATATTAACAATTGTGTGTTTTCTTAGTCAGAGTTGGATAAGAAAAGTTTTTAGAGGTTTCAAATACATAAATGTAGTTTACTTTCATTACCCTTTCTATCACAGGTATTGAACATCTACATGAACAACTTATTTTAAAGACCAGAGTTTCCTGTTATGTTTTTCTTTCCTTTTTTCCCCCTCCCATTTAATATCATCATACCATTTCATTTGTGTAATTGCAGAGAGCTACAATACGGCACACCTATCTGAACTCATTTTCCACAGAAACACAGTCTGCCAAGTATGGCATCAACCGATTCTCTGACCTTTCACAGGAGGAATTCAGAGGTAGGTTGATATTTTGACATACAGGTATGTTTAGTGAATCCTCTGGACATTTTATTCATTTATATTTCTGTCCTGCCTTTTGTTGAACTAGGCTGAGTCTGCAGAATCGTAGTTTACACTTGTGTTTGTATAAAAAAAGAATGACTTTGAACTGTATCTTTTATCCACAGATCTGTACCTGGGAGCAGTCTATGAGAGAGCTCCTCTCTTCTCTGGACTGAGTGTAAAGGAGCTCCCAGACAAATTTGACTGGAGGGACAAGGCAGCCGTGGCAGCAGTCCAGGACCAACAAGCAGTAAGTTTTACACATGATACTGTAGGTATACTGTACATGTGGGAGCTTAGCTGTAGACGCTTTAGATGCAGAGACATACCAGGACAGATAAAGTCATGCCTTTTCATCATTTATGAATAAAGCAATCAATCAACAAATAGGTACAGAATACCGAATACTTTACAGGCTTCGATAATGAACGCAAGTCTTCACCAATAACACAGTCAAAATTATGATGTAGACACTTGTCAGGTGATTCTTTGCTTTTCACTTTTAAGTAGGTGAAAATTTATGATGCCCTGTGTGAGAGATTTCAGTGCTTCGGTTTTAAGGATGAATATACATTTAACACTTTTTAAACAGTTTTTATTTAAATGTATATAATTTATTATTTTTTCTCCACCAAAGTGAAAAAAGATGTGAAAATTGTAAAATAAAAGCAATTTTCAGTGGTTTTAGTTGATCATAAGTGTCTTGAGGCAACTGTTGTTGTGATTTGACACTATATAAATAAAATTGAATTAAATTTTATCTAAAACATTTAATTGAAAATAACACAGAGATGACAAAACACATCAAATGTTGACATGAGAATGTGTGGCTGGTATTGTAAGTGTAAGAATAACATTTCTTAACAGAAAAAGAATGTAGGGATTTCATCTTATACATCTATGCGAGGGACAACAGAGATTTTGTACTGAAGATCATTGCATGGGCTCAGAGAGGACTGAAAATCATCGTCACTGAACCCAGTTTATCCCTTCATCAACAGATTCAAGTTAAAAATTCTTTTTCATCTAAAGAGAAAGCGTATATAAACAAGACCCAGAAACTCTTTTGCCTTCTCTGGGCACCAAACTCTTTCCCGTGTTCTGAACAATCAAAACTTGAAATTCTTTTTAGTAATCCCGAATGCCCAATCATCCAAGCTGAAGTGTGGTAGCTTTGAAAAACAGAGTATGTAAAAGTATGGGTGTTCATTAATGGACGTGGTATTTGCAACTTGTACATCGACAAATGCAGGATTAATCCCGAGTGATATACCCCCACCACACACACACACACACACACACACACATAGAATATTTAAGAATTTATGCAGATATTTTTTTCATTTGAAAAAGTCTAACATTCTTGTTGTTACATGTCTCAAAGTGAAAATTAAGGTGAGTGGAAAGAGACTTTTTTTTCAGGCTAGTACTTTGGGAACACTCTTCAAATGTGAAGCATTTAATATGAAGTACCAGAGAAGAAAAGGCATATTTGACTCGAAGGCGACCTCGGTAATGGTAGTGGAAGAGCAAAGGAGCAATGACAAACTAAACCTCTGGAGCTGTTGCTCAGGGAGCAGAATGGACCCGGGGGTACAGAAGGGAGAGGGTTAGTGAGACTGAGTTGTTGCTTGTCCCTGCTGAAGATACACTTTTTGCTCTTTTTGTCCTTTATCTCTTTAGTCAGTCAATTTGCCATAGGGGATGATGATATTGCTGTAAAACTGTTGTCCTAAGGGAGAGACATAACTGGTTCAGCTGAACGCCATCATGATCATATATTTTACTTTGCTCTATTCAGGTAAAGTTTCGCACTCCAGGGAGATGCACTAAATGACCACTCTCACCTACCACTCTCCTCTGCTGCAGTTTTACCGGGCAGATTTTTTTTACTCTAGCTCTGCCTGTGGACCTGCTGAGTTTTTATAATACGTAGCTGGTGAGACAGAATATAAACTGCTGTAGGATGCACACAGACCTGATATATCAAACCTCTCACATCTTGTTATTGCTTCTTGATCCATTTTTTTTGCCTTTCTTGATTCCATGTTTGTGTCTTGAGAACATTTGATCACTTTAAAAGCAGCTAGCCCTAATATTTTGTATACTCAGCACATACTTATGTTGAGACCAGGCAATATTGACTGATTTTGCTTTCAGCATTGATTTTAAGCCGTGAAACCATATTGAGCAGCAAAAATTGGATTTTAACAGAGAGCTCAGTTTTTCATTACATTTATGGGAATACATTTATGCCAAGTAAGTGAACTGAGCATGCAATATTAGGATGCCGTTTGGAGAATAATATTGCTCGTGCAAATATTAAGCAAAAAAAAACAAAAAAACCCACAGACGCACACAAGAATTCATCACATGATGAACTACTGTATGTACCAGCAAAAAAGCAACACTTCTTTCAGGAAAGCATTTTTTAATCTATATCAGATATAAAATATGAGAAATTATTTTGTAGTCTGAATACAATAAATGAGTCATAGACATAAAACCTTAAATTAAGACCTTTAACTGAAGCAGATATTCACATTTTTCTGAAGCGTGTGTATACCTGTGGTTTTTCTGTCAGTAGATGGCAGCAGAAAACAATCGGTCACAGTCACATTATCACGTACCACGTAGAGCATTTAGAAACTGAAGATACTTGGTTAAACCGTCTAAAATCTTGTGTCAGTCTTATAACACTGGCAGAGGGCTTTTTAGATGATTATTATAGTAGGATTATATAGACAGATATGCATAGGTAGTTCATTTCCAGAATTAAATAAGAAATACCTCCTTAGGATGGTACAGTGTGAATAGATTCTAGGTCAGGAGCTAGATCTAAATAATGCTTGCGAGATTTTTTTTTCTCTTTTGTCTCATTTCTGTAATTTTACCTTTACAGTGTGGGAGCTGTTGGGCTTTTAGTGTGGTTGGTGCCATACAGTCTGTCCATGCCATAGGAGGCTCACAGCTGGAGCAGCTCAGTGTGCAGCAGGTTGTTGACTGCTCCTACCAAAACGCAGGCTGTAATGGAGGCTCCACAACTCGGGCTCTGAACTGGTTAAAACAGGTATGCTGATAGTCTTACACAACATTAACAGATTTTTAGGTCTCATAAAAGATGCTTCCAGAATCTTAGCTTATAATACCTGAAATGACCAAGGCTGCAATTAACATTTCTGTGTCACTAAGGCAACGGGAGAATTTGAAAATATGGTACTGTCTAAAAGTCTGAGGCCACCTCTCATTTTTCTGTTCTTTGCTTCCAAGGTGCTAAACTTTCTAGTATTTTGTAAGTGTCTTGAACAATAGTTCAACAATAATTTGTTCCCGTTTCTTTAGTTGAATCTATGAAAAATGCCAACGATAACAGTTTTAGAGGCATACAATATATTTTTGCACCAAGGTGATTTATAAATAACATTTAGCCAAAAACCAAAACGGTGAGGAAACTGGACATGTGGAGTAAAAAAGAAGAAATGACAGTCCTAAAAAATCTACAGCAAATGAGCATTATCTGAAAGTCATGTCCTTAAATGGGTAGAAATCCAGCAAAAAGCTGACACAGGACCTGAGAGATGCACCTGCCCTTCAGATGATCCTTCTCCTGTTCACTGAAGCCTCATGAGAAATGTTCTCAGTGGATAGGTGGCTGTCAAGAAGCCATTTTTAAGGAAGGAAGAGATGGAGATGGTGAGAAAAGACTGAAGTATGTCAGCTTAAACAAGAAGTGGACTGAAAATCTGTGGCAACAGGTGGAGTGATGAATCCAGATTTGACATATTTGGTTTGGAGGAAGTGAGGAGAGGTACTGCAGTGATTAGTAAAACATGGTGGAGGCTCTGTCGTGGTTTGGGGCTGCGTTTCAGCCACTGGTGTTGGGGATCTTGTCAAAACACTATCAGTCATTGGACTGGCCTCCAGAGAGCCTCTGTCAAGAGATCACCTTGACAGAGAACATATAGACTATATTCCCATATATCTTTGCATGTTTCAGTAAATTGCTGCACCTGCTTTCCAATTTTCCCAGCAAAATTTAAGGAAATGAGTGGGTGGCTTAAAACTTTTGCACATTACCGTAGAATCACAGGGTTTAAAACTTTAGCATCTATAAAATCTGTGTAACATTGTTTAGACATACACATTAAGAAATATGAAATAAAGCAGACATGCTGTGTACTAATGTTCACTATTTGCTTTGTAGACCAGAGTGAAGTTGGTGACTCAGTCCGAGTATCCCTATAAGGCCAAAACAGAAATCTGCCATTTTTTCTCCCAGTCACACGGCGGTGTTGCCATAAAGAACTTTACAACACATGACTTCAGGTGAGACTTTATTTTTTCTCAAGTTTTCTACAAGTAATAAAAGCTAAATATTAACTTCATAAATTTAAGGAGAATAACATGCAACTTTAATGTGGGTTTCATAAAGTACCAAGGACAGAGAAATGGGCGTGGGATTGGTTCTGTGCAATCACAGTGTTTACTCTGTCAACACAGACATAGATAGCTCACTAGCACAGAGGTTCTTAACTCTGGGTCAGTTCTTTTTGGCCCAAAGGTGAATCTGATTGTCTTTACTTAAAATTGAACAGAACAGGGACTTTGCTTCGTGCATATGTAATGCCTTCCGTTGTTATTGTTATTTTGCTATCTCAGTATAATACTTTCATAGCTAGGCTCTGAATCCACTGTCAGAGCAGATTTAACTGAGCATTCAAGTAACCTAAGATGATGTTTATTTGCCTCTGATTTTTTTTTTTTTAAATTATTTGCTCTACTTTTTTAAAATGTCAGTGCAACTTTTTTAAACAATAGTATACATTTTAATTGTATTTATTAACTGTTGTTTTCTTGATGTTTTTCTGCCAAACATGAATGAATTTGTTAAAAACATGGAGGGCTGCCATGTTTCTTCTAATACTTTTATTACAGTATCAGTATGCAACCATGACCTTGAATGGTACAAACCTCATTTATCATAGACTCCATATATTGGAAAAGAGTCTTGGTAGTGATAATTTACTGTGCTAACACATAGCAAATTATCACAACCACGACTAGTAAGAAACAGGAGTACTGTCTGCCTGGCAATAATTCTGCAAGTAGTAATGTCTGCAACTCTCTTGGTGCAAAGAAAAAGAACTACAAATCACTTGTCAGGGAAATGGGGGGACAAGTGAGCTGAGATTTGCAGTACCATCAACTGGCCTTCATTACCATTGAGGCAGAGTGCCTCATCAACCTGTGCTTTGTAGGACACAGCCATGGGAAGCTGGAGAAAGGAGAGTTAAACTTGAGAATAGATTTGTACTGCTGCTGCAGGACCCTGGATCTCTGTGAGATGGCCTAGATAACCTCTTATCTTCACACAGCAGTTTAAGGACTTAAAGTAGTAATGGAAGTAAAAGACTACAGGGAGAAATAGCGACTAGACCTCAGAGTCTGAATGTGGTTGATTTTGCTTCTTTAACTCAAGAGCAATTCAAAAATATACTGCTTTTCTAAACTAAGTAATCGGGTTGGACACCCAGCTATGAAAAATGTACACATGGACCAAATCCATTTTGGAAATAAATAAAACAATCAGCATTTTTTAATGGGATTTTACCAACATTTTGTTCTTTCTACTTTAATATGGAGGCATTTATCAGAGAAGTTCATAAACTCAGCTGATTATTTCAACTACATGCACACTCCATGAAATGCTTTTTTTAAAAAAAACAAAAAACAAACAGACATTGTTATCTTTTTCACATTCATCTTTTTTAGCGGAGTTGAAATTTGTGTTAACAAGTCAAAAGTAAAATAGTCAGCCACCCCAGCTGCTACCTGACAAAAGTTAAACACATGATGGATGCCATAGCCAGGAGATTCTCACTCCGTATACTGACTACCAAGGTTTGGAATTCACAAAGGTTTGCAGAAACTCGGTGATACTTCATTTCTATATCATAAATATTTCTTGTCTTCTCTAAAGCCTGTCAGACAACCTCGGGCCTCTCAGAGTCGCTGCTGCCAGAATTGTAACAAGAGGTTAGAATTTAAGGTGATATTCTTAAATCAGACACTTTCAAGTTTTGTTGCTGGTTTATAAATCACTTAGAATCAAACTAGGTTAGGCTGCCTTCTGCTAGCGTGCTGCATACAGATGGAAACAACTTCGTTCCTGATAATATATCATGCACGCCAATCTAGCCACTTTCAGATTTAACCCCAAAACTCACTTATTCTCCCTTGTCTGTGATGGATTGGTTTCTGTGTTTTACATTTGTTGTTTTCAGGTCAGCTTCTAATGGCATAACTGCAATGTAGATTTATTCATAGTGGACTGTTATGTTCATATTTTATTTTCTTTGGATGCATTTTATTTCCTTTTGCATACTTACCTGTCATTTCGTGCTCTTATATTTATAGTTTATTGTGGCTCGCTGTTTTTGAATGGCATTTTTGATGCTTCCCTTTGTCCGTGTAAAGCAGTTTAACTTCCCTCTCTGTTTGAAGTGTGCCATGTAAATAAAGCCACTTTACCTTCCTAAACAGAACTTGAAAGTGAAGTGCTGATATTGAGATTTATTGCATATCAACACAATGTTACTTAAAGTCCTGATGTTCTCTCATCCACAATCCACTGATCCAGTCTAAACATTTTCCTTAGACCTGTATGTGTCTTCTGAGGGGTCTCAATGTTAGGTCACAGAGTTTATCAAGCTGCTGGATTGGATGTTTCTGCAGGGTGGAGACTTGGGGAGGTCACACAGACGGCTAATCTCATGGTTAAACCAGATTTTTACTGCTGAAAAACACCATAAAGTTTCAACACAACCTCACCATAAATGGAAACCCAAATGACTTTATTCTGACTTTCTTCGGTATAGATTTGGCACAAACAGGGGCTTCGTGCACCATGTGTAATAAGGCTGGCAGAGTACAGCATGACATAACCCCAGCGGGAATCATCTTGTGGAAGGACAGAGAGTGTTACTGAAGAGGCCAGTATTTGAGCAACAGACTGACGGGAGAAAATGCACCACATTTAGTAAAAAAACAAACAAAACCGATGTACTGATAATTGAAGTTGATTAGTTAAATATTCTTGTACAACATTTAACTGCCTGACTTTACATTATAGTAGTAACGTAATTATAAGAACAAGTTGTGCTGATTTTTTCCCAGTGGTCAAGAGAAGGCAATGATGGGTCAGCTAGTACAATATGGCCCTTTGGTTGCTATTGTGGATGCTGTAAGCTGGCAAGATTACCTGGGAGGCATCATCCAACACCACTGCTCCAGCCAGTGGTCCAACCATGCCATTCTGATTGTCGGCTATGACACTACCGGTAAATACTACCACATGTCTCACATTTAAGTGAAAAGAAGTATTTTGAATAGTTAAAAAAAAAAAATGACTTTATAATTTATTTGAGCTAACACAATTTTTTGTCCTGTTTTGTAATCCACTGTGAAGGTAGTTTAAGCCTGCATTTGATCAGAGTTTTTAGCTTATTTAAAATCCTTAAAAATAAAATTTTTATATCAAGTGAAATATGAGCCAGCAGGAGGAAAAAGTTTTACATGTCAGATCTGAAGACTGAGTAAAAATGAAAATGTTTTCATTTCTCAAGGTCCTAAGAACCAAGGTTCCTTATTTCATCGCAACTCTTTTACAACTCTTGCTTGTGTAGTTGCAAGTAATTTACGAGATTAAAGCAGAGTATGATTTTTTTAAAATTGCCTTATTTACAGTGTATCATTCAGTATTTTGCTATTTCACCTTGTACCCCAATCCCCTGATCTCTTAGCATACAGTGATCAAAGGTTAGCTGAAATTGTAATCATTAACAATTTATGTACTCATGTTGACGTGATATACCAGATGTTCTGTTTATTTCAATGTTTATCTACATCTTTTGTGATCCAGAAAGAAATATTACTGTGAAGTAGAGGCTAAACACTAGTTTGGCTACAGCTGTGTGGTAGCAGCTATCTCATATTTTATTTATGGGCATAGTTTAGACAAAAATACTTTACATTTATTAACATCAATTATTTCAAACACTTCTGTTTTCTAGGTATTACGCAAGCATTTGAGTGATTATGTAACAGTCTAATGTGGGTGCAGCACACATACTAAGCACAAGTAGTGCTTCTTTACCTTGTAAATAATTCAGTCTTAAATGCATGTTGTCTTTCAGGGGATATTCCGTACTGGATTGTGCAGAACTCCTGGGGAACAAGATGGGGAAATGAGGGCTATGTTTATATAAAAATAGGTGGTAACATTTGTGGTGAGTTTGACCTTTGATCTTGACATTTTATGTTTATATGATCTTTCAGCTTAAGATAGGTGCACTGAAGTGTCCAGAATCTCCTCGGGGAATAACAGTATTTCTCTATTTTTGTTCTTTTTGCAGGCATTGCAGATTCAGTGGCAGCTGTTTTTCTTTGACAACAATGCCTGTATGAGTCATTGTGTGTGTGTGTGTGTGTGTGTGTGTGTTTGTGAGTGAATATCTGTGTGATTACCAGTGCCAAAATTCAAATCATTCATCTGTTTGCTTTCGAGTACCACTTTAAATGTTTTTATTGAGATGTAAGCACCACTAAAACCAAATAAATTACTTCATACTGTTGGCAAGTGTTGAATTTTAATAGAACAATAAAACACATCACTGCAAAAATACAATAACATGAATTGTTCCATCATATAAAACACATCTTATTAAATACATACAGATATATGTCATAGGTTATATGAGTCATAAATTTGGCTATAAAGATATTTCATTAATCAGTGCATAAATACTTGACAAAATTAATTTAAAACTTTACAAAAACAACAACAACATTATGTACAATTTTATGGTTCATATTTATTCAGTGCAAATGGTTTTGTTTTAGACGTTGATGTGTTTGGTTCATTGGTTCATCATTTGCTGTACACCTTTATGCACCCAAGACACATCTGAGTAGTCTGAAATGGCTCCCTCTATGACACCATCCCTGTGCTGAGATGAAAGATGATCCATTTTTGTAAAAACTCATCATCGCCACCAGCGTTGTCCTTGCACTCACAGTTTGATCACTGCTCTCACTGATCTGTTTGCTTTCAGGTCAATCTCAGCCAATTTACATAATTTTATTGAGGAAACATCTGAGCACCTCTTATCAAGGAGCCATCTGCAGTACTTTGTGGCTCACAGTCAAGATTAAAGTAAAATAGTCTTAATTTGGCTGTTTAAATATTTGATTTATTATCTGTCAGACATTGCGTCATAAGCCTGCAGCATAATTTATCTTGATTTTCTCTTGTTTGCTAAACATTAATATGTACAAACGTAGTTACTTTGTTACGTTTACTGTTTTTGTGCATTTATGTGTGATGCCATGTAAAGACATCACGCCTTCAAATCAACCCGTCTGCGTTATTCTTCACTCCAACATCCAATTCACCTAATGTCAAATTAAAATACCACATGACCTCGAATTTCATCTCACCTAGATTTTAAATCCTTCTTAATAATATATAGTTTTTGATAAAACTGGCTATATGTTGAACTGTCTCCATTCATGAAAACACATACACTTCATATTTCAGAGTTCTTTAAAGGTACACTGACAAGATGCCATGCATTGTTTCTCATAAACATCAACAAAATGCATTTCTTTGACCTGCTTTTCACCTCTTATTGAACTGTAAATAATCCGCTGCTGGGAGATCTGTTTAAGTGAAAAAGCCTGGACAGACGAGTGAGATGCACTCTAATCCGAGTCGTCACTGCTGCAGTAGGAGCTGTCGCAGCACTCAGCCGTGTACAAAAAAGTGTGAATGTTGGGATTCAGCTTGGGTACCCAGTGGCGAGGCACCAGGAATGTTGCCAGGTTGAAAAGATCCACAAAAACTTTGTATCGGTCACTAATTAAAAAGATCAAATATAGAATCATTGTTTAGTATGTATCTGTTCTGAATTGTGACTTCTGAGAAGCAAAAAGTAAACTGCTGTTCACATTTTATTTTACTCTACTGTTGTTTCTTTGAACTTTAAATATATTGTCACTGTGCATTACAGAAGGAACTGCTACATGACAAGTTAATTAAGATAAGCAGAGTAGCACTGTGCTGTCTTTATCTAAATTAACTCTGAAGTGTTTCGGATACTTGCTGTGTGAAACTAAATGTCTAATCATAACATTATTTTACACCATACAATACCTGACAGTTGATCTAAGATACTGGTAGCCAGACGACCCCCCTGTGCCAGCTTTGCTGCCAATCATCCGGTGAACCATGCACACATGATTGTCTACAAAAAAGTAGGGAAAAAAACACCCAGGAATAGCCATTGTTATTTTGTCCATTGGCAATAGGTTGTATTGATCAACGGGCATGGAGGATGTTATAAGATTCTTCTGCCTCTTGGGTTCAAATCTAACTTTAAAGTTTAGTAACTTTGTAGGCTTCTTTGTTAGTCCAGTTCTGCCCTTGGGCAAAAAATAAAAACAACACACTGTAGAAAAAAATACACTTTCCTTTCCCCTCAAACTTTCTTACTCTGTTTACACGTAGCAAGCAATGCTGATGCCTCGGTACTTACATCTCCATTTCGTCATGAGGGTGTCGATATCCATGAGGGATGTGAGCAGCTGGAAGGGAACCTGGAACCTTGGCTCTTCCCTTCAAGGTAAAAAAAAAAAGATTTTAGGTTTCACAGATTATAATGTAAAAAAAAAAATCTGTTTTCTCTTCATATCAGCTATAACATGAGCGCAACTATCACCTGTTCACTACCACCAGTAAGTTACCGTATTAAATTTTGCATCTGTTATCACCTTCCACTAACTTCAGTTACCTCTGTTGACTTTTGCATAGCCTCAGTAAGTCTCAAGTGACAATGTGTCCTTACCGCAACGATTTGAAAGAAAAAAAAAAAAGCCGGTTACCACACCTTTTAATAAAGCTTACATTTTCAGGCAGGTTTCACAAAGGGGCTTGTGATATGGAAAATTTATGTGGGAAGAACAAATGAGTACCCTTGCCTCAGGGACTAGCACTGAGGCGTTCTTGTGCAAGACTTTCCACTGAAGCTGTTTGCAGCCTCCAGGTGTTAACAATGTAAAACTATGAATAGGAAGCAAATATAACATACAGTGTCACCACTAGACCATTAAAGGTGAGGAAACCTTCTAAAACGAACTAAACATACCTGTAGAAGTATATCATCAGAGCACCTTGCAGAGCCTTGTAAGAGAGTCTCCTCTCACCTTGTTAACGAAAGGGAAAATTTTTATTTTCAAGGTAACAAGAAATGTTGGTGTTTACATCCTTTTGTAAACTAGAGTTTCACTTTTAAAGTCCACACCTTGCACAACATAAGCTTCACTTTGTGTCAAACAGAGGCTGTAAATAAACATGATAAAGCCTCGGTGATTATGGCATCTGATTAAACACTTACCCTTGCTGACAAGGTGATCGTGGCGCTTTTCATCAAACAGAGATGTGAAAAGCTCCCTCTGTTTGACCATCTCTGCCATCAGTTCCTCTTTCTCTTCAGAATCAGGCATTTTCTTTAAAAGAAAATATGGGGGGGAAAAACAGCAGTCTCTGTCAGTCATCGGTGTACTCCAGGGACAGCAAAAAAAAAAAAAAAAAGTTTGTTCTGAAAGCTGGAGCCATCTCTTACCTCAATTTTCTCCTTCTCCTGATTTAACCCATCAAATATATTGATTTCCAGCCTTTGCCAGAAATTGAAGCCATCCACCTCCAATCCAGGAGTTCTCTCCAGCCACTCCTGAAAGAACAGCCCAGGGTTTTTTCTCACATGTATACTCTAGCACAGGGGTGAGCAATTAATTTTGCCAAGGGGTCACATGAGAAATCGGGACTGTTGTAGAGGGCTACACCAAGGAGCTTATAGAGAGACAAAATTAATATTGAGCAGAAATGAGTTCAGTTTATTGGTGTGGTCCTTTAATTCTTTGAGTTTTAATTACTTACTAACTAAATCAAAAATGGTAGCCCTTCCACATGTAAGTGGCTGTAAAACATACCTCAACTAACTTTAAAAGTGTTGGTTCCTGCTCAGTGGAGAGCAGCATCTCACTGTCATGACCTTTAAAGTTGTCCCTGTAATGGCGTCTGTTGTATGGAACCCTCAGGTTGTCTGGAACTCCAATTTTGTTCTCCAAGAGCCGAAACTGGAGGCTTTGGAAGCCAGAGGCCGGAGACAGGTATTCCCTGTATACACACATAAGCATACATGTACACAGTTAAGCCAGAGTGCAACGTTGTGGAGGAGTGCGTGTTATATTGCTTTTTGGAGCTGAAGTAAACGTTATGTATGAGTTTACCTAAAGTCAAAAAAGTCCAAGGCTGTCATTGTTTCCAAAACTGCAAACTGGTCAACCAACAGTCTGAAGATCATCACAACCCTGTGGATGCGAGTGTTGACTTTGAGCATATTACGTTCATCTCGGACCTTCAGAGGAATAGCAAATGTTAGGGGAGTTATTGTTGATCATATTTAAGCTTGTAGGACAGGAAACAGTCTAATTAAATAACTAGTTCTTTTTGTATTTTCAACAATATTTTTTACAAGTATAACATATAATGTATATTTCTACCTAAGCAAGATGTTAAATTACAACTGCTGTTCTGCTATTAGTCTGGAAATAGCTAGGCTGATCACAAACTTTAGTATGACTAGTGAATCTAATTTTTTAAACAGAGGCACTGAGTGATTGTGACGGTGTTCTCCACAGATGGTTTTGTTTAAAATGCATTTAAATTCTCCATCTTTTTGACTTCATTTTTCTTATCAGCACTCAGTCTTTAACATTTACAGTGTGCATTTAAAAATAGTAGCAGCAGCGCAAGATACATGTCATTTTTCTGTATTTTAATTATGAATTATCAATTTACAATTGCATAACCTTCTGATACCACAGAAATATAACTTACATGACCGCTGATGAAGATATCTCGCACAGAGTCCAGTTCAAACAAAATCTGTTTGAACCACAGTTCATAGGCTAAAATAATAAAAAATAGACGTTTAAGCATCATTAATATATATATATAAGTATTTTATTTTGAGGTAAGGACAAAGGTCAGTAAGCAGTCAAGGCTTTTACATTTTTTCAATCTGCGTCTCTTTCTATTCACAGGTGGGGAAAGAAAGAAATGAAGGAAAAAAAGGTTGAACTTCTATTAGTGTGCAGCGGCTTCTCACACTAAGGAGACAAGTGGATGCATATAACACAAAACCTCCATATCCTTCACTATAGGGGTGAAAGAGTCTCTCTTTAATTTAAAATTGATTTTCCTTTTAATTTGCCACCTGTCTCTAACTGTCTGCAAACAAAGTGAATGATTTACAATCAAATCAACATTTAAGTACAGTTTATGACTGGATCCAATTTTGCTTTCTTGAGAAAATGAGAAAAAAATAATTTCAAACAAAATGAAGCTCAACTTACCTTGATGGGTGACAATGAAGAGGTGCTCATCATGGATCTTATTGGCTTTTAGTTCGCTTTGGAGAACCTGAGCCGTGAGTATTTTGTCGAGCTGAGGGTTGGAAAGAGAGAAATCAATTGATATAAAAACTTTGATTGAACAACAAATGCAAATTTCAGTACAAAGATAGATTTGTACCTGGAGGTAGTCTCCATAGATAATTCCTCCTCTACTGGCTTTGTTGACCCCTGCCTGGGAGTCATCCTCATCTTCTTCAGTTTTCGGAGGTTTATTTTTATATAACCTGCAGTACAAAGAGAACACCTCTGGTTACTCGTTTTCCCACCAACAGGATTAGAAATGTAGGTAACATGTTTCTATTTAATGTATGTGAAAAAAGGGGGATAAAAATCCAAGAGTGTGATTAAAAATATGAACGCACAAATGCTTCTTCTCAAAGTACGGACATCCACTCATGACTTATTCAAATCGGTGGCAGCAAAGATGTATCCTTGTTCATCGACTAATATTTACTAAAAGAGTTTTCAACACAATCTGAGTTTTTAAAGACTTATCTTGTCCAATCAGTCACAAGTATACAATTACCATCCGGCCCGCCTCTATTTTTCCCTTGGAGCTGCTGTTATCTTTACTCAGGACTGACTTCTGGACTTTGTTTGACCTGCTAAAAGAAGGGTCACACAGACCTAAAAGAATAAAATAAGGGCATATTACTTTTCTGCATTTAGGAAGCTATCAGGAATATCAAATGACCTTCACATTATAAGGTTTTGAATTTGCAATGTATTGCTTGAGGGCTTCGTAGAAATAGAACAAAGTTTTCAGTGTGGAAGCTTTGATTTAGACGTGGCTGTCTTAGTCACTGGGCTTCAGTGTTTACACTCAGGGATATTCTGTTTATACTCTATGAAAAAAACTAAACTTATAAAGATAAGATGAGCAACACCTGACCTTGCAAACACAAATATGGTCTTTATCTATTTTTGCTTCTGAAATGTTGTGGAGACTCTGTAGATGCAGCCCAAAGAAGGAAGAGAAAAACTGCGTTTAGTATTTGGTGGTTTTATCTGTAACAGGTTTAACCACTGATTAAAAATCTAGGAGTGATTTTGCTTTAATTTAAAAATGTAAATCTCATTTCAACCAGGTCCTTAAAACAATTTCTCTGTCTTAGAAATATTAAAGTTACAGTCTCTTTTTGACACACACAGGTGCCAGAATGCTTTTTTCCCCCCAGCTTTTAGTGCCGGTTCATACAGTTCATTTTTATTGGATTATTTGAATCCAGCAAAAAAAAAAAAAAAAAGGCTGTAAGAAATACACGTAGTTCAGAAGTTGCTTTACCCGACTGCTTAAAACACTCACAAGCTCATTTCTGCATCACAGACAGAGAACGAAAAGTGTATATATGTATTCTCCATTGTATTTTTTTTTCTTTTAGTTTTTAATGTATCTTATAAGTCTGGGTCCTGGTGAGGCAATATTTTTTTAATTGTAGCTTTCTAAGGGTTTTCTTTATGTTAAGCAAAGCCTGGTAGAGACTGTATATTACATATTTTCTGCATCATAAGATTGTTTTTTCTTGTGATGAAATAATTTGTTTATAACCCTGTTATAGCAACTGTTTTTATATCTGATTTTTCATGACCTTCTGTATTAGTGTGGAAGTCATGAGAAATCCCTGATGACAATCTATATGTCATTGAACTCAGCTGTAAATATTTGCAATCTGGTTAATATTCTATTTATGTTGGCGAAGATTGGAAATGTGTGGTTTTAAAGTTACTGAGTGCACAGAGTGCACATGATGTATTCTTATAGTACTCCTTTAAGTACTTTTCTTCTTATGAATGAGGTTCAGCGATATACATACCTTAAAGAGACGGCGTGTTTTTGTCCACTGCTTGTTGGAAGCTGAAAATGTCATTCATGTCAGACTGTAATAGCTGCCATACACATGGGAAATATTTGTTGTTCTCACAATCCACATGGTCTGTGTAAAAATAGTTCTGTTGCTCCCCACTACCCGAGCCACATCACAACACACACAGAGTCCTTTTGAACAACAGTGAACTCCGTTTCATCCGCGTGAAACTAAGAATCCACAGTCCACTCACTCTAAATCGTCCCTGAGATCATTAGCTCCCTCGTTTTTTTTTTTTTACCAACACTCTTTGCAGACTTACCAAGTAGTCCCATCAGCGTGCGCAACAGTTCTCAGAAGATCAGAGGAATGATAACAAGCAGCTATTTCTGAATTGGGACATGGTACAAGCCTAGCATTATAAGGCTTCACGCTGAACAAGAAGAGCAGCAAGAACCCCAAAAATCCTTTGTTCTTGTTCTCATTTAGTTGGGATGAATGGGATGCTGGTGAAGAAACGGCTACAGTGGATGAGATGTTTGTGAAGACACGAGACCTATTACGGTACATTTTCAAGTCTCACAAATACGACATGTATTATGACATGCCTTACTGAGTCAGACTGAGACTGAGTTACTAATTAAAAAAGGCAGGGATAAATCCTTTTCTTGTTCTCACTGCCATGTGAAATGAAAGTTAACCATCTCTATCCACCCCCTCTCTTCTCCCTGTCCTTTAACAGGTATAAAGTCCTGGAATAAATCAATGTCATCTTTGTCTTCAGCTGCGCCTTCATATATAAATCACTGGACTCTTTATCCTCACAGTTAAACAGTGCATTTATAATTGAAATGTAGCAAAAAATGTATTAAAAAATGTAGCAAAACAGATTAAGTAATAACTGTTCTTTTTGCTGTAGGCATCCTCTAAGTGGCAAACATCACAAAGAAAATATTTATACACTCTAATATTTTACCTTCTGTTTCTGTTGTTAGCTCAAACATTTTCCTTTAGAAAAATTGCACCTGTTTGATCCTTTTTTGAGTCACTACTATTTAAGTTCAGTCAAATTTCCCTGTGTGCATTTGGAAATCCTGCCAAAAATACTGTTACACATCAATCTGATTTTATCTCTACAGGTCCTGTTGATTTTTCATCAAACGGAAGCTCGACGAGTTGACAGCTCAAAGTGAGTAAAAACAATAATGAAACTGCATTCGCTTGTGTGCTTGTTGGCAGAAGGGGGAAAAAAACAGATCTTTTATGAGTCACGGACTACATGTTTAAATTTAACTTCCCCCTGGACATTTAAGATTTAAAATGTGCATTGTCCTTGATGAAGTGATTGCCGGATACGCCTTATTTTATTTACTAAAACATGATTAGAGAGCTCTGTCTGTTGATTATTAATGTGCTCATAATTATCTAATAAGCTCGGTTGATGAACATGATTGCACATATTTAACATCGCATCGACGTTCGCCGCTTTGCTACTGTAAATTCACCTTCGCTTTAAATTACTGCAGCTGTCTTTAGTCTCAGTTTTTTGTCAGATGATTTTATATGAATCTGAGGAGAGGAGATTTTTGTCAAAGCTTGCTTCAATTCCCTACATCTCTAGACTTGAATCAGAATTTATACTTGTAGATATTTCTTCAGTACTGTAACAGCTATTTTGATATAAAGTCCCCGAGCCACTTGAAAGTCAAAATCAACCACCTAAATAAATCAAGCCAGTTGACGTCAAACTGAAGTGTCATATGATCTTTGGTTTCATCTTCAGGTATCCAAGAGGGGACATGTAGAGTGTGAAATCATTTCATGTTCGATGGTGTGATCTCATACCGCTACCTCCATCTGAAAAAAGGAATTATGAAACATGCTTGATTTTTTTTTCTCTATTGCTCTGATGTGGTTATTGCACAATGCTTTTGGTTCTTTGATGTTCTTGCAAAGTTCTGCCATCTCTTTTATGTAAGCCTTTGAAGTAGAGCTAGTTGCACTGCATAGTGATATGCCGCACTGTTGCTCTGGCAGTGTGGTCACAGTGTGATACTGCAGCAGTACTGGCGTTCATTTCAATATTACTAGTTTAACTATTCCATTTGATGTCTCTTTAAATTAACCTGGAGTGTTTCCCTCCCAACATCTGGCTAACTAATCACTAGAATTTCACCAAATTATTTGAAGTTGGACCTCAAAGAAACAATATTTTCTGACCCTTCTGTAGGAACAGTAATAATTGCTGTTATAACAAGTGTGCTGCGATAAAGCAGGTCAGCCGGATGACTTTCTGAACTATGTGCTTTGTACCACTAGGGAGCATCAGAGGGCTTTTAAGAGAATGAAAGATTTGAATACTTCATATTTGGCATAGTCAAGTTTGCATTAGAATTCCGTTATGTTTTGTTTTTTTCAGCAGGGGTTTGAAATGCTTTGTATGGATATATCAAAACAAATGGGGGTTCGTATAAGTTCACTATAATTTCAACGTGAAGAACAACAGACGATGGCTCACAGGGGAACTTTAATAAAACATTTCATTAAAAGTTGGCAGTGAATGGGGGTGATATACCCAAAGGGATTCTGATGAAAACTTTGAAGGCATGTATTTCAGATTTTGTGCTGAGAAACATTAAAAGAGATGCACCTTTGTTGGGCTGTGTGTGTCATAAAATATTTTAAATGGAGAAAAAAAACCCCCAACAACATATAAAGAAACTGGGGGAAGCAGAGAAGCTGAGAGGAGGACAAAAACAACAGTGTAAAACAACTTTTGAGCAAAGAATATTCTGCTCCCATTTGGTTTGAAATGCTGTTTGAAGTTTACCACGAAAAAGAAATCACTTTCATATGAAGGGGTTATTTTCAGACTTATACATTCCAACATCCAAACTCTTCTGTGCTTTGATGAAAAACACCGGAAAAGGTGATCACAGCCTAAATGTAATTTTGAGAAAATAAGCTTTTTATGTTCACACGCAAATTTATCCTTTGTGATTATGACGCTGACTGACTAGACTTTTAGTCAACTGTCTATACTTCAGCTTAATTAAACTTAAAATTTCTTCAGCAATTTACATACTTCAGAATGCCTTCGAGCAGCTGACTTCAAAGTAATGCTTCATTTGTCTTCTAGGGCTTTGTAGCTCAGAAGATTTATTTTAAATCATTAATCTAATTTGAGAATTTGATGGGGTTTTGGCACTGCTTTTATTTTATTTTGGAATACTAGTGCTTTTCATATGTTGCTATTTGGGAATGCTTCTGAAGATTTCCAAATCAGCGTCTGATTAGCAGTAGTCTGATTATGTGTTGCAGTAGCTCGATGGTAGTTTATTTTCACCTATATCTGCACAGTGATTTGTGTAGTTTCAAATGTTTTTGACATTTTTAACAATTACAACTAAAACACTGTCAGACCAAAAAAGGCAATAACAAACTCCCCCTGATAAGCCTATTTTCTGTTATGCTAAATTTTCTAAAACTACTTTCTCTACATTGCTTCAGTTAAGCAAACTAGATTTCCCCCAAGGGTAATTTTCCTATATTTTAAATTCTTTCAGTTGTTGTTTTTAGCTACCAGTTCAAGTGCCCTAACATTGCTGATGAACACCCTTAATATCAAAAAGTCTCACTTCAGAAATCTAAAAAACAACACACCCGAAAGAACCCCAATATCATTTTAATTAGTGCATTTAACATTCAAAAAAATGATACCTACCGAGAACATGGATGTGATCTATATTTTTATCCACTGTAACGTTGTTTATGTGAGATGGGTTCATGAAATATTTGTGTTGATGAATTATTCATTGGACAGGAAAGCCAAGTCAAAAGGCATTATGCCCAATAAACATTAAATTTAGTGGAAGTAATAGTTGACTGCATGTTATAGATACATCACCACTTCTAAATACTTGTCACCACATGCACAGGTTTCTGTTACTTACTTAAACAGAGCATTGTGAAGAAGCCCCACATTAGCTGTATTTGAAAGAATGACAAAAATATATATATATGTATATATATATATATATATTGAATCAATGTCTCACATAAAACTAAAAGAACGAAAATAAAAATCAGCTGGACTTTATTTATGTATAAACACAACATAAATTACTGTTAAGATGACTAGTACAGACATTTATTCAGTTTCTTAAAAAAATGCCATAAAACTCTTGCATAATTTACAAAATGTGGTGTCCCTGTGCTATCCAAGACAAAGCTGTGCTTTGTCCCACCGGGCAAAGTTCTTCAAACCTCTGCTGTCCTTTTGTTGTTGTTTTTTTTTTCTTTTTTTGTTTTTTTTCTCACAATGAATATCAGGTACCGCATTTAAACACGTTTCTTTTTTTTTCTGTTTAAAATTATCTCAACAAGAATAAGACATTTTGATGTTTACAGTGCTAAATCTGGTATACATAGTGGTTGTTTGGTGAGAATATTTCTATAATCAGAAGTCTCTGATTTCAAAACAAAACAAAACAAATACTCAAGGACACTGCTTGCTCTGGGACTGCACCCACGAGCCTGGTACTTCTAGAGAAGTGCAGATATGCATAATGTAAACATTTCCTCTGCTCTTACAATAATTTGTTGACCCAACTTTCCTTGATGAAAACAACAAAAAAACCAAAAAACCCAAACACCTAAATTAGCTCACTGATTCCTTAAAGACACCACTATTCCTCTGTTTCAGAGTCCAGAAGGCTTGTGCTACAGAGGAACTGACCTGTAACTGCCATGTTAAGGCGTAGCGTAGTTGAACATTTACTCTGTAGTGTCCAGGTCACAATGCACAGCATTGTTTTTAACTACTTCTGTTTTTCTCCTCTTTTGTTTTTCTTTTTTCTTTGTTCCTTTTTTTTCTATTTTTATACAAAAACACAATAACACTCAGGGCACTCACCAGCAACTATTAATTAAAGTTGCTTTTATTTCTGTCGACTGGAGTGTCTCCACCAAAACAAAGTCTCTTTGGCAGAAAGTACACCTGGTATTGTTACCTCTTCCCAATTTCACTTTGCCGAAGAAAGTGGATGTTATTAGTGCTGTCTGCTAGTTCTGGGTACTGCTCGATGGAAAGCACATAGTACCCATCATATCCCAAAACTTTGCCACTACTCAGAAGCTGCCTCTTCTCCCCTTCTGTCCAGGGGCGAACCCCTTCCTCACCATCCCTCACTCGCTGCTGCTCTTTGGCCCATGCGCCTGCCAGGGCACGCTGACGTGCAAGCTCGATAACTCGCGCTTTCTCCTCATCCACTGTGGATCCGTAGCGGATATGGAAAGCCAGAGCACCAGCACGAATCTCCACATCTGCAAATCGCCGAGTTCGACTGTCCATGACTGTGGTGGACTGGGAAACAGTCACATTGACACCATTCTCAAGAGTCTTGTGTCCACTAGTGAGGTGTAACGCAGCAAGGTCAGCATCTGGAAGGCCTGGCTTGACAAAGTAGTGGGTGTCTCGCCCTTCTATAGTAAAGTGGAGGTCTTCCAGATAGAAAGCATTGTTGAGGATTGATGCAACCTTGATACAGTCCTCACTGGCCACGTTGAGTGTGTGAGTGTGGACACTGCCCTTGTAGATGGCAAACATAACAGCCCTTCCGATGGGAGACATTGCAGCTGAGAACCACAGCCAAGACTTTTCACCTCTCCGACCTCTATTGAGATGGACCTCTGGCAGCCGCTCGAATGACAAGAGAGAGTGTGCTTGTCTGGTTACTTCCTGCTGGACCCCAGAGATAGACTGTAGGAAAAGTGCAGTGAAACGTTAATGCCTGAACATGGCAGAACCTGACTCTCCAGGCCATTTAGAACCAGCTACTGCTCTGCTTCAGAGAGTTTTTCATCCCCATCCAAGATAATGGTGTTTTCAAGCTGTGTTCTCAAGCCAAAAGTAGATAAATCCCCCATGACAATTTTACTGCAACACTTTTTTTGTGTTAAGGCCTTAGACCAAAGGAGCCAAGCATCAAAAAGTAGTTTTAACAGTAGCGACACCAGAATATTATTTAGAAAATTAGACAGCATTAAAATGTGTGCAGCTCGTAACTAAACCCAGACAGCGCAAAGAAAACTTTTCCTTATTTTCTGTTTATTATTATGCAAATATGGCCCAATTAAAACTGATTTTCTATGAAATGCAATGCAGTCCAATTAGGAAATGGCAGCTTCAAAATACGGAGGTAAAAGGAAAACAATGGGAGGAAAAAAAACTAACACCTTTTTTGTAATCTGGTCATCTTTAAAAGCAAAGGTTTTGTCTCAGTTGCTTTTCAGCTTATTTTGGGTTCAGTTATGTATGAGAGACATTAATTTTACCCACCGGCAGATCATCCCACAGCTGACTCTTCCTCAGTTCATACGATGGCATGCTCAAGTCAAACTTTGGGACTGGAAAACCAGGAATGGTGTTGTGAAGATGGAAACCAAAAGTTACTAGCCAGGTGTTAACGTCTGAAAAAAGGAAATCAACAATAAAACAATTAAAAGGAATTAAGGTTAAAATCTAAAGTTCTAACTATAGTTAAACATTTGTAAATGAACTAGCTGCAAGAGCATGGCTGGTATAGTTTAAACGTGCTGACACAGTGACGGTGCGTGGGTGTGTGTGTGTGTGTGTGTGTGTGTCTCTCTCATGATGCCAAAATGTGGTCCTGGGGACAAATATTCTAGAGGATATTTGTAACTCCCTGTGAGACTTATCATCAGCTGCGCCTTGAGGCAACTGTTGTGATTTGGGACTATATAAATAAAACTGAATTGAGAATTGAAAATCGAATTGAATTGAATCTGGTAAAGAAACATGATATTTTCCACAATTAATATAGTGAGATAGCATATTGGTGTCATGGCTGCTGTGATTCCATCTCAGACTGATCTTTAGTGAGACTGAATTTCTTGAGCCCTCATTTTAGTACATGTTTAACGCTTGTTAATTTGATGCTTTTGAAAACTGCATATTGAATAAATTAATAGCTTCTGTGAATATACATACAATATTCAGATGTTAATAAAGCTAAATTGGATCATCAGATCAATGACAATCATCACAGCTGTTTAGCAGATTATGGATTAGACTTAAAATTAACTGGCAATTTCATGTTTTTCAGGAAAAGCTGCCAAATATCTGCTTTTTCTTGCTGCTTCTTGATAAAAAGAAAAACATGCTTGGCAAAAAAATCAATCATGAAAATAATAGCAATTGTTGCAATAGCACAAGCAGCTTCAGGTGCACATCTTACCTGCAACGTATTCTTTAACTTCATGGACTTTGCTGATGGGGTTGTTATTTCTGAACATGTACAGATTAAAAGGGACTGGCTCTTTGCCAATTTTTTTCCAAGCAGAAACATCTGGAATGGTCCACCTTCCAGACATTATATCGTAATCCTTCTCCCCAAAGTGCAACAGTTTAGTTAGAGGATCATAAAGACCCCCGTGAAACCCGAGCACAAGCTGGAAATCTGGGTTAGAGTCCAAGTAGACCTCACCATATGCTGTGTATAGAAGCTGTTTGACCAGGAGGCCGTTGCTTGTGAAGACAGCCAGAGGTGTGCCGGTGTTATCACAAGCAATATAGAACTCCTCTCCACTGCTGATCTCCATAGCAAACACGTGGCCTTGAAGGTCATAGTAGAGTGAGGTGATCTCTGAACTTGAGTGGTTGTATACGTGTGTTATTCGAGCCGGATAGCTCAGATCTGCATAAAAGTACTGCAGGTGCTGGCCCAGGCTGCTCTTTGTGGATACTCTTCGGCCAAGTCCATCATAACGATACTGAATCGTCCAGCCGCTGCTCTTGCTATAAACCCGTACCAAAAGGCCTTTAGAGTTGTACTCAAAGATTTCTGCTCCTCTCTGACGAAGAAAACCATCTTCATCCATTCTATACTGGATGTCTCCAAGCCGGGTGATGCGGTCTCGCAGGTCGTAACGCAGAGGTAAAAGTCTGGCACTGTTTCCTGCATTCAACAAGTGCAGATTTCCATTAAGGTCATATGTATAGCGCCACATCACTTTGTCATTTAAGAATACAGTCTGGAGCTGGCCATCCACATCATACTCATAGCTGTACTTGGTTGTATTAGCAAAAGGACCAATCTTGATCTCTCGCTTGGTGACTCTGCCCACATCGTCATATTGGAAAGTAATCCAGTACATGAGTGACCGAAATATCTCATACTGGATTTCCTTGATGCGTCCATGTGCATCAAAGTGTTTGGTATATGTCATGACTGCAGTGGATATGATCTGATTTATATCATAGTAGATCACCCCAAACTTTCCAAACTGCTCAACCTTTCCTGAGATGTCATCAAACTGATATAAGTCGATGGGAAGTGGCGTTTCGTTTATGACGCCTTGTACACTGGTGACACGCAGGCTGCTGTCATAAGTATAATCAAAGCGTGCATTGACCATGCCATCCTCACTGAAGCGGAAAATCTGCCGGTCGACCAGGGGACCCACTTGCCGGTAGCGAATAGAGCAGATGAAACCTTCATTTTGCAGGTTGACAGTCTTCAGCACACCTGCTGTTTCATCATAGGTGAAGCTGACCCTTGTGCTGTCATACAGGATCTCTGACAGTTTATTCTGCCTGCGGTACCTGTACAGGACTCTCCGGCCTGTGCCAAAGTGAGCTATTCTCAGCAGGAGGCCATCTTCACTGTAGTCCACTGCTACTGAGGCATTGCTCTCTGGCGGGTGATAAAGGTTCCTGTAGTAACCCACTGAACGAATGGTCTGCATGGTGTAGCGGGCCACACTTGGCATGGTGACAGCAGAAAGACGGTCGAGAGAGTCGAAATCGAATATATACTGTCGCTGGCTGTGAAGCAGGAGAACCATGGACTAAAAGGAAAAGAGAAAATAGGGAATATTTCCTTAAGTTGGATAATATTTCTGAAATGCAAGACATCCTGAGTGCAAGCAGGGTGTAGTAAGATATATGAAATATACACTGAGTAGTATTACTGTTTTTAGTTGTACTGCCTATTGTCTAATTATTGAAAAAGGTAATAAAAAATAGTAAATAGATCTCTGTGACAATCTTTATGTTTACAGTGTAAAATACATAAATTAATAAAAATCTACTCCTTAACTAGTTCCATGCTAATGACGCACTGTGCCATCAACAAATAGAAGTAATATTTACTTTTATCTCCTCTTAGCCAGAAAGTCTTATTTTACCTAATTTACAGTAGATGCAGTAAGAAGTTTGGCCTGCCTTCCAAGCATTTACCACTCTTTTCTGTTAAATTGTCAAGCCCAGTCATCCGTTGCTACACTGAGGTTTCCTGTGCTCCCTGAGCCTCCTGTGTTACTTGTGTCAGAGTGTTGACATGGCCGCTCCAGGTCACGCAACACAAGGATGCAGCCAGCGACTGCTAAGAAAAATCTCTGCATATGTTTGTAGCAGAGCGTCCCTCTGCAATTTTAAAAACACTGCAAAAAAACTAAAGAATATTTATGTGGAAAAAAGGAGAGAGTGATATAGCACCGAGTTGCTCTTTCTTGTTTGACATGCACCACTTGAAAGGTTAGATTTTTAATTCCTGCAGTAAATTTTTCATAATATACATGTGCAAAATTACACTCTTTAAGATGGAGTTTGGTCATAATGTATTGGTATTGATCAATGAAGCACATTCTTATAATTTAAACACTACAGCAACCTGAGTGTTCAGGTTTGATTTAGACCGAACATATTAATAAACCATTAGAAGGCAGTGCATGCATTATTTAGATGTTGCCAATTAATATGTGATAAATACACTCTTACAAGAATTCAGCTTGTTTTTGGTAACCCAGCTGTAATTTTAGCAAGTGGAGACGGAGTCAGATGGTGAGCTGTAGAGTTTTAGAAGGTTTCAGGTATTAGAGGTATTTAATTGCTGTCTGTTATTTAGCAAGATCACACAAATTCTATTAAACTGAATTCCTTAAAGGTATTTGCGCAATTGAAGAATCCAGTGATTTCTAGATAACTTCTTTAACATTGCAAAATTGAGCACTGGCCTTGGAATAGTGTACATATTTTGTTACTGCTTCTGTAGAGACTGTGGACAATATTAAACATAAATATTGCCTCCCAGCATTTTTTTCACTGGTGGAACCTTGGTAAGACAGACAGCAATTTAAAGAGTATACTGTTTTATTGCATATTGACTGTATCCAGAATGCAGTATCACTAAGTCATTTCATGTCTTTTTGCTCCCAGAATTTTGATGACTGGGTTGAGTTATAGGATGGTAGTTATAGATGGAAGTGCCAGATTCTCCTGCGCAGGGAAACCAACT
Organism: Oreochromis niloticus; assembly: GCF_001858045.2. NCBI lineage: Eukaryota > Metazoa > Chordata > Actinopteri > Cichliformes > Cichlidae > Oreochromis > Oreochromis niloticus. The sequence continues at coordinate 13,287,709 of NC_031966.2, read as the reverse complement.
GGACATTTTTAATTCTAAAGCTTATAAACGACAAAGTCATTGCCTAGTCCCTCTATAATAAGCTCTGGTACTTGGGAAATTGTAGCTGATTTTTCTTGCAAAATAATGTTATGTTAGGGGCTTGACTCGCCCTGTAGTGATATATGCAGATGAGCCTGCTGTACAATGCATCTTGCATATTGCTTCCTCTAGTCATGTTATTTTCTTACCTGCTCTAGGTAGGTGTAGCTCCATATCTTCCCATCAGCAAACACCCTGGAAATCAGGCGGCCTTGGCTATCATACTCAAGCCTCTCAGTGGTAGGACCTCTCTGCAGGGCACTGATCTGCCCACTGCTTGTGCGACTGACATTAACTGGCAGCAGCTTACTGCTGGGCACCCAGAGAACTGGATGTCCTGCGGTGTCATAAATAATCTTTAAGAGGAACTTCCTGTGGTCATCATAAATTTTCTCTGTCCTTAGGGTGCGATCATAATCAACGGAAAGAATGTTCCGTCCGTTCACCTGGGGGTGTGTGAATAAAAAAAACAAGTTAAAATTGGGTTATACCAAAAAATTCAAAATAAATATAACATAAACAGGCAACTTCTCCTAAAACTAGTGATAATACAGATTTGATGCTTGAAAATAACAAATGAGGACAGATTATACAACAGTGCAAATTTAAGAACAAATCCTTTGATTTGATTTCACTGGTCTTTGTCAGGATGGCTCTTTAAACTGTATTCATAGATTTTTTTACTACAGTTGTCACAGAGATTAACACCTCCTTCACGAGGCTCATTAAACTGAGAGACACTTTGGCGATCGTTCAGGTACACTTAAATCACAACCTCCTAAATTCAGTGGAGACAAAAATTACCGTGAGCCAAAGTAACCACCCAAGTTAAGTTCATGAAGTGCCTTAAATCATAAGACCCATGTCAGATTCTAGGAAGCAGGAGTAAGAAAAGGAGGAGTCATGTACAGTACTAGAATATTGATAACCCTCTACATCAGGGTAAATGTTGTGACTGATAAATCTCTATTGAAGGAAAAGAGTGCAGAAATATTTTCCAAGGTTATAATAAGGACAGAGACACAGCCACCAATATGAATTTGGATGGTTTGATCTGGATTTTGCACAAGTAAGTTGGTTGGATTATCTAAATGTGCCACAAGGGAAAAAAAGTTAAAGAAAAGCCTTAACATACCCTCAGCTTGCGTCCAAACACGATAACTTTCCCTCTGGCTTGTTCTTTGCGGAAGCGCCACTCTACCAAGTTTTGCCCACTCTCCCCTGGCAAGCTCATGTTGCGTCTGGCTACAGTCGGGTTGGCAGCGCCTGCCAGGATGTGGGGCTCTGTCTGGTAGTGGGTGTCCATCCCGTTGGCATAGGTAATCCTGAGCGAATTGTCATACCCCACTTGGTAGCTACTTCTACACTGGTCTGTTGATAGTAGACAAAAAGTGAAACTTTTAAGGCAGTTACACACTGGAACTGATGTTACTAACAGTCTTCTGGGGTGATCAATGGTTGTCAGTGAAGATGCTACAAGTTCTTAGCATTTCAAATTAGTACATTTTAAAATGAAGAACGATCATGGATGACGTGCTAAAATAACTGGGCCATCTGGCTCAGGCGGAGCGCAGAAACCACTTAGTTACAAGGTTGATACATCTCCCTGACACCCAAACCCACACACTGAGAGAGTAATCATTTACACTGTCGTCTGTCAGGCTTTCGTAATGATACACGACTTCAGCTTACTCAACATGGCCCCGCCGACCCCTGGAACAATGACAAATAACAACTTACAAAATAGCCAACTGAGCTGGGATGATGCGAGTCGAGGCCTTACCCTGAGCCAAAGTGTAGAAGGCACGGACGGTTGAGGTATTTGTTGTGATGCTGATTTCCTCCTCTGTCATGGAGCTTTCAATATCCACCGTCAAAGCGCTGTATAGGTCCGTGTACAAGTTATTCACCATTCCAGTGGGAAACGTCACATTCATTAGGCGTCCTTCACTGTCATAGCTGGTTGACAAAAAGGACATCGAATGACAAAGCATTGATATGTATGAGGGCTCTCATAGTGCCACAGTGCATTCAATTATCAGCTCTTTTATACTCGTTGAGTAAAACCATCGACTTTCTTGTAATTAAAATGTCACATGTTCAATTTCCTGAGCATAAGTGAAGGGATGTCTGTATAAACCCTAGGCAAAATCCAAATATTTAATATGGGAGAGTGACACATCTCATCAGCTATCACGTTCATATAAAAAAAATTACAGAGACTTGTAATGAATTCAATTATTTGGATGATTGATGTGCCATTATAATCTTAACTGAATTCTGCTTTTTTAGTTGTAGTGAGGATATCATTCATGGCATAATGTGACATGACAGCAAATTAGACAAGGGAGAAAAAAATCAATCTCTGGTAGCCCATGCTACCAAAACAAAGCCCGGTCATTATGGACTAATAAATAATGAAATACAGTTCAGGTCATTTTGCTTTTAAAGTGCGCCTGTTAACCCAACATACTAATGTCACCATCACTACTGTCACCTACAACATTATTAAACATGGTTCAGTAAAAGAATAAAACACTTAATTTGCAATGAGATACTGAAGTCAAACTAGGCTATTTTGCTATCTGAGGCAAATTTTATAATTAGATTTCAATTAAATGTGCACCCTAAAGCAGTTCGCAGGTAACTGTGGTTCCCAATTATAGAGTAAAGTTGTACTAAGCTGTGAGACGAGAGAGACCATGCACAGAATTACACACACATTCAAGAACATATGTGGCAAACATACTGGTCTTTATACTTCATGATGTACTGCACAACTGTGTGTAATCATAATTATGGGCTGTTTCCATATTCTGAAAGCTTAATTAAAAGCAACCCAACTCAATATAGCACTTTGAAATAACAGAAAGGTTTCCACAAAATGTTCTTGCCAATTGCTATCATACGTACTCGTAGAATGTTGTCCAGCCAATCTCTGATGTCTTTGTAGCCAGCAGCCCATTATTACCATGGTACGTAAGAAGTACCAGCTCTTGACCCTGTGCTGTGAGTGTCTTCAGTCCACCGTTGGTGCTCATGGTCATCCAGATCACCTGGTTATCAGGTGCGACGATACGCACCGGCATGCGATTGGGATCCCTACGGATTCTCAGGGTGTTGCCACTGCTGTCAGTAACAGCTGTGATGTCATTCTCTGTGCTGTAGCTGAAAGTATATTTCAAGTCACCAGTCAGCAAGCTTGCAGTGTGTTGGTGGGTACCATTGCTGTCAAACACATACAGCTCCTGGGCATCAGGGGAAGCCACTTCATATGTATTGGCACTGGAAGTTGGCCCGTTTCTAGAAATGGCCCGGATGCGGATGTTGCCCAGGTCTGCCACGTAGAGTGTTCCATCTGGAGCTGCCACTAAAGAAGATGGAGCATTGAGCCTTGCATCTTTGGCATAACCATCCCCTGTCTGGTAACAGTCGCAGTTGGCATCGTTTTTGCAATCGCAGTCGGAGGGAGCCCCGGCCAAATGCGTTATCTCACCATCCACAGAAACCTTCCGGATCCTGCTCATCTTTCGCTCATCTGTCTCTGCTATGTAGATGGCACCATGGTAAGATATGGCAATGGAAACAGCGGATTCTAGAGGGGTTAATTGTGCCCTCTGACCACCAGCCACTCCCCGCTCCAGTCCAGCCAATGGGCAGTGAGTAGGTCGGCCAGCTGCAATGCTGACTTGACCATTTTCTGAAATGCGCAGCACTATGTTGTTGTCCAGAACATACAGCGAGTTGTCCATTGGGCTAACTGCTAGGTCTGTGGCCCACTCCAAATTCACCTGAAATACAGGTCATCAGTAGATTAGTAGCCCATCTAATGACAATGTTGCATCAGTATACATTTTCAGACAATTTCTCTCCATTGACATTTATAGTGTTACTTGCTTGCTCTTCCCATAGTAATTATATTTCTTTTATATATAAGAATGCACTTTATGATGTGTGTTTTTCACAGTATGTGTCAGGAGAAGATTGAAGCCACAAAGAATTCTTGGTATGCCAACACACACACACTAAATAAAAAAGTTCTTGAGTCTGTTCTAATTAAAAGGAGCAAAGTTGTACCAAGAATGAAGACTTAGATAAAAAGAAGTTGAAGCCCCGACCTCTTTCTGACCTTCAAACAGTTAGCTTTGAACAGCGGATTGTCAGTTTCAGAAAGTTGCACAGACACAGCAGTGCATAAATCGATGGTGAAAAGTTTTGGGGGAAGGGCATTTCTGAAAATATTTGACCATCTGTCAAGCAAATCTGATGAGCCTCTTAAACTGAGTTACATGGGGACATTAAGTACTGTCCAGTAAAACGAATTTTAAGTTTACATGGTTGGTATTGTCCAAAAAGAATGATGTCCTAGCAGAAAATACATTTGTGCAGTTCTGTAGTTATGTGACACCCCTTTGCATTCAGCACACAGTGACAAGACTCCATCCCATCACCTTGTTTTCCCATACAAGGTTTTAGATCTACACAGCTGAAATATACTTTGTTAATCAGTTTTTTTTGGTGATGATTTTAAGATATATCGGTGATGCAGGAAGGATTAGCTCTCATTCTATTATTTTTTCCTCCCAAACTTGGAACAAACCATATGATATTAATGGGCCAGGAGAATGAATACCTAAGGGATATAACATTAGCTCTGAGCTCTTCAACCTGGGACTGGGTAATGAATTTAACATACCAGATTAAATATAAATAAAATTAAAAAATAATTCATACATTTAAAGTGACATCATTATTAACAATGTCTTGCAATAATAATAGGTGTATATAATGATCCAAAAACTACTGTAAAACCACAGCCAGCCATTACAGTCTCCTTGTCAGAAATGTGTCATTGAATAAAAAGCTTATTTATAACAGCACAAATGACTGGTCTGGCCTTCAAATACATAACTGTGTCATTAAAACTGTCAAAACACTCCTGAATTGTGCTTTTCCACAGGGTGATTAATAATAAAACATGATGCCTTTGAGGCTGCCTGAAGTAAAACTGCACTGAGCCAGTTCTCTAGCTTGGATGCCTGAAGATCACACAGTCTCGCCAAAACCATGTTTTTACTGGCTTACACCAAATGACTTGGTTAATTAGCAAAAAGTGACAAGCTTAATCCTTTGTCCCCATGTTCTCTTATGTTCACCCGCTTCATGTTCACCACCCACACGCGTACACAAACACTGATTGCTTTCTCTTCTGTTTATGTTAAAAATGTTCTTAAGTTGCCTTAAACGCCATTTTATTTTCTCCCAAACTCAAATGTGTTTCTCTTATTATCTAACCTCTTAATAGGACACCACTTGTGATATCTGTTCTTGGAATTATTTTGGTTGTGAATGTAGATAATTTCCATTGCCATGTTTGGTTTGTAGCCTTGTACTCTGCCTTTTTGTAAGCCGGTCTAGATTAAAACATTAGGAATCTAATCAAAATGTAAATCTGGTTAGTTAAAAAGAACAAGAAAACACTTTGGGCTGGTTTGCAAAAAACCACTAAAAGTAGACAGGTCAAATTCCAAGGACTCTATTACGGACAGTCTCATGGACCCACAAAGTTGTTTCCTGAACCATTAGCTTTGCCAATCTGCTGCTTACTGGTGTTCTCTAAAAATTCTTCTATTCACATCTCATGCTGCTTATGCACGCTCCTCTTGTTTTGCAGTCGTACTGACTGATGTTTTTTGTCTGCTAGCTATCTGGTGGATGTTTAAGTTAGACAGCATGCCATTCATGGCTTGTTTGTTGCCACACAGCTTTCTACTTGGACGATTAAATAAAGGTTAAAAAATACGAAGAAATAGAAGGTTCACACAAAAAAGAGGTTTTAGTGTCTGATGTTGCTCTTATTTGATTCTAAACAGCTAGTTCGCTTCAGAATTCACTTTCTGCAGAAGCAGGGTATAGAAGAGGATGTGAATGCCTGTATTTTCATATGATAAAAGGCCTTTTTTTGGTTTTTATTTTTCTTCATTATTTATTTTAAGTCTGGTATGAAACACTAAAGGAGCCAGATGAGAAAAGATATTAATGTTTAAGCAAGGGAATCTGCACAAGAGGTGTCATGGTATTGTAATTCTTTAACCTATTGCGTAGGGACAGGGTGCCGCTTTTATGTCACCCCAGGTAGGCAGTAAATTTTGTCGGACAAAGCCGGCCTTCCTCAGGTACTGCCAAAGAAAAGGTTTTATGTGCAGCAAGCCTGCTACCGAGTGCTGCTTCATTATCATGTGCGGTGTAAGTGTCCTCAATGCTGAGAATTTCTAGTGGAACACTAAACACTAATTCAGCTCCAGCCACATCAAAACAAGCCCCCCAAACTGAGTAATTATTCTTCCCTCCATATCTTCTGCCGTGACCTGAAAACTCATCTCTTCAATAAACACTTCATGTTTCCACTTCCTGCAAAATCCCATCCTCCTCCTTGCACACATTTTCCTCCTGTACTTTCAGAGAAAATGCTCTGCTCGTGTTGGATTGAGTGCAAAGAGAGCGAGAGAGAGCCAAAAAACAGTAGCATTTTCGTCTTCTCTTTCTTTCTTCAGCAAGCACCTCATAATGTTGCTGTTCTAGGAATGTAAATTTATTCCACCGATCTTACTGTTTTGAGTTGACTGCTTTTTTTATTTTTTATTTTTTTCAGCTGTATAAGCTGGAACTCTGTACATATATTTAAAGTCTCCTTTTTGTCCAAGACTCTTGACCAAGATGCTGTAATTAAAATGTTACAGAACCACATCACAGAGCAGGTGACACAAAATAACTCTAAACTGCAGAATAACACAAAAACAGAATTATTAAACCATGAAGAAAGTTCCCAGTAAGAATAATTTCAAAGATTACATCTGTGAAAAACAGACAGCCTAAGTGGCAATCTAAAACCACCAGCACAAATAAGACTGATTTAATGCCATCAAATAATAAATGAATTATGCTAAAACATCCAGATTCTAATATACTACCAAATATTAGCAGCCAGAAGAGTGCATACACTTTCTACAGCAATGATTTCCATTCCCTGAAAGAGAGCAGTTTTTGCAATTTCAAATTTAATTGCAAAAGGTTCCAGGAAGAGCGAGCTGCATGTAAAAAAGCTATTTTACCTAAGAGTTTGGAGGATTCTTGATAATAATATAGATGCTGAGGTTAAAAAAAAATGTAAAAAAAAGAAGAAGGAGGACACTGCCAAGGCTAATGCCCTATTTCACATTTTTCTCCACAAAAATTGAATGTGTCCTTTTCTTATTCTCCACCTCTACAACACGTTTTCATGAAATACGGCTTCATAATTTTTGCTTAGTCCTGGTTACTGACACACACAAAGAATTGCCCTTGGCAAAGGAAACATGCCTTTATACAGAGCGCTCTCTTGAAAACCAGTAGTCATAGTGCATGTACAGTATGCAATTATACAGCATATCATACAGAGCAGTCATACAACACTGCATGTCAGTAACCAGACTGAAGGGGTACAATGATGGGTGCACCATACTGGTCATACTAAGAACCGGCTGGCACTTCTGTGTTTAAGTCACCTGATTGATGTCCATGCTATTGTCACAGGTCAGAGGGCGAGCCGATGTCAGGTCATTCGAACCGAGGAAAGTGGAGATGATGCCGTTTTGGTCCACTTTTCTGATTGTGGTGCCATCAACAAAATAAATCAGCCCATTCTTGTCCACTGCAATGCCTGTTGAAAACAGGTGAGAGGGAGAGAATGGAGAATAGAAGTGCAAAGGAAAAAGCTTGTGATAACAGGAAAGAAAAAAAAAAACATGGTAGATATGCTGCATCTATGCCTGCATGACTCAGTGGACAGAACACGATGGATACATGTGTCAAGCTTGCCTTCCCATTATTCAGGTCACTGCAAAAAGCAAAGCCATCAATAATTCACAGTCTGCTTTTCTGGTATTAAATAATTTCACAGGCAGAAGTGGGAAAGGCTGTATTCATACGGTATATATGCACTTTGCCTTGTCTCGTAACCCTCCTGTCCAAAAGAGACCTCGGGAGGTAGGGATGTCAATGAGTGGTGCTTTGTGGAGATTTTTTTTGACGTCGGCAATCATCAACAATCTGCACACCATTTGAGAAATAAATAAGCAGGGGAATGAAAATGACAGCTTTAGACAGTTTTAGATGAAAGAGGTGAAAGACAGGCAGTTGCCTCGGTGACAACTGTGGACTAAATTGTCTCGGTGATTGAGAGTCAGCTCAGAGTCGTAAGCTGGAGCCAAGCCAGTGTGGAGTTGCAATAACCATTTGTCCCAAACTGGGAAAATACATTAACAGACTATGCAAGCCTCCACATCACTTTCTATGCCACTGTGCTGTTTAATATGAGACCTTGGCCATACTTCACATTCAGAGATTTAAACATTCTGTGCTTTTCTATTTACAATTTAAATTTAATTTCTGAGATTTCAGGTTGTTGTAATTAGCATGATCTATAGTTTTCTGAAGGACTTCTACTGGTCTGAACATACTATAACTTCACTTCTACCTCCAGAGTATTATTTCTTTTTCAATGAAGTCTTTAAAAGCTTCTATGGAAGGTGAGTGATTTGGTTTGACCTGTGGCTAGGTCTGCACAAGATTGCTTTCTGCTAAAACATTGATGAGCCGAGGGAGCCCACGGTGAATCCTTGGGAGCTGGCTATTTGACAGTCTGAGATTCTCAGACAGATGAAAAGTGTCACATTTGAGCAGAGTTCAGCACATGTCTGAGAGGAGAAAAAAAGGAGCCATCTGCTGTTTCTTCTATGGTCCCGGCTTCCACCCACTCCATCATTAGAGTCGCTCCCTCAGATTGCCTCCGCTCAAGCCTTTATCACCCAGCTGAAGCTGAGCTATTGCAGTTGGCATTCAGAGTGGGCAACAACTAGTGCACAACAATTCATCCTTGCCTTTTCTTCCAGAAGAATTTATGGAAAAGTGAGCAATCACGCCACTAATGACCATGTGATATTTGAATGTGGACAGCAGGTTGTGTAGAGTGGGTTTCTGACAGCAGGAGCTTTTTGTGGGAGAAAAAAAAAGCCTCTTTAAGAAACAAAGTAATAATTCTAAGGATTTTAAAAGCAATATACCAATATTCAAAATCAGCTCTGCAACAACTTCTTTGATTGGGAGTAGCAGTGCAGAGCCTTAATTAACAAAGAATCTCTGTTTTTCTTAGTTGTATAGAAGTAATCTGAATTGATAACACATGAATCACAACCAAATTTCATTCATTAAAATCAGTGAGCCGGTTCTTGGCACAGAGCCCAAAGCACAAGTTTAAATCTAGCAGATGCCACTCCTGAATGAGAAACTCATCAATGTGTTCAGCCCCTTCATTTGACTACAGTATCTTCATTAGTTTTAAATTATACCTTTGGGTCCAGTGAGAGAGGCCTCTGGAGCTTTGCCTCCATCGCCACAGTGGTCCTCATCAAATGCCAGACAGTGTTCGCCGGTTCCCGCTACCACCTCTGCGTTTGACGGCAGATCCTTGCTTCCAGCCAAAGTTCTCGGTCGGTAGATCCTCCGGGAGTTTGTGTCCGACACATACAGCTGCCCGCTTACTGGATCAGTCGCCAGATAGTACCGGTGTGCTGGGTTGTTACTGCATTCAAGATGATAACTCAGTTATATACTGTAATTGGAGAAAGGTTTTTTCTTTAAAAGCCTTTTTCTAACAGTCCAGCCAGATTGTACTTTAATGGCAACAATTTGCTCCTAAAATGTGATCGACGCGTTAATATCTGAAATACCACAATCTACCTCTAAACTTCAACTAACCCTGATGAAATTTAGCCTGATTTTTCTCTCTGAAACCCCCCCATTAAGAGTTAAGAATAATATGAAAAGCACAGTGAATTTCTCAAGTAGTTTCATCTGCATGCATAGGTGTATAGGCACTATAGGTAGAAAGTACTTTCAGAACATCCAAGAGGCAGTACATTAAAGTATATATTTTAAGTGTAGTGGCATTAATTAGTACCAGTGATACAGAGTGTTCATTTCCTAATTAAGTGTAACTTTGTTCGGTCCAGTTGTTGCATAAATTACAAACCTTAAGACCCAGATAGCAAAAATTGCCATGTGCATGTAAAGTAAATGGTAGCAAGAAACAATGTTTATTCTGAATGTTTTAAGAAACTGTGAGAAATTTCCATAACAGTGAAAGAAGAGCAGAGCAGAGGATGAAACAGTGGAAACAGAGAGAAGGTTGAATAGATGGGAGTCAAACAAAATTCAACAGGATACCACTGCAGTGGGGTTTCGGTGTACAAAGCACAAATGACAACTTGTGCAGCAGATCATTTCATTTCCTATCACTCCCCTGTGGGAAGAAGCCTTTGGAAATACAGAAATGACTGTTAACAACATGCAACTACTAATGAATTCTTGTTTCTATTTGCATTCAATTGTCACATAATGGGACAAAGAATCAAACGAATTTACAACACACTATCGACTGGTATTTATACTTTAAAAAAGAAGCTATCGAAACTGTGATTTACTGTCAAATTTCAAAAAACTCGAAGTATTTAAGAACTACTGTTAAGGCAGAATGGATACATACAACAGAGGCAGTTAACATGAAAAAGCGAGTGCTTTACAGCGCAGTCGTAAACATGGCTTCTCTGCTTGTAGTCCAGCTTAATGGTACCTTTCTCAATGCTGGCCGGCAATGGAAGTGGATAATGTGACGGCAAAATAAATGTGGCAATGAAACATCTTTGTAAAATGATGAAGATGGAGTCGTAAAATTTGACAGCTATTATGAGTCAAAGTAAATGCCCTAAATAGGTGGCTGCTATCAAAGTTCTATAAAGAATTCAACAAGTCAAACATTAGTAACCCTTTCTTTTACAGTCAATCTTCAGGGGGTGGACATAATAACGGAGACACCAGTATGGTGTTATACAGTCCAATCAAACGGTCATACAATAAATATTACCTTTGTGAAGCTTATTTGGTCATTTCCTTTAGAAATGTAAGTTGTAAAGGATTTGCCATGTGTTTGTGATAAAATTTTATCATTTGTGCCGAGGCCATCAACAATAAAAAAAAGCTGCTGCTTGACTATAGGATTAACCAGCGACTGTGTCGGTTCTCAAATTATTCATCTTCCCCTGTAGCTCTAAAGTTTTACCGTACCTGTCCCAGGTGCAAGCGCAGGTGGTAGTCATCCTCTGATGAAACTATCACAAACTCTTGGTAGCTGGCATTGTTCTGCAGGCAGTCTGATTTGTCTGACTGATCCAGAATTCAGCAGCTCTTGTGGTGTCAAGACTTTCACGTCACTCTGCCTCTGTGCTCCCTTCACTGCCTTTTTGTTTTACCTTATTTATAACCGACTCTTGTCTCTCTCTTCTTTTTTTTTTCAGGTTTATCTGTAAATGCCATTCCACATATCCCTCCTTCTCTCTCCCAAGTGTTTGAATGAGACACTTGAATGAGAAATACAGCGAATCTGAATTCAAGAAGTAAAACAGAATTAAAGCCCACCAGGTGAGTTAAGCAAATTAATCTTAAATTCATATAAAAAGTCACATACGCATATTCCATAATCCTGCTCTTACACCAGTGGAATGTATGAAATGTGTTCCGTAGCTTCGCTTGATAGAGTGCTGTTGTCTTAATCAGGAATACAAAGCAGTTGTGTAAGTCTCTCTACAAGAGAACATCTGTCAGATGGAAATGTAATCATAAGCTTCACAATGATACTGTTTATTGCAGCGCTCCGAGTTGGACTGCGTCACACGTAGTGATTACTTGCATGAAAGTTGAATGTTTTACACTATGTCAATAATCACTAATTCTGACAGTCGGTGCACTCTTTATCTTGCTGAGATGTAATCAAGCTATAATTGTTCTGTTACAATTATACATGGTAATCACTGCTGCTAAAGACGACTGTAAAGGGGAAGGTTATTCATATATTTACAAGGATGATGACATGCAGAAAGAAAACAACAAAACATGCACTAAGACAATACACCTACCTGTGTCTAAAGTCTTTATTTCTATGATAGGATGCAAAGGAAGCAGAAAAAGAGGAAAAAGACAATGAAACTGGTACATCTTGAAGGGATAGTTTGATTTTCAAGATGGTTTTTACCCAATCATTCATTTTTTTTTACTTAATCATAGGAATGAATCAGGCTTGACTATTTTATTGCTAATTAAAAGCCAGATTTACACTAAAACAAGCTTAAAAATAGCCTTTTTCTTCACAGAGTCTATTAAAGGGAGAAAGACAAACAAACAGGAGTGTAAAGTAGTCCCACTGAAGTCAACACAGCCACTAGAGAAGTGAGTGACAGTTTGGCAGAAAGTAGACGCAGAGAGGAAAGCGTGCAGTCTTGCGATCATCCTACATTACCACTGGTTTTCTCAATTTTAACCTCACATATTGAAATATTGATTCTGGCCCTTTGCTACACTGACTGCTGAAGGCAGAATCTCAACACAGACGTTGCACTTTACATAAAAAGGTTGAGGGAATAACTTTTGTACTGTTACCAAGGAAACTTGCATGACACATAGCAGAAACTCAAACCACTTTGGTTTTTGAATGTTTGAAAAAGTCTCTGAATGTTTGAGAGAGAACAGAAAACTCTAAAGAAGCGAACTCAGCCACTTCTGTTTCTCCAAGCTATGAATGATACCACACATTAGGCAAAGAAACATGCACTTTCTCCTGCTGCACTGGTTTATGCGGTTTATGTATTGCAACTGCCATCTATTGTGAACAGAGACACTGCTTTTTCCTTATGTCAGACTAAATGTAATAAGGCTAACACAAGTCTTCAGTGTAGTGTTTTATGCTCCTCTTCCCGTAAACAGAGTAAAATAGTTGCTTAGAGTCATAAACCATTTCTTAAACTATTATTTATCTAGTGACGGGCTGCTGAGCATGCATGCTTGTTTACTGCATCACACGTTTTTCCCATCTATATTATTTTACACTTTCCAACACAACAGCTATGCTCTCTTAACCCATACCTGTGCAGGTATATTGACTCATTTCTGGTGAGGTTTTTTTTTCTTTTTTCGCCCCAACCACTTGCTCATCTTAGATTTTAAAGAATCATTCACCCTTGTAACCCGAATATTAACTCACAAATCAGTGCATGAACAACCACCTGCCAACAGTGTGGTGACCTTGGTCCTCTTAAGGCAGTTTTCATATGTTTGTCATGTATGTGTCTCATGGAGGGTGACGGTCCAATGTACATTTAATCAACATCTGCTACTCTGAAATAAGCCAACTGGCCGAATCAGAGTCATTGCTGTGAAAAGCCAACTTGGCATGAGGGCGTAAATCATCCCAATTACACGCTGAAGACAGGATGTCTTTCCTAATTATGGAGATGGATTGGTAAAAGATTTCAAATTTCTACGGCCAGGGGAAAGATTTGTGTGACTGAAAATCTGTCCACCATGCCCTTTCAGTCTCCCTCTCCACGCCGAACAAATGTGGGATCCATATTCTTGTTCACACTTTTGGGGTCAGGCACAGTATGTGGCTTCTTCTTATAAAAATGTGAGCGATGCATATGCAGTTATTTATTTATCTGTTTGCTTAAATGAAGATTCAAGTTTAGTTATGTTTAATAAATTCAAGGGTTAACAGTTAAATCTTGAAATTAATATGTTGTTGCATAATACATGACAGACTTTGTAAACTGGATCTAGCGCATTACAAAACCCATACAAATGAGCCTCACCTCAGCTCCATGATACTTGTGACATTGCCAGATGGGTAGATACGGCGGATGTAGTTGAAATCTCCCACATACAGGCTTCCATCAATACCCCATGCCAGAGCCACCGGTGCCAAGAGCTTGTTGCCTTGGGCCTGCCCATTACAGCTGGGGCACGAGATGCTTCGACGCCGTCCGTTCCCCATAACAGTGGAAATCACAGGGGGCTGGAGAGAGATAAACTGGTTCTCCCCACTCCCTTTGTAAAGTATGCCTGAGGGGAAAAAAAGAACAAAAAAACCCAACAACACTAATTTACAGGATTGAAAATTTAGCCAGACAGATCCAGATAAAACAGAAATATCTGCTAAAACAATGTATTTAAAGGAACTGTTCACCATTCTAGGTAACATGCTTGGTGTTAACTACAGAGCTAGAACTAAGAGGTAATTAGCTTGACATAAAGACTCACACTTACTTTAAATTAACTTTTAATATTATGCCTAATTAATAAAGAGAAAGAACTATGTGTGTTTTTGTTACTTCAGCTTGCAGTATCGTTGCTAAGCTCACTAGACCTAACACACAGAGAATATCACACATTTCATAACGGTATAAACATAAAGAGAATGTGCAAAGATAATTTTCAAATTCATGATCTAAAGTACTCTGCATAAGCTATCAGAAAATTATGTTTCAGAACAAACTGCTATTTATTTTTAAATGAGAGGTAACAAATTACAGTCCAAATGACTGTGGTTTATTTTATACTGCATAAAACTCAGGCAATCTGATTTAAATAGTTCAGGGAGTCAAGGCAGCACACGGGGAACTAGCCTTAATCATTGTTTTAACTGATATAACCTAATACTTCAATGCTGGGAAATGCTCTACAGCTGTTTTAGTGGGTTCCTTGAAACCCTCCGCAAAGCTGAAGTATACATTATGTAAAATAATTTTCTTTTAACTTAACAGGGATCCTGCTCTCCTCTAGTCACAGAGAGGCGGTAGACATAAATACAGTGCAGTGCACCACCCCCTAATAATAGTGCATTTCACTAAGGACTCACCATATTTGGTGAGTCACTAAAGATTAATATTTTAACAAGAGGCAGATATAACTGGCTTTTTAGAGGGCGCTGATATAGTGGGACTCTCTTCAAAGGGGGAAAAAAACATCAAAGGGAAGAAGTGCATGCTGGAAGCACTTAATTATTCACATCCAGCAACTTGTGTGAATTCACACTGCCTCCGTCCTAATTAGTGGATCTATGACACCTCTGAATGGTCGCATAATGTCGTTCTCCCACAGCGCTGTACCATAAGCCATCGTAACCCTGGATGTATGGGAAATCAAGTATGCAGCCACGCTGCTTGTCCCTTCTCTGATTAGTTCCTTTCATTGATTTAATTGATTGAAGGACAAATTCAAATGAAGGCACGGTCTGGCGAGACTCTGACAGGACGATCTGACCAATCCGTCTTTTGTATCCGAAAGCATTATACATGAGCCTCTAACAAAGACAAATAGGTCCGTGGGAAGGCTTTACGTGTGACGCCATCAAACGCGCGACCTTGGGACTTTAATTGAACTGTGATCCATGCGTCTGCTCACTGAATGAAACACACAGTGTGATGAAAACACTCAGTGAACTGAAAGGTTTTGGCTGCACCCCGAATCATAGCCACAAATAACAAATAAGCTATGTAATCTGACTAGAATTTTAATGTCTGTTTGTGTAATAACTTCCTAACATTCCCGGAAAAGACAAAGACATTTTTAATATCTAAGATGTAGCGCAGTGTGTAGGGCGTAGATCAGCTGCAGCGGTACAGCTATTGAGCCAAAAATAAATAAATAAGTAAAGAAAAAGAAGAATGCTAAGGTCGTTTTGGCACGCTACTGTGGTGCTCTCTTATTTACACTTCCATCACAGATTACTGTATACATAAGTCTTACCATAGGCTATAAGTCAGTGTAATGGAATGGATTCAATATACTTATCAATCATCCACTACCCCCCAAACTATCACTTCACATACCCTCGTATATCCTTTTGCTCTGATTTTCTCACATACACAATGTCTGCCTCTAACTTAAGAGCAGATTAAGGTGCAGCTTTCTTCCCTCAAGGGCACTTGGTCATGACACATTACTGCTGATGATTGTTGCAAGGATCAAGCTTGTGAAGTCTCAGCTGGAGAGCTGCACTGATGGGAATTTGGCTTCTGACTGTCTGCTGCCCCAGGCCGAATAAGGGGACTCCTACAGTGTCCGGACTAAAATGGCTTTAGAGTTCATAAACATATGTCCATAAATATTTCATGCTTTTACTCTACTGTGCTCTGAGTTTGGAAGAAATACTGTAAATAAAAACTTTCTCAGAAATAAGTTCCCGCTACAGTGAGACAAGGAGAGTATACAGTTTGTGCAGCAACAAAACTTTGCTGAAGTGTAAAGACGAAAAGCGCTCCCTCGACAGATTTTGCAGAGGAGACTCAAAATATAAGCATGGCAGCAGAACGGCTCAGCCGTTAGGATTGTGTCTGCTCACTGATTAGTAAATGAATATGTGGAGGCGTGTTTCAAATTCTGGATAGAAGCTGGTGAAAGAGAAATCACTGTTTCACTTGGCAAAATGGGAAAAAAAAAAGCTTTTTTAATTTTTTTATAAAGTCTGAGAGTCTGTTATCTCTCTTGCTCCAAGATCACTCCAACACTCTTCCATCCAACAAGCAAATAACCATAATGTAATGTAACCGCATGTCACGCAGCATTTACCACATTACTAAACAGTCAGACACAGTTAGACTCCAGGAGTAACACGGAATTTCCCAAATAATAGCAGAAACAGAGAAAACAATCAAAACTATGAATGTGTATAATGATAAATTATGGTGAATGAGAAGTGGAGAAACCATGAAGGCTATGTTCTGTTACAGAAAATAAAGTGGGAAAATAAGCAGAAGAAGAGGAGTTATTACAGGAATATTTGAGCAAGGACCAGAATGTCATCTTTACAAACTTTGCCTTCTGCCTGTATATAGAAATTAGAATTCTTCTCTACACACAATACTGTTCCACCTACTACTCTCACAAACTGAACTGATTCTTTCTTTGGACTCATTATAGAAGGTAATAATTTGTTTGATAAAAGGCTCATTTGAGGCATGTAGTGGCAAAAAAAATTCTTTAATGTCAACATCACAGCTTTCGAGATGATTAATGGTACAAATGTGAGGCCAAGCCTCTGTACCTGAAAAAAAAAGAAAAGGAAAAAAAAAGGAAAAAAATTGGAGCGCCCTTAGCAATGTCACCTTGGTGACACATAGAGAGTACAGAGACTCGTAGGGGAAGCGAGGGAGTGCGTCTTAATTGCACCCTGTCCTTTTCTACTCTCCTTTGCAGTGTCATTCTCAGAGATAGCACCGAGGCTCCCACTGATCCTGATTGAGGCTAAAAGTGGGCAGGAAACATCTCGGTGCTTCAAATGCAGCATGTGCGTGAGCTGTACAGTAAGTATACTCAGAGATACTGAATTGCTGAACCCTGGCTGTGTCCAATAAGAATCAGCTATGTTACCCTAGATAGAGACAAGCTGCAGATTGAGAGGAAGGCCTATCCACTTGTAACGAAGAAAGGAGGGGCAGGAGGACATGACTAAAGCACAGACACCAGCAATTTGCCTTATCTAGTTTGACAGGCACTGGAGTGGAGGCAGAGACGGAGAGGGCTTTTTGCTTGGGTCTTTTGACACAAACGATGAGATAAAAAGTGCTCAGATGTTAGAAGTAGTGCAAAAATGAAGCAAGAGTCACAACAAAGACCGATAGCAAATGTCTGGAGCTAAACCGCTGTGCGGCTGCAGAGGACCACCGCTTGCTAGCATGTTGGGTGAGGACATTAGTCAAGGTTTACAGCATTAAAGAATCAATACTGGAGCAGCAATGAAGGCAAACAGTGATATTTGGATTCATCTTCATGCCGACCGAGGATATCGAACTGCATTCCTTGCCCAAAAACCCACATGGGCTATAAATCTCAAATGTCAAAAAGTAGCTGAATGCGAGACTGAATAATTCAGTTTCTACTGAGAAAATTTAAGGGAATTCAAGGCAGAACTAGGTGCCGACTCACTACCTCTGTAAAAACAATTAATGTGAGCGCAAACATAGATATGTTTACAGATTGGCTTTTGACACTTTGATGTGAACCCTGCATAAACTAGCATGCCAAAGTCGCTAACAAAAACAATTCACAGCCTTACCAAGCACACCGTCTTTGGGGTGAGCTAATAGGATTGGAGCATGAAACCCTTTCGGCAAATTGATTAAGCTCCTGTCAGACAGGAATCAATGAGACAAAACAACACGAGTTTGCTCAACTATTTTTGAATCTTTTAAATTTAGTCAGTTTTTGCGATGTATTTTCAGGGCGCCGTTGTAAAAGGACAAGTGAAAAGTGTGAAAAAGCCTCGGGGAGGCTGCAGCATTTACTGCATAAGAAAACACTCAACACCATCTGGTTCTTGTTTTATTTCTGTCATCACTGTTTCCATGTACAAAAACAAGCCCGCACATGATGATTTTTCATGCACAGTAACGTTTGATTTTCTGATAAATCCAGACACACGGTACAGCTCAATCTAATAAAGGATGCCGCATACATTAGCATATCACACATGCTGCACTTATCTGTTATCACAAATGCATCTCACAACAACTCCAACTGTGATGCTGCCACACTGAAGGCTTTGGAGATGGGTGTGCTATAGTTTGAGACAGGTGGGATGAAACGCAATGCACCAGCAGCAGTCGAGCTAGAAGCATATTTCAGTGTTCTTTTGCACACTTCACAAACTTCAGGTTCCGGGTGGCTTGACAGATTGGGTTTCTATGTCTGTTCTTTTAATGTTCAACAAAGAAGCAGGACAAAGTACCATCAAGGATTGAACAAAGAAACTGCTTCTCTGACATGTTTTCCACAAACATTTCTGACAAAAAACACATTCGCAATCTCCGACTTCTGAGTCGACTGTTATATATATGAAGAACACATGGATGATATTACTGTGCAAACCCACTGAGTAGCTGTGGGATGAATAGTTTTGTACCTGCCAGTTGTGGAGGCAGAAACGAGTTCACAAACATTTCACCTTACAGAAAGCCCTCCTCTGGTAGCCAAAATATCTGGTCACAAAAATAATCTGAGTGCTTCACTTAAAAGTTTGATGGATCTGGATAAAACGGCACAAGAAAGAACCAGATTTATACTTTAGTGCTGGGTGGTTGCAGAGGCTTTGTAAGGGGGCTCCAAAACTCATGTGAACCTCCTTACACAACACATCAAAGCTGTGGCGATACAGAGACCTTAAGAAATGTAACTGTTCAGCACATGCTGCATTTTTACACTTTCAAATTTAGCATTAAAATCACAGACACACATAAAAACAACTGTTTCTTGCAATTCCCAAACAGCCACACAAATCTTTTAACTGTGTGCTGTTAAATCTATGATCATATTTTATACATATGTGTGTCTTATACACATTTTTTATCACATTGACAAATTCATATTATTTTAAAATAGAGGTTGTGGCTCTCAGAATCCAAGCCTTTGAAGAATATTGAATGTAAAGCTTTGCATGTGATGGACGATAATACATTTTCATTGTAAAAACACTCATTAGTCTAATGCACATGATCTAAAAGCATCAGTGACAGCCATTACTGACATGCTTTCAATATGATGGAACTCTATGATATGTCTGAAAACCAACAAGTTGCCTGATAAAAGCTAAAAAAAGGCTAAATCTCCAAGTTTTTCTACGCTGTTATTAATTTTCGTTCTGCTCAAACAAAGCTCTGTAAAGAACAATTCATCATAAAAGTTCAATACTTACACCTGTTAGTGCAGAGTCTGACCTCTGAGTGGGTGATGTTTGTAGAGTGGTAGCCATCACTAGCACAGTACGTGCTTAATGATGTTTTGAAGGGATTAATACTGATTAGTTTCACCCACCTAGCTGATGAGCACATATAATAAAAAAAAACCTGTTCTGCACCAAAAGAAGGTACATTTTATTGAAAAAGTGCAATTCATTTCCTCAAAGCAATTCTGTTTGGTTGGTGATAAAGGTGATAAAACCTTTACCAAATCTATAACTTCCTTTCCGAGATGCACTTGTTGCTCGTGGCAAAGCAAAGGAATCCTATATGAATTTGTGCTCTGTTAACTATACAGCTCCATTTTTCAAGGGATTTTAAAAATGCTTCATTTTACTTCCAAATGAGCCAAGATCAGCCTTCAATGCCAAAAAAACAAACAAAAATATAAAACCTATTCAAATGAAAACAAAATATGTATTCACCAACTCCACTCTGACAGTGTGAGACTACGGACTGACCTCGACTATTTTCGAGATGAAAAGGACACAAATTGTGTTGGACAACTGGAACAACGGTCGAGAGCCGAAGTGGGTTTAATGTCAAAACAGCAGTCTGGCAAACTGACAATGCACTCACTAGCCCGAGGCCCTGAGGCACACTTCCTATAATTGCAGTCATATTACTGCCTCCACAGTAGTAACATACTGAAACCCCTTAATAGTGTGCTGGCTGAAATCTCCAGATTATAGAGTGTGACCTCCTGGTACTGTAACCCAGCAGTGACTTTGCTGTATGTATATTTGATAGTTTCATTATGTACGTTTCCCCTTTCTCATAACTCTGCAGCAGCTCGACAAAGACAAACTCATGTCCATTTATTGTACTTGCCGATTAAAGAGAATCTGATTGATGACAGAGCAAGAAATTAATTAAGTTTATTGAATTAATGCGAGAATTAAACATGACGCCTGTTCATCAAAAGTGTAAGCTTTCGTGAGCGCCAAAAGGCCGTCTTCTTCCTAAAATAGCTGAGTGGTGTAGAATCGTTGCAAGCCTTGCACCCTGGTGGCTTACTCGCTGATTTATTCAGTCATTACTGTGAATGATCGGCCCTTCAAAACTCTCCTCTATTATCTGCAGATGGGATGACGAACCATCTTTCATTTTGATTCAAGTATTTATTGCGGTGATTCAGGGTAAAGACCACCTGCCTGTAACCCAAAGAGGCTACCTATCTCTGCAGACATACATGCATACTGTATACATGATTATTTCTTACCATTCTGAATGTCCAATATGTGGTGTTTGTCTAACATCCACCCGCCCATGTTGGAGGCATCCAGTTCATAGCCTTGTAACACCGCCGTCCTCTTTTCCCAGAGCACCACATCAAGACAGGACTCGTATTCATATCCCACTGACACTGAAAGTAATGACAGCAGACGCCTATGGTGAGCAAGGTTACAACCTCCTTATAAGACACTTATAGCAGCAATGAGGCTTGTAGCTTATAAGACATTCAGTACATGTCGTCGCCGTTTCCTGTATTTCCTGGTTCTGCCTTCTCTTTGGCTATGTAATTTTCTCCAGCTGGGATGAGTTTAGAAGGCCCATGGGGTTTCTGTGTCTTGCCTGAACTGTTTGGAGTTTATGTATTCTCCTCTCATTTGTCTGTTTTATCTTGTGTAAATGCAAATAAACCACAATTCCAAATAATCTAAATATAAGGTGGCAAGAAATATTGAAATGATCGAAGTTCAGATGGAGCACATTTGAGGAAAATCACAAATGCTGCAAAATTCTCTGAACTCTCAGTCCATGTTGGGCTTTGAAAATTTTATCAGTAAACTATGATGATGCAAGTGCTACTAGATATAATTCTCTAACCCAAGCCAAAAGGAGTATATAAATAAGTATGTTCAGTTAACCCGTTATAATATAAAATAATCAAAATATTCTACTATGCAAAAAAGATTCTGTCACTTTATTTTTTATCAGTATTTCTGACTGTTGACCCTTGGCTGTTTTTTCCCCCTTTTTTCCAGGCCTCTGCCTCAGAGGCAATATTTCAGTAAGTGCACAGCTGCTGAAATATCATACATGCAAAACAAAGAAGTCAGCAAAAGAGCAATGGCCTTCAAAAATGCAGCACAGGGGGATTTCAGGATTTCACACCACCTGCTAAATCTTTATTGCACATGATAACAAAAGCAGTCCCCAGCTAAATAACCCTCAATTTAAAAAAAGTAAAATCAATCTTTAAAAGTTCAACCAAGGTTCACTGCCTGAAGGTAGCACAAGTATCTGGCGGTGAACTTATGCTTACACAACATCTTCAGTAGGCAGCTTCACAGCAGGAACTCACCCACAGCCTCCGCCAGGCCAAAGACCTTCTGATTGTAGGCGTCTGTTTTATCCCAGATGAAAGTGTAAGAAAGGTCGGGGAAGGCAGGAAAAGACTTCTGGAACTGACGGCCCATGACGGCCACCATCAGGTGGACTTTCATCAGGCCAAAGGGGAGACGGTCCTGGGTCAGGAGCACCTTGAGGATGGGCTTGTAGCCAGCTGCCCTGGAGCTCAGGTAGACCAGGTTGAGGTCACTGCCTGGTATGGCCACTTGCTCATGAAGGACCTAGGATTTAATTAGCAGTCAGACCAGTGCCAAAGCCACAGCATGGAGTAGACTTAAGTAACAGAGTTAATAGGAGCAACAAACGTATGCATTTAATGAGAATAAGTTCAAATGCAGGATAACATACATACAATTTATTATCCAGGTCACATTAAATCTAATTTCACCTCAGAAAAACCTTGTTTGTTGCTAGACATACATACATTTTATTTTAAGCAGTCAAACATTATGAACTTTTTAGGAAGCCAAACTATTTAAAGAAGAGTTTTTACTTATGCCAGCCACAAACTGCAATCTTCTAAATGCAAATTGAGCTCCACAGGCAGTAAATGAATTCTTCATTATTAAAAGTCTCAGGAAAGAAAAAATACTTGAACATCTCAACTAATAATTGACAGAAGTCATTCTTTTTTTTCATTTTCGTCCTGGTTCCTGGTTGCCTCACACACCGACACTATACTTATGTTGAAGCATGTCCAATGATTTTGATTTCTTGCCTCTGATGTAACACAGACAGAATTTGTTCCAAACAGTAAAAACAGCAAAAGCTGCAGAGTCACATTCTACGTTTAGGGATTTTCAACATAGATTTGGGCCAAATGGAAACAAACCAAATCCTGAGGCATGTAACCTCCATGCAATGTGCCCTTAGAATTTATCAGTGTTGCTATGAGACAATTTATGGCTTAGTGGAGATGCCTCGGTTCAATCAAAGCCCAAAGGCAACGTGAAAGGCAAATCTGACGCAGTTTAAAAAGGGAAGAAAGCCATGGTGAAAGGAAGATAACAGCATTATTGTTACTCTGTGCTTGTGTATTTTCAGCATTGCTGTCTGTAATACTGGACTCAAACACAGGTCATTCAAAACAATGCGTCATACCAATAAATCTAGGACTGACCACAAGTAATACAATGCCCCTCTATGACATGGATCTCACCTGGGTCTCTGGGATGATAGGACTATCCTCTGGGGAGGTCTTGTAAAGAGTGGAAAGGGGTGTGGCCAGGATGACGGGGTTGGGCCTGACTAGGCCCGTCAGGTAACAGCTGGGGATGTCGTTCTCTTCCCGCTTCATCACCACTGTGTCCATCACATGAAAGACGTTCCAGGGCAGCCACACTGTTCGGTGCAATGTGGGGAAGGGAGCTCGTTCGTAGCTCAGCGTCAGTGATGCTCCACCGTTGGCCAAGAGGTCAAACCTTCGAATGTTGGAAGGAAATAGAAGCGAACGAATTTTAACGGTTAAATAGAAACAGCAACTGAATAACCTGCACTTATTATGTAAAAATAGTGAAATAATCCTCTGCAGTAAAATCTTTAGAGGTTTCTTTTACATCTTTGAACTTAATTTTCATTATTTTGACTCTCATTTCCATTTGTTACAACTATATACTATACATGTTTCTTAGCTGTCAAAAAGACAACCATTAAACATGATACACTGAAAACAAGTCAAATGCTTCATCATAACATCCAAGCACCTTTATTTTTTATGTAAAGCCAAAAGAATATTTGCAATAATCAGTTATTTTAACAAAGGAATCGAGAGTAAGTAATTGACCTTTCATTAGCAGTGTTAGCACATTTCCAGATTTAATCACCACCATCGCCTTGGATTTGTTTTTTATTAATGACTAATGATGGCCAAAACTTAGACTGATATAATTTTGAAATGTCTCCTCAAGTTCAAAGTAGCAAAGTAAATATTTATGTTAAGACTGATAATCCCTTTTTCAAAGGCAGTTTTCCCTATCAAAGTGATCCCTCTGTTCAGCCTCCATTTAATATTATTATTCACTGAATCTAATTTATGACTTCTGTTCACTCAGCGTGGCGTTAGAAGACACTTTATGGTTGAATTTGGTTCAGAGTTCTGGGAGTTTTCACTGGTGAACTGGTTTAATTAGTACAACATTACTCAGGGAAAAGTTACTGGTTTGGAAATGAAGGGCGAGTCTTTGAAGTGCTGCTCTATATATTCAGCGTGCTCCACTACCCAGGGGGTAAAGCATCTGCGTAGTGACATTGTATGTATCCACATCCACAAAGACACACACACACACACACACGGAGATTTGAATACTTGCACATCTCATGTACGCACCCGGACCCACGCACACGCACACGCAGCGACAACCAAGCTGTGCAGCTGACCTAAAACAGCTTCCTTCTCAAGCTCTTTCCACTTTGGGCAGTGGGGAGCTCACAGCTGCAAGAGGCCAGGCTTTGATGCTGCCCCCCCCCTTCTTAACACACTGAGCGGATCTGT
The DNA here is from genome assembly GCF_001858045.2 of Oreochromis niloticus. Classification (NCBI taxonomy): domain Eukaryota; kingdom Metazoa; phylum Chordata; class Actinopteri; order Cichliformes; family Cichlidae; genus Oreochromis; species Oreochromis niloticus. The sequence continues at coordinate 13,263,145 of NC_031966.2, read as the reverse complement.
TGGCTAACCAAGTGTGATTATCCCCGACCATTTATCACGCTCCTTGTCAGAAGAGTTACAGGGCGGAATATCTGAAGAAATCAGCTAATCCTCAGCTATCTGGGGACCCAAGGATTGTGATTCATAACAACAGCTGTACAATTCTCTGCCACTCAATAAGCCTTTTATTCCACATTGGCAGCACATAAACATGGTTTCTATCTGTTGAATTCGAACGAAGGCTCGGTTCATAATCTCTGACGACCATGTGCGAAATGAAGCTCCTACCTGAGCTGAACGCTCCCTGTAAAATGTGTGACATACGTTTGTCTTGTATGTATTTGCACTCCCATTATTAATGGCCAGTCTGTGGTAATAGCACGAGAAGGTCAGGCAGTAATCCCATGTTTTACTACACTGCGGGCAGATTGATTCTACCCTTGCTGATTCAATGCATTTTAAACAGCCTGGTTCAAAATGGCCTCCACCACTGTGACATTTGCATGAGGAATTGTTCTAGGGCACAATGTGCTGCTGTTTCGATTTGTTTTGAGCGCATTTTGGATAACTGCCAGGACAATTCTTCCTCTGCTGGACAGCTTTTTTTTCTTGGATTTTTCCCCACGAGTCTGGGGACAGCAGGACATGCTACAAATATATTTTCGCCAGGGCAAAGGTTAAAACCCAAGACTGAGCTGGCTGGGTGTCTGCTTGTACACTTGTTGATCGTTGTGTAAAGATGACTGTGTACTCCCTTGTATGCCCCTAATGATGCACGTGAACACGGGAAACTAACTTACATGCCATCTTGCCGTGTGATAGTATAGCCGTACTCTGGGTAGTGCAGAAAAGACACGTTGACTCCAATCAGCGGTGTCCCGTCTCCCGTTAGGACCTGACCCCGGATGACTGATGCCAGGCTGTGAGGGCAAACAAACACAGAAAGAGCTGAGTAAACAAACAATGCCAGTCGGTGTCAACAAGCATCCACCGCATCAGCACTGCTAACAACTGTCATCCCCTTGCCAGAGGCATGAGCTAAGAGGTATGACTTACTGATTGTTAAGAACACACATACGTCAGTGGTCGTTACTCATGAAAACGCCACCTAACAGAGCCCCTCTCTGTGTCTGTTTACAGCTTTTAAGGACCCATAAATCAGTCGGTTGAGGGCTTCTTGTTAAGACTTTGCAGCATCTTGCACTTGTATTGCAGCATTTGTATTCCACAAGAATGCAAATATAGATTTTTTCATGCATTTAATGCGTAATATAAAAAAAGGCGCTATTATGACAAGACGCAACTGAACACACTACGTATAGCTCTAAGGGCATTTCAATTTGTGAGGCCATTACAGAAAACTGTGGGAATAAACGCTACGAGTGTAAACACACAGCATCTTCTCTATCCAACAACATTCACAGTTAAATTATCAGTCTCCTTAGTAAAGTCAACTCGGTAAATGAAGTGTACAATACACCCAGCAGTGAGGCTATCAAATGAGATTCATGAGTGAAATATTCACAGTATTGTTATCTGACCTTGCTGAATTTGGAATTTCCCCTAAATTGTATTTGAAGAGGGTGTGATCCAAGTGTGATTATTCCAGCAAGTGCTGTTGCTTCTGAAAAAGAGCCTTTTGTCAGTGTCATACTGAAGTCTTGCGTTCGCTAGCGTGATAAATGTCTGTAGTAATACTTGTGATGAAAGATAATATATCAACAAGAATTGTGTTGGAATGAGCTCTTCAGCTCAGTTACAGACATCCTCTTGATGTGAGAAGTTGCAAAGCCAGGCAAGTGACGTGTCAAGAGGCACTTTATAGGAATTCAGAACAACAAAATTCAATGCTCGAGGCAAACTGTCACAAATGGAAAAAAAATGAAGGGTTTTGAAAAAGAAAAGCAGTTCTACAACACAACAGAATCGCCATAGCGATTTTTTTAAAAGGTGAAGCCATAAGCACTCTAGATGTGAAAGGAAAAATGCAGTTGGAATACAGAACACATGCAATGTTAGGCAGTGACGAGTCAAAAGGCTTTTGCTCATTTAAAGTCTGTGGGCAACAATGTGTGTATACGTTTGGTTCAAAAAGAAGAAAAGAGAATTTTTGAACACACTATGTCTGTTTCCAACACAAGATGTGTTGGAAACAAATCTGCCACCAGATGTTCACATATGGTGGCAGATTTATAATTTATGCAGTTCACCCTCTACCGCTGGTCAAACTGTAATGTTAGCGGAGCAAATGGGAGCAGCAGTGGTGGTTATAGTGTTGGGTGGGGATGGGGGGTTAAATGCTTCACTTTAGGGCACCTCTGTGGTAGTTAGTCTGGCATGGGGGAGCATTACTCATTTAGTTTCCCAACTCAGATTTTCCCTGCTGGTAAATGGATTTGCTTCTGGTCAATAGGTTCAGCACCTCTAGCAGTTCATTCCCTGTTTTCCCCTAAAAAAAGACATTTTCTTGTGCATTTCTGCTTTGTAAATCACAAACACGGAAGATTCATACATAATTTAAAGCCTCAGATATCCTCATCCTCTGACATTATTCATCACGACTGCTGGGCCTACAGGTAGAACTTGTCAAACACTAATCCTTATTTTTATATTCTTAAGTGCAAAGCGATTTGTTAAGGTAGTCCTCTGTTTGAAGGCACAGTTAAAGGAAAAGACAAAACTATATTTCTCCATCAACATTTAGCTGTTCCAATTTCTCAGCCGTGGAGCAGAATTTTAAAAGCGTTCCCTCTGCATTTTTCACCGGTGGGCAAAAAATGTTCTATTTTGCCACTTTATCTCCGGGTCATTACGTATATGAGAGTGAGAGCGTGTGTGAGAGAGAGAGCGAGAAAGAAAGATGATCAACAGCTTTAGCCTCTCATTTCCCTCCCGCTTCATGTCTGGTACAACCATCTCCCATCGTTTATTTACTGGCTCAAAGAACAAGGCCACTTAAGAGCCACAGCGAAGGTTCCCTCTTCCTTCCCTGTGACTCTATTAATCTTTTGAGAGGCAGACGGATGATACAAGAACTGAACCACCAAACAAACGCAAAGTCGCACCACCTGCTGAAACCCCAGAAATGAATCATATAATTCATGCATTCTTATCTGTCATTGTGCCAGACTGGCGGTAGAAAAACACCGTCTCAAAACCCAGTGGGAGACTTGTGTGGGGACATGTGATATGGCTGGGGAACTATTGTGCGGGGGAGAGGGTTGGGGGGGGGGGGGGGGGGCACTACACCACAACACATGTTTTATTCTCTGTGCTATACGAGGGACAACTTTACTGCTGAGTTCTGAAACCTGACCACACACTGAAATCGGCTGCCTTTCTCTGGGCTAACACAATGGCTTCTTAAAAATAGAAGGACATGAATGACCTCTAGCTGTGTCTCATTTCGCTACCTTTAAACATCAGATACTCTACGGCTTGGCATAACAGTCACTACCGTCGCTGAAAGTCTTCTCTTCTGGCATTGTTCCAGTGCTTCAGAGACTCTTATAATGTATACTCTGCAAAGGCAGTGGATAAATTATTCACTCTATAACCTCAAATGAATTTTTAAAAAACGGGTCTCCAAACAAACCCTGTCACTACTAAATTCTACTTCATTATATGACTCTTTCAAAATTGACTTCATGCATGCAGTATTTGCCATGCAGCGATAAGATTAAAAAAAGGTAATTAATTTTGTCAAATTTAGGACTACGCATGTTTGCAGAGCTCCTAAAACGCTGTTTTTGACTATAAAACTAACTTCTATGAGGAGATAAAAAGGCAAATGAATATTTTGAGCAAGAGAGCTAATGCCACTGCCAGACATGAAATCGACATTAAGCTGAAGACAATGAGGATGAGGATTACTGAGAACCCGGCTGTGGGGAATTGCCTCATTCTATATTTTCAGTAAAGCATGCTATTTACATAAGGATTACTTTAAACTATTGGAGGAAATATTCCCAAAGCCTTCTGCACACAGTTTGGCAATCATTTTCCTCTCCATCAGTCACAAAACAAACTCTTCTTGTGATTCTGAACAGATGTGGGAATGCACTGAAGTTTACGTGAAAAATATAACAGTCTCTTCGGTTTGCACAGAGATATTGTACAGTACTCTAATCATGAGGTAAGGTCTTGTTGCTCTTTACATCAAACTTTTCAGTCATACAATAACCACTAAAAATCAAATTCATGCAATGAGCTCAAGAAAAATACGTAGGCATAGTGCAAGGTGTCACAATGAATAAAAGGAGTCCTGAAAAACACAAAAAGTTTCAGCTTTTATGCCCATCAGTGTCAAAATGTCTCAGAAGCACAATAAATCTGTGTGGGTAGAATGTGGGGTAAATGTATCTAGCGGTGCATGTCAAAGAATCGAAATCCAAAAGACTAAACTTCTTGAGGAATGTGAGGAAAAAAATAAAACAACAATAAAACAAAAGAGTAGTTTTTGAGCAGCTTTGCAAGGTTACACTAAACATTTCTGTCTGCAGTTTTTGTTTCTGTGTGTCCAGAGACTTGAGCAGTGTTTGGTTAATTGATGATTAACCAATTAACACACTGATTGTCTGTCCAGGGTGTACCCTGCCTCTCACCGTATGACAGCCGGGCTAGGCTCTAATTACAGGAAACTTTCTGCAGTCCTCTACCTTCTTATAAAACAGAAATGTCACCTTTGTGAGATATGAACTAAAGAAGTGACTGGAAATTGTCATCAAAGTGGTCATCATGTACAACATTGCAGCAACAACAGGATTTTTTTAATAGATTTTTTCAGTCAGTAATAACTTGACAAAATTATCCGTGTTTGATGTTCTTTGATGGAAGAACAGTTTTAAATGAGAAAGCTTTCTACCAAATATCAAAGATACGTATATTTAAAGTGTTCAGGTCTCTGTTATACAAACAGTGTGTGACGGGCAGCTCACTGATGCAAAAATTAAATTATGCTGTACTTTCCTTTTTCAATTTGGAAAATCACATGGTCCTGTTATCTGGGTTTAAGGAGTCTAATCCTTATGTTTTTATAGTCATAAGGGCTGATTTTAACAGGGAACAAGCTCATTCCTGAACCACTTAATCCCAACTTGTAAAATAAATAAATAAAACCGTGTGGCAACCAAGCGACTATAAACAGGCTTGTCACTTTGACTGCAAAGACAAAGATGTGAGATCCTACGACATTTTCGAGGGGCTGCACAAACACAGGTGTGCCTCTCTACCGGTAATGAGACAGCAAACAGCTAACGTGATCCAAATAATTAAAAAGCTGTCAGTAACTCATTAAGCCGCTTACCTGCTGTTGAAAGGGTTATCCCTGGGTATCACGTGACTGCCACTGGGGCCGATCAAAAAACTGACGCGTTCATAAAAGCTCTTAGAAGAAGACTGGGCGGCTGAACTCTGGCTCTGGCTTGCGATGGCAGCTGGGTCAGGTGAGCCACGACAGTAGGTCTGACCCTGGCAGGCAATCTGAGTGCAGCAGTCTGGATCCATGCAGTCGATGAGCCCATCTGGAAAACAGGAGGGGCGGTCAAGACAGGGAGGAAAAGCTCGGTTGACCTGGATATGTTTGGGTTTGACGAAGGAAAACATAAGCATCTCTATTACTGTGTTCGGCTCTGATACACAAAGATGACTTCTTACATGAACTTAAGTTCATTAAAGCACCGACAGGGATCCTGCACTGACACAGAGCGTGAAGTGTCTGTCGCCACGCGTGAACCTCAAAAGTTCTGGGGTTGTTGATTAGGCCAAGGAGAAGTTCATTAGAAATCCAGCTTGCAGAGTTTTAATATATAGTGCCAACAAGTCTTTATAATTGATCTACTGTATATTTTAAAGCATGCTGTTTAACAATCTGCTCTGCCTCTACATTAGCATATTCTTTCCAGTGATGTTTTATGTATGATTGATTTGTTTTGTTTGTTTGCACTGTCACCGAGGAGCCACATCAAAGCCAGTTTTCTGTCTGGTGCAATAAGAGATACGCACCAGTTTTTTTTCCGAGGCTAAAAAGACAATTTGTATGAAGCTTTTACTTCTTCCTACCTCCCTCGTTATCCTTGCCATCTGAACAGAGCGTTTCGGTCGCTACATCGCATCCCAGCCCTCTCCATCCTGACTGGCAGATGCAGTGCCAGACGTTTTGATCCAGGACGCACCTCCCATTGTTGTTGCACAGCCCGGGGCAGCCGTCTGTCAACACATCACGTATATGTCAAACAGCCAAACGCATCAGGACGAGGAAATCAGGATGAGAAGGCGAGGAAGGGGTGAGAAGACAAGAGCGAAAGGGGCTTTTAGAGTGGACGGAGGAGAAGGAGGGACAAAAATGGTTTAAAAAAAATAAAAAGACAGTAATAAGTGAACGTACGGTACAATACACCTCCAACAGGACTGGGGATGGGGGGTGGGGGAGTTGTGAGGCGTTACGGTCGTTTCACATGAGTTTTACTATAATGTGCAACCACAGCGTAAAGTGAAATGCATGGGATAAAAGGACGACAAACCATCTCAGTTGTTTACTTACTGTTGAAAAGCCAGTGGGAGATGCTGCGAATGCTTGTTGAGTCAAATGCTCACAGCAGTGATTTTGTGTTTAAATCAAAGTCTGGATGGCTCTTTTTGAAGTAGCATCTTTTAAGGTTACATGGATCCTCATACTGTGATTTTTAAATGAACTGCAGTCTCTTAATGTCAATTCCCCAACAAGTTTCTTGTTTATATTTGAATCAGAATTTCAAGGATCTCGCTCTTCTTCTTCTTTTTTTTCCTTTTTCTTTTAGTTAAAAGTTGCACAAATCCCATTTAAGAGGCTCGAAACACTGTCTTGAAAGTTCATTGCTTTTTCTTTTTTTTTTTGCCTGAATATAATTAAAGCAGGAGTAGTACATTGCAGATGTGAGAAGCACTCATGTGAAGTAACAGCAACATCAAAGGGAAGAGGAAGTGTATGTAAATAGCAGGGAGAAGAGTGAGAAGAGGAGGGAGGGTCTAGAGTCTTCACATTTACAGAAAACAGTGCACTTGCTGCCAGATCGCATTCCTTTTAGTGGAGGGTGAAGACAGGGAGCCCAAACATGACTAAACCACACCAGTTCAGGGCGTTTAATCTGGCAGACACAGGGAATTAAGACAGGGAGGAGAAGGGACCGTGGAGTCTGGTGTGAGACTGGTAAGGACGGACAGGAAATGAGGGGACATATCGAGGGGAGCAGGATCACAGCAGAAACATTATGATCGACTTGGACATAAAACAGGTGTATATACGCCGTGCTAGGAAAGACAAAGAGCAGGGAGGGATTGTTCGTGACAATCTCCCTTGGGGGGGTAGTGGTTCAATTTACCTTTATATCCTATCTTGACTGCTCCTATTACACAACCGAGGAAAGGGAAACATTTGGAAAAGAAAATTACTTATCGCTGTGGTGGCAGAGAGCTAAGACTGACAAACACATTTACTTATTGTAACTTACAGGGAGTACAAAAAGTGGAAACCGTGGTTGGCATAAAGCTGATGTACCTGCCAACTTGGTTTAAATATTTGGAAAAGAAGCTTTGCAGGTAGTGTTCCCGAAGATTATCGCTGTCCTCGCCACGTGTTAGCTGCTGCTCTAATTTCAATCTCTCTCCTCTGTATGTATCACAGTGGTTATGGTGATTGAGCCGAATAGCTAATATTAAGCATGAGTGACAGGATGTTATTGATATTACTGAAAGAGAGGGAAGCAGTGAGCTCACCCATTGCTAACACAGTTCACATTTTTTAAGCTAAATAAAGGTGTTCAGCTGGCTCAGAAAAAAAATATCTAGCGTGAAGTGTATAATTCTCAAGTGTAAAGTGTTTTTTTTTTGTTTTGTTACCTGATACTCTTGAATCCAGGGCTAATACATGTAAGCCAAGACGGAGTTGCAAAGAGACAGACAGGCAGGCATACAAACATAAAATAGAAAAGAGAATGGACATAAGAAGAAGTTAGTTAAAGATATGTAAATAGGGGGAAAAAACTGACAAGTAGGACATTTATGTAAGAGAAGAAGAAGAAAGAGAAGCAGCATATTTAGAGGAATGGATCCACAGTTTTGCTACATCAAGAGGAAACATCTAGCATTTTAAAAGTGAGTGTAGATGTTAATTAAAGCACTAAGTGATTAATCAGAATTATAGATGCCGATAGTGATTTGTATTCTGTCTACAGGAAGCAACATAAAAGAATTCGGCAATATGCGCCTGGTGAAATATTCATTTTAAAACTCTCCAGCTGCTTTACTTTGCCATAGAAAGATGGTCTAAAATAACGGCGAGCGCACTGTTTCTCTTTATATCTGTGTGTTATAACACTCTTTGTTGTCAGAGTGAATGAGCCAGTTTCATCTGGGTCTGCTTCAAAACATTTTACTGTCTGCTTGTCAGGAGTATAGGCTCGGCCTCATTCCAATATGAATGCATCATGAAGCAGAATACTATACTTCCTTATTTTTTTTCCCCATCATCTCTCCTTCAGCGATTTTAACAACAGCGTGCCAACGAACCAGCAGCACACAAAGACAAATCAAAAACACCTTAGCGGAAAACTGCAGTACTGAGAAAGCAGCGACAATGGGTTAAGCCTTGCATATGAAACAGGATCTAGATCCATGTGACAACAGAATGGCCAAGGAAGTCCTCTATTCAAGCTCTGACCATGTAATGTGATTAAAAGGCGCTTTGTGCAAATGGCAGTTATTCAGGGTTTGAAAGACAAAATAGGCTCCCAGTTGTCCAAGAAAAGGTAACGCACTGCCTATTCATTGACCCTGCATCCAAAGCAAGGAGTTACTTTCCTGCTGGGAACCTTAAACAGAAGGAAGGAAAGAAAGCGAAAATGGATGATGCACAGTCGGCCCTGAGGAGGGAAAGATTAATAAGATCAGGAATGTGACCCCTCCAACAACTCCCTCACTGCAATCTCGTCTCCCCTTGGAGATGGATTTGCGCTGCGGACAGCGGGATTGCTGATGAGAGAACTTGTAAATACATAATTAGGGTTCAAGAGTTTGGAGTGCTAGATCTTTGTTTCAGAGAGAATGTGTCGTCATTGAGAGGTTGGAAATTACACTTGGGGGAATGCTGCTTGAAGCGGCGGGTCAAGGTTTAACTACAGGACCTTTGACAAAGGGTAAGGTGTGAAGGAAGCTTGAGTTAAAGGTCAATAGGAAGTGACATCTCAGAACTCATTATCCTCATTAATGCCAGGTGAAGCACTGCCATTTCAGAAAAATGATATTCCAAAGAGGCCTACCCGTGGCTTTTTGGCTCCCTAAATACCTGCCCTTGACTCACTAAAAGAGGCGTCACTTCAGCAGGCGAAAGGTTGAATATCTAAACCGATGCTCTAAATTACAAAGTTAATTGTAATACGGCATCGCAAGAAGATTTTTTCCTTCTCTCTAAAGAGACGAGATAACATCTGTGTGTAAGATCCCGGCGCTTCTTTTTTTAAACTTGGAAAATGTTTCGTTACATCTTGATTTAAAAGCAAAACTGGCAACATTGTAACAGAAATTCATTTTGTCAAGTTTCTCTCTGTTTCCAAGATTTAATTCTAGTTTTAATCCACCTCCAGTACATTTATACTCACCACAATTTTTGACAGCAGGTAAAAGACAAATAAATTTGTTGAACAGAAGCTGGTGGCCAAAATGATCAGCAGCCAACAAAAAAAAATTAAAAATAAATAATAAAATTAATCAAATTAATAACAATGAACGGAATGAATACATTAAAAAATAGTGTTATTATGTTCAGTATAGTCACCATAGCTAGTGGGGGTGGAAGCACTCAAAGCTTTCACTGAAAAAGCAGCAAGACCGTGTAAATACAGTCACTCTGAAGGAAAATCCGACACTAAAATGCCCAGTAATGATTGTAAAAGTGTTTATACCATAAAATACGGATTATTATATTGTCCAGCACCTAAATATTCATACCAGAAGTGCTTTGTTATTGCATCTGGTTAATTATTAAGACATAAAGGTTTTATATAGTTTCGAAAATGCGACAGGTTTGATAAACTGATGTTAAAAATACGTGATAAATATGTAGCAGATTAAATCTTTTTGAGTTACCCTCCAACGCTGACTGTGTCTGACAGACATTTATGTTATAAGACAAAGAAATGTTTAGAAGATATATAAATATATAAATAAACATTAAAAAAGGGAAGACAAGGATGAAGATCGTGGATATAGTGTCTGGTTCAGTGATCTCTGAAAATTGGATTGCAAGACGCAGTTGTTTACCTCTAAGCTCTGTGAATATCATCAAAAACTACTCATCACTTGCCATGCTAAGGTAGTTGTATTGAAAAGGTAAGCAGCGACAGCAGTACCACAATCTGTGCCTGATGCTTGAAGCTGCGCTGAAAATACTGACATTCACACTCCAGAGCTGCCCTTTTAAATCTGCCCATAAATGAATTTCCTCTGCAGTTTGTGCCCTTCTGTCAAGGGTGTGTAGGTGTACGGTACTGTATGTGTCACCATGGCTCACCGATGGTGCAGTGTTCACCCGTCCAGCCCTGGTGGCAGTCACACTTGCCCTCTCGGCAGACTCCGTGGTCGATGCAGCGTGGGTGACAGTCCCTCTGCTCACATTCTGGTCCTGTCCAGCCTTCCTCGCAGTGACACACACCACTTATGCAGGAGCCGTGGGGGCCACAGTCCACCACACACACCTCTGTTGCAAAACAAAGAGCCATGGAGACATGTAGCTTCTGTTCCTTGAAAAGTCGTTTTTTTTCCTCCCTTCTAGACTCGTGTATTTTTGTATTCTGAATAGATGCATCTGCCAACATAGAAAAAACGCTCTGATGTTTGCTAAGTGTGAGCTTCCTCAGTTAAAGTGGGCCAATAAGTTTAACTGTAAACAAGACATAAAAACCGTGCAAGAAAAATCCCGACACTGCAAGGCAACTACTTCAATGTCTGACACTATTTCATCTAAAGAGAGTCAAAATTACTGCTATCTGTTAAAGGAATGTTTAAGACGCATCGTTATACACGGGAAATGTCAGGCCTTTGCTGCTTTCTTGTGCGATATGGATCTCGGTGGACTTGTTGTAGAAACAATTCTTTTTAAAAAGAGTGAAGACTGGAATGCACGACAGGCATAAAAAATAATAATTTGCATAGAAAAAAATGTCCTTTTTAAGTTTTATCCTGCTGCTACTTTAACAAAATGCACACTGAGTTGTATGAAAAAATAATTCTTCATCTACAATTTATCATATTAATCTTGACATATGACATGATTACTTTTATGGATTCAGGTGAAAATCCTAAGTTTCCCATGTGGCCTTTAAATGACTCTACACAGCAATATGCTCGGAGTGTACTGAAACTAGTTCAAATGCACACTGAAGAAATGAAAAATTAAAGGTTATAACATTCAAATATTCTGTATGTCGCATTGGAGCACTCGTGTTGGCCACACCTCCCACATTCCTTTTGCCTCTCAGCAAGGTGCAGACAAACAAAGAAACAAAGAAAGAGAAAAAGCTCTGAAAACATAAGATTCAGCCATTTGTTTGCACCATTTTGAATCCCTGAGTTTGGTATTTGGGGAGTTGCCATGTTGTAGTCTGGAGCCAGAAAGAGCCATATTTTGATGAAAGGGTAGAGTGCCAAGTTATCAGCTAAGGCTAGCAGGGTGCATTCATACACTATATGGATGCATCACACAGATAAGTACCTGCTAATTAGCACCAACATAAATAATAACATGCCATCTGTCATAGGGCGAGTGGAAGCAAGTGGATGGATGGATAAATAATACTAGAAATTCACTGACTAGTATTAGTCAGTGAATTGTGCAGCGAGACCTCTAGCACAATCTTGAATAACTGTCCACAAAAAATGTAAAATTTGTAACATAATTAAATTTAAAATGTTCTAAAAGGATCAAACACTACAAACATGGAGGATAGCTCCAGTTCAGTGACTCAAATTAGCCGTCTGTCAACCCACAACCTGTCTTTCAGAGAAGCCCCTCTCCTAATCCGCTTGTTAAGCAGTGCTGTGTCAATCCTGTTTCGGGGTCCAAGGTCCTGCTGCATCCACAGAGGCTGCAGTCTTTTTAACGTGTCGTAATGCTTTATGTCTTGTTTTATTTAATAGAAAGAATCATTTTCTATGACTATGTGGATGCTTCAGAAAAAAATCATGGCCCTTTCACACAAAAAGCGACATGCTGTGCGCCGACCGCTGGGTTGACCGGGTCGGAAATTATGGTTGCACTGGCTGCTGCGCTCTGCCTATAATACAGAATTTCTGTGTATTATATGATCCTGCTCTGGTCATTCTGTGTTTCTGTTGGTTGTGTGAATGTTTGTCATACTGTACTGCTGTCAAAAGTCAACCATAGCAGGTGCTCTTCAGCTATCGTGCGCTTCACTGCTGATATTAAGCTTTGGATCATAACTTTTTCCACAGTAATTCAAACAATACATCAACATATTTAAAACCATCCTCGTGTTGTGGATGTGATAATCTCAGATGTTCTATTAATGGAGGTTTTATTGGTTTTCAGCATTTTTCTGGATGCTTGGCTTTACCCGTTTACCCTCAACAAAACCTTTTACTAAGGGAAAAAATAAATTATATATTATTTATCATTTGATTCTAAGTCAGGTAACCCACCTTTACTAACTATTCAAATGTTGCTGTTATTTATTTTTGCATTTCTGTTTATGTCCATAATGATAGAAAAGCCATATGTTTTTTTGTTGTTGTTTTTTTTCCGAAATACTTCAATCAGAAAATATTCTATCATCTTTAGCTGGAAACTAAAGAGCTAACTTCTTGCGAAGTTCCAACTCCACTAAACTTTGTAAATCCTGTTTTCAAAGCTTCTTGGATGTTAAACTTTATTGAAAAACCTGGAAGAACAGCCACACTGATTATTTTATTGAAGCTGAAAGTTTTTAACTTTTAGCCGCCCCTCAGTGTTTGATTTTGGGAACCAAAGGAGTCTTTGGACCTGGAAATGACGTCAGACTTAAACAGCGGATAATACATAAAAAAATAATCCCATAAAATAAACTTTTTTCTTTTGTACCAGGCTGTAAACATGCTTTTCTTCTTCTCTCAAGTTGGGCCTTTTAACATGGAAGTCTATGAAGGTTTATCTGCTTTCCGAGCCCAATGCAAGTTGCCGTTGGAAGAAATGGGCACCTTGGACTTTTCTCTTTTTTTCCCCTTAACCTGAGAAGCTGCTTTGTGCTACTTCTTTAGATAGCAAAGTGTATAAAATAATCACTTTATTAACATTCAGAATCTTTTATATATAGACTCTTTATAGGTATATAAAAATAAGCACTTGGTCTTCTAATTAATAACATGTGACTCATTCGACATCTAGCTGATAGGAAATTTATTTCTCAATAACACCTTTCTCCCATTTTCAGTAAAACAAATGCTCATGACAGTATCATAATAAAAGGACATTTCTTTCAAGCATGCGCACAATCAACAGTTAATTTTTTTGCCTTTACTGTAGCTACTGTAACTATTTTTTTTTAATTACAATTATTTCACTTTAACTGTTTTTTTTTTACAAGTGTGGTTACCATCAAATGAAACAAAGCCTGTCATCACTATAAAAGCATTGAACAATGAAACACTGCAATTACTGTGCATCTAAAAACTTCCAAAACAACCACTTTTAAGGTTTTACATATTACGAACACTCATTTGCATGGCGTCTTGGCAGACTGAGGCGAGGGTTATGGATTTAAGTGGGTTCTTATAAAATGTTAGATCAACATGTCTTCAAGTATGGAGTTCTAAAAAAACTGAGCAGCTGTTATAAATCTGTGTTATCTTTACAAAATTCAAATGATTGAATCCATGGGTGGTAAGGAAATCAGTCTGTACCAGGCTAAAGCTAATGCTCAACAATCTGTGGCTGCTCTTGTCTGGGAATAAGAAATGTTGATTTCCTGGAACTAAGAGCTTCTATCAAAGCTTTTGAACAGAAGAGCCATAAAGCTTTCTGCTGTGACAATAGCCGTCAGTGTGCGAGACGAAAGAAGCTCAAGTATGTCCTCAAATTTTAAGTGACTATAAATGCTCTAGAAAATTTAGAGCCGCATGACGAAAAAGTTTGGTGCTTTTTTCAAACTTGGTATAGCTGTCAGTGAAAGCAAATTAGCCAGCATCATTCTGCTGCCCAAAATGTAACAAGTCTTAGATGTTCATGTTTTTTTTTTCCTTTTTAAACCAATCCACCCCTGCTGCTTTTCCTATGTTCATCCCCTTTACTGAGGCTCTTTTAACTCTCTGTTCCAGCATTCTGAATAGAGTTTTTCTTCGATTGACGGACCTTGGATGGTTCTGATTAAGCTGAGCCGACACTGTAGAATATTAAGTGTGCCTCTGGAGAGGAGTCATTCAATTCCAAAGGAATACCTCCTTCCCATAGAATCTATGCAATCAATTTTTCATTAGTCCAAAAGTGTTTATCTGCCTTTAACATGCCCCTGACTGAGAGGTTGTGGGCGGTCGATTCATGCTACGCGCTTGTTAATTAAAGTTTATTTAATTAAAGAAGAACCGCAGCATTAATTACGAAGGAATTCTCCACCCACCCAGGTGGGTAAACTCCCTAAGTTGTGGACCGCACTGAGGCCACCCTCACTATTGACAAGCCTGAGATATCTTGGTGAGTGAGAGGATTGTGTTTGAAATGTCAAAAGGTTTAACAGAATAACAAATTACTTCTCTTTCAAAAAACAGAAAATAAAGTGAGACACAAAAGAAAAGACGAAATCAAAATTCCTCTTTTTTTTTTTTCTTGAGCGCCAACCAAACTGGCTACATGCTGCTTCAAAAAGCCTGCACAGGCATCTCAAACGTACCATCCAGCCTTCTTACGCTTTAATTTCTGCTTGAAGTTCAGCCAAAAGTAATATATTCAACAGCCTTTTATACTGACGGAAACAAACTCCAACTTTCTGGCTTTAATTGTTTGACTCAGCATGTGTTTTTCTCTGGGTTTAACACACACACAGAAAGAGTGTATTCCGAGAGGGGGGAACTGCAAATAAATCATCTAAATCTCACGCACAGATAACAGATGGGAGGGGCCAGCCTTTGAACTATCATGTCACCTACCTGTGTCGAGAGATAAACCGCCTGAATGCAAACCTGGTAACAAATGAAAAGGGTGTGCGGTGAGCAGCTGGGAATACTAATTGTTCTCATCTCCTCGAAAATAAACCTAAAGCTGCAGCAAAACTACATTGCATTTGTGATGTTAAAAATACATTTGTGTTGCTCTCCAAGAAGAACATATGCCAGGTCACACAAAAGTAGCGTGGAGTCGAAGCTTTTGTTGTTAACATATGCTGTGTTTATAATCTGCACATGCTACAAGTGTTCACTACCCAACTTTGATGGTGTGATCATATCGGCAGTTTGAGTTATTCAGCCTATGACAAAATGAGCCAGTTGCCTTTTTTTTCCCTTTTTTTCCAAAGAAAATCATTTAGGTTCAAACTGGTAAGCAAATCAAAATCCATAACATCAGCTCTGGTAATCCAAAGTCATGTGCTGGTTTTGTAAGTTTTCTAACAAAGAAAGTTTAGGAAGAAAAGTAGAACTATGACAGATTTCAGTCTAGACTTCTTGGTTCTTATGTCCAAACATGAATGACTCCTGCTATCAGATGTCATTATTTGTCTCCTTATATCCAACAAAGCCTTTGTATCGGGTTTGTTTCCTGGAGTCAGGTGAAATTACTTTCTTACTTTCACTTGGTAAACAGCTGAGATTTTGGGGGGGTTTTCTGATATTTTAGAGTGTTTGTGTCATGTAAACAGACATTTGGTATTGTTATTCCCATTTGCCCATTTGGGAACACTTCCTCATCATAAAACATACTGTCTTTAGTTGAAAATATTGTATTGTGAAAATAAACAAGAAACGGGGTGGTATAAAAAAGGTGTAACCAACAGCAGTGCTCATAAAACACCAAAGCAACATGTATTCATGGCTCTTCAGATGAGAAATGTCAGTCAGCCACACTCCTATTCATCATTATCTGTTGGTGCAGTCCCAGGCTATGATTCAGTGGAACTCAACAAATGAATAATTTTGTTTCCTTTATGCTTTATGTGTGAGAAAGCTGAGAAACACTGATTTATGACTGATTTAAATAGTTCATTCCAAAACGTGGCATATTCATTTAGGAAAATAAATTGTTCTTCAATGTTCTTTTAATGATATTTCCAAAACATCAGTGATAAATTACCTTAAATTGTGTCGTTTTTTTGGTAAATTATTAAAGATCAAATCATAAATCACACAAATTTCTCTTCTAATTCCTTTTTTTTAATTTCTATTCAAAATTTAAATAATTGTTGCTTAGGTTTCTTAATAAGATAACCAGAAGTAGATGCACCGCACTGTGCGAGGCAGCTTTTATTTCAACTTAAAACCGGTAATAAAAGGCTTATACATCTGCTGTTTTGGATACCCGGTGTCTGTGCACAGCGAGAGGGGGAGTTTATTTGGAATACACGCAGAGAAATGTGGTACCAATTACTCGTTAGAGAAACTTCTTCCACAAAAAGTGAAAAAAACCCCACTATAGATCTAGCTGCACTGTCTGCATTGACTTGTTTGTGGAACAACCCTGCACTAATCAGCAATGCGACAGACAAATACAATAAAAGACTACAGATTTAACACCAACTTGCTTTAATTCTATTTTGGCAAATGTTTAGAATTTGAAAATGTGCCTCCAATATGAAAAAGACAAAAAAAGCAGAGCTGCGACAGAAACTAGGCAAACTTCTATCATTATATTAATGAAAATCAAATTAAAGCTGAAGCTCAATTAGTCGGTTGACAGGAAAGCAAAGGAACCAAATAGAACCGTATTAAATAGTGTGTCACCTTTCAAGGTAAATGGTCAAAGATTGCTTAGATCCAGTGTGATATGTTTTTGCTCTGCTGATCTTTGTAAATGTGCTTATTCATTTCATATTTAGCTCCAATTCACAGATTTCTTCTTGACCTTAAGGTATGTGTGTGTCACCATTTTTCATTACATTAATGTTTCATTGAGCAAACTATTAATTAAAATGAATTATTAAATAGAATTATTCTTTAATGACTTTGAAAATAATAATTACTATATAACCTAAAATCATAAACCCTACACACGATAGCTTTAGGAGGTGGAAAGAAAGCGAAAAAGCGTTCTGACCTATGGAGCAGTCGGCACCTGTCCAGTTCGCCTCGCAGATGCAGGTTCCCGAGTCGGTGTTGAAGGTGCCGTGACTGGAGCACTGCTCTGGACAAGTGCTCTTCAGGATCTCACAACTGATCCCTCCCCAGCCTGGGTTACAGTGGCACTCGCCATGATGACAGGCTCCGTGACCAGAGCACGTCGGGTCCGCACAGTCCACTGAGGACACACAGCAAGTGTGACAGCAATGTCAGTTTACCACTTTTAGATTGGATATAACCCTACTTATTTACCCTGGCCACTTTGAGTCTGCTACCAGCCAAAAAATCATTTTAGAGTGGAAATACTCGAGTGCCAGATGATGGCTGGTGAGGCGCAGCTGAAATTTTTTTGCAGGGTTTGGTGGTGGCCAGTAGTAATTTTCCACCCTATGTTCAACCAGCTCCTCTACGGTATATTATAGGGTGCTTCCAACATACTGGCAGCATAATTATGCTCCATTACAGGCGATAGGAAAAGCAGCACAATTAGTGTCTAGACAGATACAATCAATTACTATTAACAATTTGCAGACCAACTTGCTGATCTAGGTTAATAATTGGCAATTATGACCAACATAATCAACCCATTACTAACAAGGGATAATTTCCTACAACGGTTTTCTGCTTCTTCTACTGCTGATTGCGCCGTGCATTTCTATATCTACTCGGACGCTGATAATGATTATTTGCCAATTTGTCAAACTGGAGCCCTTACTTGGAGCTACAAACGCAGCTTCCTCCCATAAATGTTTCCTTCCCATATTGTTTCACTTCAAAGAAAACCACAGTATATTCATTAAAGAACTCAATAGCATTTTACATGCAAGGTCAAAAGCTCCCGCATGTAAATCTGAGCTTATAATTGCTTTTTGTCTGCGTGGAGATCAATAAAGTTAAATGCACTGAAGTACTGAAGTGAACGGGGGAGGTGAAAGAGCTTGACAAGAGAGAAGAAGGAGCACTTCCTTAGTAAGCGGAGGAACAGATGCCATTGACTGATTGATTTTAACAAGTGTCTTCATCTGTGGAGCCTTCCAATAGGTGACTGCATCAATAGACTCTGCTCAATCTGTTCCAGCTTGTACCCTGTTGTGTTCGAAACACTAAGAGGGAGTTAATTCATACAACCCGTATCAATAACGACATCCAAAGCATTATCTGCTTGGTGGAGTCGAAAACACCAATTGTTTCACCAATGGACTGTGTCGATTCCCCCTGAGCTTCACACAGGAATATGCTCCATCTTGCGGCTTTGAATCCGGAGGGAAGAATTCTTATTTTCAGGTTACCTTGTTCACAGTTGGTTCCTTTGTGTCCTGTGTTGCACGCACAGTTTCCAGCAACACAGAGCCCATGTCCCCCGCACTGAGGATCAATACACTGGGACGCAGGGACGTCACACTCGGTGCCTTTCCAGCCACTGTAGCACTGACAGCGCCCCCTGGTGTACTGGCCGTTACCGCTGCACAACACTGGACAGGCGGCTGAAGAAAGACACCAGGTACATTTTTATAATTCCGTCTTGTTTTTTGTTTTTCATCTAATGTAGATGGAAAAAAATATCAGAAATACTGTAGATTTGCAGTTACATGAGAAATCCGAAACTGTTTTTTGTCTATAATTTAAATGTAAAGCAAGCAGCCCGCAGGCTTAGCTTGGCCAAAAAACAGCCAAGAGAATGAAAACTTCCTCGAGTCTTTACAGTGGTTGGTAGTCAAATTATGTTCCCAGATACAACTTCGTATTCACGTATCGATTGTGCACATGTTTTAAACTGAACTTGTAGTTAAAAATTTATCTATCTATCCATCCATTCTCTTCCTCTTATCCTTAGAGACAGACAGCTGTTCGCACTCACGTTCACACCTATAGGCAATTTAGATTCACCAATTAATGTAATGTAAACTGCATGTCTTTAGACAGCGGGGGGAAGCTGGAGTACCTGGAGAGCACTATCCACACAGAAAGCAGGTGGTGGAATTGAACTCAGGACCTTCTGTCCGTAACCATATATTACTTTTTTTTTTTTTAAGAAATTTGATCTGGGAGGCACGAACATCTGCATGGTTCCAAATGGAAAGTCATGAAGATGCTGGAGTTAGTTGACAATAATGTGAAACTGCAACAATTAAGTGCAAGTACAGTTATAGCCTGTGATGACCAAAAGCCAGAACACAAATCGTATCAAGAATCAGAACAGGAAGCACCTCAGTCTTACAGGAGCAGGTCACAGATAGCTAGATAGATAGATCTACACACAGAAAAGGCCTGTACAATACATAAGCAAATATTATATTTGAGCTGTTCTTTCTGGTGGACAAGCAATGCATGAATATATCCACTGGAGTCTCTTTAAACTGTCTAAACAGCAAATTCTGCATTTGTAGTTTGAGACTGCTGGAAACTTACCAACTGACAAACATACCATTGTAAAAACAAAAGTGTATTTACTTCAGTTATTATGGCAATCCAATTTTCTAAAGCACATATATATATAGCTGTCTTTGTTTGTTTTTAATTTAGTTGAACTGACCCTTTAAGATGAATAAAGACGCTGAGCAATTACCTCTGGAACAATACGGTCCTATGAATCCTGGGAAACAGTGACACGATCCTGCCACACACTCCCCGTTCCCATAGCACTTGTGTGTGCACTCTGTCACCGATTCTGTGGGTACAGCAGCATGTAATTCCAACAATTAATAACTCATCAGATTGTCACGTTACAACAAATCTAAATTTCTGCTTTAATATAACATTTGACAACTGTAAAAATGTATGAAATACTGCAAGACAACCAAGCCAGCAATTTTTCTTTTATCCCCCCTGCATTAATTTAGAATTTCTAAGCATCTCTTATCTGCACTGCTTGTATCAGTCATGGCATACATTTACAGCTATTTGTCCACGTCCGAATAAGGTCTAAGCCTCCATAACACTATTCTGCAGCCCAATTGTTCCCATGTAAGCCATGTTAAGTAAAAGCCACAAAGGCATTTTAAATTACAACAAATGTATTTCCTTGACACAATTTCCTTTTTCTTATTTCCTCTAACGCTTCACCACCACCCCAAACCCTTGAATGACTGATCATGCCCACACAAGCAATGCAATCTCCTGAGTGTTTACAACTCAAATCCTCTCCGAGTTGAAGTTAATCTGACATATCCTACAGACAGATCTTGTGTTCATTCAACAGACCATCGCTCATAAAAGGCACCCCCAAAAGACTGGGACCCTCATTTTGATCTGCGTTAAGGGGGCAAACTTTTTTGTTATTACTCTAGCTTGTATTGGATGTTCATTGAGCTAGCGTCGGACCCAGGCAATTTTGACCTCACACGTCAATACCTTTATATTTGTAGGGCCAGATCAATGGAACCCCCGAAGGAAATAGAAAAAGAAAAAAACGTTAACTCAACCTCAGTGTTTTTCCTACCGCAAAACCCACAAGGAAATTTCACAGACTTCAGAACACTGAAGAGGTTGTTAGGAGGGAAGGATCAATGCTGTGTATGGTCTTGCATTATAGTGTTGAGCACAATAATCCACTACCCTCCAACGGAAGCCCAGATCTGCCTCCTTGCTTTCTCAAAGTTTAAAAAGCTCAGCATGTTTGTGTGGCAGCCAGATTTTCCAAATATCTAAGTGTTTGTTCATGCAGGCACAGCTAAATTAAAGTCTTCTGAACATGTTATTACACACTATTCCAACTGCATTCATTCTCATAGCAGATGTGTGTCCTCATACCTTGGATGATGGTGTTATAGGACACCGTCTCCACGTTCCGTCCGTCATTATAAAACGCAAAGTGCCACACTCCTGAGTCCAGGTACTGGATGAATCCAGCTTGGTGGACGGCAACTGGGTCTGAGCGGGCCCTTGTGTCCGGTTCACTCAGAGCCCGATGCTCTTTGGCGATAAGCCGACTGCCGTCCAGTAGCTCGACAAAGTCATACTGCAAAACAAAAGCCAGAACAGATTCCAGCAGATGCAAAAGATGGACCTTTAATGTCAGCCTAATTAAATCAGTAAAGAAGAGAGAGAGAGCTTTCAGAAAGTTTTGATCTTTTTAAATATTGAATGCTTTGCATGCACAGTCTGACAGGGACTCAAAGTGAAGTTGTAAAGCAAGACACAGCCATAACAGGTTCGTGTACACAGCAAATATTCAGAGTATAATAAATGTTGATTTTTCAGTGAAAGCTATTTGGAGTTGATAGATGTGGTTTGGAGAGGTGTTTGTATACTGATAGAGCTGATATGGCTCTAGGGCAAATGCTCAAAAATGTTCCAAAAATATATTGTACGTCGGTTGGGAGTGAATTTACAGACAGGCTGGCAATGTGTTTATTACAATCTGCTAAATTACCATTGATAATGTAATAATGCTGATAGTAAAAATTCTCATTTATTCAGTTCAGGAGCACCTGTCCAGAATATAAATAAATGCCACGTTTCTCAATCACGTCTATACACAGTTTACACAGTTTCTTCAAATTTAAGTCAGTAGACTTGATTGGCCGGCAGTGAAAACTATCATCATTGATGATAACGGTCCTGATAACCTTAGATTCCTAAGAAATAACCATATGGATTCCAAGATTATTCCCACGAAATAACCATCCACTGTACTGAATACAAATCAGCGTTGGATATCATAAACAGTATAATGTAAATGCAAAGCATTATAAATATCAGTCTAATCAATGATTCATTTTTTGAATGATACAAGTTTGGTATCATTTGGATGAGTGATTAGTTTGATTAAAACATTTCTGTTATACAGTACTTTACTGTGAGATGTCTAAAGAACCAACGCTGACTGCAAGATATTATAATAAGAACATTTATCACCACATATAATTTGATTTGAGGTAGCTTTTTCTTGCAAGGTGAGTCTGTGTTTGATTATTTAGCTACTGCCTTAATTAGCATTAACTCTCCTTCTCATCTTATGTTCATGTGCTGTGTTTAGTAACTTTTTTCCTTCCCTTTTTAACATCATACGTGTATCTGTTAGCTTTCACAACAGCAGACTGCCCGAACAGCCATTTAGGAAAAATGTGTACATTTTAGGGACAGAAAATGCCCTGGGCTCTCCCTGAACAAGCACTGCACTAGTGAATGAGAACAATTGCAACTTAAAGACACGGTGACCTCAGGCGTTTTCTTTTTTATTGTTATATGTGAGGAATTTAGCAGCATATCGATATATTATCTCCAAACAAACACTGATTTAAAGGGTAAACAAGGAGTAACGAGTTATTCCTGCCAATGAGTAAATTGGTACATCTGGTCTCACTGCACCTGCTCGACACCTGAGCCTCATTTTGACTGAAGCTGCAAGGTACACAGAGCACTGCAGCAGAAAACAGTGTAACACAAAAATCCCCAAACATGCTACAGGCTGCAGAGGAGTACATCTGATGAAGACAGCAGATCCCCTGGCTAACGCAGTTGTTAGCTACACAGATGCACTGAGCCTATAGTGAAGGCTCAGGCTGGAACAGAGTCTGTGGATTTCTTAGGACTGGGATGCATACAGATTGGCACAGTAGCTGTTTTTAAAGAGCTCCAATTCAAATCCAGCGATGAGGCTGTTTGCAGACGGCTTTGATGAACTGTTTAAGCCATTGATTTCTGACTGACACCACAGCTGAAGCACTTTTAGATGGAAAATTCAGACACATACGTTTATGAAATTCGACCACAAATTAAAACGTTCCGTTTATTTCAGCTGGAAGTCAACACTTCATCATTTGCTTCCAGTAATAATAACTGAATTTACAAATAATTTTAACATTCTTTTGTAATCTACATTAAGGGCGTTAAAAAAAGACACTTATAATCGAGAACCTATGGAAAATTCTGTCTCACGGAAACACAACAAATGTCCAAATGGATTAAGAATGGGGACAAAAGGTGAATTAAAACAGGATTTAGTGCTCAGGAATGTGACAAACCCAAAGGCCCAGGCGACCTTTTAGTTGACTTGCAAACGACTGAGAAGAGAGCATTAAGCGAGGGGCAGGAGGAGTCAACACTGTGATTTAAAGCGTTCTGAGCAGAGCAGGGGGCCAGGGTAGGGATATTAACCTGGCGGAAGTTGACTTCTTTGTGTTGTTGACTTGAGGGAGAAGTAATAAAACAGTTCATCCCAGAAACCCTAAACCCCCCGGCCAAGTGCATACATCTCGATTAGCTTGTGTGAAAGGCCCCCTCCCCAACTCATCTCAATCCAACAATACGGGTGAGTAACAGTCAAGAGACCAAGCGTGAAGAGACTGCTGGATGCCCCACGGACAGAGGAGGAATGCTCAGAGGCTGTGAATGCCTTTAGATTGAGTGGACAAGCCGTACTCGTACAACAGAGTACAAATTGCTAAGAAAAAAAAAAAAGAAGGAAAGTTTGTTCCTCCCAACTTCTGGTTTGTATCAGCACAGAGAGACACTCAATAGCAGATGGAGGAAGTCTATATTTGAGAAAGGTGGAAAGGCTGTTGCACTTAAATGCAGTCTTGTCTTCCAAGCTGTGAATACGACGAACAGTCAATATCTCTCATTGGGGTCTTTCATGCTCAGTTAAGTAAATGCATTGATTTGTGCCCCCAGTACCTGAATAGAATGTAATTTGGAAGTGGCCACAATGGACACAGTGCCCACCATTGACAAGCTTGAGTGTCAGTGCAACAATTGCTTGAGACATAAAAGTAGTGTCTTGTTAATTAGTACCCTTTGGTCTTTGATTTTGTTGGGCTACCTTTTTTTCACCTTGAAAGTGCAATCCAGCTCACCTATTGTCACTTGCATTGGACTTTCTTCCATCAAAGAGTGGCCCTAACTGTCTTCACTTGAGTGAAGCCCATCTTTACTAAGAGAGAATGTCGAGAAGGTGAAGCTAAGAGCTTTTGCTGTCAAGTGTGGTGGAAAATAGCCATTGTCTGAGTGCTTCCATCACCATCACTAGACACTGGACATTCAGATACCTAGAAATGCCATTCAAGTGACACATCAGACATTTTGGAAACACTTCAATTTGCAAATGGCAGCCATTTAGTGGAAGTGAAAGCTGTGCATGCCCACACACATGGGCAAATCAAACCTGAGAGCAGAAAACTGAACTACACCGAGTTCTAATTTGCAAAAGCCCCCATATTCATATAGAAGTAAAGCAAAGGAAAGAAAAAACAACCCTTATGTAATCTGAATTTACACTGGCAGTTTCTCCCACATCTTCTTTAGGACACAGAGAAATGGCTTCCACAGATAATAGAAAATGCAATCAAATTTCTAAATCCTCAACTGCCACCACAACTCTCTTCAGTACATATATATAAAAAAAAGGCTTGTTCGTAGTGATGAACTCACAGATAATTACCGTAATTATTCTTAAG
Source organism: Oreochromis niloticus (assembly GCF_001858045.2). Lineage (NCBI taxonomy): Eukaryota > Metazoa > Chordata > Actinopteri > Cichliformes > Cichlidae > Oreochromis > Oreochromis niloticus. The sequence continues at coordinate 13,238,483 of NC_031966.2, read as the reverse complement.
AAAAGTGTTCGGTGAGAGATTTCAGTAGCTCGTAAAACTTTACGGTTTTTGGTTCACTCTCACCGTTTGCCTTTTTTCCAGACACAGCAGGCACCCATTAGTGAAAAGCCTCTATTAACCAATGCACACAACCTGATAATGGAGCACTGAGCAGCTAAAAAGCCTTTACAAGGTGATTAATATGTCAGTACTGTGTTGTGCCCTAAAGGTGCAAATAAATAAATGATGAAAGGTTAAAAAAATAAAATCTTTACATCCTTAATTGGATGTACAATAATTCTTGTTGATGCAAAACATTAAACATACAGGGTATTATAAGTGCAAACAAATTGAGAACATCAGAAAAAGGCGTTTGATTTGATAGGCGGTGCAAAAGGAAGGATTTCCAGAAATGTCAGGATATCTTCGCTGTTTTGACTTTATGTTCATATCCACCATCGGAGGACGTTAAATGTAATTAAATCTGTTGAGTGAGTTGAACAGAGCAGCAAGGGTGAGACCAGATATTGGGGTCCTAAATCTATTTCCAATCCAATCCATCCAGGTTATCCCCAGTAAGCACATTCTCTAGCAATATGTTTTCACCGCTTATCAATCTGACTTTTCAAATATAAGACAATGTGCTTTGGTTTTCTTGACTCAGTTTCACACTATCCTAGTTTTAAAGAAGTTACATCAAAGCCTTTACCTGAGTGTGAGATGGTGCGAGGCCCTTTCGTCCATAGACTCCAATCAGTGCGTTTTTCTGTACTGAAATGTTGAACTTAAGAAAGCCCGGTTCCTCCATGTTTATTTGAGAGCGCCAGAACACACCCGGTGGAATGCTCTGACCCACTCGCTTCCCTATGTCCACCTGCCCAGTATCGATGGAGTTGTTTTCCGGATGAAGCACGCTAGTCCGTCCTATAAGAGAGAAACAAACCCGAGACCATATTTTAAGGTGTTCAGAGTTAAGGTGATATTGACTGAACACAACCAGCCAAAGGTTTTAGAATAACTGAAAAATAAGTATGAATTCCACTAAATAAATCATACAAAGACTAGTTACTAAACTACTCAAAGAATGAATATATAGATGAATAAAACAATAATTATAATAAAAGTTTAAGTCACTGGAAAGTAAGAAAAAAAGACAAAAAGAAAAACTTTAATAAGAGTCATCTGAGTTTAATAAAAGCAGACATATTCAAGGATTAAGAAAAAGGATTAACAGCTTTCTCACAACAATGGAAATAAGTACTGAAAGTTAATGCAAACAGTTCCTATAGGTGCCTCAACTTTTAATGATCGCTCGCTCACACAGCCTCCGTCTCTGTGCAAAGCCAGTATCAGAACCGACTTTGTTACTACACCTTCTGATTATTGTACTCTACTGCAGGAACTAGCACAGGATAGCGCTATCAAAATGGTGGAAAAAAGGGAGACCGACTGGTTGGTCATCCTAGTAGAGCACGATAATGACCCAAAATATCAGAAGAAGAAAAGTGGACAATGATGGAAGGGCAGCAGAGTCCCCATATTTAAACCCCATTGAGCTGGTTTGGCATTGGCTGGACACACTGAGATGTTACATTGTGCAAGTTCCTTTAACAACTGGAAAAACCAAGTCTTTTTTTTTTTTTAAACCATTTGACCAACAGTGCAAATAAGTCATCACAGAATGTTCAGCTATCCTCTCATTTTTCATATATCTTTTGCTTTCCAGCATTGAATTGTTTTATTCATGCACAGGGGCATAATAGTCATATCTTTTCCAAATGAATTGTGACTGAGCAAGGGAGTATTAAAAGTAATGGTTCCCTGTAGTCCATGATGCACTGCTCAACAACAAAATGACCAGATATAATTGCCCTTTTATAAGACTAAGAGGCCAAGTCTTCCATTTTTACTTTGGTCCCGGTGACTCATAGACTAAGCCTTCATATCAGATAAGGTCTAAATGGAATCTGTCACATATACTGAGCACTACCTTGCCAGACCAATAACAGCAAATCAAAACAATTTGGAGAATGATGTCTTTAAACTGTGCCCTCTGAGTGGCAAAGATGGAGAAATGGTGGGTTTAAATATAACTCATACTCACTTAAAAAACTGTAGCTTGCGAGGTGCTATTATAAGAATACATTTTATTGTTAAGAAGAAAAAGCTGTAAAGCATTTTTAAGCCCCTACCATCTAAGGCTCTGCGGAGGAAGGAATGCAGCTGGATGATACACTTGCATACCTTTACTGCTTCTTCTGTTCTTACGCATTATAGAGTGCGGACATAGATATACTGTAGCTGTGGCTATATCTGTTTGTGGCAGACCCCAGTTATTTGCATGCCTCAGTGTTGTGTGTGTAATGAGGCCATTGCCTGTCACTTTAGCTTCAGTCAAAGTGAAGACTGGAAGCCAAGTTTACCTCCAGGGAGAATAATAGCTGACTATTGATTGCCTTTAAACAGTCCAAAACCTGTCTCATGCTATCTTAATTAGCAGTACTTATGAGGATTTAAATCTAGTTGAGTTTAAACAACTGAGCTTTTGCCTGGCCTACTCAACTCAATTATTGTTTTCATGGCTATGCATTCTAAATACTGTGTGCGCTTAGAGATTAATTTGGTGGCTTTTGCTGTAAAGGTGAGCTGCAATGGCCCGCCTGCTTGTTGATGAATACACAATGGTCCAAGATTATGATTAGAGAGTAGAAAGCTGTCTGGAATCAGTTAATTAATATTCAGAAGGTGAAAGATCTCAATAAATTTGAAAGTCTGGGCATTGAGCTGAATGTGGAAGCCAAATGTTTTGCTGCCGCAATTTGTCTTTATTGCCATTTAGACCTTTGCTTGATTTAATTCGTTTGTGTGTCGTTAAAACTCATTCTGCTTTTTGTTCTCCAAAGTTGACATTAAATTTCAAATGCATCAACTAAAGGAACCCTTGACTTTAGATGAAAGTTTTTCATTCATCGGACAACTGTATCAAACAACTAATCAACACCTGCTCTTTCATTTAAATTGTTTAGTATTCAGAATATTTAAAACCCACACAATATATTTTATATATATATATAAACCAAACTAAAATCCAGTGAAGCCAACAAAAGAATAAACAATATTAATATTGTGCATTACGTGTCATTCTTATTTCCTCACCATCAGCAGCCAGAGCTGTCCCTACACTCGACTGAGTGGGCCCTGTTTTCCCAACTCCTCCATTTTCAAAAGCCGGCTGGTTGTCCAACTCTTGGAGCTGCCAATTGAGGCCGAAAAGGTGCATTGCTGTGAAATACACAAAAAAAATAACTGCGTGGGCTTGTAGAAATAGATAAACAAATAACCAAATAGTGGCACAGAAACAATCAAGCCACTTAAGCACAAAAGACCAGTGGGAGTGCACAATAGTTGAATCCGATGCAGGGTGAAAACAACAACAGTTTAACTTCCAATATTTCAGTTTGAATTTTGTTTTCAGTGGCTACGCTGCCATGGGTGGCTTTTATGTAAACACAGCACCGATACAGGCCAGACAGAGTCATTTCAATCAATAGTTAGCAACCCCGTTGCTGTGGCATGTTTCCTTGGGGAGCGCTGTTCATTAATGCTCCAAAGTGCCTGGACACAAACAGTTACTGTATTTAAGAGAGCAGGATTTCTATTTTGGCGAAAAGCTTCCACTTCAGACAAGCACACAAGATACACTGGAAAAGTCGTAACTTCTCCAACACTAATACAAAGCAGGAAGGACACAGATGCAGCTCTATGTGTTAAAAGAAGATGGAGGAAGAGAGAGACGCAGAGAGAGTTTGATGAAAGTGTAAGACCATGTATTGAGACAGACACTCACAGCAGGAGAGGGAAGTGAGAGGGTAAGATGCTGCAACACTCCTCTAGTTCTCTTACATAACTAAACTGTGACTGGCTTTCATTCAGACAACCTGCTTTATTGTCGCAGTATTGGGTGCAATCAAACTGTTCTTCTTGTTGTTTTGGGAAACTGAGGTACTTCTGTGAGCACAGCGAGAGGGCCAATCTCCTTCAAAGTCACCAGCCAGGAAACATGCTGAGGAAGCATCTTGATTTCCGACCATTTGATCTGCAGGAGGAACTTTTCTCCAACACCCATCGCTCGCTGGGAAGATGGATATCGACTGCAGCAAATAACTTGAGAGGTGGATGTGGGGCCAGAGAGACTATCAAATGTGAAGGAGACCAAAAGAGAGACGGAAAACTGTATGGACAATGTATTAATAGATACTTTGTTAAGAAATCATTTGAGTGTGTGTGATTTTTAAAGGCTACTGTTGGAAATGCTTGGCATCAGTTGAGTCTGAAAGCACACAGGACTCGTCCTTGGTAGATCGTATGAACAGGTGCACCGGTGGCTTGGATTTCAGTGAAATAATGCGGATAGCATTGAGTGATAATGTTTACCAGCACATTCAGGTAACACCATGCTGAGTGTCAGAATCTTTTTTTGTTGCAGGTGCTGCTGAAACAAATCAGTAGCATCACCTGTAGAAATGGTTTCTGACTGGTTCATCAATAATTTTGACAAGTCTGACTTTTCACAGGGAGCACCTCCCGATGTGAAATCCTGTACGATCTGAGCACACCTGTTCTTTTTTTCCTTCTTTCTTTTTTCTCTACCGATTCCCACATATAATATTTCAACTTTTTCTGAATATTTGGCAGTGTTAGAATCCTAGTAAGTCTCAGTTCAAATATAACAATCAGATAGGATGGACATATTTTGAACACCCTACAACAGTCTTGTGTATTCTCACGTTAAATACAAACACAGTATAGTCTTCCGTGGTCATATTTTCAGTTTTTAGACCAACATATTGGTGGCTTTTACTGAGGAGAGAATCCAAAAGAAACATGGTCTGTTAAGCTGGGCCCCAAATTGCAAGGCTCAGCTGGGGACACGGTGCATTAACCTAAAATGAAACACCCTCTGCCTAGAAAAAAAAAAGAAAAAGGAAAAAAAACATTGTGGGACATAAGCTTAGAAAAATGATTAACTGCATAAAAAATAAAGCAGGTAAAATAACTTTTAATATTTTTTTCAAAAGCCGTCTTTGCAAAAAAAAAAAAATCTTACTCTAAGCAGGTAGAAGATTGTTCGCTTCATCAAACGAGACACTGAATGGCATGTGTGCACTAACAAATATAGTGTAGATTGACAGTCCCTATAAAACTACCAGTTACAAATTTTTGGGTACACAATCCATCACAATTTGTAAACCTTGTTTATTTATTTTGGATTATGGACCAACAGTGGCTGATTAAAAATGTTAGAAATGGTTGATTTGAAAATAAAAATGATCAACATAATGAAACATTAACACAATAATAGTGTCCAATTAATAACCGTGGAATTCAAAGTCCTTCAGGGATCCTGAATATATGCAGCATATTCGATTGCATGTGGTTCACTCAGAACCACAAATACAAACACTGTGATGCAAGAAGACTCATAAGTCTGCCAAAGCCATTAATCCTGTGAGGATGATTCATTTCTCTTTCAAATTTCAAGACAATCCATTCAGTAGTTTGGGGCAAAGTGGTGACCCTACAGAGTAACTGACATGCCACAAAAAAATCCCACTTACCGAAAAAACAACAAATAAACAAATCTTTATACAAATCTCTCCCTCTGAAAAAAAAAAAACAGTGTGACTCAGCTGGCTCCTAATTGTAGATGCAGAGTCTATCTGCTCTGCAATCCTGTGTCCAGAATCACCAGCCATCCACCAGAAAGGAAACTGTGTGTGGCGGTGTGCGCTTGTGTGTCCGAGGCACCACAGAATCACAGAGAGCCCTTCCCTCTTTTCTGCTCTTAGCGCACTGGGGCCTGAATCCCTACTTACCTCATCAACAAATTGCTTTGAGGTGAATAGCCCTCAATTTATGAATTTGCATAAGTTATTCCTGCAGCCTAGGTCCATTCAATTAATATTTATGGAACCATGAGAAATTCTCTTCCTGAGAAAGAAGCTGGAAAAGCTAGCCTTTAATCGCTGATGTCAAAATTTGGCCTGTGGAACATCTACATGGACGATGAATAAGAGGCTGAATTTGTGAGTTGGCAACACGTTTGTTTGAGCTCTGATATACACATCCAATAGTCCCCTGGCTACTCTCAGAGCAAATTCCCACACCTTGTTCACACGATTCTTGTTAGTGTTGTTACCAGACAAACAGAGTGCCAAATGAAATATGTTTCTGTTATTTATAGGTAAATAAATAAAACAGGCAAACTACTGTTTTACAGGATTCACAAAGCAGTCAGAACAGGTGAAGCTTTTCTATTGCCTAATATCCCCAAAAATCTTTAGTGAGTTTACCTGAGAGAAAGAGAGCTTATCTGGAGTCACAGAATACCAGCAACAACTTCTAACTCAACAGCCTCAAAATTGTTGAGTTACAGTTGTTTGATGGTTGAACCTGCTTCATACCATCTTTCCAGAAATCTCCCCAGGGGATTCTGTGAAATAAGCTCTACAGCTTAGAGTACACCTAAGATGTTCCTGTTCTCTGGTATAGTGTCTCCATCACACTCAAATGGCTTAACAATTTTCTCTCCCACAACATCAACCAACACAAGGTTTGCTTTTTTGGTCCTGTAGCAATTTAAGAAAGCTCAGTGTCTTGGGAAGTTTCTGCACTTGATTGGCACGTCAAGTTTCTCCAACACAGTACTCAGCTTTTCGCATGGGTGGAGGAACCTGCCCAATCCAGTTTTCTCTAGTAGATTTTATAGCCTTGTTAAAACCAAAGGTTACTGCTATGTGTATATTGTTGTGATAGCCATCACCTTAATCAGCCAGCCTTTGAGTAAATAAAATGAATAGTGCAAAATTTATTATTTTTTCTTTTTTTGTGGCACAATGTTTCAGTGAATGACTTTCATCCTAAATGAGAAATCTATAAGATGCACTTTCACAGGGCAAAAAGGTCCACAAAATAGTGGATGGTTCATTTTTAGACATTATTAATGTATTTTCTACAGTTTTCTGACATTGAAACACAAATGCAAAATAAGGGAAGTCTTTTATCTTCATTTACTTTCAACAGTTTAATCAGTGAGGACATGCTTTGTTTATGCAGTTGAGTTTTAAGTCCATTCCTAAAATCCACACGGTTTTCTCCCTCTGCATTCAATCAGAGCATTAAACCTGTACTCGGTCCTGATTGGCCTCCCTATATCTGAACAATCGCTGAAATCCTTCCAATCAGGCCAGTTTGCAGAGCTGGAACACGAAAGCTTCACCTCAGCAGGTTTGCCTCATTTGAATTGCAGGAGCTGCTGTTGTCGGTCAGCCAGGGTCTGATTTTTGTTACTGTTCTGCTGGTGAGGATTTAAGTCTTCAAATGTATTCAATAAAAAAAAAACCCAAACAATTTATCTAAACTATACTTGTTTCCAAAAAAATCATTGCTAATAAAATCTTAACCTCAGTTTCAGAACAAAAAAGATATTGAATAATATGGTGCAGGAAACACGGTCTATTTTCACATGCTGCAGATGAAGGTGTGCTTGTATTTGTCTTTGAGCTTGTCTTTGTACCAATGGGACTGTGCGAGCTGACAGCGGAAAAGTATTAAAGTATGAGTGCACATTGTCGCTATTTGAGTCATTGCACCTGGCAGGTAAATTGGCGGTGGATGAAAGAGAGAGGAAGTGGTGGAAACACTCTCAGACACCTGAGGCAAGTGGCAGAGGGCTGCATCTGTTTAACTCACGCTCCCTCACGTGCGTGCACACACACGGGCGCACGCATTTCTGCACCGAGCGAGATGAGGCGTACGCTCTGGAGTCGGGCCAAAAATACAATTCCCAAGCATTCGACAGGTCTACAATTAAACGAGTTGGTGATTGTTGGGATGAAAATGTTGTAAATGAATCCAATCTGCTAGAACTGTTAGTAACAACAGCTGAACAAATGACAGTTTCTGCACATTCTTCCTGAGTAAACTCTGCAGATCTGTTATGAGCACAAGCTTATAACAGACAAACAAAAATAGCAACTGATTCCTTTCCACGGAGGAGCAAAGGTAAAATATTTATGTAGACATTCATTTTAATTTTATGATACAAGATCACGAACCACAACCAAGTAACTAAACAGTTAAGTCAATAAAGGGATTATGAATATTGATATTGATATAGCACATTTATGACCTCTCCTCCTAGAGCACTTCCCTCTCTATTTAGCAATAAAACACTAGTTATAGGATCTTCCCAACATCGCCATATTTCTCCTTATACAACTGTGTCACATTTCCCCTGCCTCCAAGCTGGATGAATACTTATATATCCGCTCTGGGAGAAAGGCACAGTGTAAAGATTAAGGGCTTGGATGACAAGGGAGGGCAGGAGGAGAGATGAATCTGTAACGGCTTTATTGCTGTGGTCAAGATTATAAAGGTTAGCAAGAAGTCAGCTCTGACACGCTGTAAAAAATAAATAAATAAAAAAAGCAACAACATCAACAACAGAGCATTCAAAAGCCTTCTTGAAGGAAATAATGCCCAAAGGAGGGTTAAAAGATGAGCATTAGTTTATCTTCCTGACCGAGATAAAAGCATTTCCTGTTTGACAGTATAAACGGGTTTTAGTTGTAGTGCAACAAAGGCTTTGTGGACCAAGGTTAAATTTCAAGAGTTTAGAACTGCTTCCTTTGTTAAAAGAGTTTAGCTCCCAAACTTGTTCCATTCTGACGTTGCCATCTGTGCCATTTGAACCTCCCTCCATGCCTGCGTTTTAACAGAAACCCCCAAAGATATGAAAGGCCTGTCGGCCTGTGAGATGGGGATCAGAAGCGTGAGGGTGATGCACACCCCCCTGTCAAAGGGAAACAAGTATGAATGTCTTGCTGGAAAGTGTACTGATGGCATGTCTGCATATCTGACTGAGAGCTTAGTCAGATACTGAATCATATCGCGACGTCTGCAATTGCTGCAAAAAGGAGAAGGCAGTGAAATAGCAATATTCCTGGCAGAGATCAAACTTCATTGAGATTAAGAGGCATGCCATCTCCATTCACACTAGCCAGCTTGCCTCTCATTTGTTCCATTTGACCAAATGGCTTGTCTGAAGGTTGTCAAATGTCAATGAAGATGACAGAGTCATATTTTTTCTCCTTACAATAAAAGACATACATTGCTCTTGGCACAAAAACAATTGCTTTTCATGTAATCAGGTGACAAGCAATGTCAGGCAATAACAAAAACTATGCAGTGGCAATATTTTTAACCAAAGCTTGGGGTAAACTTCATTTTGTCTGGCTAGATGGTTGGTTAATTTTAAATTTACAAATATGAGAACAGTTGGCATCTAACAGTGTAAATATGTGCACGATAAACAATATATGGTTCCAAAAAAATATTGTCAGTGGAGGCTTAGATTTTCAGGCTGAATCTGCTCTTAATTGCTATTTCAGAGAATCAAGGGGGAAATCTTGTTTTTAGACCTCGGTGAAGATGTTCAGCCCAGAGTAGCAGGTAATATGAGCAATTTAAAGATTAAATTTTCACCTGCTGAACTCTTTCCAAACAGGATCAGCAGCAAAACATTGTGAGTACTCGAGTGTGTGGAGGATACGTTTGGAAGAGAAGCGAATTTAGAAAGCTGGTATAGCAGAAGTATTGAACTGATAAGACGTGCACATTTTATAGGGAACATACATTGTGAAATTAAGACAAGAGGTGTGTCTATGATTGTGACATTAAGAAACACTTACACCGAGTGAGCTTTTAAATTTCAATTACTTTTAAATAAGGTAAGTAACACAACTGAAAATGAGACCAAAGCTGTGATACAAATGTCCACGATATCCTGCCCCGGTTCTATATTCCTATTTTTGTCTTCCCACCTGACCCAACCTGTGCTGCTGCTGTGTGGCTGTTTGTATAGAGCTATCATGACATTACTAATTGAGACATAATAGGGCACTGAAAAGATTCAGACATTAAATACATATAATAAAATAGTTCTTTTTAAAGGTCTGTCTGTGAAGAGACAGAAGCAGAGTTTAGTTATATTCTATTTAACTACATATATTTTAAGAACATAGTGCTAAAAAGCATGCATTTAAATTATAAAATAGCTTTGGTAAGGTACATACGTAATAATCCCTTATTAAGAATTGAATTAGCCACATAGTCATGATGCATTTTTAAAGCTAAGACTGAAGTGGAAAAATATGAGAATTATGATCACGTCATCATGTCTGGGGGTAAAATTGTATATTTTCCTTCATTCTTTCCTCTTTTATACTCTTTATTCTCAACCTAAACAGCGACATATACTTTTGTTGAAAAAAAAGGTACATTCTTTACAAAAAACCTAACAAACCAAAAAAAAGAAGCTAATTAAGTTGTGAACAGTGCTGTGCATTTGGAGATTAATCATAAACAACTGTCTCTGATTTTAAAATGCAATTTGTGTTTATCTTAGCCTTACCTATGCAGTAGCAGAGAATGATGGACAGAACCACAGCTATGCCTACAGCAATCAGGGCGGTGCATTTCCAGGAGCAATGTTTAGGGGACTTCTTAAACTTGAAAGCCCCCCTGGACAGGCTGTTTCTGGGCAAAGGGCGCGCAGGTGTGGAGTAAACAGTCCCCGTTGCCATGGTGTACCCAGGGGCTGCTGCGCCAAAGAAAGGTGTCGTCCCTGTGCCCGTTTTAAAAAGAAAGTGCCTGTAGAAAAACAAAACAAAAACAGCATTATTAAGTCACATTATTAAGGCAGTGGTTCCACCTCACACAGTTATGATGTGGTTATCTTTGACAAAATGTCCCAGATTGCTACTGGTTTTGTGTCCAGTATGCCTCCAATAGTCATATACAATTCCACATTAAAATTACATAGTTAAACGCATAAAGAATCATCAGAATTCAATATGCCCAGCAATGCTACAACTCCCACATGGCTCACACCACAGGAGGAACTGGGTTATAATCTACTATCCTGTATAATCCTGACATTGGAAAAGGTGAACAAGAAGTACCTCATAAAAACAATCATCTCCCACTTGCCCTTTTACAACTGGGCCTTTGCTAATAGCCCATTATACCTGGGGTAATTAAGAGGGTTTAATCAAATGCACTACGGAGTGATCGTCCTATTAACTTTTAAACCCCACGTGAAAAGCTCTTAAGTAAATGAATTAAGCCTTGTTGCCACTCTTGCCACTACTTAGAGATTAATACCTAAATGCCTTCAGGCTTATGTGGACAGCCAGGGAAATTGGACAGATTGACCATGCATTGAAAATGTTCTTCCAATCCTCAACTGTATAATCTTATTGCAATGCCCGTTTTTGTTCAAATAAAGAAGAATACAGTTAGAAAATTGATTACATGTTTTTTACACCAGTATTGTAAACTCTAAACGGAAGGCACCCCAAGTAGCTTAGTACTCCAGAAAATACTTAACAGCGTCATTTATGATTTTTCTCTTTATGAACACTTTGTGTACTCACACATGAATGAGTCACCCACACCTGTAACACACAAAATTACACCTGAAAATACCCATATTGTACCACCTAATATCAACTGGAACTAGACCATCTTGTGCTTAAGTGCTGTAAAATTATGAGAAAAAAACAAACTGCATACAAGGTGAGGACAACACTAAAACAATAAATATAAACATCTAAACTGATATAGTAATAAAATGCAGACTCCCAGGCAAACAACGACTTACATAAGACAAAAAAAAAATGTTATTTAAATACCACTTTGAACAAATGTGCTAAATTAGTCAAATTTCACAGACCAAGGGCAAGAGAATGCACAGATTTGCTTTCTTATTCTCACATTCTGCTAAAAGTCCTACACAATGTTTTCCACAAGTCGTGTTTAACGTGTTATGTAGATTCTCCTGGAGGAGTTGGTTGCCACGGTAACCACTAATTTAAACACACCAATAAACCGATAAACCCGTGTTTGCTCATCAATTATTTGTGCAGCATCTGTGAAGTCTCAAATGTAAGTTTTGTAAAGGCTGTTTTAATCCTGACTGTGATTCTGTACTAAAGAGCTTGAGAATGGCTAATTGAGCGAAAAATCTGAAGTCGAGCAGTTAAAGACTGAAAATCCATGTCGTAACACTTACTAATAATAATCAGACTTTGGCTGATTATATAATATGAACACATGGCTACATAGTTCAGGGAAGCTCTGAATGCCCCTAAAAAATATTCTTTCATCTTTTGCTACATTCTTATTTTTCCAGACTGAATATTAGTCTCTAAGTAAAGCTGATTAGTAGCATACAGATTTTACACATGTGACAGGAGGACACATCATAAACCTTCACAACAATGCAGTTCTTGTATTTCAGCGGTGCCGCTGATATTTCAGGTTTCTTGTTTCTCCTGTGAGCATATCTCTGAGGTAAAACCTCCACTGATCAATTCTTGACTAAAAGAACAAATGTCAGATTTGTATCGTCTGGCTCCTCAATGCCTCAATTGACACGTGCCATTGTGATCAGACAGGGATTCCATTTAAAGGTTATGAGGTTTCACTGTTGGAATGACAATGCACCGGGCATCTGCAACCAAGAGAAGTTCAGACCGCTCAGTCTGGAACAATCTGTACTGTAGCTGCGGCAGACTCTATAATATGCAGTTGGGTATGAATTGAGGTCAAAAATTGCACAACGTTGGAGGCGGCAGACGTGTAGTCAGACACGCAGGCAAACAGACACGGCTATCTGGGGAGTTAAGTGTAAGTGGATGCAATCTGATGAGGTAGACAGAAAGAGACATGGACTTGTGTGCTTGTGTATGTGTGTGCTGAAAGGGTTATGTACTCTATCTGAGGAAGGTGAACACCCATTGCAAGTTAGGCAGATGATCTGGAGACAGTTTTGCCTCTAAATAAACGCAGTAAATCTGTGTGTCCTTTATTTGGGTATTGCTATGAATGCATTATATTTTCATTCTCAGGAAAGAGACATAGTACTACTACTACTAGACACTAAAAACAAATACACAAAGTATCATTTTTAGCAACTATTAGACAAATCAAACAAAATGGCATAGATATTTACAATGTTTATTTGATTAACTGACTGAATAATGCAAATCTACCTTCACAGATCTGCCACACCAGTAAAACCACCAGCCTAACAGTATGCAAGCCCCCTTAGTGCTGCCAAAACACCTCTGATCCGTCAAGGCATTGACTCCAAAAGACCTCTTAAGATGTCTTGTGGTAACTGGAACCAAGACCTTAGCTGCAGATCCTTTAAGTCTTATAAGTCGCAAGATGGGGCTTCCATAGATCTCACTTGTTTTTCCAACAAAACCCACAGATGCCTGATCGGATTGAGATCTTGGGAATTTGAAGGTCGGGTCAAGTCGTTGTGAGCCGACATGACAGTTCAAAATCTGTCATGTTCCTCAAACTGTTTCTGAACAATTTTTACCGTGTCACAGAGTGCATTATCGTGCTGATAATGGCCACTGCCATCAGTAAATACTGTTGCCAAGAAAGAATATATGTCATTTGCACCAATGTTTAGATCTGTTTTTAATGTCCAAGTAATATCCACACAAATACTAGCACTGATTCTTCTTTCCACAGTACAAACCTTGCGGCCATCTCTCCTCTAGGCAAAAAACAGGCATGCACACTCCACGGTGCCAACTGCAGGTACTTTCAACAGTAGACACACACTGTGTGTTTTGACAACTTTCTATCATAGCCATCATTACAATTTTCTGCAGTTTGTACTACAATAGCTTTTTTTTGTGCGATCACTATGGGCTCCCTGGAGCAGTTTCACCACGTGTGCCTCCATAGACAACCTTTGGTAGTTACTAACCACTACATGCCAGAAATCCTAACAAGACTTGCTGTTTTTGAGATGCTCTGACTCAGTTTTCTTGGCATCACAAATTAGCCCTTGTCAAAATTCAGAGATCTTCAGACTTGCCCATTTTTCCTCCTTCCAACACATCGGCTTGACGAACTGTTCACTCGCTGCCCAATATATCCAGGCCCTGACAGATGTCATTGTAAGGAGATAATCAGTGTTATTCACTTCACCTGTCACTGGTTTTAGTGTTGAGGCTAATCAGTGTATAATTACCAAGAACATATGGCACATCCATTAGTGGTTTAAAACTGTAAAATCAGGTATACTTGCATCAGTTAAATCTCTCTTTGCTTCGTACTTGAGAATGCAGGGTCAGTCTGAAAGTTGTTAGAATGTGTGTGCACCAGCCTTACCAAGACTAATTCTTATATCGGACGTTTATTGAACTTGGCGTTTTCAGTAATTCTAGTGCTGATGGTTTTCATGTTTGCCCCCACTTTTCTCTAAAGAGAAGACTGAAGGGGTCTAAAGATGAAATGCTGTTGGACATGATTAACAAACAGCAGACTAGTGTAAATGTCTGCAGCTATAGACACTGGATGACCGGCTGTAATTGATTACAGCCAGTGTGATGCAACAAGGCACATTACTATGCTAATCCAGCCAGCCCCAGTGATAGCAGTGTGGTGTGTTGTGAGTGAGCGAGAGGGAAAAGAGACAATCAAGAGAGTGTGAGACTGAAAGGGATAGAGAGCGAGTGAATGGCTGTGTGTCAGTGTGATCGCAGTGTGTTTGTGTGCACGCCTGTCTGTCCCATTGAGATGCCCGAAAACACAAAAGCAGCAGCCAGCCTGGTCTCCTCTGCTCTCACAACATTGCTTGTCATCATGATGACATTTGAAAAAATCCTCATAGAGGACAAAAGACTAAACAGTGAGTGGGTGGATTTGTCTACGGCTAACCTCCAGCTGTCGGGGTGAGAGAGCACACTAGAAACAATGTAAATCGAAGCCCTCCGAATATGTAATCTGGCCATTAGCCGCTTTCAGTGTTAGCATTAGCATTTCAAGGTGAGAGCTGGAATAATCAGGCTGCTTTAAATACGGCCGAAAAAAGACTACAGATGTGAGTTGGCATTGCGGTGACTTGTTTTCACACTTGCTGCAGTTATGGTCTCTCCTCCAGATTAGCACCTGCCCTCTCAACAGCGGGTGTGCAAGCAAGTGCTAATCTGTTAGAGCTAGCTCTGCACTGTGAATGTATTTTTGCGTCACCACACTTTTTAGTGCCATTGATCAGCATGGTTCCATCTCGAGTCACTCCACCAGATATGCACATGGATTTTATCGTATTTAGTGAATCTGAATAGGTTTGATAGCTTAGTTTTTATGTATACAATGATGTGTTTTTTATAGCATAACACCATGTCTGAGACAGTCTGCATGAGACCCAGTTTTGAGATATATTTGTGGTTCCTTCCAATAAGGTTACATTTATAATGTGTCTTTTAGATGAATCTAGTTTTCCTTATAATGTAACACTGTTCATGTTTAAAAAAGATGCACTACATTTTGCCAGCAGCAGCAGCACCACCACCACCAGCAGCACCAGCAGCAGTTGTTTATAGACTAGTCTAAAATAAAGGCTAGAGGGAAATAATGCAGAAACCTGGAAACACCACAGAAATGTGCTTGGCACCAACGATGTTGGCAAAATAAATAAAAAGCAAAACATGCAGAAAAAGAAAAAAAATGTCTTGAGGATTACCACTTTGTCTACACCACCATCCATTTTGGCAGGTAACCAGCCATCACTGCATGCTCCTTTCTCTTCCAAAAGGCTAGTTGGCTGGTGTCTTACACATGACTAATCAGTTCTGGTGCAATCATGACACAGTGGCTGTTGTACAAGAACAAAAAAAAGTTCCCTTTCTCCTTTGTTATCTGAAGCATGACTGTCTGAGTCATGATTTACATGTGCGTCCCACACAAACAACTCCGCACGCACACGCATAAACCAAATCCTCTTGGATTACTTCTGCAGTTCTTTTTCACCCCCGAGAACAATTCTAGTACATTTTCCATGAGGAAAATGCAGTATCTGAGGGACACATGATGATTTTAGAGCAGAGACATAATTTCATTTCACCAAAGGACTCCCATGATGCATGAATCCAATGAGGATTGACAGTACATTTATAACTGCAACGTGTGGCTATGCTGGCCTTCAAAGGAATCATCCTCAAATGTCATAACGACTTTCCTACTTGAATCTCATTGAAAAGGAGTGAAAAAAAAATGTTGAAACTTGCTCCAAAGGACATTTAGGAAAGCAGACACCTTCATGTCTTTTATACAGCGGAACACACACAGAGTTTATAGCTTACACCATAAAGGCATCAAAATTACTGATACCATATCACCCAAATGATTAAGCACTGCTCAAGAATAATTACTCCAGATGTACACCGGTCTCTTAAGAGACATGACAGTTCGTTTTACAATGAAATTCAATTGAATATTTCTAATTGAAAATATCACACAGAAAAGTGAAGCCAAGTCATGAGTAAGGGGGAAAACCTGGGGGGCTTATTAAAACTACTCCACACTTTTTTTTAAGGATCTGAATGTCTCCTTAGCTCTTCAGAATAACAGCGAATATAAAGCTGAACATGTACTTGTCAGCTAATTGAGCCCTTTACATTAAACGATCCTAGCACAAAAGCTCACCTCGAATACATTTATACAGTTATTTAAAAAGTATATGATAATGTTTTTCCTTTACAAATTATAGCTGGGTCCAAGTTGTAAAACAAATTGATGACTGTTTCATTTGAATTTTTCTTCATCTGCTTAATGTATATGTTTAATATGTTTAAACTGCTGGAGTAAATGAGGCAAAATCAAACTCTGATTTTTAACACAGCTTTGGCAGCATAATCACAGTGGGATCAGTGATATTCGCACACCATATAATAATGAGCAGGAGTTACAGCAGTAGTTACTGAGTGCAGCACTTCAGTCATTTTAAAGAACACTGAAAGCTATTCATTGTGAAAGCTAGTTGGTATTGAGTCAAATTAGTGCACTCGTGCTTTGAAGCCCAACACTTTTATGGGAGGTTACACACACGAAATTCATTATGGCTAATTGCTGTAAAAGTAGCTAATGCTGTCAAATGAGTGCTTTATTTTCAAGGAGGTCTTGATGTCACAGGAAATATATTAAACTAGATCATAACATTATGATTTATACTTGACACTTTTTTAATCAACTGCCTTGTACAGAATTATTTATTGTCTGCGCATATGGCCACGTCTACTACGCTCCGTCAGAAATAAAATTCAAGTCACTGTTGAGGAATCAAAAGAGATTCATATCCCTGTGGTACTCTGGGCCACCTTCTTATGTGCTGTGCCAGGACTTTGCTGCCCCCAAACCCCCTGAAGGCTGCCTAATGAATACTTTCTTGAGCTTCTGTTTACATTTCCCAACCTGGTGGTTTTCTTGACATCTGTAATTATGTGCTGAACCGGGTCTTCCCTTTTGGCCCAGTTGGTTCTCGGCAACCCCCTGTTCCCACCCACTGACAAGCACTTGATTTAGAGTCCACTGTGGTGATAGTGATTTATGCCTCAGCTGATGATAGGTGTGCACATATTGTTTTGTCGATACAGCTAAGACAGCTCAAGGTCATTGAGCGGTTAGTATTCAATCACCGCATCTTCCCGAGAAAGTGAGACTGTCACCACGTATCCCAATTGATTCAGTCAGATCATAGGAGGTTGTTACGCCATGCTGCCACACGCAAAATTCAAAGTTTACATTCATCTGAGCCTCAGAAAGGGGACACTGTGCCAGTGAAATATCAGGCTAGAATGCAATCATCTACTCTAGGCCATTTCTGAGTCACAGCGCAATGTACCACACTTCATTAGCCAGGATATTTTGAGCTCACTGATTAAGAAAGATGTAACTAATGTTTCAGGGGGAAAACTTGGCAGTGGCTCTTATGACAAAGTAGTGTCTTGCACAGCAGATTTTGGTATAACACACTCTCTGCTTACCAAGTTTCTTGTTAAGTTATGGCCTCTCTGATTATAACTGTCAAGTTCAGTGATATTCACATACTTCTCCCTAATCATGTATTTTCCTTCTCATTGTGTCTCTCCGACTTAGCAATCACCCCTTTAGATTCATACAAAATGTAGAAATGTGATGAACTGGTATATTGGGAACTATATTATGTCATGAACATGTGTCAGTGTAATATCACTTTAAAAGTTGGTCGAGAAATCCTTAAACTATAGAGTGACCATCTCATGTTTGTAGGAATGACACCAAAACATTAATAAAATCATCAGCTATTAAAAATTTGTGTTGTGAAATTCTCTGTGTTCCACGGCCTCGGCTGCTGGAGACCCCGCTGTTGTTGGGGAAGATGCAAGCTACCAACAAGACTATCATTTACTAAAACTGCCAAGTATTCAGTGCCTTCTTCCACCACTGATCGTGTATATGGGTCCGTGCAGATCATTAAAATGATCACAAAGATGTGCAGAAAGCATAAAAACACAAATATAAAGCTCATTTTTGGCAACAAAAAACAAACTGCGGGTTCATTAATGACAGACTGAGTCAGTGATAACTCTGACTGTAAGTTTTAGAAATATGGGCTGATGTCTTAAAAGCACATCAAACAGGCCGGTGGATTAATGAGACAGGTCACCAGATTTAGGACACATGAAACACGTGACCAAAAAAAGCATTAAAATTCAACATGCAGCACACAGACATGCCAACTTCCACTTCCCTCACTTTTCAAATGAAAAATGCAGCATATAAAGTGGTGAAAATACATCAAGTATAACATCTGGACCTGAATCTTTCAGTTCTGTTGTAGGTCACCATGGTTCACTCACCTGCTCTCCAGGGCCACATTGCTGCCCAGGACCCAGCTGTCCTGCAGCTGGACGCATTCCGCCGTACTCTGCAAGTCAGCCGCCAGGCCGGCTGTGGGTGGTGGACTCGGGCTCCTTTGATTGGCCAGTGAGCTGCGGCTCAGGGAAGTGATGGAGGGGTGTTGCTTGTGTGGGGGTGGAGCTGGTGGCAGAGGAGGTGGAGCTTGCTGACTTGACAGATGGTCACCTGGAGAGGAGGCAAGAGAAAAACAGGCATCAGCATAGGAGTTTAAGTATCCCTAATAGTGGGAAAATCTAAATAATAAATAATTTATTTTGCTGATTAAAATTACACCCGGACTGAAGCGACGCGACTGCGAAGAGAGAGCAGATGGGTAAGATTATGCATTTGCCTTATATGCGAGCTATGACAGCACAGTGCCACTTAACAGACCCAGAAAGGTAAATACAACCGAGAGCAAGACATTAAAATGAGATGCAACCACTGCAAAAAAACAGGAAATAAGAACTGCTTTTATGGCGATACACATAATAATTGTCACAAAACGCCACATGGCTGACAGTTGGGTTCTCTTAAACAGAAGGTCACTTAGAGAGGCAGCTGTTCTTTTATGGGCGCTTAACGCAATGTTTCATGTTTGATTACAGCCAGAGAAGACTCTCAAATAACTAATGACCAGAACATCCATTAGAGCTCTGAGAGAACAGGTTTTCCAATTTCACACAAAGCTGTGTAATTGGCCCCCAGAATGGCATGTGGTGATTATCTATCCATCTTCCCTGTTTAAAAGGTAAAAACCCACAGTGCTGACAATTCTGATTTGCTCCAATGAGCCCCAAATGGGTATCGTCTTTCTTGCCTTACAGAGAGCCTGAAGAATATTGAAAAAGTCGGGAGTTGTGTTTTTTTTTTTTTTAGGAGCTCCTGTTGTTTTTGCACTGACAGCATGATTTTTTATGAAGCCTAGAAGCCTAGGAGTTTAAATTTACAGCACATGAACACTGATTTTCAGTGTATGATTTAACCTTTGCTTACTCAACAATGTACACAAGGATCAAAATCTGCTCTGTTGGCTGCAAGGAACAACTTCATTGAAAGGACTCAAGTCATCATTTTGAAAGGATCCTTTAATGACCAAGCAATTTGCATCCTTGTCTATGTGCTTTCACTTTTCAGTGTGCAACCCTATGCGTAAAACAACCTATTCAGTTCTGGCAAATGAGCCATTTAGTTCCATATAGCTCAGAGGAAACATGAAAGCCATTCACAGCAAGGAAAAATCTTCAAGTAAGTAAAAAAAGAAAAAACTTTAGGCTTTTTTTCACATGCAGTAGCAACGTGCACCTACATACACACATACACATGGCTTTTTAATATTATAATTTCCAAGAACATCACTTTCATCTTTAGACGCATGAACGAGGAGGTAGGTCTTCACATAGACAGCTAGACACAAAGTTACACAGATGGACGTGACAGAGCAGAATCAGTAGTGACAAGAGTCCACAATGCTGGTTCAGAAGGCCAATCAAAATTTAATTAATTCTTGACTGCAATTACATAGCATCAGCATGTGGCCGTAAAGTCCATAAAAGCAAATCATCAGACGCAGATGAAGGTTGTTTTTTTCCTCCTTTTTGTGGCCCATGATTAGAGTTTTATCAAATCCAATCAAACACAAGCCTCTCATCACCTGACATCACCACATTCAAAGTCAGTTCTGAACGCTAATTGCCTAAGATCAGCTACAGTATGAGTATTTAAAAAAAAAATATGGTTGACATGACTTAGTAATAACGAAAAACACAGCAGCCCACTCATCTCCCAGGCTAGACTATGAGCTCTATTAGAAAAGTGCTAAGTAGGCTAATAGAAATGTGGATTATCTATCAACACTGGCTGGTTTTACTTCACCTTTGGGTCTAATTCCACTGTATGAGCCTGCAGCACCCGTGAGCTCCACTTTCCAGCAGAAGCACTTTCATGTAATCAGCATGCACCAGTGTACCAGTGAAATGTCAATGAGCAGGAAAGGAGAATGCAGCTGAGGGGACAATCAGACGAAAACACAAAAAAGTATCTAACGTGGAAGCAAGTGAAATGTTTACAGCAAGAAAATATTATTTTAAAAAGCCAAACGTAGGCACATTACTTTTTAGTGACTACAAAAGGATTTTAACGAAGCTGAATATAATCTCCAACCAATCAAATTAAATATTTCACTAAAATCAGTTCGCAAAAACAATCTGTCCAACCGTTACACATTATAAATACTGCACATGGGAGATCTGAACAAATCTTTGTTTTAATGCCTTAATTACTCTTGTTTATTTTGCAACTTACCCTGAGAGTTTGAAAATGGAACTTACTTCAAACCCATAAAAATGTGGTACGCAGCGCAGGTGGATTATGGTTTTTGGGAGCAGTGCCACCACCGTAAGCAAAAAGATGAGCCTCGAGTCTGAACACTTCCTCTGTCATCAGTTTATGATTACTCCTGAATCAATTTCTGATGATTCAACATGTTAAAGGCATGCCTGAACTATAACATGAAAATAAGCTTTTTCATTTTTTTTTAATCTCAGAGCACATGCTAAGCAAAACGCTCAGTAAACACAAAATTCCCAAAACCTTCAAAGGAGTAGGATTTGTCATGCAGCATTTGAATGTATAATCCCACAATGAACTAAGAGAACATAAAACCCCATGAACTACATTAAGCCGGATCCTATGCAGTGCTTTACAAACTGCTACAAGGCTGCTGTGCAACAATCCACTGAGGTGCCTGTTACAAAGACAGATGTAGCAGCCACTGAACAAAAAACAAAAAAAACAGTTTTTTCAATGGTTTACCTAAACAGAAAGTGCCAAAAACTGTCTCAAAATGTGGTAAATATACCAGATTCTCGATATCACACTGAGGGAGAAGCAACAGTCTTAGGAAGCTTGATGAAATGGCGTCTCTCTATATCAGCACATACACAGTATAAATCTAGGGAGTAACCCTATTGACCACCTCACTCTTTGAACAATTATACTGAGATATATTACAGAGTTCTGCTCTTTTAAGTGTTTATATCTGAAACACAACTCTGTGTGGACTTTAATTATGCAAACATATGTCATCCCCTTAATCTTTGTCTGGTTAAGATCAAATGGTGAGCTTCTAAAAGAGACTTGTCTGTATTTCATTATAAGAATCAACATTTTAATAGCATGCTACATTTCATACACTATCGAGCCTTTCAAGTCAGGACATTATGAAATCCTAGGCTGTATGTATAGGTCATAACAACACATACTTTTTTTTTTTCATGTGATCAATTTCCCTGCACACAGTAGGTGTTCCTATATCAGAGTAGTGTGAGGTGCAATGGTTTCTGGTCTCTAATTTGAGATGTGAGTTTGAATCCAATTTCACTCAGGACATGGTCTGAGACACCCTCTCTCCTTCTGATTCCATGTTAACCAATGAGGAAAAAGTGGTAGCAGGAGAGTAGCAGTCCACTGCACATTCTCTGTGAACTTCACTGTCAGAGTTGAAGGCTTGAAAAGCAAACCATGCTAAATTATGGGCTTATGGTGCCATAGCAATTTCATTTACATTATCCACGGCCTAGCAGATGTTGGACTGTGTGTTTAAAAAAAAAAGAAGAAGCAAACTAAAACAATGAACCTTTAAGAAACCTGGCATTGTCTTCCATCAAGACACAGAGGGAATTAAGCTGCCCTTTAATGTGAAGACTTAGTGACTAGAAAGGCAGATGAAACAGCTGTGTGGTTTATGGGGCTTTGCTTTGAAATCAGATCAAGACGGATGCCTCCTTTGCATAATTCCTCAACTTCAGCTTGTCATCATCTCCATCAGCAACATGGTTTAAAAGGACCTTTGTGATTAATACTGCATGCAAGTGCTGAAATGACAGACTCATTCTCATCTTAATGACGCTTGCGGTATCAAATGTAGATTTATGAAGCCCCTGCATATTTGCATAAACACCAACGAGGGTGGATCTTTGTTTTTAATTTCTGTTTTTAGAAGTTTGTGATCTGAAGACTTTCCTACTGCAGTGTGTTTACAAGGGAAAAGTGCACTGGGCGGTATTAGTGAACCAGAAATGTCTATCACAAGGACGACACCCCTACACAGCTTTTATAGAAAACATTTTTTGCTCGGTAAAGCAGACAATCTAAAACAGCTTAGATGAGTCTATTCACAGATTTGGTCCATTCTGAATAGGGCTGCCACGATTAGTCGACTAGTCACGATTACGTCGACTATCAAAATCGTCGACGACTAATTTAATAGTCGACACGTCGTTTGAAGCTTTGTAAGATCGCAAAAGACGCAGGAATTAGTAGGATTTAAGAGTGTAATAACGGACTGAAACAGAAGATGGCAGCACTGCATGCACAGGGATGCCAGCTGCCGTTAAACCCCGAAGAAGAAACTGTCCCAGAATTCATAGCGCGACCCATCGCGGCCCTCCTCAGTTTCCAACAATGGCGGCAGCTAGTTAGTTTTAATTTTACTCTTATTATTCTTTCTGGGTCACAAAATAAACGTTTAACATATTTTCAGGCGGGAATGTAGCTGTGTAAACTTCAAATATCTGCTCAGTTTATCAAAACACCACATATTTTCAAAAGCGCTCCGACGTTTTCGGAGATGTCTGTTACCCACTAGCTCGATAGCTAGCTGGGGTTGAAGGCTCACTAGAGCCGGTGAGAACACCGGACTCCCGGCAAATCGTTTTCAAACCCACCGCCGTCTTTCGCTACTCAGGTTAAACATGATATATATAAGTCACTTAGATAACTTAAAAATGTTATTGTTTGGCTTTTTTCAGTATTTTATTTGTTCCTGAGTAAATCGGTTTGGCTGAGATGAAAGTTATAGTTTTTACACAGCTGAATAAACGTCAAGCAGACGAGTGATTATCAGAAGTGTGAGATGCTTGAGAATATACTCCGGTGTCCTGTTATATTTTAGATAGCAAGGAGCAGACGCCTCCGAAACAATCTGCAAATTTCAATTCAATAAACTATCATCTTGTCTTTATTTTTAGTTAGCACATACCTTAAACACTTAAAGCTGTAAGATAATGATAGTTATATAAGAGCAGATGCATGCTGGTGCAATAAGCTGTATGTTTTACGTTCAATGGATGCTTGATCTGATTAGTCGACTAATCGCAAAAATAATCGGTGACTAGTCGACTATCAAAATAATCGTTTGTGGCAGCCCTAATTCTGAATAACAGTAACAGAGGCTATCACTGTCGGTAAGCTGAGTTAAGCTATTACTACATTTTCTAGAATCTGTTTCATACCCCTTCTTGATACTGGGGCATTTAGACCAATTAGGTTTCTATGATGTTCATCCTTTGAAAATATATTTTTTTGATTAAAGCATTGACAAGCCTGGAATACTGCGCATAATGTTCCAACACTGAGTTGGGACACAATTAAAAGCCGTTTTGCACCCACTAAGCTTGGCAGGCTTAGTGAAAGCCTTTTCATATTCATTGTATAAGTACTGCAAAAGGTCTTGTGCCATTTTACTCTCCATTAAGAGACTGATGCAACTGCTAATGGAATTGAAAGGGCATTTGCTTTGACTGGCTTGCCCTTCACCAATAGGAAAATTGCAGTATGTGTGCATCACAAGAATTCCATCAAAACAGATCACAGATAACTTATGGAGGCCGTAGCTTTTCTATTACTGCGTAAGGTATTCTTCTTCCTTTTTATATACGCACAGAGGAATATTTACAATTACAGAAAAAATGCAAAAAGAAACAGTGAAAAAAAGAGAAACATGAAAATAAAATCCAGAACCTTCACTCTGCTTGATTGAATTTCAGAAAACATACTGTTAAAAATGGGAGATCACTTAAAAAAAATCCCAGTTTGACTTTTATGTGAAATGAATAATAAATGGACTCTATGATAAAACAAGCCATCTAGACTAGGTAGGATGTTCAAATCAATAAATTCTTTCTCATCAATGGCTACATTTCTTTTCACCTCAGCTGTTGAAGACAGCAGTATTCTTTAGTAGTGAAAAAAGACAGCAGCTTTTCACTGAGAAGCCCTGAAGGTGGAGTGAGGGTGGTGTTTCGTAATGGGGAGGGGCTGGGGGGGTTGGGGGGCAGTACCCAGTGGAATTTGGAACCATTAGAACAACCTTGCCCTAGGTGAGTTTTGGGGATTTACTCTGCAAAGAGAGTTGGCAATTTTCAGGGACTTGGGGTTTTGAGGAAAAAAAAAGAAGAAGAAGAAAAAGAAGAAGAAGAAGAAGCAGCAGCTGTGTGAATTCCATCATATTTCCTGCCAGAGTACCTTCAGTGCTTTTGCAGCCTTGCCCACTCTTCTCCTGACTTTCTGTCTGATCAAAGACAGAAATTTCTTTTAAGCCATTTCTTAGCAGGGGAATCGGGATGTAACCAATATTTCAGGGATTACATAATTATTGCATTATAGAAACAGACATTCCATTTACCCACACATAATGTGCTCCTACACAGCCATATAGGCATTCATCAACTCACATTGGACTCAAAATCTCTGCCATTTATTTCTAACGTATGATTTGTAAATACACTTAGAAAGTTGAACCCATCGGAGAGCAGTGAATGCGAGCAGCTTCACATTACTGTTTTTCCATCTCTCCTCTTCTCTCTCCCTCTCTCTCCTCCAGACATTGCTACAGATGGCAGATCATCATACAGATGATGACTGCTTAGCAGTTCTTTCTGACAGCTCTCCGATTACATAGTAATTACACTCCTTCTCAAAAGCTGCTTTGACAATTAGCCTGCTGACAAAACACTTGGTTGTATTTATTCATGTGTGGACAGCTTCGGCTTCCTTGTTTGTCCAGCGAGATCGTGTTCGCACCTAGATAAAATGCTACAGTTTCTAAGTTCGGCGCAGGCAGCACAGTTTTAAGCACTGACACTGCACGTACCACTGTGTTTTCTTAAACCTACAGAAACCAGGAACAGTCCACAGGGAAGTGTGCCAGTTCTCACTTTTCTAAAATTTATACTTGATCTAAAGAAGCACTCGAAATTGAAACAAGAAGAAATAAATATTTTAATAATCACCCAAAGTGGATCTGCACTATTTGGTAACTGGCTATAGATTACCACAAGGGATTATATGTAAACACATATAATGTAACACATTACATGATCAGTGTTACTATGATTCAATTTTTTGTAGCAGCATCATGACAAAATAAAGCAGTGAGTCATCAGCTGAGATGATGGAAGTCTACACATATCTCACAGCCATTTTTAGAATGCTTTAAAATGTCTGAAGTTTACTAGTCGACAATTCTCTGTGGATTAATCACAAGAAATAATCATCTAATTTACTGATATAAAACAATTCATTTGCTTTAAGAGTATCCCACACCAGTTTGACAGTCTGCTGTCAGTCAGTCAGATTTCTCTAAACATTCAGACATTAAAGATCATATTTCCCAGTCTCAAATATACAGCATAAATTTGCAACCCTCACGCTAGCCGCAAATTCTTGATCTGCCAGTTTGTTTACATCTTTAACATGCTATTGACAGTAACTGCAGCAGTCTGTCATTTCCTATCACTTCATCTTCCTGTTTGATTTTGAAAGAAGAGTGGGAGCACAGTTAACTACAATATAATAAGCTGTACAATATAAACAAATCACCAGCTTGTAAGACATCAGGACTCAGGAGAGACTTGCTTTTCTCAGAATGTGTTTATGTCCAGTGCTTTTGCTGGTAATCTCTTTTTTCAAAGGTTCTTGTGGCATTATTTTGAGAAGAAATCGCCAGTTTCTGACTTTCCCTATGAGTGTTTGGCCTTGAGAGTAGTGATTCACTCTATCTAAATTACCGTGGTGGGTTGAATGGCTTGAGCCTTCAGTAAGAGCCAGCAATGACTGCCTGATGGAGCCAACATGAAACTTTAGCTGGGGTGGTCCTAGGCACCGCAGAAAAGCTTTTGAACATTCAGAAGATTGCTGGAGAATATTAAGCAACATATTTTTTTGACTGCACCAAGCTTCTCAGCATTAGCAACAAAACAATGTTATCCATTTCTGCTGAAATGTGACTCACTTCCCTGAATGAAGCAATATAGATCTGAATGAGTAATTACAGAAAAAAAAAGTTGTCTGCATGATCTTAGGGGTCATAAAATATGACGTGTATTCTGAGAACTATTCATGTGCCTCCTCATTCATTTACAGCTCGCTTCTCCAATCACTTGAGAAAATGGTTGCAGGAAAAAAAACAAACCACTCTTGGTTGTAGTGGCACAGTCATTTCCAATGGTTGCTATAATTGCATTTCCTGTGCAAATCGCTCAGTTTGTGGGGAAATAAGACAAAGGACAGAGTATTCATCTAAAAATGAGAAAGCCTATCTTTTCCTGATTAATTGTTGGCATATTGTTCTCAATTGGATGCACTCCACTTGCACGAGATGACTAATTTTCACCTTCATTGTGAGGAAATTTGAGAAGAAGGAGATTTATAATGTGTATCTTTCACACCACAATGAATAAACAAATAGGATGATCTTTTCTAGATGTTGATATTTTATAGTGAGCAAAAATTTCAAGCAGGGCTCTGTAATACTTTGGTATTTTACACCATTACCATTAAGATAGTAACTATATGCATTCATGGGAGGCCCAGACAAGAATAAAGTGTTATAAATGACACTGCAACAGTGGAATACAATGAAATGTAAAAGAGGCAGCAGAAAATAAAGATTAAACTGTTCCTTCTGGTTAGGAATAGAGCAAACTGCATGTTTGAGCCAACCAAGTCTCTTTATCAAATGCACTACAATGAACAAACAGTACATGTTTGCCTTTATATCTCCCCCTTACCTGTCTCCTTCCAACTATCCCACATATAATTCACTAGGCCAACATTTCTTGCAGTGTCTGGCTTGAGAGCTGGAGCTACAGCAGACAGTCTGAAAATCCCTCTGCTTTCCAAAGAGCTTTCCTGAGGCCAAGGCTATGAATTGATACCCCACTGTTGCATTACTCTTGGCCACAGAGCAGAGCACGGGACAAGAATAATAATAGGACAAATCATTGGTTTATTCTTATAGTATTCACCGACTTGTGCCTTCTAGTGGTGGGGAGGGTCGTGCTACAGATGTTAATATCCTCCATGGGCATAGGTGATAAACTTTATGTGTGCAAGCATGTGTCAGGCAGTACAGTCTATACACGTGTGCGCACACAGGCGTGCACACACACTTTAAAGCCCACTGAGAAAAGCCTTCTAGCACTACTGATGTTTTGGAATTTTACTTCAGAACACCCTCTGCTTCTCTCTGCAAGACGAACTAAGATGTAACCCGCTTACCCTCTGAGGCTTGGTGCATGCTCAATCAGCAACATGATATGGCCCACGGCTCTGCGCTGAGGTCACTGCTGGAGTTGAGAAGACTGATCATGCATAAGGTAGCAACACAGTGTTTTCTCCACTAATGTGCCAGGCTAGACATGCAGCTTCTACAGCTACAATTCAGCTGCATAGTCTGAGCTCCACCGTGAGGAAACTGGGATCCTCCTAAAACTCTTTGTGCTGAGCACTGACATGGAAAGTGCAAGTTTTTTTGTTTTGTTTTGTTTTTTGTTAGACGCAAAATACAAGTCATTCGGCTGTGAAATAATGTGACTTATCAAACAATTTTGGTCATCCTATGAAGCAGAACGCTGCTCCGATCTGAGGACTAATCCAATCTAATCAAGACAACTACTTTGGTACAACCCCAGTTGGAGGCAAAGTCTCTTGAGTGGCCCGGCATCACAATTCATTAGTGAAACTGGCCTTTAAAGTTTAATCTGGCGTGCGGTCGTTCTTAATTTTCAACCTCATCCCCTTTCCATTTCAGAGTGGCTCTCACACATGTCCACATCCTGTTAATCAATAATAAAAGTAATCAGGGAAGTCAGATGTACTGTCCTTCAAAATCTCTCTAATGCTCCTTTGCTTGACATCAGCAGACAGGGCTGTCTGCGTTCCAGTCTTCATTCACCTTAGAAAATACCAGCCTAAGCCTCATCTGTCATGTATTGGCTGCAGCCTAACATTTCACTTTGTTTGGCAGACATTGATTTTTACCTCCAAGGTGTTGTCAAGGAGGCATCCAACTCATACATACCTCCTCTGCTGTCTCTCCAGAGGCTGCTTTAGAAGGAACTGCAGGAACACACACACACACACACACACACACACACAAAGGAAAGCTCACGGAAATGACTACAAGGTAGCCTAAAATATTGCCAAATTTCTTGAATAAGGACACTAGAAGGGATGAAATGTGTGGGTGATAAGCCGAGGCTTATCAAAGCAGCATTTCTCAGAGCCTATTTTTGTTGTTCGTGTACTGTAATAGGCTTGGCAGCAAGTAATCCAGACTGAAATATATATTACAAATACACATAGAGATCCAAAATGATTGTTGATGTGTATCAAAGCACATCAGATGTACAAGTGCAGCCCCATTGTGGTTTTTTACGTGCTCTCCATGCCAACTCAGTCAGCCAAAAAAACCCAAAAACCCAACCATAAAACAGCAGAAGTCAAAACATTTGGTCACTAAAATACCTTGAACCTACTTCAGTCGATGTAACCAGTCCCCCGTTCATGTTAATATTGTTTTCCACGATAGCAAGATAACAACAATTTATCAACTGCCATCTCACCACAGCCTCCATCCCACTTTCTACACGCACACACAAATACACACATTTGCAGCCTAGTTGAGCAACACTTTATATTCATTAAGTGTCAAAATCTTATAACAAATAGCTGCCTTAAAAGAGCAACAGTATATTTTGTTTAAGAATTATTTGGCACCAATAAGAAATGATCTATGAAGCAAGCTTAAAGGTAACATCCTTCTGCAGTTTATTAATAATACAAACAGCAAAAGTCATTAAGATAGCCCAGATTTACTGAGAATTTCACCAAAGTCTACAACAACTTTTAATCATCATCCCTGCTTCAAAAAAATGCAGAGGAAATATTACACAAACTAAAACTTACATGTCAGCTCTGGAAATTTCACCCACTCACTTACAAGGCTGACCACTCTATCAGCTCCTGCATGTCTCATTAAACACTTGTTTGCTTGGAGGTGCATAAGTTTACTCACAGTTATTTTCTGGCCATTCCTCTTGCATGCACTTCTGGCTCTCACTGGGTACAATTGACAAGAAAGCAGCTTCAAAGATGCATATCTAAAGAGGCATTCTAACAAACAAATGCGAGGGTATAGTTCCTGCAAGTGACATGTTTGCAAATGACACACCTCTAATGAGCTGTCTATAAGTATTTAGAATGAGTGTTGGGTTAATTTTAGCATGCTAGCATTCTGGGACAATGATAATATGTTAGTATTTAGCAGTTTTGGTGCTTCACAAATGATTAGAATGCACATACACTGCTTGTTTGAGTCCATTAGAATACAAGTCAATCTTTCATACTGTTTATGCACTTTCTGCATGAATATTTATTTGATTGCAGTTAGACATTATTTGGGCAATTTTAGGCCATTTTAATATTTACCATGTTTACAAATTCATAGCTTAGGTTAGCACGTTATCACGAAAATATAAAAACGGCATGTGTTTTAAATTTGATTGCAACAACAAAAAATAAAAATATTATTAGGCAAATGAAATATAAAACAATCTATCTAATAGTCGTTGAGACAGCCTTGGTTGCAGGTTTTGGGTGAAACCAAAAACTATTAATGTCAAAACCTTTGTGGCATTAAATGAGGAATGAGAAGGCACTGGACTAGTAGACACCAATGTAAGCATGACTACTTCGTCACCATCCGAGTAAAAAGGTTGACATTTACGGAACAGAGAATGTGTTAAAAGTGACGTCTTTTATCGGTAAAAAACCTACTGCTTTCTTTTACTTCTGCACTAAAAATAAATAAAAAGTAAGACGCAAATCTGATTTAATAATCTCAAAAATCAATTCCTCTTTTCTTTCCAGGTTCAGCCGTGTACATTTTGATGTAGTATAACAGAAGTCCCCATCATGACACAGTGTAAGAGTGTCTTTCTCTAAAAGGGCACGACGAAGGTTTGGCTGTGAATCTCTCAGCCTGCTTAAATCTCTCTAAGAGTATGCATCATAAAGCTGCTCTGTTTTTAAAAGCATGTGATAAATATTCTGAATATTTATGAAAATGAAAGAGACCAGGAAGAACAACGTCTTCATTCAGATGCACAGCAGACTGATAAATGTTTCTTACAGTTGACTGATTTATATATTAGAAATCCTCTCCAAAAAGGTCAGAAGTTCAGTTTCTGCAGCAGCTAAATCTTTTCACTGTGCAAGATGCTGAATTGTTTTATGCCTCCTTATTGTGACTCACTCTGGAAGAACATCAACTAAATGTTTGATATGAAAAATGTATACTTTACTGCAGCTAACAGCATAAGTGGAAAACATATCATTTAGACTAATGGTGGCAAATGCAATCATTGCCCTTTAACGGCTTTGATGAGTGTATGCATAGAACACCCCTAAACCTAATGATAAAACTTTTGACTGCAAAAATGAAACCGCATCTGCAGCTTAAGGATCTTTTCCTAAACGATAATAGCTGTGATATTTTTAGACAAGTTCACGCAGACACATATGTGTGATCTGTGTTTCTCAATGTGACAATGTGTGTGAGTGGGCAAATGATGTTAACACGGTGAGAGCAACTGAACAGCACTGAGCAGGTAGCAGTGGTGTGTCGACAGCATCCATGCTTCCCTGTGCACATTCTCTATTTAGCCCCTTCATAACGACTCCACAGAGCTGTGCATGTCTTCAGTTTGGTTGCTGTACTTGTAAACTATGCAATTTGCGTTTCATGCCACAGCAGGCATCAATTAGCACTTCTCTCACGCCTCTCCATCTGAACTGCATCAAATTTGGTTGTGTGCTGCTTGGAACATGATGTGAATTTGTCATGACTCAACTGAAAGGGAGGAAATGTTCAACACTGGGGAGCTCGCTTATTGCTCACCTTGGGCTTTTAAATCAAGACTGAATAGCAGATATTGTGCTTCATGATTGCAGACTGAAAAGGTATTCATCACTATTGCTGAATTATGCAGGGGAAAAAAAGAAACAAAATGATTGTAAGGAAATAAAATACATTTTGTGTGGGATGCACCTGGATTTCTTTTAAATTGCACAGCACCAGAGTAAAGCAAACCTTTCTTGGACAGTTGTCACAGCACTGAAATTCAATAATTATCCTCGAATTGCTGCTGTTGTTAAAACTCTTTTGAAAAGGAAAATAAAATTTGCTGAAATCAGATACCTCCAAAGGCTTCAAAAGATCAAGCCTATTGATAAACAGGGAAAACTGAGCAATAGTGATTCTTTTTAGGTTTGTCAAATTTCACCGCAGAGTATGTTTTAGTAACTAGTAACCAAGAGTGTCAA
The DNA here is from genome assembly GCF_001858045.2 of Oreochromis niloticus. Taxonomy (NCBI): domain Eukaryota; kingdom Metazoa; phylum Chordata; class Actinopteri; order Cichliformes; family Cichlidae; genus Oreochromis; species Oreochromis niloticus. Next base: position 13,206,245 of record NC_031966.2, on the reverse strand, counting down.
AGTGGGAGGCTGTAAGGAGATCTGAGTTGATATTTGGATGCACAAGATGGTAACACTCATCATCAAAGTTATATGTCTCATCTTCAAGAAACCATATTTACAGACTATGGTCTTTCTATAAATTTCTTATCTTTAACCATATCCCTATCATACAGTGCCTAAAGATCTGAAAACAGTTGTGATGCTGTAAAATTGATTAAACTGAATCTAGGCAGTAGCTCAGGTAAAAGACAGTTTTGGAATTGGTGTTGATGGAAAAATAAATTTCTCTCTGCAGTCCATTGTTTCTGTTGAAACAGCAGCTTTAAACTGCACCGGCCTGCCTCGCAACAGCTCATCCAGCAGAACGTGCATGACTGTGAAACGTCTCTGTGGTGGAAGACACAGATCGTCCTTCAGATTAGGCTTAATCATGTTTGCTTTGCCTCAATTAGATAAGGGAGGTGCGCCATCAACACACGAGCTTTCTCATGCCTCCTCCAACGGTCCCTGTGCTTTTCCTCCCGCTCACCAAATGGCAGCAGTAGGAGGCAAAGGATGGTCCACATTCACACCCGGCTGAATCATTTCACACTGGAATACATCCATCAGAATAAAGATCATAAAAGCCAAGACAAGACTGACAATGGAAACTGAGAAGTGAAATCTGAGAGAAACGGCAGTAGCAGCAACATATGCTTTAGTATGACCATAAGTTGTCAATCTATTAAAAATATAGCAGCTAGTTAATATTCTTGCAAGAAATAATACTGTATGATAATGCTGTATATGCTTTACTCTTGTTCAGACTGAAGTGTGCTGTAGTGTATTGATACACTAGAAAGCGTTTACACCACAGTCTGGAGTCGCTAGTTTTATATATCAAATTTCAACCATAATCCACAATGGACTGGTGCAAATTGCCATTTACCCAGTGTTTCCTTTCTATTCAACTTGTTTGATCTCTGCAGCATATTATGATGCTATATCATGACAGTAGAATCCATTCTAATGAAAAAAAAATCTTGCTGAAGAAGCATACTGCAGTTTGAAAAGGTTCAACAACATAGGCAGCAACTCAACATGCAGTGCTCATAGTCCAGAGATACACTTCACTGCCAATCCGTAACGTTGAACATCATCTGATAACACATTTAATCCCATAAGAGTATCCTTTCTCACTGTCTGTGCAAAAATCATGTCAAGATGGGGCGTTTAACATCACATTATGATAATTCATCACACAGAGTAAATTTCCAATTCAATAAATGAGGAAAAAAAATATCAGATCCAATCTCTGCTTGATTTAAAACCTCAACGTGTTGATATGCACAGATAATGTCAGACAATGAATTTCGACCTCATCCTGATGTTTATTCAAGGCACTGTCAATAATGTAATCCCTATGATTTAGTTCAAAATCAAATCTGCCACATTCAGGTGAAGGCCTTCTTCCTCCTACATATTCATAGCAACAATATTGACTAAATGTCTTGTCTGGCTAAATATACAATGGGAAGTGTGATACTAGAGGATCAGTTTGTGTGAATATAAGCAGAAGAGAAATGCATACAGGAGATTCTGGGATTACCTCTCAAAGCTAGTATGCTATCCCAATCTCTTCAGTCAGGTCTGGACACTGAGGATTTGCTGTAGCAAATGTTTAGGCAGAGAAGATAATAATAGCGGACAAACTACTATTACTGCATGAATTAGAAAGAATCAGAAGCTTTCCAGCAATGCCTAGCGTCAAAAACAACAGCCTCCGCTCTCAAAACTTCATGCTGTAAATCATACTTGTAGTGAGCTCACCTGCGGCTACAGTAGCCCTCAGAGGTCAATAACTATGGCAAGGCACATTTACCGAGAGTCTTTGTGTTCCCGGAGTGACAATAGAATCTCATTGTCAGGTGTTTAGTCAGATAAGGTCGCACACCCGCAGGGATTAGCGTCTGCTTTTCATCAATGTAATGCTTTAAAAACAGGTTTAGCAAACGTGCGGTGGATCAACCAATTTAAATGCTAAACCTCTTTCTCTCTCAGAAGATTGGGGCCAGGGGCTAAACACATACAGATAAACAAATCAACTTAGCTATAAAGACTTACAGCAAGGGAAACAAATGAATGACCCTCACACCTTTATTTGTAGACAGACTACTGGGGAAATGGTGATATAGCCCGCAAAGTGTTGTGGTGATAATACTTGCAGTGTCAAGTTCCTCAGTTGGATAGAGCCATCCTGAGGCACTGTATTCACAGCTAAACATGCAAACGGTGCTTCAGGACTTTGCGATAACAGCAGCGGGAGGTAATTCTTAAATGTCACTGCTTCTGGTTTAACATAACTCGGTTGTTGCTATGTATATGTACAGTAAATATATGCAACACCACTGCTCAGATGCTACCCACAGCAGTAGTTGAATTAGAAACTGGCTGGATCATGCTGGGAAGTGACATTACTCTTTGAGAGCAGCATAATGATCACTATCAATCTCTTTATTGTCGAGTCACATTAGTGAAATATCAGGGAGGAGTACTGGACAGGGGAAGGAGACCGCCGAGAGACATCCTGTACCATGGCGGCATGGCAGTGCATTAATCACAGCGGCGGGACCCTCTCTGTGTCCAAGCTGAAAACTGTCAGGGTAAACACTTCAACCAATAGAGATGGTAGTGTAACACTGGGAGAATATTCCTTGCTGGTGTCCCAACACATTGGCAGAGAATGCCATCTTTTGCTTTGTAACACATAACTGTCACAGCTTTCTCATTTCAGATTCACATTTTTCTCTTAGGCCATCTCAAAATGTCGCTTCTGCTATCGCCACTCATCTTTTTGAAGAAATACAGAGCCAGGCAGGGAGACAAAACTGTCATTATTTCATAATCAGCCAGGCTCAACAATGATTTCCTGCTGTAGATATTCAGCTCAGTCATACTGAATGTAATAACAAGCAGGAAAGATGCTGTATTTTAAAACTATAATACCACATCTGACATGCACCATGAAACAGCTGGATGAACGCTTCATGACTTTCAAAGCCTATATGGAGAGCAATCCCGGAGAACTCGTAACGATTTCATCCATTAACTCCATCAATCTGAGTTTGCTCCATCAATTTCAGTTAGTGTCGACTGTCTCAGCAGTCTCTGGCAGAGAGCTGCCACAAGTGCCCCGGCTAAAAGAAAAAAATAAGGAGGTGAAACTTTTTTTTGAGTCTTTGCGTCTAGTATAGCAGCACACATGTCATAGTCAAGTGGTTTATAAAACCACCCTTTCCCAACTCCACTACTGCCATCTAAATAATGAATACTCTGCCACTTGCAGTAATCCTCCAGCAGCCATTCCCAGAAATAGAACAAAGTCAGACAGAGCACTCGTTCCCTCCCTTTCACTTTTCAAAACAAATACTGCTGATTCCTGAAAAACCCCTTCAAGATGCTACCACTCAAAACGTACAGCATGTTAATGATGTGCAGCACATTCGCAAACAACAAATTTTGTGAACTTTTGTTGCAGTGATTCGACATTCTTGGCCACATCTAGGTCGTGACTTCAAAGTTTTGCTTAGTATCCATTTGAAGGCAACATCAAAGCGTGGGTAAGCCAATGATTTCAAAAGGCATCAAGAGCTAACCAGAAAGGTACAGTAACTGTGAAGGGCACCTTTGGGCTTCCTATGATGGATGATAAGAAAGAGAAAAGACAGAGAAGGGAGGAGAGATGCAGGGCGGAGAGAGGTAGGAGAAATGGGTGAAAAGAGAAATTACTGGGGAGAGAGGTGAGCTTATATGAAAGGTATCCTTAATTAGATGTAATGTTTGCCCTCTTCCACAAATTCCTTCATGTGGTGCCAGGAAATACAAAAAAAAGAGACCAAAGCTGATGAGTCTGGGGAGAAATATCTGCCTAAGTGGCCTTTTATTAAGGGATAAAAAGCTACTCTTTGCCTCTGTTCCCATCCACTGCCCCTGATTAGGAAAGAAGTGAAGGCGGATAACAGGAGGGGCCACGGATTTCTGACATGTCCTATTGTATCCAGATGTGACAACAGCCTGGCATTTGGCAGGTGAAACAACCTAACCTTTATCTGTCATCTTCACTTAAAAGGAGACGATTCCGTTGCAGGAATTCTAGAAAATATCAGCGTTTCTGTATAACATCATATCTAGCCTGAGAAATCCTCACAAAATCAATATTAAACACAACAACCACTTGTTGTAATCAATATTTTCACTACTCGTTCTCACTCTCATTGGAAGTGCGTTGGCACAAAAGTCAGAAAAATTTGGTTCGAGTGGCAAAATATATTGACACTCAAAATATCCCAAGGTGATGTCAAATGTATAGCATCATTATGAAAATTAACACTTAAATTGGCAATGAGAGTGAACCAGCAAATAGCGATGATCTAAATAGGTATTATGATTATGCTCCTTTTATCTAAAAATGTGTCTGACTTTGGCACTTGCAGCAGCCTTGATTGATCAAATGACATGCTAATGAAAGCTCTGAGACTGAGAGAGATTAGATGGCTGCCAAGTTTTGACCCTGGATGTGAAAACATCACGGGCTAGGGACGCTCTCATAAAGCTGCTAAATGGCTTATTTCACCTCCAGCTCTGGTAGCCACCCACTGGCATCACCATGTGGATAATGATACCCGTAAATGTCCACAGTAAACAGCTGACGAACCAGGGCTCCAGACTTTTCCCATCACCATTACATGAGGTAAGGACCATCATTATCCTATGAATTCTGGTCACTACAGCAAGACAGCCACAAATGTGCTTATAGGTGTTATGAACAACTCATTAGCACAGACTAGATGGTGGTAAAATTCAATAACAGCGTAACATGCTGAACTTTTATTATCCAGGAAAGTTGGCTGCACCCTGCCAAGTGTATAAGACTGGAGCAAACTCCGACTACACAGAATTTAAAAAGGTCAAATATAAAGATAAAGAATACCAAACACAAACAACACTTTCACAGGCAGTCAGAAGCCTGTAGTTTGTGCCCACCTGTCAGTTCAACTCTACAATTTACACACGGGGGAGAACTATCTGCCTTTTTTTTGCCACCATGACATATTTTCTTGACACTGAAGAGTTTGCACTGCACAGATTCCTTACTTTCTTACTTTACCAGAGTATCCATATTATGACATTTTATACTGTACTTCTCACACTGCTACAACTATGGTACTCTTAGTATGACTCAAGACCAGAAGCTTAAATTTAATATTCATTTCATTGTTTAACAGCAAACATGCACAATCTATTCGTTGCACTCCATATAGTTAAAACCTCATTTGTACTTACTAAAAACAGCCACGTCAAAACTCATAATGTAGTTTGATCATTTTAATATTAGTTATATAGTTTAATTACATAGTTTCTGCATTAAACTGAAAAAGGAGCACGTGCATTTTTAGATAATATCACACATGAAAATACTGCAGCTTTCTTAAGAGCAGAATTCAGTGTTTGCTCCAAATTTCAAGTCTGTAATTTAAAGTCCTCTATTGTGTTTCTATTATTGACACTGGCATTTAAACACCTACTGCATGTTAATTTTCAAATCCGTATGATCCATGAATGCAATTCCATCTGCCAGAACATTTATTTTCACTTCATTTTTCAGTCATCGAATGTGAGCGGCGATGTGAGTTCAGCCTGGCTGTTTGACACAGTGAACAACAACCATCTAATGCAAAGTTTAGTTTTTCACCAGCGTATTTCAGCGCTGTTAATACGACAATGTTCAAGTTATTGGACACAGTAGTGACTCTTTATTTTCTTATTATTGTAAATGCTATATTAAATTTAACATTTAAGTTATTGCAATTAAATTAAAAATTTTAATTAAAATTTCCCAACAGACACTGGCTAAAGCTTTCAGGTGTGCTGATTTCTCATCCACATTATTTGACTGAGTTTTAATTAAAAACAAGGGTTCACTCTCTCCCACATGACACCACTCTGAACAATTTCACACTCACATGCTTTCCAAAAACCTTATTAAGATCATTTTAGATGTGGAAATGAAGATAATGCACGGGACAAAAAAGCTTTGTCTCTTGAGGAATCAGGTCCAGGTGCTGTTCTAATTTTTAATTGATTAACCTACCTCACAATCTAACGAATCTATGTATATGCAGAGTGGACAGCTGTACTTTATATAGCATATATCTATCGTTCTCTTTATGTTAAAGGGGGAAAGGTCTCAGAAAGAATGCTCAGGTTTCTGCATCGTTTAAATTAAAATCTATAAGTCAGGTTTATTTTAGTTTTAGGTAAAAAAGGTAAACTCACTGCAATTCACTGACTAAATTGAGACTTTAGGGAATGTAAGTAAGTAAAAAGTTACAGTACGTTCTATTTACCGTCTATTTTTAGCGATTCTTAGTTTAACGTTTAAGGCTGGTGATGCTGTTTTCACCCTGGTTTTAAGGTGAACCGCACATAAATTCAGAGGTAGGCATGGAGAAATTGTGCGCTGTCCAAGAACAAAGTCCTCATTCAGATATTGCATAAATTAAACAACAGTTCATCCTTTCATTGCATAAATTATAGAACAGTTCATCTAGAAACCACGCCATAATGCACAACAGCCTTTGTTGGCTAAGGCTCTCACTGGCCCTGAGCGTCCTGACGTGTGTTTGCCAGTAAGACTAAGAGGAGAATGAGACTGGCAGAGCTGACTGGTGAAACATGAGATAAGAAAATTAAAACAAAATTGCTCAGACCTCACTGTTGATGCAAGTGCCGAGCAGCTGTCGTCCACTGAGAACAACCATGAATCAAAAGCAAGCCTGCGGGAAGTATTGATAATCCATCCGTGCTCTATTATTTGATACTGAAGTTATCGTTCATATTCTGAAAGCACATGCATGCTGCCGTTCAAACTTTACCCCTTTTTTAGCATTTCCGACTCAGCGTGTGCAGAGGTAAATTTTCCATCTTCTCCAGAGACATGAGTCCACTCTTTCAATGTAATTACCACTGACATATATTAAGACGGCTGTATCACAATATACCAACCTCCTCGGCACCATGTCCACCCCCTCAATTACTCCAACACACAGCTGCACAGGCAAATAGGACCGAAATCCAGCTATAGCAAAAACAACATCACCAAGAGACTGCTGTTTCGAAATTACAAACCTAATGAATGTTAAGATAAGCAAAAAAAAAAAAAAATGGATGCAAGTAATTATTTTTCACTCATTCCAGCAGCTAAAAAATATATATATTCACCTTCCTCCAGAACTCACCTCATGGCCCAGAGAATAATTCATAGCGATGCCTCATAAGATGCATTGCCCGCAGAGGAAAGCCTCATTGCATTTACCTGCTCACATTTCCCTGTCACCTGTAAATGTATGTGGGACTGCCACTGTATGACCCTTTGCAGTACTCAGACTTATTCCTCTGTTGATGCATCTGCTCTGCTTACATTGGCTACCACTCGCTACACACCAATTACTCTTTGTCTTTGTAGCTATTGGTCTGCTAAGCACTTCAATCCATCTCTGTCTCCGAGGCCATGACGTCAACCCGAAATGATTAATCAAAGGCAAGTCAACACCCAAAAAGCAACACCTATGTCCCCTGTTTGCGTACATTACCCACAATACTTCATGGGTATCATGTGAATACTGAATGGGAAAAGAATTACTAGACCAGCAGTTTCTTTTAAAGCATATGATATCTAATTGTTCCTACACTGTTTATAAAGCTCAGGGCGATATTTTCTCATATTGCATTTCATACAATATTAAGGTTCCATTTCCCCCATTTCTTGCACATAATAAAGTGCTAGTACTAATGACTTGAGAGAAACAATAATCCCTTTACCATGTGTGCTTATGTGAAAGAGCAATGCACCACAAAAATGCTTCCAGGTTACCAAGAAGCTACCTGAACCTGCTGAATGCGCCTTATCTTATTCTATAGTGCAAATATTTCCAAGCCTGTGGACATGATTTTTACCAGAGTGCTATCATCAATTTACACGTGTTAGGCTGCAGTACCATTTTAAACACACACCACCCCCACATGAAAAAGATCCATGAGGGGATTGGGAAAAAAAAAGAAGAATACAATAGGCTGTAGATTCCTACAGTAACAATAAGGCCCATCCAAAGAAAAGATCTGCTTCTGCACAGCCCTTGTAATGCATTAAACATTATTTTGCCACATCCAAGTTGTTGACAGATGGAATTCATGTTCAACTCTAGATTTGTCAGCACAGATGTCCAGGAACAAACAGCAATAATGAAATACAGTAAAAAAGAAACAGAAATGCAAAACAGATTCGATTTTGGATCATTTGAATATGTTTATTCCAATAAAAAGAACTTGCTGTGTTACCTTGAAGAATCTCTGTAGCAATTTCCCACTGAGGCTTTACTGTATCAAGGTCCACTTCTCAGGATGCGATGATGCTGCTTGTATTGGATTTACAAACGCTCTGGATCTCCTCCTCTTCCCACTGCTGCTAAGCGAGCCACACACTGCACGAGAACACTATCACACTGACACATGGATGGCACTCAAGCGATGTCAAAAGGGTTAAAACCTAGTGGACCGGAAAGTCACACCAGCATCGTTCTAGTTGCCAGCCACCGCTGCCGCACTCTCCAGCAGCTCTTCACCACCTCCCCCTTCTCTTTTCCTTTTTTTTTTTTTTTTAAACTCAACCTATCTCATGGGCTTCTCCCCCTCCTTATGCGAGATGGTAGACGAGAGCGCTGGGCGATTTGCACCACTCTATCATGGATCGTGTTACGCTGTCTGGCTGTAGCGGCGGTCACAGACGATAGGCTGAGGAGCTTTGCGTGTGTGTTTACCCCTCCGAAGAAACAGCGGCATAAGAGAAGAGGGAGGGAGAGGTGGGATACCACCCTAAAACAAAAAAAAAAGAAAGAAAAAAAATGGAGCGGTTTCCAAAAAAGATTATCGAGCTAAGTGACAGGCTTTGACAGAAAACCTGGATGTGAATTCATGAGGGAGAGTGCCGCTGAGGTACGGCATGCAGACCTTAAAGTGCCACTTTTAAATGGCTCTCGTTCACTTTGACATCATTTGGTTATCACATTCTAACACGAGCTATGATTCATCTTTCCTTTGCTGACCTACATATTGGGTACCCTTTGTCTGTCATATTAATTTATTCTTTTATGATATCTTAAGCTTAATTATAGCATATACAGTGGTATAAATGTGATCCTTATAGCTGCAGACAGGAGCAGTGTAAAAGCAACAGCCGCATTAATGTTCATATTATGTGCTCTGAAATTCCGATCATGCATTTGCAGTTTAGAACACTGACAACCAAAAATAATTCATTAATGCCACACTTTTATATGATCTGTCAACACGGGGATGAGAAGCCGTCTTGTTTTGACCTATTCCTATTCATTACATTGCCAGGGCTGTTTGTTTACTTTTGACAGCCTTTTGAAAAAGAAATCTATGTTTGTTCTGATATAAGACATACTTTCAAAAACTGTACTTATCAAAAGAAAACAGTTTATTTCCATAGTCCGCTGTGAACTGGAAATGGCTTTGTTCTAATTAGCTTTTTTAAGTTGTTTTCTTCAAATGTAATCTAACAAAGCGAACTGTAAACCCAAGTAAACACATCACTATGTTCATTTGATAGACGTTGCTATATTTATTGTCGTTATGTTGTACTTCTAATTTTATATGATTTTTTTTTTGCACTTGAGTTGATTAGCATCCTGGTTTTGATTTGATTTGCTCCTGCAAATTACACAAATCTATAGTGATTTATACAATATCACCCAAGGATGTGGCTTTTTATTACTCATATTTCCAGCTGTGCATATTTCGTCAAACTCTGCCCCCTATTAAGAATTTAGGAAATTGTCTAGACATCGTTTATCTAAAGTCTAACACATTTATCAGTTTTAAATTTTATCCAAAGCCAACTAACATCTAGAAGAGAGACGCTATAAGTTTAGTTTAAAAATCTAGAAATAATATTAACAGACAGGATAAGAATGAATTCTATGGTCAGCTTTACTTGACTTTGCTTCCTGGTGATAACAATACCTAGTCAGGTATTCCAGGTATTCAGTGTTACACTTCAAAGTTGTTGAGGCAACAAGAGGAAGACAAGCTGAAAAAAAGAATGCCAACGTGTGCAAAGGCCAAGATAATATCAGTCAGAGTCAATTGTATGTCTCAAGTTCTAAAAACCTCTATTTCCAATAATAGAACGTGTCTTTCCTTAGACCCTTGTTAGCTTCAGAAACTTCACACCTTCAGCTCATAACAGGCTTTGTGTTTGCTCTAAAGCCCAAAGTAGAACAGCCTGCCTGCCATCATTAGGGTTATTTCTTAAAACACTGGAAAGCTCTTTGAGAGCTATAGATAAAATCTGTGAGTGCCCATGTAATCACAGTGTATGTGGATCAATAAATGGTTTAATACAGTATTGGCTTTGAAGATATCCTTAACACAATCTGCTAAAAAAACACAAAAAAACACTTTCTTTCATTTGAAACATCAGACAATAGTGACCTTTAAAGCTAAAATAAAATGCCAGTAAATGGTCAAATTCATTATTATGTGTTCAGATACTATGAAAATGTGAAGATTTTATATAAAGTCATGTGTTTTAGGCTAAAAGGTGTGGGCTTGCTGGTGAATGGAGTATCATCTTATTCAGCATGTGGTTGCAGTGAAATACATGGTGGAATCAGCTGTTTCCTTTTCTGGGTAATTACATTTTTTATAAAGATTGTTTTTCACTAAACAGTATTAGTGTCCACTTTAATATATAGGCACTGGCTGCAAAACAATGGCTAAAATAGAAACTATAGCCATCATATTTACATAAAGGTTCAATTCTTATCACATATGCAAGAGATTATGCTAGATATAAAACCATGAGATTATTTTTCACCTTTTCCCTGCCGACTCCATACCTACAGTTTTTTATCATAGCCTGTATGAGATGGATGCAGCTTCTGGTTTATGAAGTTCCATTTGATGGCTCATCTGAGCTTTTGGATGTCTCCAACTTAGTTTTTTACATTTTTGGATGAAACAAAAGACACCACTCATGTGGTTGCAACCCATCCCACCCAAAATCACACAATGTTTCTCTCTACATGGGAACATAAATTCCAAAATGAAAATCATGTTGCATTACGTAGCAATTTAAATGATTAAAAACATAAACTTATCAGAAAAGTGGTTATAGATAGATTAATCAGTGGGTTGTTTTGTCTAAAGACTTCTTTACAATTAGACTTTTTTTGTAAGCAGATAAGTTGCCCCCTGTTGAACAGTGAGAAGAATGCATCTTTAAAGCACTTGGACCTGCATTCAGATCAAAAAGCCATTCACCTTTTGTAAAAGTGTCTGCGGTTTTTCTAATTCTACTTGCCCTCCGGTATATGTATCTGTTTTTAATACCAAAGCGTCTGTTTTAAATCTCTATAAAACATACCTGTTAACTAAATAATGTGCAATGCATTTGTAAAAACTGCTGTTGACTTTTCTACTTAGAAAACTACTTCTTCTGATAGGAGTCTAATAGGTCACACAGTGCTGAAGTACATCATATCTTCTTGCAAAATCAATTTGGCATTTCATTTTTTTTAAATTATCATGTGGGCGCAGCCGTCTGTAATAATCCACTTTAATGATCAACAACTAAAACAGCAAAGAACTGATAAGACTTCTTTGAAGGTGGACATCAAAAGTGATGCCTCTGGGGTTGAGAACAAGGGAGAGCTTATTTGACATTTTCCCAGTGCAACCACACATTGACTCAAAGAATTTGGTCACGCCTGTGGGCTCAAGTAGGGAAATCTGTTTGGAGTTTGGTCTCCAGCTCTAGTAATCAACGAGTGCCCCAGTTCAGTACGGCTTGAGTGAAATTCATATTGAGTGGCCCATATTATATTCATCCTTCATCCTGAAGAAAAGGTATTTGAGACCTAGTGTAGGACAGACTATTTTAGGAAGGAAACATTTTTACATTAGTCACTTTAGAATACCTTGGATATGATGTCAATTTCCACTCTTTGGGGAATAACAAACCTCATTATAATTCCCACAGGATATGTCTTAGGCGGAGGGTAGAATTAAAACTAGACGCAGTCACGTGGGTGAGTTAAAGCCTTATCCCATTGCAAGATAAATGTTCAATTATCAGATTGAAAGTCTATTTTTAAAGATAGCCCAAAACACAACCAATACACTGTGTAATATTTGTTTTACTGTGTTGCTGGTAATGGCCAAAAGAACACGAGGGTTCGTTTGGACAAGAAATAAATATCAGTCTGTTCGAATACCTACCTTTTTTGACACTCAGCCATCAACATTTATCCTCCTGCTGTCAAAGCAAGTTGACCCTAAAAGCCCCCCTTGATACCAAACCAACTCCAGCCAAGCAGCTCATTTCCACTACAGCACCATGTGCAAACAAAAGGGGGCAGGAGAAGCAGGGGAAAAAAAGCAGTCACACAAAGATGCTGCAGTAAATTTTACCCGAGTAAACAATATGGGAAACGGGCCAGGATTTTCTTCACATAATATGCTTAATTCTGCAGCTTAAGGGGGAAAACGGACTCTTATTTCTACTAAAGAGCTGGTGCTAAATGGCGGCTATTCAGCCCAGTTTCAATTTTGACATGCCAAAGCTGTCTGAGGTACTCAGTTACTGGGGAGTGGGATGTGGGCGGGGGTGGTAGATCTCTTTGCTCTCCTAGAGCACTATGGTTTCAGTCCAGCTGGCCTTTAGAATATGGATTATGTGGTGCCGTGGCCTGGCTCTCGCTCCATGGGGGGCTGGACAGGGTGCCCAGCTTCAGCGGACTCCCCACCGAGACCCCTGGGTGAGAGGACGCTGAGAGCCCTCTCGGTTCTCAAGGCTGGATCGTTGAGAACGTGGCGGTTGCTTCCCACACCAGCACCATACGTCAGTGTGTGACAGAAAATTTGAAAAAAAAGAAAGAAAAGAAAAAGAAGAAAAAAAATGACAGTGAAAAGGAAGATGGCGGGTAGAATGATGGGGGAGGGTGACTGGAGTGAGAAACATCGAGGAAGAAGCAGAAGCAACAACTGTTATTGTGGCAGAACTGCGACACTGCATTACTGCCAATCACAATGCCTGCTCTGCGAGGGGAAAAAAGGGGTGGGGAAAAAATAGAAGAAGAACCTTGGGAGTGCAGTGCAGTAGATTTACCTTTCAAAAAAGTCTGGGGCGATAATAAGTATCCAAATGACAGCTCTGTGCCACCGCATCCCAACTAAAGTTAACCAGAGGTCCTAATGTCGAGTGCCAGCAGCAGACACAAAGGTCTGAACAGTGGGGCGCCAAGGCAGCTAGCACAGCATGGCCTAAATGGGGCAGGTGATTTCCCATCTCCTCCACTGCCCTCAAGGCACAGCCAATCACTGCTGGGGAAAAGTGCCGCACCAGCCTGCAAGCTAGGAAGCCAGTGAGTGGAAGGGCTAGAGAGGGAGCTGGAGTCTATCTGGGACCATGCATTATTCACATGCATTGCTACGGCACTAAGACCTCCACAAAGGAAAGGCCTCAGGTTCCATCAGTGCCGACTTGTTTCCAATCTATTATTGATGGCAACACTACACCATATACTTTTCCCTGATTTACTGGATTCTATCATTGTTTCTATAATAAAGGCTATTTCCAGTAAAGTCAGAACAAATGAGCACAATATTTCCAAGCATGGTGCCAGTGGGTGCTTCTAGTCACTGGGACCTTTCAGAATTGGCTTTAATTACACAAATCATGGCCAGTGTTATACCATTACAAAAACGAAAGATCTTTTGCATTGAAATGGGGAGTGCACTCGCCCTAATATACACAGCAAAACCTGAAACATTTGTGTGAATCATCAATCATGTCAAGGTAGGTTACCATGCAAAATTAATTTCAGCATGGAGACCTCCAGTTAGACCTAAGTGAAATAAATGAGGTATCCAATTACCACTTTATGATCACATGCAGCCGCTGTTAAAAAAAAAAAAATGCACCGACAAAGTTAAACACTAGCAGCTCACCAGTATTGAGAGGAGAATTCAAGCTCCCAAACTTTTTGGTTTATAAATTCTTTATTACTTTAAGTTGGCGACTGTTTCTGAGCCTGCTTACACAATGCTGTCAGCTATTTTTGTATTGTTAGACAGCAAGGGACGCAGACTGAAAAGGCACAATGCAGACAGTGTTATCAGTATTAAACTACTGGGTGACAGAAAATATTCATTCAAATTAACACTTGTCATATTATAAAATGGGTCATGAACTTTTAAAGGAGTATTTTGATACTGAGATATTCTAGTAAGCAGAGATGAAATGGCACACTATCAGTTTGTGTATTTTATTCTTGCATTGTATCAAAAAGCTAAATTATCCTTTATATTAAGATTTTATCAGAGTATGTTAAAAAAGGTTCGGCCCTTTAATTCAGAGGCCGTCCACATTATTACCATGCACACATCAAAGATTTCCCCTAACTCTCTGCAGGAAACACAATCAATCTGCTCAGTATGCGAGGCTAGGACAGCAGGCCATCTCTCCCTTTGAGGATGTCGACGCATTTGACCGATGTGCAGTCGATCCTCCAGATTGTGGCTAATCATCATTACCGACTGCTGAAACAATGACTTTCCTTCAGCCCACTCAGCTTCAAGAAGGGCACAAGGGACCTGCCAGTTTTTCTTATGGTGGCTTAACACTTAAGTTGGGATTTGAGGAATTAGGGCAGACTTGGACACAACAAAATGTGCACTCTGATCATCCAACCAAGTCATCAACTATGGCCTGGCTCCCACTGTAAAATCTGCCTCATGAATTACACAAAATTCAACAGATACCGTATTTTGGGGGAAAGTGTAACAGTGCTGCAGATTCAGTTGAGGCAGTTTTATTTTAAACATTATAGCCTGAAAACAAATGATGACTGCTGCATATTCCTAACAGGAAAAAAAGTATAAGACAATGGGAGGAAAATGAGGACAGATGCATAGAAGGCAGTAGTAGGGGAATTCTCTAAAATGGACAGTGGATTATGAAAAATGACTTCTTCCTTACAATGCTTAAAGGTTAGGTCTCTATTACACAGAGAGCAAAATGTCAGCAGTATCCCCTGAAAGAGTGGACTGTGATATTAATGGAGAGTCCAGGGAATGGGCTTCCCCTGACTGAGTTTCCCCTCTACCAGACACATTATTCATGTAGTTGTCAGCCCACACCTGGTGCATATAACACTAACATCTACAAACTAAATGATGGAAAGAATATAGCCCACCCTGGTAGGCAGCCAGTGGTGAAATGAATGTTGTTCATGAAGTATAATGGAGAGTAAAAGTACTGCTACTAGATAATCTAAGGGCTCTTCACCCGCACAACTGAAGTTGTCGCCCAGGACATATTAGCATAATGTTCAATTTCGTAGCTAATACTATACTTTCATTTGGCACTTAGCTACCTCTGAGACTTGCATGGATGGGCAAAATTAAGCACAGGGTCTGTGGCAAAGCTACCCTCAAGAACTGTAGGCAGAAAACCTGCTACCACACTCAATGGAGATAGCGCTTCATCTCCAGCGAATGCTGTAACAGCCTTGGAACTGAGTCACCACCCAAAATAAACTGTTGTATGAAATATTAAAGGAGGAAACGAGTTATCATTTGTTTGAACTCCTATGTACAGTTTTTTCCTTTATCTCTAGTCCTGACCACAGAAGCCCTTATCAAATTCCTCAAAGCAATTATCAAAGCATTTTCCGTGTAATCTAACCACATAACATTACTTAGGACATAAATGATAAAAAACTGTTGCGTTCTGCAGAAATGTGATAGACCCAGACAGAATGACATGATGATTTAATGTGTTACACAGCGAGTCATCAGTCACACAGCCACCACTTTATCTAAGATGCAAAATGGCTTCTGCACGAGGCACACTGTGGCACTGGATTATTTGTGAGTAATATTCTTTTGCCATGGTAAATATATTGTGTCATGCAGCAGAGGGTGGAAGAAAAATTCTCTCTCAAGCTGTTTTAATGAAGTCCCAAATGTCATCCTCATACTTCTTTCAAGAGCAAACTCCAAGAAACTCCTCTTGAAGCCCGACTGTCCCTCAGTGCATCTTCGAGTGATTTGAAAACAAGTCACTATTGTGAAAGGCAGTCTAAGAAGTACAAGGAAAAACAAAAAAAACAACAACTGCTCAACAGAAAAGAGTAAGAGACGGGCAGTAAACTGGTGGTTTGGACTATTACAATCTTTATGACTGAAGACATTGGATGAATTGTGGAGGCGGCAGCGTGCTATGATTAGGGATGTCTAGAAATCTCTTTCATCATACAAAACTAGTTAAATGATAGAACGGTTTTGCCAATCCTGTGCCAAAAATTACTTTAATAATCACCATTTTATGGTTCATTTGAAATTACCCATTACTGCTACATCTTTACAAAAAGACTACAAGAACAAGGGATTTCAGCGTAACATTAGAGAGAAAAATGTCAGTGTAATTTAGTGATTTTGGTAAGTGGAAGGGAAGCGCGTCAGAAGCCGAGTTTGAATTAGAACCAACACATTTTTCTCTCAACAATACTGAGGAGAAGAGGAGGGTGGACAGCCAATTACTGGAATACTGTGTGTGTCATTTTGACACCACGCTTGGGTTTCTTCGCCAATGTATTAAATGTACCAGACATAAAGGCTACGCTGCAGTAATGATTGAAAGACTGAGCATTTTCGCATAAACAAACTAATACGGTGTCACTGTTTATTTTGACAACTTATGTCATCCTGCATTTAGTCACTGTTTGTACTGTGCAGTTTAAAATTAAGCTGAAACAACACACTAATGTGAAAGGATGTTTCATCTATGTTAAGATGTTATTCCACTTGACTAAGCATTTTTCGGTTGAAGTGTTTCTTCAATATTTCAAGGTGCTTTCTTCTATGAGTTGAAAAAAAAGTTGATAAAAAACAAGTGGCAGTATCATGTCGACTTGTGTTTAATCTGCACTGGGCAACTTTGCATGTTGGCAGCTCCGAATGGCAATTACTGCAAACTGGACACAAAAATCATGTAAATGAATTGTAAACAGTAAGCTTAAGTTTGCCAATTTGGCCCGTCTACCAAAAGTGTGGGCGATGTGACAATTTTAGATCATGGGTAATCTCAATTTGGCATGCAATCGCTTTTTCAGAGAAATCATATCGATTATATCATTAAAAGATGCTATATAGTGTTTAGGTAAATTATTTCAAAATGTTTGTCCTGATGTCATTCAACTGTTTTTCCAATGAGGCTCTCAGCCCATGGAGAACCTCCAAGCTCAGTGTTTTATAAAACACTCAATTGTCTATAGACAATTGCTCTTGTTCTGGTGCCATTGCATGCTAGGACCACTACTGACAGCTGCAGTTGAAGCACTGTCCTCAGACCAAGAAGGTCCTAAGTCCAATCCCACCATCAGGCCAGGGTCTTTGCATGTTCTCCCCGTGTTAGCGTGGGTTCTTTCCAGCCTCCTCCCACGATCCAAAGACATGCAGTTAGAGGGATTTGGTTAACTGGTGAGTCTAAATTGTCCATAGGTATGAATGTGAGTGCGAATGGTTGTCTGCCTCAATGTTTTAGTCCTGCGACAGACTGGCAACCTGTTCAAGGTGCAACTTGCTTCTCACCCTAAGACATCTGGGATAGGCTCCACCCCCCTGCAACCCTAAATTGGATAAGTGGAAGAGAATGGATGGATGGATATACATAGCACTCTATTCAAACATTATTTCTAGATGATTCCTATAGTGTTAGTTACATTGTGTTTGGGTCAGTATATATAAATAATATATAAATATATATAAAACATAACTAACTAACTTCACAGTTAGTATGAAGTTAAATTCACTCATCTTAATTTTTTTTTTTTTAACAGATCACGACACCAATCTTTTAGGGGTTTTGCTAAATTGAAAGTATTTCCTCCTTTGGTCTGAAAGCACATTGCCTTTGCAGATTACTTATCAATTCAATTCAATGTACTTCATATATAGCACCAAATCACAACAACAGTTGCCTCAAGGTGCTTTATAGTGTAAGGCAAAGATCCTACAATAATGCAGAAAAACTGAGAAAACCCCAACAATCAGATGACCAGGCTCAGGGAGGGGCGGCCATCTTCTGCAACTGGCTGGGGGTGAGGGGAGGTCATCAACCTCGAACACAAAGTACTCCCATACCCGACTCCTACTGTCATTCTTATCAATAAAGCGACACACACTTAGACAATAGCTGCACTAGTCGGCATTTTCTATGTACTTTCTATTTGGTATGCTTTAGGGCATCCTTCTTTTCAGCATGTAAGGATAGAGGAGAATACTGGTAGGCATATGCTACCCCAATCAATTCCAGAAGAATTGTAGGCACAGTACATTTGCTGGTTATGATACTAACAAAAAAACAAAACAAAAAAAAAAAAATGAAAGAACAATCGCATCGAATTTTAGTATCAAATGTCATAACTATTATTCTGGTGACATTTGTAATTATGGACTTTAAAAATAAAATCGCAGTGAAAACAGGATGCTCTGAAACATAGTTTCTAAGTGAGGTTTTGATATTCTTTTGGCCAAGTCACCCACCCTTAGCATGGTCAAGCCTGCTCTGGATATAAAGTCAGTTTGTGTTGAAAATGTACTAGTGGGTAGTACATTTTGTGGCAAAAGAAAATCCAGTTGTAGCCTCTATGGTTAGGATAGCATCTGACAAAATGTTCTGACATGGATCAAAATTTGTTAATTTAATAAAGTTACTTCTGATAATATCAGTGCCTTTGGGTGTAGATTAGGGTTGCATAATTTTGATTGGAGGGGATGGTAGATTTTATGTGATGCTTTCACTGATGTGCACCGTTTTATGTGACTAACCGTGTTAATTTAGGATTTGGTTTCCAGAATTTTTATATTTTTTATGTATTTGTTATATCTAAGGCTCACATCTGTAGTTTAAAAAATAGGAAAAATATAGTATAAAAACAAACACACAAAGCCTAGAATGACTTAATTTAGTTAAATGAAAGTTAAACGAGTTAAACGAGACCTGAATGACTGAATACACAGCGGTATATCAGCTTTGGCAACAATCAGGATTGAGTATGTAGCAATAAATTTTGACATATTTCCTTTGTAAAAATCACTCTTTAAAGAATCACCCAGACTGTTCCTATCAGCAATGATCCTCCTTTAGAGCTGCCATGCAAAACTCTCCAGACAGCTCCTTCAGGTAATGTAGAAAAAGACAATAGGTGGAAAATGCTCTAACCTATTTGCCAAATGGTCTGTCATCTAATGCCCTGGTGCTGTTCTATTGTCTAATCCTTCTGCTGAGGCCTCTAAAAGGATACATCGGTCTAATAAGATGAATGGGCTTTGACCCTGGAGCTGCTAAAAGCCAACCTGGCCAATTTATCTGAGTGACCTCTACTCTTGGCAGAGACGGGCCTCACCTCTTTTGGAAGCCTTTAGCAGGATCAATAGCACAGACGCAAAACAATCCAAAACAATGAGCGTCTAGAAGTTGGGACTCAACAGCTCATTGCCTTTTTATGACCCTGGATTATGTACTTAAGATCAAAGACTAGCATTTGATCATTTCTCTGTATTATCAGTCTCTTTTTATCTTGCCGTATCTCTTTTGTGGTGATAACAAAACCAACAACAACTCCAATATCTAAAGAAAAGTCCTTGAAACAATGTAAATAATGCCATGATGGAGTTTTATTTCACCTAAAAGTCTGCTCTAATTCAATAATGTGTTCTCAACTTGCAAATGGCAAATGTAAAACAAGATCAACACCCAAAAAAGCTAGCTTTATAGTGAATCATGAGTAATTTAATTATACAAATAACAATCACACCTAGTTCAGGGCCAGGATTGGTACATTGTGAAGTTCATTTTGAGGGGAAATGAGATTTCGTCAGCTAAATTAAGGATTCTGTTTCATGTTCTGTTTGTTGGTGTTGGGTTGTGTTTAACCTAGATAAAAGGCCCAGCTTGGATGTTCAAGGCAGGATATGAAGAAGAGAGCCTTTTACATGAGAATATGTTTTCTTTCTTTGAGCATGAATCAGTTTACATGGTATACAATATCAATCGTTGGCCTCAAATCTATATCTGCAAAGTGCTTAGGTTTGCATTGGTGATTAGATGAATTGAACCGAGAACAGTCTGTTACTTGAGTATCCTTCATAGCTCGGATACCTAATGCCTTTTCCCTGCCTCTGAAGTGACCACAGTTTCAGGATGCTTTGCTCTGGGCGCTTGGCCAGAAAGCTTTATGTATTCTGATACCATTCATTTTTAATCAGGACCAGAATATCCTTCCAAACCTCTGCAAGCTGCCTTTGGCTGCACGACTTCAATTTTGTTATGTTTTAATTGATTTGGCAGTCCTCCTTATTGTTGATAGTGTAAGTTGACTGTTACTATTGCTAATATTCCAAGTGAGAACTATCGCACTGCTCATTTGAATATTTCCTATTTTTCTCTCTTTTTTTCTAGTTGCAAAATTATACTTTTTCCCACTATAGTATGGTGTGAAACTATTGTCTGTTCAGCACATTTCACTCGGCTCTCCAAGCCGACATACCTATCCTCATCTCTGCGTGCAGTGGAAGGATTTCTGAGAGCCGGGGTGGGGAATCTTCCTCTGTGGTATAATGAGTTTGACAATGAAAGTGACACTGCGTCCTCTTTGGACCTTGCCGTGTGATCAATCATAACAATGGCTCACCATTTCCTCCTCTGGATACTGACCTTTCTACCTTAAGGAAAGCAAGTGTGTGAATGTGTTATAGCGTGCATGTGTGTGTTGCTCTCGGTTTGAGTGTGCCATCACGTTCTTTCCAATCATCCCTTTAAGTCCTTCTATATATCCATTAGAATGTCCTTTAGCAGAGAGTCCTTTTTCCCGCAAAAAGCAAACATGCCCTGAAAAAAATGCACTGCTGAGAGAATGCTGGTCTGGTTAATGCTGTCATCAGAACTATTTTGGGCAGGGATAACCAGTGTTGGGACTAACGCGTTATTAAGTAACGCGTTACAGTAACTACGTTATTATTGTGGTAACGAGCACGGTAACTAGTTATTATGCCAAAACCAGGAACGCGTTACTCGTTACTGGGATTTAGATAGGCTCGTTACTCGTTACTTCGTGTGGTGGCTATCGCGGAGCTTCCACAGATTCAATAACATTAGCAAGTGGTGGAGGCCAGCAGGTGGATGAAGGAAAAGGGAGGCAAGAGGAGAGACCCGAAGCGGCCGCCGGTCCGAGTGTCAGGTGAACTAAACTTCAGGTAAGAAGTTATGACCTGCAGTCTATCGGAGTCAGATATAAACCAAGTTTAGGTGGAGTTTATTTTCGGTATGCTGACATTTTCGTACTGCGTGCTAGCTAGCATGACGGAGTTTCTATACAGCTGTGTGGGTGCTATGTTACTGATGTTGAACTTTATTTTGTTCATACGGTTAATTATTAGAGTTGCCAACCGTCCAGTAAAAAACAGAATCGTCTGGTATTCAGAGAAAATATTACGCGTTTCGCACTGAGGTGAAAAGGAACACAGTTTGTCCCGGACTTCAGCTACAATGAAAAAGACACAAAGCTAAAGCTGCACAGCTGCCTATTCTTCTCTCCCGTTTCTACTTCAATCACGAAACTGATCAATGATCAGCTGATCGGCTTTTCTCTCTTGTTTATTTATCGCCCACTTTGCGCCAGAAAGAGGAAACCAGCGGATGTCGCGTTAAACAACAGCAGCACGTTTAAGCTTGATCAGCTGTTGTTAGAAGTTATTTAATATTAATTTCTAGTATCAGCTGATGTTTGCTGGAGCCACAGCTTTAAAGCTGCTGGTCATTATATCGGTTTGGTTATCTGGTGAGAGGGAAACATGAAGATGAAACCAGGAGATGTCCTTACTGAATCATCAGAGCTGAACAGGTGATGTAGAAACAGGTTTACCTTTTAGGTGACATGAATGAGTTGAAGGGAAGTTATGAACTGTTTCTGAGAGACAAATAACACCAGCATCCTTTTCTAAGTAGCTGACAGCTGGTAACTGTGCAGGGGCGGGTCTAGCAAAGTGTTGCCAGGGGGCCAGGTAGGGCATTAACAGAGAAAGGGGGGGACAAAGAAATACTTTTCTTTCTTATTCTCATTTAAAATGTCTCGCTTTTAAAAAAAATAATTATCTGAGTCTTACAACAAACAATTGATAGATTGATACATATATACCATCAGAACAGTGTACATCACTGTCACAACAGTGTTTGTTTTCATTCAAAGGCTTTATGATTTTTCCTATAATGGTGGGCTGGTCTCTAGTCAAAATGCCCGGGATGATTTTTTTGTCCCAGTCCAGCTCTGTATGCAGCTCATCTGCAGTCTGGTGTTACCTACATCTTCCTATTCAGAATGCAGAATTTCCAAGTTCTGAGTACAATCAAAAGCACCACGACTGCAGTTTTTGTGTTGGATGTAAAAAGCAGGCTAGAATCATGCGGCGGTCAACGACGGTCCAGGCGTGGGATTTCTCTCGTGGAAATGTGCACATTATTTTTTCCTTTCTATTGGTAGGTGGCACAGTGCACTTGTGGCAAGTAAGCAAGCTAGAAGACTGGCAGTCTTGCTGGGTATCCAGTTATGGAAGCAACACATTAACAAGAGAATTCTGAGTAAAACCAAAGTTACTTTCCCTAGTAACTAGTTACTCTGAAAGTAACGAGTAACTTGAAGTAACTGAGTTACTTTTTTAGAGAAGTAACTAGTAATGTAACTAAGTTACTAATTTAAAGTAACTTACCCAACACTGGGGATAACACACTTGGAAATGTTAGGGAAGTGACATCAGGCTTATATATTAAAAATCCTACCACCTGAACAGCTTACAAGGTGATTGATGCTGTTACTCCAGTAAGCATAACTGCCAACATTTTATGCAAATATCAACGACTGAGATTATTTTAGGCCGATTCTCTAATGGCTCAGTGCTCATAACAAGTGACAGAAACGGGAATGATGTGTGGAGAGAGCTGTGAACATGGAGAGATAGGTGACCCTGCCTTCTGCCCTCATCTCCCAGATTAGCCATCAGGACATTTCATTAGTACTTTACTTTCTATTCTGCACTTGTGTTTCTAATTCTGTATGTGCTGCATATCCGCTTATATAAATCATCGACATTAAATAAAAAAATATAACTATCAAACACGTCTCATTATGCTTTAGCCACAAATGTCCCTTGTCAGCAATAAGGGGTCTAGACCAGATTTTATAGCCGTTTTTATGCCACTTTTAATTGTCGTTTTATCTGCACCACA
The DNA here is from genome assembly GCF_001858045.2 of Oreochromis niloticus. Lineage (NCBI taxonomy): Eukaryota > Metazoa > Chordata > Actinopteri > Cichliformes > Cichlidae > Oreochromis > Oreochromis niloticus. Next base: position 13,182,853 of record NC_031966.2, on the reverse strand, counting down.
GATGTACACACTGTCTTTAATGTCTTAAAGACAGCATAAAAAACCTAATCAATACACTGCTTCACTTGGGAAAATGTTATACAGTAACTCATGTGAGCAAACCTTCAAGAAAAGGTTTTAGATTCAGATTATAAAATGTGAACATTTCATACTGCTACTTATATTTTTTCTGGAATTATTTACAAGATTGTACATTTAACTGTAAATAAATAATAAGGAAAAAACAAAATTCATAGGCATATTTTTGTAAACTGGGTCCAATAAAAATTAAGGACACGTGCAATAATGACTGCGGTAACAAATACTTTCAGTACTAAAAAGTTCTATAATATAAAAGTTTTGTCTGGGTTTTATTTATTTTTTTCTTCCTCTCAGCACCGAGTATAAGCGCAGGTCTTTCTCTGAAGGTGCACAGGGATAGTATATAGCCTAAGTGGCAAAACCCAGGGCATAAAATATTTGTGAGCGCACAGCAATAATTTAAGGCAACTCAGACAAGCATATCAACATTTTTATCAGCTCATTTCTTTTTTAAAAATGTGGTTGGACCACAAGAGGACAGTGTGCAAAGCAGTTTTAGTAACACAAAAGACCACAAAGAATAAGGTTTGTAACATTCGCCCCCTGCCTGGAAACCCTCTATATTTATATATTTAAAATTCTTGTGTGCACAAGAAACAGCACACAGCAGGCTACGGTCTGTGTACAAGTTTCCATCAAACATTTTTAGATTATTAACTCAGGCAAATATTACAGACTGTTTGATATAGTAAAGGTAAATTGAGATTGAAACCCTTTGATTTGTGGCATTGTTTGAGCTGGATGAAACGCTCACATGATGAAAACTCCCTGAAATCCTGACTGAAGTCAAAGTCTTTTAATGAAACATTTATTCATGTGTATAATAGACTCAAATACATTTCCACAACCAATGAAAAGATCCAGCGGTATAATTTGGAGTAAAAATGTGCTTTTAATTGCATGTGTCAAAAATAAAATTAGAGCAGCCCAACACAATTAGCACAAAACATTTCTGCACATTTTTTTGTTACTTGGTCACTTAATTGGACTCGATAAGTGTGGTTTCCCTTTTAATTTCGCTACACTCCTGAGATTATTAACACCACTGCAGCCTTTTGCCTAAAGAAATGCTCCATAACAGCAGGTTATGTGCTTTGAGGATATGTTACAAGCAATTAGAAATATATATATATATATAAATATATATATATATCTTTAGTGTGGCACCTGCAAAGCAGAGGCATTTTTATATTCCAGTAAAACAACTACAACAGGAGAATCATAAGACTTTCAACTTTTTGATTGTGCGCCTCAGTATTGGATGATAAAGGACATAAAACCACTGCACCATGACAATAAATATAACAAATATTCCTGTGTCCCAAGATAGGGGAGAAAAAGGAGATCATAAAATAAGGAAGACATGAGACCAAATAAATTGGCAGGTTGATCTAGCCAAGGGACAACTTTTGAACACCCTGTGTTGATCTAGGAGAAGGAAGAAAATCCATTTTAGCCCATATGAAGAAAAAAATAAACCCAGAGACCTGATTGTCCTCAAGGTTTGCTTTTGAAGTTATTTTTCTTTCTTTTGTACTTGTTCTTTACATTGTGGTGGCTTTAATTTGCCAGCAACAAATTGGAAAATAACATTCTTCTTGATTACGTACTTTACAAACAATCAGTGCCAAGTGTTTACCTATAGGTCTATTTTCTTCACTTCTTAGGGGAGCAAAGATGGATCGATGGATTCACACAAAAAACACATTGATGGTCTCCAATTGCAGGAGACATACCAGACATACGTGTTGTTACAAAACAAGACAAATGGATTAACACACTAATCCAAGTTTCTTACAGTGATATTCACAGAGTCTAAATTGGTTTCCTGGCTATTTCCGTATTACATTGTAATGCAATCACTCAATTAGGTTGTGTGATGAAATGAAATGAGCCGTTTTCTCTTGAGGACAGTAAATAGTGGTCCTTGTAATTGACAACTGCGGAGTAATTCCTAATCTTAATAATATGTCCTGTAGTCTAACACATGCAAGTAATTAGATCGAGGTAAGCATGGGCTAAAACAGTGTCGTCTGTGACGCTCGGCTAAATTGAGGAGACGGAAGTCAAAGAAGCAAGTGCTGTTATTCAGAGACTGTGTGACAGAAAATAGATGTTGGACCAAGTAAATAGCTTTTTAAGTTGCAAACACATCTTCACAGCCCATGTAACGCTATAGTGCGATCAAAGATCAAGCCAAATACTGTCTGCCTAACAATTTTGCAGATAAGAGCTCCACTCGAAAATCTAAAATTTCTTAGTGGTGAAATAGTAGCTAACTCTGACATCAACAATGGGAATAAAAGCAAAGTGTTCAGTTGCTCCCAAAAAAATCCACAGTCAGAGTTGGCATAGTTACGTCCAGCTTCCTGAATTTGAGCTTGTTTTTCAAGTCTGTGAAAAAAACTAATAAATCTGTATCTGACTGTTATGTGGATAAAATATTTGAAAAAAATCCCACTTCTTTGATTTTGTTACATAAATTAACTATTAAATCATAATTCTGGACTTTGAAGAGAGACTTAAAATATATTTTGTAATGTTGACATCACACAGTAACCAAAGTAACCAAAGAAAATAAAAAATCCCTTTTGCCAAACCATTGTTCACATTTTTAGGAAAGGTTATTTTTAAGAAAGATAAATAATACATTCGTCTTCGTATAGATGATGTTGGTGGAAAATATCTTTGAAGTATTAAAGGGAGAGAGTGGTTTCAAGAAAATGTGCTTTTCCTTATTAATATGCAAATTTATACAACAAGGCACTCCAAAGTCTAATCAGATCATCTTCTCTGTGGGGGGATGTTGGGGTGTGAATACAAGTTTTTTTTCACCATGTGTTGCTGTTGTATTAATGTGTTCACCAGAAAGTGTCTTCACACAAAACTACACTGACACGACAAAAGGACAGTCTCACACGCAGCGTATCGTGGTGTTGAGGCATGGGACCGAATCCAGTCTCCACACTCATGGATGGACTCGCAGACGCTTCCACTACGTGAAGGAGAGCTCGAGGATGTTCCACTGCCAAATCTTCACATGCATAAAGGCTCTTGTGCTCACTGTTTGACAGCATTATGTGCCCTTTTTGAAAGTCTATATTTGAACCCCACTGAGATATCAGTGATGTTTACCTATCACGGACGCTTAGGTATCGTAATATCCGTGATAGGTTGAAATGCGCTGGAAGGTTTATCTGTGACAGCAGCTGGTGACTTCTTGTTGTGGTTATTTAATGCACGATTGTAGACCTGTTGTAGTTTTGGACAAATGCAGGCAAAAGATATAGCAAAAGGTTAATGGGTTTTATGATTTTTTTAAATGTATAAACACTGTAATGTCACAAACAAGGAGCAACCAACAGACATAAATTTTAAAAAAAGAAGTCTCACAGCAGCAACCATCAAACATGTTGGCGGAGAGGCTTTAAGTCATAAAACTGTGACGTAAATTAAGTCTTTGAGGGTTTAGTGATTAGGGCTTAGGGCGGAGCTCGAGATTGAGCCGTGGTGTTGAAGACTAAATTGAAACTATTTGCAGTCAGTTTGTCGTTCGCTCAGACAAAGGTTCAAATGGCGATGACCTCTGCGCCGCAGCGGTGACCTCTCCTAGACTTTCCAATCTACTCCAAAATAGAATCTAGAATCTTTTCACATGACTGATGAGCACAACCCCTGCTATGACACCTTGGCGTGTCATCACTGAATCCCACTTCCCCTGTCACCCCAAGCACTAACAATGTGAGCACTTAACTGGTGACAGTGCCGGCGAGCACGGAAGTGATGACAATAAATGATGGCAATCAAAGCATGTCTCCTCTTTCGACGAGGCACGAGATGAAGCTCAGACACCTTCCCAGCCCCATTAACAAGTGATGAAACTGTTTTCTCTGCCAGCTTTGGAGTGTTTTTCAAAACTATCACAGATGGCCAGGCCTTTTGACCCGCCCACCCCCACCCCCACCACTCGCCCCCCCAAAATGAGATAAAATAAAAAAAACCTCTGATGTTATTTATTCTTTTTGTATTCGGCTTGTGCCACACTGAATTATGAAAGTGGTGAGGGAGGTTTTCTTCATGCTACGATCAATAGGCTGATTCCGCTGTCACAATACAAGGCGCGTATCTGAGACAGGAGTTTGACAGATGGCGTGTCACCTTCGTCAGCGTGACGCCCTGCGTGCATGCAGGTTTGTGTGTGCGTGTGTGCAAATGTCTGCACTCTTGCTTGATTTTTCTAATCTTAGAGATAAAGTGTGAGAAACAAAGTGAGATATTCGAGTGTGCGTGCGTGCACGTGCGTGCATGAGACAGGAGAGGAAGAGGCGCAGAGTGAGAGAACATGAATACATGCACACAGGGAAGCATGTTAGAGGATGTCTGATACGCTTTCATACTCCCACCCAAAAAGCCTTTGGTGCTTGCTGTGCTACAGCACACTTTGCAGTGACTCCTCTACTGATTTAATTAACCTTTTGCTGGCACTGTTCACACAATAAATTTGTGAGCTACATTCAACTGTAAAATGTGTATGACTGCAATGTGGACCTGTGACTTGGACAAATTGAAATTCTTTTCTGCTACATCCACTAGTAAACAGTCCTTGATAAGAGATGTCTGAAAAGACATACAAGGGAATGGAACATTCACAGTGTCCATCCTCCATGAAAGCATCAAAGCAAAACACTTTTCCATGAAAACTACTCTGGACAGAAGGTTGAGGTCAGAGCAAAAGATGCTCCTTTAACCAGCGGTGACAGGCATCACAGTGGAAGTCGCTTTTTCCTAAGCAGGGGTCAGCAGGCATTAAGCCCCTCCTACTTAACAATAAACCCTATGTGTAATAGTTTATACAGCCAGGAGAGCTGTCATGAGGTACTGCAGTTCTGTAGCTGCAGTATCTAACAAGTAAGTGCGAGCTTTTTCACACCCTATTAGGAATACAACTCAACTGGGCCATGCCGTTTCTGTTTCATGCAGTCATTCATGTTTTATGAGGGGTACAATATTGATTCTGAAGCCTGCACTTCAACATTAAGGTGAAAAAAAAACACTCTCCATGTTTTTTTTTTCACTTTTTACTCAGTAGCTATATATTGATGTAATGGTCCTAAATAAATTTAACTATTTACATCACAACAGCAGTTAAACTATACTATAACAATTTCATATTAAAGATAAAAAATGCATTACCATAAAGTAGTAGCAAGTGCCCCAATAAGAACAGTGTCTAGTCAGCTCTGAAGAAAACTTTAGCTTTGTTTACAAAGTAATTTGTTCATTTATTGAAATGGGAATATTTTCTGTATATTTTTTAATAATATATGTTGTTCTAAATGTGTGTTACTAAAACTGGCAGGAAAGCAGTGGAGCAAAAATGAGTGCTTGTTCATGTTTGAGGTGTTAAATTTAATTAATCTCAAAGCTTAATGGCTTTACAAAATTACATTCATTTTTTTAAATTCTGTAAAGAAAACCTGACATTAACAGAAAAAAATGCACAGTTAGTCCAAATATCTATTTTAATTTCTTAAAGATATTTAAACAAATTCCTCCCACTTCAGTGAAAAGTGCATGCTTGAGTGGGATTGAAAAACCCAAGGATATGAAGTGACCCACATTCTGAGCCATGCAAAGAGAGTCTCTATATCCTGTAAATGAATAAATTCCAGGAAAGGTGGCACCTTGGGATATATAGACGACACCAAATAAAACAATCTTTCTGATATTTTTTCATGTGCATTTAGTGTTTGAAAAAGAAGCTTAGAAAATACAGCGTCATTATACCTGACTATTAATCTGAGTTAAAATTATATAAAAATTTAACTCAACTCTTCTCACTTTATTCCAATAATTGTTCCGTCTCTGAATGCATTTGTCATTATTCAAGAGAAATTATTTTTTATTTCCATGCAGCATTGTTGCTGTAGAAAATTTGACTGTAATCTCCTAGTTGTAGAAACTAAAAATAAATAGATAAATAAATAAAATCAGAATTCTTACAAACATTTCTTTTAATATCCATTTGCCACTCGGAGCGCCGGTACACTCCCCACAGACATGGATTCCTAACTCTTCATGGCTGGTAGATGTCACAGCACTAATGTTACATGAGACAGTAAGTGAGCAACTAAGTAAGTGTGTGTCTGCGTGTTTATATGTGTGTGCAAATATATGATGTGTATTTATCCATAGCAAACTTATCACTGTCATATATAGGGGATGATACCAAATAATTTCTGCATGATGAGAGAGAGCATATATATTTAGAGAGTATCACTGTAGGCTTGCAAATATTTAAAAAGCCAAAGTGTTATTGATTAGTACTGCTTTTATTTTAATTACATTTTTTTCCAATGCCATGTTATGTGTAAAAAGCATGATATGGCGCGTACCATTCATATAGAGGACAAAACAATAGTGCAATCCATTAGGAAACGTAAGGATGGCTCATTATCACATGGCTATTCATACAGCTACAAGACCAATAAGACAAACACTTTAATCAATCAGTTTTGTTTTCCAGGGATTCTATCAGTTGTTCTGGATTATCTTAAGTGTAAAATCAATGCAAGCTATTTAACAGTTTTTTCCCTCTTTCCCCCTATTTCTTTTCAATAAAATGTCACCAATGAACAGTTATAATACAATTAGGGGCTTCGCATGAAAGAATTAGAAAAAATAAATAAATAAAAGCTGGCCGTTGATCTTATTAAAATGAGATGATTATAAAAAAGGATAATCATGAGCATAATGCCAACAGACTTGAACTCATGATTCACAGTCTCAGTCCTCTCTTTTGAAAAATAAAGTTCAGCAAAGGTCATTTTTATTTGCAAAAATGCAAATGCATCACTTCACAAAACAACTGCTCTTATTCAGTCTCCAGTTGACCATTGAAAGCTGTACACTGTCCACTTATGACCACTTTTGGTCCATCTTTGAAAGGTGGAGCTCTTTCTCGCAGAGGTTAACATTTGCAGATGCCGCTCTCTGTGAATGTGCTGAGGGCTCGGTACTTGTCTGTGTCGAACACTCTATAGAACAGAGCGAATTAGAATGAAATATTGAGTTCATTTATGAATAAGTGGGGCTGAACGGCCCCTTGTCGGAGCTTCAGCATGCATATTCAGTTGATGGAAACCTTTGGATGGGTCATTTCTCTTAGCTGCTTCATTAAATAGTGAAAGTCAAAAGTGCAATGCTCCTGACAAAAAAAGGACCAAGATCTACAGAGATGGAACACTGGCCAGGTTTTCCTTTGCTCTGGTTCAAACCCTAGATGACGATACTGTGTGTGTGTGTGTGTGTGTGTGTGTGTGTGTGTGTGTGTGTGTGTGTGTAGCTTATTTGAACAAACGGGGGTAGATTTTTCAATAATACCATTAAATTATGTTCTTAGGTGATTTTGCTTTTTGTAACATTTTTTAAAAAAATGTATGGCAAAGCAGATAAAGTGTTTATTTTCCCTGCGAAACTAATTGAGACAATAGTGAGTTTAAGCCTCAGTGGGGTGTTGTGCTAGAGCCAATCAGCAGCAGCTTCTTGAGGAGTTTCCAAAAGAAACTCCAGAGGAGGTATGCCAAAGGGGCGTACCGCGGCGTTTGTATAAGTGTGTGTGTGTGTGTGTGTGTGCGTTCGCACAGTTAAAATGGTGGAGGCCAGGTGCAATCAAAGCAAGACAGAGAGCATATTGAAGAAATGACTGTTGATATGGTTTCACTCTTGGCATATTCACCATCAAATATGACTGGAATCGAGCACTAAGGAGGTGAAGGCCATGTTTACAGGCACCTCTGTGGTTAGAGCCGAGCTTTTAGTGACTCATAAATGCATGCAGCGTATTGGGCCAAAGTAAAGGCCAGATTCAGGAACAAACACACGGACTTGAATTCTGATGGTATTTTGAAAAGGTAAAATACTTACTCAGCCCCCTCCCCCGGAGACAAGCTTTCTATGATGAATACTGCCATTAAGAAAATGACTTGTCTCAAATGTCAGACTGTAGCCAATGTTTTTAGATAAAAATTGATAGCACATGAACACAAGACATTTTCCTTTTTACCCTCTCTTTAATGTTCTTGCCAGTAAAGTGTAATCAACTCTAATTATTTAAACTGCCTGCCACTCTTTGAGACCACTGGTTTCTTAAAATAATTAGAGCTTTACATTGCATGTGTTATAATGGCGATGGCTCACACTTTAATGGTGATGAATGATGTGCAATGTCACGAGCACTTTCAGTCATCAACTTCAGAAGGAAAATTTTGAAGCTCTACACCAAAACATATGCTGCTGAGATGATAAAGTTAATGACAGGCTGACTTTGAGCGTAGACAGAAGCGACACAATGCATTTCAATAAAAGAAAATGATGGATGATGGAAGAAGAAAAACTGGTGAAAAAAGCACTGGATGTCATTTTGCAACAGATTTGATCAAAATGATTTTCCGAAGTGCAAACTAACCTTTCAGTGAGCAATAATAAAAAACAAGCATAACAACAGTAAAATGTGAAAAGAGTGGAACGACATAAATGAGTTTAACAACAACACAGCAATATAGCCATCTTACATGTATTGCCTCCATTTGACGCAACAAAGATTTGCCCTCTTCAAACACAGAACCTCAATCCTCCATCTCAGGTTTCCAGCATGATCAAATTTGCACTTCAAACCATTGTGCCCATTTAATCAGCCATTATGTATGCCCAGTCAACCACTGCAGAATTTCTAAGCAAAATCTCAGACTGAGGCACACAAAGCTATCTTTGATTTAATGCTAGCCCATGGGGAAACTTTATCAAACTCCTTTGCTTCCTGTGGAGCAGGACCAGGTGACTAGCAACTACTCAATCTGAAGGCCCGATTCCTTTCCGCATGCGGCAAGGAATCACGCCTTTGATCCAAACAAAGACAGCTGCAAATGCCTCTCAAGATACCAGCCCCACCAATCACGTTTTCACATTCTTCCACCAATCAGGGCCTTGTCTCCAGCACCCACCATAATCCAACCTACTGCTGCTCTTTATACAGAGTGATTTCTCCCCCTTTGAAAAGCAATGAGGGTAAGGGCTCCAAACAAATAAGCATTTTAAGGTAAAATAATGAAAAGTGTGCCTCACTCACCCATCTCATTGTCCGATTTATTGTCCATTTCTGTGTCAGTGAGTGTGAGCGCCGAGTTAGAGCGGCTGGAAAGGCATGAATTCTGCCCCGATTTTGCCCCTGTCCCCCAAAGAGTAATGGTACGTTCTGGTGATACAGGTTCATGGTTTTCGGTAGCGACGGGTCCTCTGGAGTAGCTGCTGAGTGGGTGGGAGAGGCCAGTCTCGGGGCAGAGAGCCAAGCCTCTGCGAGCCGGTGGCTCACAAATCCCGAGTTGCCTTAGCGAAAATGTCTGACCTGTCAATGACAGAAGTAGTAAAGTTAACAAACCAAGCAACACCGTACTTAATAGCCATGAGCAGGGCTATTTAAAGAGAAAAAAAAACAACAAAAAACTGTTAATCTAAGAGCATGGCGACAAGGCAGGGGGTAATTGCTAAATTAAAGCCTTAACAAGTTCCTCCAAAGCTACTTAACACTCATCAACTTATCAAGATGTACAACTGCATTTCTTTGACTCAAATCACACAAATAGTCTAATTAAAATTATAATAATTGCTATGTTTAAGATTACCAAGTTCCATTAGACAAATGGTCTGAAATCAATATCCTTGGATTAAATTACAGATAAAAAAAAATAAGTAAAGATGCTAATCACCTAATTATTATGATAGTTTTTTAGAAACTGTTTAAGAGACTGTTTAACAATAAATCACAGCAATGCTCTAAATTAGTTTTGTCTCCATTTCACATTGCTTAAGGGTTTGCTTATTTCTGAAAATAAAAATTAACCTGCAATGCCTTTAAAAGAGTCTGCAGCATGTTTTCAATTGTTTTTAAATGATGCAGGCATAATGCCAAAAAAACACAAAAACATCTTAGGGCGAGCTGATCTCAAAGTCCTTAAATTAAAAAGTTCATTTTTCAGTTTCATTCATTGCATATTTGATTTTAACCATGAAGTGAGCTGTATATTTGTAGTGTTTTTAGCCATTTGCTTAGTAGATGCTTGCAGTCAGGCTCAAATATATGTGTGTTCATCCAGAAACTGCTATAGCTAATTATTAATATTTAATGCAGAAATCATCATAGCTATAATGTATTTCATCTCCAGTATTTTACCATTTCAAAATAAGGCATTTTCCTCAGCCCTCTGATGTATTTAAAATGTTTTTAAAATTTTAGTGAAATTCACACAGCTTTTGTTTTTTGTTTTTTCTGTTTTTTGTTATATAAGCCATTTTAAAATCATCACTACATGCACCAGGATTCTTATGCTATCATACGCACAGCACATAAAGAGCAAATAAAGCAACTAATTAACAAGAACATGCTCTTTTTCCATCATCAACATTAAATCTGACTTTTACTGTGATGATGTAAGAAACACTCGTTAAGGCTAAATGCCTGGATTTTAAAAAGAAATAAAGGAAACTACTCTTCTTCCCACAACTTCATCATAAATCCATTTATTCTAAAATGGACACCAATTAGCACCATGAAAATGTAAAAGTGTAATGGATAGTTTTTTCTGATTGCAATCTTACGAGCCAAAGGAGTGCCATAAAATAGAATAAACTGCTCAAAGTTTTTAATTACAGAAATTACAGCAGTTTCTAACAGCCAATTAAAGAAGAGGGTTACTTATTGTACATTTTACCTTATTATTTTAACACAGTCCTGCAGGGCACGAGCATTTTATGAGGTCAGAGTAGCCCACTACATCACACTCAATAGGAATTCTCTGTAAAAGTTTAGAAATATAAATCTAATTTATGCTTTTGTTTGACATCCTTTAACTGTGTTTACTACTGTCTAGCATACTGGCGCCATATTGTTATTTCTTGTCAAGCTTGCAGAGATAAAGTGGGAGATAAAACTGTGGGATAAAATTTATTAAACAAACAAACAACAAAATCCTTGCATCAGCATTCATTTACTAATGAGGTTTCACACTGTTAAACATCAGCAAATGAACATGGATATAAGGATTTTGTTCTTTGTGGTATTTACTAAAGTCTAACAACAACTGAAATCTAAGAGCTTCTTGTTCAATTTAGAAAAATGCCACTATAAGATGGAAGACTTTTTGCTGCTGCAATTTTTTTGTACCCGGTGCCTTTTAAATGATAAACTCTGATGACACTGGCCATGACGTTAAAAAAATGACAGGCAATCTGCACCTCTCTAAGCTTACATTTTGTACATTCATCTAACAAATACTGAAAAATCCCACAGAAGGACAACATTTGTTCTTGCTAACCTGGCCTTGTGTACTCTGCAGTTTCCTTATGGACCATCTCCTTGACTCTTCCTCCAAAGAGCATTCGTGAAGGGTCATGGTCAAAGGCCTGGAGCGTCTCACTGGAGCTGTAGGATTTCTGAGTGGGCACACGGCAGGCTCCCTCGTCCCGGTCTGATGAGGAGGCGGTGTAACGGCGCTCTCGATCCTTGTCTCTCTCACAGTGTCTCTCTCGGTCTCTCTGGCTCTTGGACAGCGAGCAGAAAGGCCGCTGCTCCCTCACCCTTTCCATGCTGCCTGCATGCTGGGTATCCAACTCCGCTCCCCTTCACCACCGGCACTCTCCTGAGACACTCACCACTGGATTATTTCACTGCTTTTTTCCCCCTCTCCTCTTCCTCCTGTGGCTTTGATTCTCGTCCTGTAACCGATTTCCCCCCAAACCCTCCTCCCCACTTCTGAACCTCTGTCGCCCACTTCTTCAGTCCATTCAGCCTTCCAGCCACTCTACCTGGAAAAGAGAGATGAGGAAAGGAAGCAAGGAGCTCAGATAACACTAATCCATCTGCTTCATCTTCTAAAGCACACACTTATCCCCTTCTCACGGCCCCACCCCCGACTCTACCCCCACACCCCTGAAACCTCACCCGTGAACTGATATATACCTCCTTAAGTTGACTTCGCCTCTTAAAAGATCACCTCTGTATTGCATTTGCAGTCATGTTTATCTTCAGTGTGTTAACTCTAAATATTGTCCTTCAAAAATGTTCAATTCCAGTAATTTCAGTAAGCACTCTGTAAAAAAAAAGATTAAAAAAACAGTTTCTTCTTTTTTTAACTGAAAAGTTTAAAACTTTGCAATTTTCCACTGACGATGCGCCAAATTTAACATTCTCTGAATGCAAAATTCTGGTTAAATGAAGGATAAATCAACAGGTTGACATGACTAGGAAAGCTTTTGCTTTCATTATCACTTAAAAAACTTTTAACTTAACTTAAATTTAATTGATAAAATTAGAATGCCAAGCCTTTATATGAACGTTCAATTAGTGTTACTTTAAATGCACAGAAGAACAATGACAAGATTAAATATTTCTATCAAAATTCATATATATATATATAAATATATATATACATACATAGAGAGAGACGAAAATAAAAATGTGCTTTTTTATGAATTATGACCTTTTATACTTTTATACTGTATTTCCACATATACACAGATCATTTCAATTTACCATTTCTTAAGCGCTACATAATTTCTGCACCCACAACAATAAACTGAAGGTAAACTGAACTTCATTTAAAGGTACTAAAAAATCATAACAGAAATCTTTTTTTCCCAGAACAGTGCCTTTGTTACTTTGAATAGTCCACAAGTGGGCAAGAAGCAGCTATCACAAGAACCATTTAATCGCTTTAAATTAGCAGCAATGAAAGCTCTTCCAAAAATGAAAAAGTTTCTTTTTTTGTTTTGTTTTTGATCTCAGAGATTTGAAAAAAAAAATGCAGACACAATGTCAAGAGACTGCAAGGTGATCAAGTCTTTATATTTGACAGATATTCATTTGCATATTTTAAACCAGTGTTTAATTTCATGCCTAAAATAGCAAAAAGACTACCTTTCTGTATTTACCATCCAGGGCAGACAGTAAAAGACTCTAATATCATACAAAGACTTTGAACCAGCTTTGTTTCCCAAACTCTCACTGTAGTATTTGACAACTACAAACACTGCACTAGCTATACATGCAGTTTGTCTCTGGCCACAGAAACATTAGATAAACTGGTGTTAAAAATCCTAACTTGTTAGAAATTCAGAGAAGACACTCTCACTCTGCTCTAAATGTGGACAAGGGGGATGAGAATGTGACTAATCCACAAAAAACCCTTGAGTGGAATGTGGATGGGAGCCGTGGTGTGTCAGAAGTGTTTATTACCAGCCATTTTCCACTGCTTCCTGAGACACACACACGCGCGCAGAGTCACACATGCCACACACCACAATTTCATTTCTCTCTTGGCTGAGCTGTAAGACTTGAGTATCAGACTCCTTCTTTCCCCAAATGAGATCTACTTCGTTTCACATCAAGCATCAAAACCTTCCAATGAAGCCAGGATAGCGTACCGTCACACGGCGAGATAGCACCAGCCCCAGAGAGACGTTCCAAAAACTGAAGCAGTTGCGGGTGGAGTACAGGATGCAGGGATAATGAAAACTGTGAGCTGTTCTAGGCCTCTTAAACTTATTTTTCCCCCCTTCTCCCTGAGTTGCTTCATATCGCTCTGTTCCCCCGATGGGCTGAGATGCAATCAGTGACACACTCTCTTGTAAGGCTGACACTCAACACTCAACACTACCCCCCACACACTTGTTTTACGATGCCACAGGCCATCTCAATCACATCTCATCACTTTCAGGAAATTGTACACACCCGTCCAGATTGGCAGATTAATGCACAGGATGCGTCCAAGCAGACACGCCCAGAAGCCTCCTTGATTGCAAACTCCCCCTTCTTTATGGACTTGTAAGAAGATTCGGTATCTGAAAAACAGCTAATGCCACAAGTCTTACCCACTGAGCCACAAGCGACCACTATAGGAGGAATTAGATTTGTGTCCTAATCAGCCTACAAGCCCTTAAGTGACCAGGCATGTCCCCATAAACATTCCTCTATTACTCTGAGGACTCAAAGATGCCATCTTCCTCACAGCTCATCCTAGTGTCCTGCTTCGCTTTGTTTCCTCACAGCACACGGGGACACTAACGGTTCATTCGTTACAGTTTAAAATATGTACAAGAAGTCACAGATGCTCTTAAGAGAATTCTGTTTTTTTACAGACTTTAAGTTTCAGAGGTTTTAAGTATAGTGCAATATAAACTTGACTATGTTTTTGCATTTACTACATAAAATCTGCCTCTGGCTACCCTACGGAGAGTACAGACTAGTGTACACCAGCTCTGTTTGATTAAGTGAGGAGAACCTTTAGGGTTTGTTATGAATCAGAAATGCTCGGTACACTCCCCGCCCTAAAAAGAAAACCTTTTCTGTATCATTCACTTCTACATTCCCTTTTACCTTTGATCATGCAGTTGAATCAGGACAGTTAGTCACCCGTGACCACTCGGTGGAACAGTCGACACTGCAAAATTAGTGTCACACAGAGGTCCTCTTGCAAGCCAGTGAGGCACGGAAAAAGATAGTTCATGATGTACGCAGCTCAGCTCCACACGCGTCCGAACGACTCCCGTGCCAGTTGAGTACGGTCCCCCCGACGCCTAGTACTGTCCTACACCTCTGCACTTCTTTGAAGCATAAACCATAAACCATCTGTATAATAAGGTGTGAAGACACGTGTCCAAGTCAACTGGTTCTTCAGGGCAGTTGAAGAGGTTTCTAATTGAGATTTACTTTTTCCATGTCTCCCGTTTAGTACTTTATTCATCAAAGATGACAGAGGGGATGTCTTATGTTACCAAGAGATCAGGGCTGGGATTCAGAAGAGATGACCAAAGAGGACAGAAACCTTTTAAGATTTCTTGGAATCGTTCAATTGGTTTATAATGAATTAAATGAATGAGAAAAATGTTATCGGTACGTTATTCATCAAAAACATAAAAGGATACTTTTTGATACTTCAAACAAGGATAGCTAAGGTGGAGAGTGACTTTTTAGACACCACTAAATCACTGATCTCAAATATTACATAACTAATTATTGAAATGACAAAAAATAACCAGTATTTTTTTTTCTTTCTTCAAAAACCGATTTGATTTAATCTTTGGTTCTATCAGAATGCAGAATCATCCTCCTTTTAATCTGCATCTGACTGTGTGTTTTGATTGACAGTGACCTGACCAACCAACATCTGTCACTGGATTTGAATCCAAATGTTACTAAATTCTGATTATTGCATGTGAGTGCCAACAAAGCCAAGGCAAATGCAAAAGATAAAATAAAAAATAAATAAAATAAATAAATAACTGAAATCTCTCAGGTGAAATAACTAAAGCTGTTCCAACTTTAGCAGGAATAGACAGAAATATTAAGAAGACGAAAGTGTGCTTCTTTTCTAAGATGTCTCAGAACTGATAAGCATGCAAAATTAGATTAATGAACACCTACACCAGCTTAAATTGAACTGGCAGACACTGGTTACTTCAGCACACAAAGCAAAACAAGAGTAGCCACTGCTGACCAGAGTGCTGAAGTGGCAACTATTCACCAAGCCTTTGTCCGGTAATTATATTTCCGCAGGGCGGCTGTACGTATCAGCTCAGATCTCCCTGTTGGTGACCTCTGTAAATAATGATAATGAAGAGCGTACTTGTCGTTCCTAGTGTGTCCCTCCAAGACAATTCACCTGTCACCAAGTGGCCTGACTGGCCCATCTACCCCCCCAAACCCCCTCATCTTATTGTTGGCCGTTTGCCGGAGCACAGATCAGACGGCTCTCAGCCACGGGGAGTGGTGAGAGCGGTAGATGGAGCTTGTGGAGATCAGGGCTGGCTCTCTTCAACACAGCCAGCACCTCCAACAATAGCCGCCTCTGACAGCTTTGCATAATTCATCTTGTCGAGTCTCTCTCTCTCTCTTTCCTCTTTGACGCTCCTCTCTGCCTCTCCTCTTTCAGTTTCTCTTCAGTTCTTCTGCTTTTTTTGTGCCTCCCAGCGCTTGGAGAAGGGGCGAGGGAGAACCAGGGCAGTGTTCCATCAGATGCTGCCTGTTTCCCCCTGACACTAGTGATTTTGGAGACACAGAAGTGTTTGTCTGCAGCGTGATGCCCAAACTCTGAATTCTGGATGCCATCTGAACCAGATTGTGTTCGTTCTTTATCAAGGCTCAATGCCTAAATCCCTCACTGCAACAAGAACTGTAGAACTATTACCTAAAAATACCCAGATCAGCATCAAAATGGTGATTTTTTTTCTTAAAGTGCTGACGTGAATCGTGGGGAATCTGACCAAATAGTGCTGATATGCCAAAACGATATTTTGGTAGCTAAGTCTTCATAAATGTACAGCTTCAGAGAGAGAAAGGCAGTTAGGAAGTGGAGAAAAGAGAGCAAACAAAATCATGACAGCATTTACCAGCAATTAAATTTTAGCTGCAGCTATATCCTCAGTATACATGGTGACGGATGAGCTTACCGCACTCGGTGCGACT
The DNA here is from genome assembly GCF_001858045.2 of Oreochromis niloticus. NCBI lineage: Eukaryota > Metazoa > Chordata > Actinopteri > Cichliformes > Cichlidae > Oreochromis > Oreochromis niloticus. The sequence goes on along the minus strand of NC_031966.2, from coordinate 13,166,256 downwards.
CTTAGGAAACATGATGAAATCCTGCTCCATGCTAGGTCTCTTGTCTCGGTCTATGATGCATATTCACAAGTAGAGTAAAGTGATGCAAATCTCTGGTACAGTCACTTCACATTATTCCAGGCACATGGAGCTTTAAGCTTCATCCCTCATAGTTGCAGCGCATTTAAAAGACAAACAGAGGTACTGTGACTATGAAAAATAAATTAAAAAAAAGCTGAACTGAACTCAAAGTGTTTTGTTTTCTTATTTTTCCTGCCTGTCTCTAAATCACAGCGGTCAACGTCTAATCTTAACCATTTTATTGTTCGCCTTTTGTGTGTACGTGTGTGTGTGTGTGTGTGTGTGTGTGTGTGTGTGTGAATTAAATAATAAAAAAAAGCATGTGCCAGTCCCAGGATACAACACAATAAGCTGAGCGTGGATGTTTACAAATCCCTCAAATAATCCTTCACCTGTGACTCATGTGAGTTATATATTCATTGAATCTTTAGTGGGGAAATCGCAAGCACAGCCAGATTCATTTTTTAAAATGTAATTGCTAGGTGTGGACAATTGGAATATAAAAACGCAGAGCTTTATAATGTTTTTTTTGCAGTATCTCCTTGTATCTCAAATGGTAATAACGGGTTATTCAGTGAATTCGCACACACAAGCTACAGCATTTATCTGTATCCAAGGCTACAATTATTGAAGCCAGTTCTTATCAAAATAGGTGCTCCCTTCCATATCACACACCCAATTACACGAGACAGTCTTAATTCAATGAGCCACAGTTTGCTTTTCTCTCAAATTGGTATCACTGCAGTGTTATTTCAAACGGCGGATCTAAAGAAGTAATGATGTCCATGGTCATTCACTTAATTGAGAATCTTGCAAGACACTGTCAACAATTATCATCTAATACTCGCGCAAAATGAATTGACTCCATTGCTGACAGACTTCTACCGTCCTGCAGCAATTTAAAGAGAAATCCATGATCGAGCCACTGTTACGGAAATAAAATTAAATTGTAGCGATGCAGCTGCAGAGTAATGATGCAACAGAGAAATCAAAACACAATTGAGGGGGGCTAAAAGAAGCCGTATCTGTCCGCAACAGTAAACTTGTAAACAAAACATAATGGGTAACAACAAAAATGACGCTGACAAGAATAAAAACTTCATTGTAGACATCTTATTTATTTAGACTGCAGTGCCTTGTTTAATTACAGATTCTAAGTCCAATATCAGTCTTGCCTGACAGTCTAATCTGGACATCTGTAGAACTACTGTAGCCAATCAACAAGCACTCGGAGAGTGGATGAAAATCATTACTCAAACTATATTTTAAATTCTGCAAGCATACAAACCTGGCGACCAGATAAAAATTCAAATGCGCAGAGATATTCTAAAGTGCTGACATTGGGTGTCATTCAAATGCATCTCACACGATTGTACCACAAACTAAACCTCCCTATTTTAGGATATGCAGGAGGAGATGGAATATACGCAGCAGTCACATAACAACACTAGACAACCGAACAGTATGAGGGAAAGCTTCAATGGTGAATACTGCAATGGGAGCGCAATACTCAAGAGCTGCTGCAACTGCTGGAAAACATCAAATCTGACCAAACACAGACATACTGCAGTAGCGGTTAGTCTTCATAAGCGTTACAAAATAAATCAATGTGCCTACGCCAATACTACCAAATTAGAAGAAATTTTAAAGCACACAATGAAAACAATTTACAGAGAATAATAGGTTGAGAGCGTTTCTTCTTTAGACCAATTGTGCCACATAAACCCTACAATACATAAAGAAACTGGAGGGTTTTATTCTCTTGTTGTCAGCTTTTTAAGGCGTATGTAGGTCATGATGGCACACGATCAGACTACTGAGAGACTGCAGGCCTTATAAAAGAAACATCAATCTGAAAATTCACCACATCACACTGGTTTTTCTACTTCCAGGGGTGAAACTTGTAGAATCTGGCCTGTAATGATCGGCCAAGCTTGAATTCTGAATGCACACTGCTCTCCGCTGGAAGTCAAAGATTGCTGACCTGTATACCATTACACCGAATCAGAGGCACCAGTTTTACACTCTTCAATGGTCCGATATTCAATATTTTCTCCTTCACCCTGCTGACAATAAAGAGACAGAAATGTGTTACTGACTGGCTTCCCACATGAACTAGCACCTTTGCCTTGTCCCAATCATCGCTCTTCGTCACCCACCAGACCTGAGGCTTTCAGCATCAGAGAGGTCACGTCAACTGAATTATTGAGGCCATCAAGCGTCTCCATCGACAACCGTAGCTGACGCCCAACTTCCCACTGGGCTGTCCAGGGGCCACAAAAGACCAGACCTAAGGCCCTTGGCAGACGGAAGCTATTCTGGGAAACCTTTTCCAGGATCGGTATTTCTTAATGCAAGTATAGCAAAACAGCAAAAGTCATTTTTCTTTAGAATTTTGGCAACTTAGACCACTGCGAGGGGAAGATAAAAAATTCTTCGACTTTAAATAATGAATCGGTTTCATCAATATTTTAATGTGAGCTGGACAATACACAAGTATGACTCTAATAAGCTATAACATCCTTTAAAAATGTAACAATTCCTGACATCGTATTCAGATCCTTTGAATATAATGTCTGTAGTTCATGAAAGCCGAACCTAGACACCGCAGAGGTATTCACTCAGAGCAATTTTCACAAGCAGAGAGCACAATGCATTTCTATTTTATTCTCCCTGTGACACAACTAAGCACATTTCTGTTTGGCTCTCCCCACCAGCCTCAGCCTGGAGCATGCAGCGAGAGTTGCACTGTTACAAAGTCAAGCCCACTCCTCAATCTTGCCACTTGGTCTTGACCCAGAAAGTCCAACGGAGCATGCTGAGCCATAAATGTTAATCTGTAGGTTACAACAGTGTGAAGTGGTGCTGCCCCCAGAGCTGGACCAGCAGGACAGCATCCTGTGGCTAATCGCAGGTGGCTTTCATCTCAGCCTGTTTCGTCCAAAAACCTCAAAACAAAACCAAGAGCTGTCATGCTTGAATAGTCCTTTTTCTTGATTTTAAGTAATCCATACAAAGCCAAGGGAACGGCTTCCACTTCATCACAAACAATTACCAGCTTGGCTGCTTTGTCTGAACGCCTACGCACAACATCACCACCAATGTATTTGCATGCATGTGTGCAATGAGATCCAGAATTCAGTTTGTGTTACGCACAACACATTAGGTCATGCAGTCAGCCTACAATAGCCATGAGCTGGGTAAAATAACTGTTCCTTTGAGAACATTCCTCTCGCCTCTCCAATCAGAATGCAATGGCAGGATTCACATTATACTAAGCAGATATTCAACATGAAAAATACTAATTAAATCCATCTTTAGTGCTGATATAAAATGCCATTTATATTCCCGACTGTTTCAAGCCCTTTCCGATATCCATATTTTAATTTAATAAAACTTGGTTATGAATTGTAGAATAAAATGGTGTTATATAAAGATTTAGCATAAAGCATATACCGTATACCCCTGAAACAGCTTACATTTATGCCATGTTTCCCACCCCACCCTCTCTCTCACGCAGCATACAATGTAGTTAAGGACCACAGTGGTAATGCATCAAGTGCTGTCACTAAATATCCCTACTCTAAGCACATTTCAAGAGCGTGCAATCTCTTCCCTCCCAAATGCTAGGGTGACTTTCAGCAATAATTTGGCAACTTGCGCAGACCACAAACAACTTTTCTTTAAATGGTAAACTTTGCTGCAGGAGTCACATCCCTGACAGTAATCCTCTGAGGTGAGGTCATTAAAGCACATATGCAAATCGGTCCGTCAATGGAGGTTTCGCCATCGCGACGCTTGGTTTCTTTAACTTTCTAAAGGCCTGAAGAATGCACCGTGGCATGCTTTACTTTCACGCCAACTATTCATCATGATGTCTGGCTATTCTCATGGGAGGAAAGGGAAAATGTACTCAGAGAGAAAACAGGTGAAAGAGACTACAGCAGACAATAGCCAGACAGGCTGTGTGTTAATAGTAACAGATTAGAGGGCAGCAATTATGTAAAGTAAATATGACATGGAACCGATCCGTTGAGCCCAGGGAACTGTGGGTAGTTTGTCAGGCTGCATTAACCTTCACGTGTTTGCTCTGATGTGTTGAAACAGGCGACTCGGCCATGCTGTTTGCCATATCAAATGTTATAATTCCTAAGGTCATCTTCCGAGCCACTGTCGGCATCTACAAGCAATATGATGAAATATTATAAGCGCAGGCCTGTGCATCGACTCTCCTTCCATATCTCTCATATCTTAGAGGAGTAATTTTTACAGATGGAGAGCAGTCATTTCGATTGCCCCTTAACAATCTATAAAACTGTTTAGGGGCAGTATTCAAGCGGTATTATCCCTAAAGGAGGCAGTTCTCATCACACAGAATATTAAATTCTCCACAGGAATAATGAAAGGGGAAATTACTTAAGGATAGGAACACAGAGTGGCAGTGTTATGTACACAGTTCTTCTAATATTTCTGAATTAATTAGATCATTTTGAGCTCCAAGCGCAGAAAAGAAAAGAAATAAATAAATAAAATCAGAATTTCCAGCACTCTGCCGCATCAGAAACTGTAGTCACCTGCTTTGATTACTGGGCTTGAAGCAGCAATGAAGTTTAAAGCTGAGGTATTTGGCTAAAGCCTCAATAAGAGGGGTCACAGCAGAAAAGCCTAAATATCCCAGTTCTAGATGCGTAATCACCTGCCACATTATGGCAAAGCGTGTACTAGACAACTACAGTGGGTTATTGCTTTTCTCTGCAGAGCTGTGTAAAATATGTCGACAGCCTAATATTCAGCAGGTCTGTTCTGACTCCAGGTGTGTTTCTGAAGACTGTAAACACAACACACTTCATTTATCAGGATGCTGCTGCAGTCACCAGAACATTAGTCATATAGATTGTTATGTCTTATTCAGAAAAGTCAATTTCAATTATTATCAGTGCCTTGAAAAAAGATAATACAAGCTGCACTCATGTTCTGGTGCCCTGCTACAAAAACACATGTTCAATATCACCCAATAAGTGTCACTGTAATGCATTTACAGGCTTGCACAAGAAACACAGACTGTGTCTCTGCTGTTTGAAGCCTTTCTTTGTTGCTATGTGACCCGATGCAAAGCCAAAAGCTAAAGATTAGAAATATATCGATTGCTTATATACATATTTTTAAGTAATATGCCTCTGACTACCTATCTAATATCTAATCTTTCTGTTCTATTCTATTTCGATTCCATATTATTTAAATTTTCATAGAAGTATTTCTTATGATTTACAAGAACAGCGGGAATAGTTCACCACTCAGGCCTGAAGTGGTGAAGATCTACACTGCTTTACTATTCCAATCCTTGTCAGACATGGAATATGAAACAGCAAATGGCCTCAACTGCTGCAGTTCCTCAATAGCACTCAGGACAATAGCAATAAATCAATTTAGCTGGACAGATATTCTTGTCCTTCTGGGCTATCATATGGACCCAGATGCATGTTTTTGCAGATTGCGTTTAGTCTGATCCCTGCCAGAGCGAAATCAGATCAACGTTTCTCTCTGCCTCATGCTAAGTGCTAAGACAAGTCATAATTCCACATTGCTGAGCCACATGGAAAGTTGAAATTAAACCAGCTGATGTCTAAACTGTTGTGTTTAATTAAAAGAACTTCTTGCCGGTTTTGAAATCCTGCTAATCCTGAAAACCAAAATCAATTTACAAATTGCACGTTCCATATCACAATTTTGCCAGGCAACAGCCTCTTCCTCCTAACCCCAAAAACGCATGTAGAAGGTGGTGGTTTCTGCTGGCATTTGTCTGTACTAACAGGCTTGGAGGTTCTGAACAACTGCGTAATACCCGACCTTTCTAGAGGCCTCTTTGGAGGCAAACAAAAGGTTCTTCTGATGAACTTTCTCCATCTTCTGCTCCTGAAGCTTAAACCACAAATGTGGTACAAGTTAGTGTATTTCAGAACCTTTAACATTATTATTAGATTAAGCAGACCATTTCTGTGCTTGCCAAACACCTTATATTAGGCTCCTGGGTGTTTTTGTAGCAATATATTTTTGGAAAAAATCATTTTTTGTATCCAGACCATCCCTCAAGACCCCTTATGGAGTGTAACTTTAGATGTGACTGTGATTAGATTGGAGATAATTATGTTATTACTGTTATCATTACTGAAAAATAAGAGTTTAATAGCGTCAAAAGAATAAATAAAATACTTTTTATATATTTTTCCTAGAATTCTCAAAGATCTATGACCAGCAAAATCCTTAAAAATACATATATATATATATATATATATAATAAATAAATAAATAAATAAAAAGCATGATATATAACACTCGTTAAAGGACATCAGGTGAGTTTTGGAAACTCATCTTTTTCATCAATTAAAACTGGAATACAATAACCCCCCACCACCCTGAACGGAATATCAAGAAATGGATACGTCTTGCATCTTTAGCCTGCCCATTACAGCAATACATTTGCTAAACATATAGGCTATAACGCATAATCCAAATATTACCCAACTCATTTGTTTCAAGGTAGTGGAGAAGAGGGGCTGGGCGCCAGGTGGGTTTCGGGTTCGCATCTTATCAAAAGACTCGATACAGCATGCAGACCAAATTAGACACCATTACTGACCAGGGGATAACGATCCTGTGGCTTATTTAAATTACGCGGATGGAGTCTATTTAGAGTCAATGCAAATGGGGGAAATCTAACTACACACTGACCTGCATGGAGCTTCTTCGAGCCTGTCCGAAGCAGCGGCACATAAACTTCCAACGGTGCGCCTTAGTCCAAACTTGCAGGAAGCGGGGAGCTGAGCGCGACGCGGTACGTTTCTTACAATGACCGCGTTTGCAATTCAGCACAGTGTGGATTCTTCAGAGACACCTCTTTCACTACTCCTCGGAAATCTCTCGGCTTGATTAGAGGCTGAAGCCGACTTGCACGGCTCGGAACAGCCGACTTGTGCGTGGACGTTGTGCTGCTGAGTGGTGATGGAGCACGGAGCTTCAGCTGGCAGCTCCGCGCGAGAAACGTGTTTCTGCCTTGAAATCTTCCCAGTAGTCCCGGTGGCTGAGCTCAAGCAATACTTCCGACAATGCAGTTGTCCCCTCTCTGAAGTAACACCGTTATATATATTTTTTTCCAGTCGCCAAGCACTTGCGCTGGATGTTTAAAAGCAGAAAACTCACTCGGTGAGGATGCGGAGTCTCGCCAGCCGCTCTGCTGCTCCGTTGTCCGATATGCACTTGTCAGCTGATAAACTGCGCATCCCGTCGCTTCCCTCAGCCTCGCCTCTGGTCTGCCTATCAGGAACGGGTTAGGCCGTAGGGGTCAACCACACGGGTGAGCAGCAACAAGCACACAGCTGCACCTGTGAAGAAAACGAGTCCCATTATTAGACAAAGAGAGCGTTTACCTCCAACGACATTGTAATAACCAAAACTACCTTTGATACACTGCTACGCGTTTGTTGCTGCCACTTAAATAAGTTCCAGTTTACATGCAAGCTAGAAATATATATATTCCTCAATTTGATTGTGAAAGCGCAGAGGCGGATTTACTCAGAGCCACAGCTTCCAGCCCACCTGCCTGTTTTCCTTCAGCCTGCTCGCTCCTCTCTTCTCTTTTGTATTGAGAAGCTGTTCATTAAGCTTACCTATGGCCGCACGCGCGCTGCCACATAATTGGCTAACTCACAAATCTCAATTTCTCACCTTCAGTGTGACTGACAAAGGGAAAGGCAGAGTGATGTAAATAAATACGATATTTCTCACAGAAGACTAGCAGCTAAGGGTTATTCAAGCTGTTAAACTGTTGGGTAAACAAGAAGGCCACAACGACGACGCTTGGTGTTGAAATTAAAATGTTGCTGTTAGTCTGGCTGTCGAATAAAGATTGATTCATATTGTTTTGCTCCATCCACCATCTGTGGTGGAATTGATCAACTGCTGCAGAGATATGCAATAAATATGCACAATTTGAGTTCAGTCAACCTAAACCACCACTAAGAAAGGTTATTCTAATGAATTTTGCCTCCCCATCTTTCATATGGACCTTCAATAAAATACGAGCATGCTTTGTGCATGCTTTGATAGAGCTTCAGTTGCGGATCGTATAGAAAGAATTGAAGTCCTTCACCGCTTTGTAAGTGTGAAAACTTCATCTTGATGAGCTCCAATTACAGAGATAAGTACACTTGCCTCCCAGCCATTCTCCATCCTGCTAAAACCAAAACCATATTTACTTTGAATTAGCTTTGTGATGTATGAAAACATATAAGACACTATCTGATAGGCTTCAAATGGTAGCATTTAGAGGATATACCACTGAAAGCAGAGTTTCATTAATTACAAAAGCAATGCCCACTAATCCCACTAGAAAGGCATTTTGAGGCTGAGTCGTTTTGGTTCTGAGGGAGAGAGAAGAGAGAAAGACAAACAATACCAATGGTAGATCACAGACCTTCAAACTATGGTCTGCAGGCCCCACAGCTCAATAGGGGGCCCACTACTGCAGCTCTGACTGGGCATTTTTTTTTAATCCCCTTCCTGAATTTACCCCACGTCTGACCACATGCAGTGATGAAGTTATCACTGAGGACAGCTTTTCTCCAAGCAAAATCAGCCCTAGCCTTCGATGCTTGATTCTTCTATTATACCCGGGAGCACATCAAAAACTTGCCTCCATCAAATGGCATTATCTGCATGAAAGGCAACTGCCCAACAATCTATCTCCCACTCTGCCATTCTATCTTCAGTCAAGGGCATGTAAAAAAAAAAAAAGAGGAAAGAAAGGACACAAAAAAGGAGAGGAATTCTTGTAAGGGCTGCTGAAGCCAGTACCCCTCCTTCTTTCCCTGCTTCAAGTCAAACTACTTTTTTCCCGCTTCTGTAATATTCTTGGGGGCTTTTCAGAGAGACTGTACGTGGAAGTTAGTTACTAAGCAACATATTCACACATTTCATCCACATGAAGGTTCTCTTAAGTTCAGTACACCAGAGGGTTAATGATAGATTAAAAGTCCTTCGCTTTTTTTGAAACAAAGAAAATAGCTCGTTCAGTTTCACAAAAATGCTCTTTTACTACGACTTGAATCAACTTTACATCCTTAACTGAGATTTCCCATACCTTAGACAAAGCTTTATTTTCTCCTAGTCACACACAGTGCGTGTCAGTGCAGTCAACTGTGCCCTCTATTGGAGGCCAGTCACTTTCAACATCCAAATTCAAACACAAATGCACAAGTGTTTTACATGATGAAAAGAGCATTAAACGAATCTGGAACGGCACTTGAATAGGACGAAAATCTCAATCAAAGAAAGTGTTTGATAGCAAACAAATAAATGACATGCACACATGTTATAGATCAGTAGCTTCTAAATAGGATACCATTTTATCAGTATGAACATGAAGTGCCAGTGTCTTTTTTAGAATGATAGATAAAAGTCAATATTAGTCCACAAATTGCAGGAACGTAGTACACATGTGCAGCCTTATTATTTGCTGCATTTGCTTCCGAGGCTACGTAAGGCTTGCAGGATGTGTGCCGGAATATACAAAACATGAACCAGAAACTTCACTATTGAAGCCCAAGAGCACAGCATACATTAAAGAATAAAACACCATATCTTTCTTGAGCCCTGTATGTTTTACATATGTACAGAATCAGCAGAGAAAACAGATGGGCCACACCACGGGGACAGAGAGACTTGTGGACATAATAAAAAGCAACATTGACAAATTATGCATACACTCCCTTACCCATCCTATGTATGCAGGAATTTGTCCCCAAGGGGTTAGACAGTGAGGCTGATGTGTTAGAAACTGTGTCTTGTCTTGTCCGATGTGTTTTAAAAAGCAAAAGTAACAATGGATGTGTTCCCTATATGTGCGCGGTACATTATATTCACACTGTAAAGGCTATTGCCTTTTGTTAGTCCAGTATTGTGTTCCACAAACTAAACGGACATGTATAAAGGGATTGGACAGAACTTCTCTTTTCATGTGGAAATGAATCCCTTCCAAAGGGACAAAACAGCTTTCACCCTTGGTTATACCGTGAGGACTTTAGGGAAGCACCTTTTTCTATCTAAGGAAAAGGAAAATGAAAAAAAAAAAGGTATTTTAATACACAAACACAAATTTATGTCACATGATATCAATGTTTTTTTTTTAATATAGTGTTAAAATCAAAAGGAAGTGTCAGGCTGTGCAAATGAATCTCATATTTATTCAGAGGTGTGACATCTCTCAGTCACCTAGAGTAAAGGGGGACAATAATGGAAGCCTCTCTCTGCCAAGCTTTCAAATCTTAGAGGACATTTTGAAACAAGGTGGGAGGGCTTTGGTGTTCTTCTGAGGCTATTCTCTGAGCACGTCTATCGATTATGGTGGGTCCCTTCAGTATCACCAAGTCATGTTAGGAAAATGCCACACAATCAGAAAAAATTAGTGGAATAAAAGACATAAATATAAAAAAAATCACAGCTTTTCCTTGCCTTACCTTATGAGACAACATAATATAAACCTTAGCTCAAGGTTGTAATTATGTTAAACATGTCTGAATTTTTTTGTTTATGTTGTCTTTAATAATCTTAAATAGCCAGCTTTTGGACTTTGGGGTAAAAAAAAATCCCAGAAGGGAAAAACAAATCAATTTCTAAATTTTAATCAATTTTTAATTAAATCCACCACTACTTAAATTTTGAGTAAACAGAAGTTTAGTTTGGCTGAAAATGGACGTACAGTAAAAAGGAACACCTTTTGAAATATCAGACAGGCTCAGTGTCATTCAGAATTTTTTAGATGGATGGACAACCTCAAAGGCAATAGACCTGTGGCAACTCAAAGCTGCTGGTGGAAGACCTTGTGAGCTGCATTCATTTAATTTAAAAAGATTAACTGGTAAGCAAGGAGGGTAGCCTCGAGAGATAAAAGGATAAAGGACACCTTTTTTCTGGGTAGGAGGCAGACATTTGAAGAATAGACATGAGGCTGTTTTATTTTCTTTGAGTATCATATTAATACATATCTGTGTAACTATAAAAAAAAGACAGGCTGAAAACATTCTGGTTACTCATCAGGACGCAGCATTGAACTTCATCTTCATCACAGTTTCATATTTTTATTTAGTTTTTCAGCTTACAATTGGCAGACGGTCCACACAGTACAACCCAGGAAAACGTGCACAGAAATATCAGGGCTTATAAATGGATAAAAAGTAGTCTAACTCTGGAATAAAATTTCTAAATTATCCCACGATTGACTTGAAAATGACATTTTCTTATCTTCAGTATAGCCCTGTAAAGATTAGCTAAATGCAGAACTCATCTTTCTACAATAATAACTCACTGATGGAAAAAAGGCAACAAATGTACCTTGCACTCTGAAATAACACTTTTTTGATAAAGAATTGATCACTTTTGTGTGCATGAAAAGTTAAAATTATCTTTGTTTAAAACAGCCCGATAGTTATGTAACAGTAGTCTGAACGAGATTTTTTATGTCTTAAGAGTTGTGTTTACAAAGTCCTACTCAGCCTTTCCTGCACTAACAGCAAAGCTGCTACTGTAGTGAAGGTTGTTGTGGAAAAAATAAGAAGGGTAAAATGTTAAAATGGCATGCATATGAAAAATATATAAAACAGGGAAGGATAATGTTTACGGACTAAGAATACATATCCTCCAGCTGTCAGTTTGTAAAGTACAGACATTTACAAGACATTACACAAATGCTTTTGTCTGGCATTGTGATTGCTGGTCCACACATCAGACTATCATCACTACTCTAGTCTTTTTCTCTTTCTTTTCAGAGTGACATTTACTGATTCTACAAAATAGCAAAATAGCTTTTTCTATCTGTTCAAAATGGTTTTATGTTAATGACAAATAAGAACAAAAAAGAACAAAATTATTAAAAGTTGCAGAAGTGAGTTGTGGTTGAATCAATTAAAAAATTATAGTATTAATTTTCAGATCATTGGTCATCGGAAATGTTTTTTCCAGATTGGATTATTAAGCTTATTTATGTGGGAAGAAATAAATGTTGCTGCTTCACTTATTACATTTTTGGAAAAGGCACTACAGGGTATTTATTTTAGTACTGCATCTTGATATTAAAGCACAGCCCAAATATTTGCGCTTGGCTGTTTTCTTCCATTTCTATCCAGTATGTTTTTCTAACTAATGGTCAAATGAATCATTTTAACTACTTTGAGATTTGCTTTTCAAAGTTTCCCCAGTGATACACCAACATGCAAGCCAGTCTCCCGCAGAAAGGTATTTTTCCTATAACTCTCCCAGCCATAACAGCGTGAAGCTTACTACTTACGTAACACTGCTGTTTGTTTCTTTTATGTTTGTTTGCTTCTCCCTTGAGTCTGTGCTCAATACCTCCAATTCAAAGAGATCCAGACACACCTCCGATTCCAACAAGAGATATCTCACAACAAGGAAGCAGGATGCTCTCTAAATAATCGCACAATAGTCACACCTCTGTCTCGAGCGTGTGGAAAATCTCAGAAAATCTTATCAAAAATATCGGCTAACAAGACCTCATGGAACCAGAGGCCACCTTTTAATTGGTTCTAAGTTTGAAAACACACTTTCCCACAAAAGAAAACCCTGGTTTGTTTTTCATCTGTGCAGCAACAACTCGTATCTGTCAGGTTTGCTATGGTAATGATACCATAGAAGACTGGGGATTCAGTAACACGTTACAGCTTATGTTTCTCCTTTCACAACACATGGCTCTCCTCCACCCGTGATATTTTCTTGCCAGTTTCTAGTTTTGTCTCCTAATTTCTGATTGCTATTGCTGATTGCTGATTGACACAGTCTGATATCATCACATCAACCACAGAGAAGGGGGTTTAAAAACATGCATGAGATTAATTTGATTTCAACTAGCTTAACTAGCTTCCTATGTGCTGCTGCAGCTATTTATCTGTTGGAAGTCGTGATACAATATTTGATGAGGTTAAAAGAATTTTTTCTGACACCCTTTACAAACACACTTTTGCACTCTTCTGTAAAACCACCATAATATAAAAAAATAATAAATTCCTATCACTCCTGCTTATAATATATAATAACATGACCAGCTGATTTGAACACTGCAGGGGAGGCATAATTAGTACTGCAGTGTTTTTTAGCAGCTGATGTTTGTCAGACTGTTGTAGAATAGTCTCTTAAATTTCCACAGCCTTGCTGGTCTCTCTCTCTCTCTCTCTCTCTCTTTCTCTCTCTCTCTCTGTATATATATATATATATGTATATATATATATATATGTATATATATATATATATATATATATATATATATATATATATATATATGTATATGTGTGTCTGTGTATGTATAGATGTCAAGGCATTACACATTCACACTTTATGAAGGAAGCTGAAAAACTAAATAATACACTTGAAAATCCTCTTGCTAATGAGAGACATGCCCTCAGAAAAAAATTGCATTATTAAATGGATCCCTCTAGTTCTTTCAAGAAAAATTAACAACTAAAGAACCTCTTTGTTTCCACAATGGTTATTTTTCTACTTTATGTGTTTATTTAAAATATGATTATTATGGTTATTTATTGGTGTTCAAGCTATTTTGTTGTAGGTGATGGCTTGAAATGAGGGTTGTAGCTTAGTAATAATTAACAATGTATTAATCTGCACAAAAAATAAATTAAAATATACTTTCCTGTCTACTATTTATATTTTATTCCAGCTAAACAGTTTTTTTGTTTAGCATCCGCAATTTCATTGCACATGTACAATGACGATAAAGGGCTATTCTATTCTATTCTATTCTATTCTAAAATCTTAAAAATGTCCATAAAATGTATGCAGATTCTTAGCTGTGGTTCTGAAGAGCAGTCCAAATCCAACATTTTAAATGGACTGTAAGACCCAGAAGGACCCAGGAGGACCAGCAGCAGCAGCAGCAAATTCTTTTCTAAGGTCAACAATATAGTGACAAATGGCACACTTCCCAGCTAGAAAACATTCAGTCACTAAAGACCTTCGCCCTGTCCTCCCAGAAATAGACCATGTTCTATTAAATCCTTGAAACGATTTGGAATTCAGCAGAGAAGTGAAGCTGATTTTAAGACAACACAAATTCAAGTTCAAATAGGCACAAGAACAAGTTCCAATAAACCTTTCTTTACCCCACCAGCAGCTGCACTGCTAAATTCTTTGTGCTGTCCTAGTAAAAGTGATTGTGAGCTAATGTTAGCTAAGTACACCATTATGCTCTCCCGAGCTAGTTATTGCCTTTATGCAGGAAGCAATAACATTTTCTCCAAGAGGGCTTGGTTAAATGTAGGCAACTTTTGTGTGCTAAAAGTGCCAGGGTAGGAAAACAGCACTGCGTTTATCAAAGCCTGAGTGAACGCTACTGTACTCCAACACAGGGCTAATGAAGAGATATGTCCTCCATTACGCAGCGATATTCCTGCTGCAGCGATTAGAAAACTCTCCAGAGGGGCTCTATCACAGGCTTTCATTGAGTCCGGACCTTTGCAAATCTTCATATCCTGCACAATTTTCATAAATTGAAGTCTAATGAGCACATTTGACATAACCATGATTTATTTTCTCAGAGGCTTACCAATTTCACCAGTGCACTGCAAATTATGAATGTCAAGGGTTTAATCATATTCATATATATTCTCAACAAGGGGAATATGATGTGTCATGTGAGTAAAAGAGGCTAAATGTCTCTTTCGTTTATGGTAGGTGTGTTATGATAATACTTGCAAACATACAGAGCACTAACAAGCTCCCTGAGGTGACCTGATATTGTTGACGGTGAGCACAGAGCAATATCTTTCTACGAATCACTTTGGGACTGTCTTCAGTGTGTTGTGGCATGCAGCTATATTACGACTGTCTTCAAAGACATAATTACACTAACACTATTGTTAATGTTGTGTGTGTAATTTGTTGCTTGGTATTGACACTGTGATTGATTTTTCATTTTTTTATATGATGCAGGATGAACAGTTGCGATTACAAACTGTCAAACAGGGAAATGCCATCAGAAATACCACTTTTGGAAACAAAAGAAAAGAAAGCAGCACTGCGCTGTTTTGTTCTGATAGTTTTATCACTACTCAAGTCATCTTTAGGCATAATTACATTTCCTCTGTGAGATATTAGTGCTGTTTTAATTCATTATTGACAGCAGTAAGAATAAGAGTACTCCTTTACAAAAAAACAAAAAAACAACAGCAACACGGACCTCTTCATTAATGGCTTTACATCTTCCTCCCAGTCCATGACCATTCCAGGACCGCGTCCGGTCAATTTTTCAATTAGCTTCCCGTTTCACCTTACAAACTATCAAGGGGGTCTACTGCTGAGCTCTGGATTGCGATGGATGGCGTACGACAGACCTACAGCGCTTCGCCATTGTGAGAGCAAAGCAAGCATTGATAACAGCCCTTAGAAGTATTGACATGATAACATTTCTGTCTGCTGGGTCGCAGTGGCACAGAGCAGCAATAAATTGAGATGAATGATCAGTCGATGACAATTTCCATAATCGTTATACCTTTCGTAATTCATCAAGGTAATGATACCCGCACCCCTAATGTCACATTTATTCCATTTTGTGCACAGCGGCAGGCAAAGGAGCGAGCACCCCGCTCCTCGTCAGTTCCCTTCAAAAAGGATTGATTACAAACCAACTGCATTTTGCTCCTGCTTGTGAGTGGAAGAGCAATGTGTTATTTGACCAAAAATAACAATGAAGGGGATGGGAAATGCAATCTAATTCCACTCATTCAACTTCCTCTCTCCCCTCTAGTGACAGACAAACAGGAGGCCATTACAGTTTAGCTCTGGCACTGTTTCTGAACCAGAGGGGAAAAAAGAGGCTGCTGCTTCCTGGCTCTCTGGAACACATTGAGATTCATCATTATCACATTTCTCGCCTCCTTTTCCCCCCTTCAGTCATTAATGACATAGTTCCTCTTTGACAATTATTTGTCATTATTGAGGAACGATCGCAGTGTGAGAAGAGTGCTGTGATTCAATTACAGACGCAGTCATTCACGATTAATTTCGTCGCCCATATATGTTGCATATCACTGCAGACTGCATAAGCACACCTTGACAAAAATAACAGCTCCATTCACAGAGGCGGTATCCAAGGTCAGTGAATTTTCCAAAATGTAGCGTTCACTTCTGCTCAGAATAGCACTACACTCATCTCCTCTTCTATCCTGCAGTATGTCAGGCTGTCGATAACACGGGGATGTGCTTTCATTCAAATGGTTTTCCAGGACTGCAAGAGACTGGACATCAAATAAACCGAACACCACTGCTGTTTTACCTTTTATTTTCCCTGTATGAACAAAATCCATAATGATAAAACACTAAAATCAGAAATGCTGCAAAAACCTCCAAATTATTTCATTTCACCGTAGCAGAATAACCTGGTTACATCCACCTTGTCATAATGGGAAATCTAACTGAGATGCTTAGCTTAATTTCAGATTAACTGAGCCACTGCAAGATGTTAATGCTTTCCTTATCTCAGATGTTTTTTTTATGAGTTTTCATAATTGCATGGCCGGTCAAAGAGAGTAGTTTGTATAGTAGCTGCATCTTTTTCATACCTATTCACGGGCTGACATTTGTCTTTGTGGGTAAGACACAAGAGGTGGAAAACAATTCTGTTTTCACAGCAACAAAAGGTCAACTCTATAGTGCGGCACTAACAAGGACGGGGGTGGGTAATATTTCAGTATTAGCACTTGGAATCGCATTATGTCGATATGATCTTATATTACAGTTTTACAAAACTACATTTGAATTATTAATTACAGAAAATTAATTATGACAAAACATATTAAAGGATGGCAGGTTACCAAAGGTCAGTATATTCATATGTCTTGTTTTATTCAGCCATCAGTACAAAGGTCTAATTTTCACGTAAGACCATAAAGAAAAAATGATACATGTTTTAAAAGTGAAAAGCTGGAAGTGAATAACACTGAAGTATCAACCAGGAAAAAGGGGTTGTTTTCATTGTTGTCAGAATAGTTGCTGATGCTGTTTTGCAGCATTATGTGGAGAGAAAACACTCCACTCGTGCAAGGATGTCATGCGGGACCTCAAAATAAAACTCCGCACACAGCTGGCTTTTTTTTTGCTCCTGCCTTGCTCCTATGTTGTTGTTTGGTTGAAGTTCAAGTGCAGCATCTCTTCAAGTAAGATCATTTGAAACAGAATAACAGGACAATATTCAAGTTAAATTACTGCTAGAGCTTTACCTTCATCTCCTTCAAACAGTTTGGATTTTGCTCTATAGACATCTCCTGTAACACCAGGATTTCTATTTGAATTTACACTGCAGAGGTATAAATTCCCCAAACTCCTGAAATCCAAACCATACAGTAGTAGTTAACTATTCCTAACCCCAACAGAAGCCTTTTGACTTTCCACATCTTTCTGCTTTCAGTGACTTAGTATTCAGCTGTGAGTGAGTGCATGTATGTAGTATCTTTCCCTAAGGCTCAAGCATCCACATCAGCACTTGACAGACATGCCATTGATTTCTCTCTCCAAATCCCAAGACAAACTGTCAATAGAAATTTCTCAGGAATAGAAAGCCAGGATCAGATTCAGTGATGATGGACAAGTTTTGGGAAATGGTGGACAGCACAGGAGCCATTTCAGAGCAGCTGATGCGTCAGCGTTCCCATTAAAAAAAATCGCAGAGCAACAGGAACTTAAGTTTGCGATTAAGAAAAATAATTATCTCAACATCTTTCCAAGATGAGAAGAACTTTCACAGCAGCTTGGCTGAGCACTACAGAGGGCACAAGCAGCGGGGAGTGGATATAATTGAGCTGAAATTGGTCTCCCATGGCAATGATACTTTGTTCAATCTAATGCTCTGCAGTGATTGGGCGATCATCTCTCTCATTCCTTCTCTTGAAAAGAGGTTGAAAAGAGGCCCATCTATTAGGTTGCCTACCATCAAGTCTTTGATAGAAGACATAATTCTTGCCTTAAGGGATAACAAGATGCTTTATCGGCTAGACACAGGACAGACCCTAATGCTTTGAAAATTATCTGATAGAGCCATGTCAACAACTTTTTTGTGTAACATTTAAAAATTAAACTCTTTGACTTCAGGTCTCACATTTAGTTTGTATGAATTTAGAGAAGAAAAAAATGAATTGATACTATTTTAGACACATGTACAGAACGGTATACGATATATGCTAAAAATATGCAGTTCTGTTTACGGTGTTGTAAATTAGACTGTGTGTTACACCGATGCAAGCCTAATGTTCTTACGTGCAGCAGAAAATCAAACTTGCTTATATTTCCTGATCTGAACCAGTGTTTGAATAGAATAATCAATTTCTCATGCATCTCTTTTGGATCAATATTTGCATGTGGGAGAGCAGAAAGTGAAGCCTGCAGGGGTTCCACTGGTGTCTCCAAAGATACAGAGGATTTTAAAAAGAGAGAGGAGATGAGCTTTCTAAATAAAGGTCCTGATCTCTTTCTGTTTTGTATTAAAGTAAAAGCATAGGTTTGGCCGACAAATAGGACCGTTAAAACCCTGAGATAAGCTCCTCAACCGCTTTTCAAAATCAAATGTCCTGGCATGTTGTTTGACTCGGTAATCATCAAGACTGAAAGGATTTTGACAGAAGTGTTTCCAATACAGTTAAAACGTGAACAAATTCCAAGGCTACCAGCTATTTTCAGTCATTGTAGTGAGGTTATCTTGAATGACAGTACTGTCCGACTAAAATAAAGCCATCGTCACCGTGGTAAATTTTATAATCGGGATTCAGAGGATTAATAAGCCAGCTTCTATAGAAATGTCACATCATCATTACGAGTTTCTTATGATCACTGCATTCTGGGAGTCACTCGGTGATGTCATGTTTATGTAAATACATGATTCAAAATTCTGTCTATATCAAGACACCTTGCTGTGTTATTGTAGTTTGCGGTGTGTTATTGTGACCTGGAATCTTACATAAGAATAACAATGCACTTGCAGGGAAGTCATAATCCATTGGAAATGTTTTAGCCAGTTTAACTCCTGCTATAATAAGGTTGGTTTCAGGAGAAAGTAATGCAGCAACAAGCAGATTTTATTTCAATGTAATATACCTCTAAGACTGATTAAATGGTTTAGAGTATTTTTTGAGTGTCTTGTTTTTAACAGTCAACTTCTAGCCAGTGAGAAACTATTTTCTGATATATATATACTTTTGGTAAATATCACATTAATTTCTGCCTTAATAAGCAAATGCATCAAAAGATAAAGTGGAATGACAGATGCACAATATTATAGCTGTAGATAGTCTACAATGAAAGCCATAGCTTGTTAGAGACAAATCCTGTAATTTTGCCTCTGCACACCACCACAATGGACTTTAAATCAAGCAATCGATATGTGTTGGAAGTGCAGACTTTCAGCTATAATTCAAGGGATTTTACTATAATTTTGCATGACCTGTTTAGAAATTATAATCATTTTTTATACACGGTCCACTATTTTTAGAGGATAAAATTTAATTGGACAATTGACTGACAAGGAGTTTCATGGTCGGGTGACGCCTGTTCCCTTGTTACTTCATGGCAAATGAAGCAGATAGAATATCCGAAGTTGATTCCAAATGTTGAATTTATATTTTATAGATTTTCACTATAATTTTAAACAGGAAGCCCAAAGACAAGTTAGTGCAAAAGCCCATCATTAGCCTGAAAAAACAAAATAATCAGAATCAGCATTCTGATTAAAAATTCAAAAGTTAAAACAGTACTGTGTACAGTACGGACAATATATTGCAAGTGGAAATATTCCAAGTGTCACAATGAGGAGTTAAAAAGTTTTATGGGCACAGGCAGGAAAGCTTTCCTGAGGAGTTCTGTGGTGCACTATGGTTAAAGGAGTCATTTGCTGTGGCTGTCTAACACGAGATGGAGAGGGTGTGACACATTGTCCAATATTGACTGTAACTTGGACAGCATGCTCCTTTCTGAAAAATCTCTCAGAGAGTCAAGCTCCACACCCACAATATTACTGGCCTTGCGGATCAGTTTATTGAATCTGTTGTTATCCGCTACCCTCTGTATGCTGCCCCAGCATACCACAGCATAGAGGACGGCACTGGTCACCACAGACTCATAAAACACCCTGAGCATCATCCAGCAGATGTTAAAGGACCTCAGTCTGCTCAGAAAAAAGGCATGGCTTTGGCTTTTTATTGCCAACATGAACAGCGAGGCATTTGTAACCCTCAACTGTCGTGACATAGACCCCACGGACGGAAACGGGAGTCGCCAGTGCTTTTCTCCACATCATGTCTAAACCTAATCAGAGAGATGATAAAAGTGTGGCTGAAACATTAATGTGGTGCATTCTTTTAAGAAAAAGGAATGCGCTGTCTAAAAAGCCTGAAAGAACACAGAGGCCATCTAAAGACCATGTCGACAAAATTGTTTTCATTGTTAAGGAAAAACAACTTCACAACATCTAACCAAGTCAAGAACACTCCTCGGGCAGAAGATGCGTCATTGTTAAGGTCTCCGATCAAGAAATGCCTTCATGATTGGAAATACAGAGGGTTTAAAACAAGGTTTGGTTACACTCAAAAACAAGAACACCAGATTAGAGTCTACACAGTTCTGGGAAAAAACAAACTTTGGACAGATGAAACCAAGAATTTATATCCCATTGTCTGTCAAACATAGGATTATGATTAAGCATGTATGGCTACGAGTGGACCCAGGGCATTAGTGTTTTTTAATGATATAACTGCTCATGGATTTAGAAATTCTGAAGTGTACATGGCTACTCCCTCCTCAGATTCAGCCAAATTTGGCAAAACCGATCCAACACAGTTTCACAGTGCAAATGAATAATGACCCAGAGGATACTGCAAAAACAACCCAAGAATTTCCAAAGGCAAAGAGATAGGGTATTCCTCAATTGCCAAGTCAGTCATCTGATTTCAGCCCGACAGAGCATCCTTTTCTGTTATTAAATAGAAAAGTGAATGCAGAAAGACAAACAAACAAGCAGCAACTGAGGGTGGTACAGGGCTGGCAGAGCATCTCAAGGGAGGAAACACAGCATTGGGTAATGTCCATGGGTTCAAGACTTCAGACAGTTATTGTCTGCAAAGGATTTGCAGAACTGTTAAAAAGAATCTTTATATTTAAAGTTAGGTTAGTTTGTCCAATTAATTTTGAGCCTCTGAAAATGGGGGAGTAGGTATAGAAATAGCTGTAAGTCCTAACGACTTAATCCCAATTTGTTTTTGTAAAACTCCTTCAGTTACTCTCATAAATCTCATACGAAATTTTTTAAAGTCAACTGCAGCTGTAGACATATATAGAGAAACATTGGCTTGAAACATTGGCCAGTGGCTTTAGAAGACCCATTTTTAACTCTCACTTTTAGAATTTTGATTGTTACGTCATGTTTTTTCTCTTCTTTTATACATTATACGAGAGGTCTTTTGATATCTCGGACAAGAGCTTTAAGTTATCAGTTAGAGCTAGCAAGCGTAGTTACTGATAGCCAGCATGTTTCTAAACACTGGGGCATACAACGGCAAATTGCAAATTCCTTATTATTCTTTAAAGTAGCTAAAGTTGTATAAATATTTCTACACTGTTATTATGACTTTTTTCCTTTATGTTAGTAAATAAATACAATTGAAAAGTAAAGCATGTAGGTTATAAAACCCACAGATTTTTGTATGCACTCTGTGATTTTCATGTGCTTTGGAACACTTTGTAATTTTTCACTTTGTTGCTTTTGGTTTAATGACCAGCAACAATACTGTTTTAAATTCCCTCCTGCTTTGCTATTGTTTCTAGCAGACACATACAATTATTGCTCGAGAAAAGCTGTAAAAGCTTTCTCTGTTTTTCTTGCACTACGCCGCTGGTAAACAGACCACAGAAGTTTGCTGCTAGTTGAAAAAAGCATGGTGGATTATGCATTATGAGTCAGATATTTCCTTCAGGAGTTGTAGTAAGATAAGCTGAGTTAAAAGGAGAGGGAATATTGAATTTTGTCAGGTTGACACAAACACAACTCCAAATTAATTCAAATGTTGTTCAGTGCCTGGTTGATGTGAAAATGAGCAATAGCTTACTATTAGATTTACCATTCGAACTTTATAAGATATTTAAAGGCTGTTTTGAAGCCTTTGAGAGGCTGAAACATCAATTATTGGAAATTCAGGAGTTAATTTGAAAATGAAAACTAGCCATGCTTTTTCCTGTTGTGCATATGCTCAGTCAGACACAGATGATCAGTCAGAGAAGATCTGCAGCTGTCTCAAAGTTGTACTTGTTGTGTGATGTCAGATGCAAAAGTTTTTGTGCTCCAAGGAGAAGGTAAACAGTAGGAAAAAAGTGGAAGCTATATTGCTGAGTTTGTCGCTCGACTGACTGACATTTCTCATGATAAATTCATGGTAGTGACAAGGCTGAGTGACTCTTGGGGCGCGGGTTAATTTGTCTGGATGCCTACTGAGCTATGAGTTGTTGCACAATGACAAAGCAGAATGTGACCATTTCATTTTGCAGAGAGTAAGAAATAGGCCGTGAAATGGATGACTCTTTTGGACTGGGTATACATTATACCAGAGATAAGCCATGCTTACCTAGCCATGTCTTAGACTGGGGGAATCCAGGTTTGTCTAAAGCTATTTCCAGCTAAACTCAGTGTAAACTTCCTCTGAATGCTCATTTTGGATTTGTATGTGCTTGCGTGTGTGTTTGTGGCAGCAGGAGAGGAAATGTTCTTGCTTGGGGGCCAGTGTTTGCTAAATCCTAGAATATTTCACAGCCATGTTAAGAATAGAAGAAGGTGCATTTGCTCAAGAACTGAGCTAAGCATTCAGACACAAACAAACAATGTTTGTTTGACATAGAGTTGGTAGATGGTATTCAGAGTTAAGGTAAAGGGATTTCCTTTCAAAAACATACTATTATTTTAGAAAGCATCATATTTTGTTATTGAACAATCATCAACCTACCTGTTTAATATGCTTTGATAACATGTATTGTATTTTTTTTTGCTGATTATTCCATATTTTCTGTATATTTCTACTTGTGTAAATAATTCAATCACATAGATTAATTAGATCTAGAACGTTCCTAGCAAGAATGATCTCATGGAGCATTATACTGTATGGTAAAGACCCTAAAATACTGGATTAAGAACACCCTTTATTCAACAATCACCAGTGACAAAGCACTTTGGGATGGTGGGGAAAAGTACAAAAGAAAGCACAGTAATACAAACAACAATGAAGAGGAAAAATAATCAATGCGAGACAGAGACCAAAATATATGTCATGCAATAATGGAATATAAATGCATCTGCAATGACAAAGAAAGAAGTGGAGGAGAAGAAGTGTTTGTTGCATCATGGGAGGGCCACAAACAGCCCGAGTCTATCATAGCATGGCTGGTTGAAGGTCACCTGATTCAACTTTAACTAATCAAAATGGAAACTTTAAAGCTTAACCATCTCCTCAACCCAACATGGGAGTTGATTTCATAGGAGGGAGGTCGGATAGCTGAAGGCTCCAGCAGCTGTTCTACTTTTGGAAACGCTATGAAGCACAGGTAAATGTACTCATGGTGCTGTGAGGTCTTTATACTACACTAAAGCACAAATATATATATATATATATATATTTTAAAAAAATCTGG
Source organism: Oreochromis niloticus (assembly GCF_001858045.2). Classification (NCBI taxonomy): domain Eukaryota; kingdom Metazoa; phylum Chordata; class Actinopteri; order Cichliformes; family Cichlidae; genus Oreochromis; species Oreochromis niloticus. The sequence goes on along the minus strand of NC_031966.2, from coordinate 13,142,463 downwards.
ATCCCTAAAAACATGTAACATATGTATTTTGCACGCTTTGCTAGTTAGACTGACAACCTGAACAGTTGCAGCCAAATACACGAGAACACTGATGCATTGCAGAGGTTGGTCAGCAGATGTCTTGTGCGGCTCTCATCACACTTTAATGAAGATGCTTAACCTTTTAAAAAATGATGAAAATGATAAAATGTGTTTCCATAAGACAAACAATTACAGCTTTATTTTTCTCAGCACTGGTCACTGAACTTTGTGTCAGACATTCCAAGGGAAGCAAAAAGCGCTTCATTAAGTACTGCATTAATCACCATGATACATTAACTGTGGGTAGTTATGGTAATGTGGCTGAAAACGACCTGTTATGCCAATGATCTCATTAATTAAGCTTAATGCTTTAAGTTTTAATTAGCAGATATTTCTGTCAATGTACTTGTCTTCACCTGGGTGGCAATAAAATGAGCCGGAGGAATATAACTGCTGATGGGTAACATCACCTTCTGAGTAATACTAACATTGTATTAAATCACTACTTCACTCTCTGATTAAAGTGCAAGCAAAGAACTATACTTTCTTTTTCCTATTTTTATTTTCAACATTTCCCCCAATTTAGTTGCTTGGCAACCAGAAGAGTGTAGTGCATACCATGCAATTCACCATGTGCCGTAAATCTGAAGAAGAGAAAAATTGGGTCTTGTATGAATATGGTCTTCACTTGAACTTAGATATTTTAAGTCATAGCCGGTATGTTTTTTTAGATACTGTTGGCTTCTTTCAACTACAGCTTTGCGTTCTAAGCTGAACAAAAAGAGGCACGCTGACTGTGAAGCACAGGTCATCGGTGTCATACAGTAAGCTTCACTTAGATGGATGAGTGCTCACCCGACTCATCTTGGCCAGATAGAGGCTTTAATTGGAGTGGATGAGGTGTCCTGCCGGTTGTTAATTAGCAGTAACTGTCCTCAGCATCAGACATCAGGTTGCTGCTGTCTTGTACAAGCTGGACACCCCTAACTGCCCACCTACAACTGCCCTCTGCTCCCTCCTCCATATGTCAGGTATTTCACCATTCACCATACTATAGCAGCGTATCTCTTCTTCCACCCATGAGCACACTCCTTGGACAAAGCTTTAATCCAAACTGCTGTCCGAATATGGAATAGCCTCTGAGAGGAATGTCTTGGCCAGATAACAGACACTGGTTTCCAAGCCTTTAAGAGCAGATGAATAGAAAACCTTCTGACCACACTGTTAACAGAATTTCACTTTTAAACGGCAGTGAACCATGTGATTGGTCAGCCAATGTACTATAGCTGTGCATTTTACTTGGATATTGATCACAATCGCAATCAATTAAAGACTTAAAAAAGAAACTCTCACTCATACAGTAGAAGTTTATCTCGCACTTCCTTTTGCATACTCTGCAACTTTGCAACTAGTGCATGAAGATGTGAGGTGAAAGTACTGAAGAGTCTTTGGAAGTTTTGTAGCATTAAAGAATATTGTTCTCAATACATACTCATACAGTGCTGATGTGTTAAAACTGTAGAAAAAAGTCTCTGAAATTTAGCTTTCTATAGAAGGTAGTAGCATAAATTCAGAACTAGCAGCAAGGCATAGTGTACCTGATGGCTGCAATGCCACTCAGTTGCAATGGCAAAAACAGAGAAAAACATGCTTCAGAGACATGTCTGGTTTTCTGAGCAAAACTAAACTAAGAAAAGCATCATTAAAACACATTCATGAGGTGCTACTTCTTAATTACTGCACAGTCACACTGAGCAGCTGTGAGGTCAAATGTTTTGTTCAGGGACACACTCTTGAGACATCAGAGTTAATAAAGCCTTGAAAAGGGAAAAAAATACTAGTGATAAATTGCCCATTTATTAACCAATACCGTGCAATGTCTGAATAGAGACAGCATAGTAGTCTGTTTCAGTCAACAGAAACTGAGACAAGACCATCTTGTTACTGCTCATCAAAAGAAAGCCCTAACAGACCAAATCCTACTAATCCATCTTCACAAGAGTTCAGACGAGTTGTACAGCTATATGGAGGTCACTGTGTCCTCACCCGGGATTTAAAGCAGAGTGAATGTGCTGTGATTATTAGGATATAAAGAAACTCATGTTTCTATTGTTGGCTTTCCTTCCAAGTTACTTGATAGCTAGCTCTAGCCTGTGAGACTCATGTTTCTTTTAGGTTTAGACTGAAGAAATATGCAATAGATATATCCTTACACTGTAACATAAGGTCTTTTTTTTTTATCAGTTTCAGGCTGTTTTAATTACTTATCAAAGGAAGCCCAGAGGCTGAACAATGTTCATTAGTTCAACCTAAAAATGTGAATCAGCTGAACAATTAGATGCAAAAAAAATGTCTCGATTAGATTACACAAGATTTTATGTTCTACTTATCATATTTAGACCCCAAGGACCAAGCAACCTCCCATTCTATTGAGGTTTCAGCCCTAAACCTGCTGCCTGGTATTATGTGGAAGTTAATTCCTGACTTTTCTTCAAAATCGTTGGCGTCTGTTTGCTTTCCCACCTGCAACGGTAAATCAAGATGATGTCAAAATAACCATTTGTGTCAATCGACTGCCCGGTCTAGCTTGTTAAGTGCAGTCCTTAAGTACCAGTTTGTTTTATCTGTTAATTCAAGTTTCACAATTGTCAGTCAATCATGTTGACAAACTTACGTATGAGAGAGATCAGGAGGATAAAGAAGAGACCATTTTTGAGAGTTTCTGAACCTACAGAAGCAAAATCAGTAAGATGCTGGTTTTTAACGGAGAACCTGCATGTTTATTTTTGAATAGATGAATATCAATTCTTTTTCTGAGCTGTTCTGAATACATAAACGGGATGCTATCTTCCCAAAGCATTCTCATTCTGAGGCACACCTAATGTACCAACAGCTCACATTCACTCTTTCAGGCCTATAATCAAGTTAGCGCAGACCTAATCACGTTATCATGTGTTCATTTTTCCTGGTAAATTTACACGCAAGGCTGTTTTTAGGATAGGTGTGTTTCATATACTGTACAGTATGCCAGTTTTGTTGCTTATTGAAATATGTTAAAGAAAGAAAAAAAACATGAGAACTGTTTCAATCTTGCCACTATTATACTCCTCCTACACATGCACAGACATTGATCATGATTATATAGTGATTATACATTCTACATGCCAGCCACGCAGCATAAGAGTGAAGAGTGGAGGGGAGCATTAAGGGGCTTGGCGACTGTGGTACCCCCTGCTGAGATGAGAGGGGAGGTAAGAGCCAAGGAGAGGGGAGTGTGGAGAAGTCTAACCAATCGGCTGTGTGCTGGGAACAGGACCAATCATGGCAACTGCTTGGGGCTCTGTTGCTCCCTCTTTCTCTGTAATTCTCCCTTTTTTCTTACATCTCGATCTTATTTACTTTTCTCTTCCTAAATGATCTTTCACTCCACTTCTCACCCTGTTCTTTTTCGCTGTTGTCTGCCTCATGAATCATGTGATTGGGCGTCGCTCACCTCTTTTAGTCTCACCCTAACCTCTATACTACGGAGCACACCCCTCCAATTTCATTCGCAACCCCACCTGCTCCACTGAACACTTTCCTCCCCTTGGTTTCTTATTCACTGGCCACCCTGCTTTGCACAGTCCACTCCCCTTCACCAGATTATTATTCTGTCTGCAGTCACTAAGGAGATGCACACACCATCCATCACAATGTACAAAATTCTCAGTGCACAGATTCGGTTGGGTCCTAATTAAAAAGCCTTTCCACTCGTTTTCTTGAGAGATAATTAGACTTTCATCTCACCAGGATGCCACATCCATAGATCCATTCTCTTCCAGGAAGTCTATAGGAGAAAAAAAAAATTCAAGTCTTTAACTATTATCCTTCAGGGCACGAATCAATAATTAAATATATCTTTTCTCACAAAAAAGCCTGCATTGAGTGGAAGGAAAAAAAATCTAAAATGGCTAATATCTTTAATTCTTAAAGAAAATTAGTTAAACTGAATAGGGACCCTGTGATATATTTCTTTGAAAAATTAAATGAAAGGTCACATCTTTTCTGCATGAGACTTCATGTAGCACTCTTTTTAAGTGAAAGACATTGATTTTTTTTAGGTAACAACAATGATGCAAGGGCCCATTTATAGCTGTACACAACAGTGTCTTGGTGTAGCTCTGATGTGAGCTTGGAGGCCATGGAGCTTTGGGCCTGATATGAGACAGCTGGAAGGGTTGAATTATTGAAGAGCATGGACCAGCTCAGAAACACAGGCCATGTCCTCCCAGCTGCTCCATGTGCTGAAGCCGACACTTCGGCAGTCGTCAGACGTGTGCAGTTAACAGGGTCCATCTGTTATTGAGGCGTAATGAACGCAGTCATAGCCATGGAGAAATGAATCACTGCCACTTTATTAGGGAACGACAATAGCAATCATTGTGCCATCCGTATAGTTGCAATAGTAATAATTATAATATTTGTGATTAGAATGATGATTAGAATGCAGATGATGACAGTGGAGATGAGGGTGATAATGAAGGTGATGTGTGCCTGCTACGATGATGATGATGATGGTGCACAAAAGCACGGTTTGGAAAAATCAACACGGTGACAACACTCACATTTATGTTCATTATGCATGCATGAAATGAAAATGATTTGCATATTGGCACTGGACGGAAGGACCTGCAGGTCCGGAGAAAAAATAACAAAACATTAAACTTACTGTAGCTGTAATTGTTGACAGTTCCATGTAAACACCTGCCAAATTGAAAACCCATCATTCTAATGTAGAACAGCCAGTGTTGAAAGGCATGCAGAGTGTAACCTCCAAAATCAATAACCGGCCTGCCTTTCATTACATAAGTGAAATTTGTATTCATCTCAGAGATATATATTTATCCCACTTATACCCTTGGCTCAGGAGCAAATTCATTTAGTAATGATTACCTGACTCAGGTAAAACCAATTTCCATTCACTTGTTACCCTGAGTTGGTGACAAGGGCACATCCAGGGTCACTTTTCAGCAGTTTTTGGTTGCATGCACACCATCAGAATTTGATGCTGTGCAGCCTGTGTGTGCTGCGTGTATCTGAATGCATGCGTTGGCGATCCATTTGCCATAAGACCGTCAAAGTAGATACGTTGCAATGACATAAACAGTGGTAGTGCACCTTGGCTTTAGTGCTGCTGCTTAGTTTGAAGGCTGTCAGCAAGGCTGCGTGGGCGTTCGGCAGGCTCTCTCTCTCTCTCTCTCTCACCCCCCCGAGAGCTGCATTCAGATAAAAATACTCAAAGTCCTCATAGAAGCCGGAGGGGTGTGGTGTCTATCTTATATGTTACGATGTGAAACTTGTATAATTGTAGAATTTTTTTTTCTTGATAAGGAACCTGTGCTTGATTTATATATGCACATTACTTCTACAGCAAAAAAGAGCTAAAAAAGTTATTTCTGTCAACATGAAATACTTTAGCCGAAAGGCAGACACCAGTGCATTATGTCATTTTGAAGGTTCCTTCCTTTCTCCAGGATAACTAACTAGGAACCACCTTTTTTGACTGTGGGCAGAAAAGAAATAGAGAACTGGAGATATGCTACCTTCATAGTAGAAATATAGTGTGAATATAGTTTGTGTTACACTCTTCCAAAATTTAGAAGGATCCGGCTGGTTTAAAAACTACAAGAAATAAAACAATTGCAAGTTATTTATCCTATATTATTAAAATAAATTATAATACATTCATTAAAAGCAGTATACATCAATGATTCATAGGGAAAAAAACAGAACGAAAACATTTGCATTTTACCTTGAAATGTCACTTTTTACTTTACACCAACGCAGATTATCTTGGTTAAGTTTATTCTTTCTTAACACTTAAACACTCTGTGTTTTAGATGTCAAGGAATAAGGCTGTAGTTCCTGGTGTTACTATATAATTACCAGCCCACATTTTGCATGCAAATGTGCCAGTTCTTAGCACCTAATTTCAGTGAAAGATTAACCAGTATAACTCTCTAATTTGTATGGAAAAACATTTAAATTGTAAAATAGGATATGAATCTACTATTAGCAAGAACAAAAAAAGAACACATTAACTAACTTAGTGGCAAAATTACCTGCTCACTAATGTCCTATAAATGATACATATGATTAAATTGCTATTTAAGTTTAAGAATTTGAATAATAATCTGGTCTGATTAATAATAATACTCAGACCTTAAATGACTTCATATGCATACATTAGACTGCAGACTATACGTGTTCGGTTTGTTTGTTTTCGTCAAACAATACAAATCAAAAGACAATGAACACTAAAGACAGGGTTGCCAGACACTGGAGGTGGCCAATTTTATACTAATTTCATCCAAACGTATTTTCAACCCATCCAGACAGAACTGAAATGCACTAATACAAACTACAGGATGTTTTCTTTTAAGTAAGGAACTGATTTTATTGCAGGGGAAAGTGCAGTGTGAGTAACTTTGAGTTGTATTCAGCTCTGGTAGACGTGAAAAAGGCTTAATGAAGGTTATTTAACTCCTCAGGCTCATCAAGATAAAAACAGTTACCAGCTGTACCTCAGAAGGCTACATTTGGAATTTCACAGATCATAGGTTTTTCCTGCAGTTTTATTTCCACTGCTATTCACTTTGTTTCTCTCCATTACAAACCATGGGGATAATAGTAGATGCCATCAGAAGTTTGCTTTTTCACTGTCAAACTGTGTCTTTGACCTAATTCTGCCCCTTGGCCCTGTAATCTGCCCTGCTCCTGGGTTTTCTACACTATGGTAGGGCGTCCTGTTCTTGGAGAATGTTGCGTGAACTAGCCCTCTAAAAGCCCTTCTACACTCTGTTTGGAGGCTTAGATGACCACTTCACCTTAATACCAAAAGAAGTGGAACATCCTACACAGCAGTTTGCAAAATGGTGGAGCAGGATCAAGAGATTAAAAAAAAAGATTGGGGCTTTGTATCATGAGATAAAGAAAAAAAAGTCTTGTTATTCCATCTAAATAATAGGTTCCTAGGCATCTGATCAGCATTCGCCAACAATAATAACACTGTGAAATCCCTGTGGTGTCAAAATTAAACATCCACGTGTAATGTATGTGTGCTATGTGACATCTTGTTTCCATACAATTACCGGAGATGTAGTCTAACTGTTGAGTTAAGCAAGCGTTTACATGTGTAAACCAAATGTTCGTCCTTTGAGATGTTTCTCCTACGATGGGAGCTCTCATTAGCATTGACATCAGTAGCTCAGCATCACATGCTTGATCTCAGTGAAGTTACTTTAACTTCACGGGGAGTTCTGTCACACATGCTTTGACTCACATATCAGTTTCTTTGGTTTACATTTGTGAAAATTCTATGAAGTGCATATTGCTTAGATGTCTAGTGAAAGCGAACACATTTTCCCCCCATTAAACTACCTATGGCAGTGGTATTGGTTCTCTCCAAACTTAGTCTCTCTCTAATTAGCTGCTGTGCGCATCTGACAAGAACAACAACATCTTTGTTGCTCTGCAGGGGGTAGCAGAGGGTCAAACAGCACCGAGCTATAAACAGCACAACAGCAACACATTCCAGCTTAATAGCTAAATTTAGGTTTGCCGCCAAAGTCGTGGAAATCTAGAGGAGTGGAAAACCCTGACAAGCTGTCTGTTAATATGTCAGACATGCACCTAACCCAACAAGGATTTGTATTAAATAATGAAGAGTTTGAGACAATTTTGGATCTGGAACACTGTGGTGCATAAGGCACATTAGCCTTTGCTTTTGATTCCTGTCCTGCTTTAGGGAGTGATGTTCAAAGCCCTTCCACAGCAAAATGCCGCCTGCTTTCAAAGACCCCCTGCTGCTTGTGTCAGAGCACAAGTTCTCTCTGTACTCCATAAATTAAAGTTATCCCAAATGTCTTGTGGCATAAATTGAAGCTTCAAACCTCTGCACGCATTAATTAGGACTATAACACAACCTTGCTGTATCCTTATACACAGCAAGTGGTTTTCTAACAATTTCAGCGTTGCTTCCCAAAAATCACAAATCCAAATTAACTTCGGTTGATCCATATCATGTAATAAAATAATCTTTTCCACAGCCATTAAATATGTTAGCATTGTGATTACATTTTACAAACTTTTAGTTCTGATGTTGTCTAGAACTGTTATTTATTTAGACCTTTATTCGTGTCTTTGATAAAACATGTCTTTGTTAAATAGAATATTGATGAAAATACTGTCCCTTGTGGATATACATTATTGGATAATCCCACTACGGAAACCCCAGAGGTGAGAGGATTGATTACATTTTTCTGTCTTTACTTGCCCTAATTAAAGATCTAAGGGACGTGCCCACATGGGAGGAAAAACTCGGCTATTTCATCCGTATACCACATCTTTCTCATTTATACCTCCTGTTATACCTATACAGTATGCCAAGGCTCATTAGCCTAACTGAATTTATTGTGATTTAACCACAGATTCTACATTTGGCATGTGGATGGGAGAGCACGCCTGCTGAGTGTGTGAATATAGCACACAAGGAGATATGAAATACCCATGTGATTTCCTGCGATCTCAACAACGTGACATTATGCATTATTTCCTCTGTGTGGATCTCAAAAGGACACAACCCTCCACTGCAAAATATGCCACGAAACTGTCAGAGGAAAGGAATTATCATTGCTTGTTCCCACTGATTCAAAAACCCATACTGCACGACAATGAAACAGATGGCGAGGCATAAATGTTAGTCAATTCCATTGATTCTGCGACAGGTGCCAATCAAAGTGCTGCCGCTGACAATTTTGATGACGACAGAACACAGAGTTAACATGCTTCATTATGCTTCCTCATTATCTGCAGAGACGCACGCCAGCGAGTTTCGACAAATGGACCTCTCACCTTCACAACAGCTTCATTTGAATCCAAATCAATAATTCTCTCTCCAAGCCGAAAGAAAACAATGATCCAAACGGGGGACTACAATACTTTCAGTACTCCAGAGGACCTTTTCTTTTGCTTGGCAAGAAATTGCCCTTAAATTGAATTTGGAAATCAGCATGGCTAAAAAAAAAAAAAATCTTTACTAAGTAAATGAGTGAACATTGTCTTTTGGTATCTGAAGTCAGCAGGGAGAGGAGAGGTGTTCAACCCTGATTGGAAGCTCTATTGCCAACAAAACAATTCAATTGTGATGCCCAGATTGGTTATTTGTTTCAATTGTCCAAATAATTCCTACTACATTCATTTTAATTAAGTTCAATTGAAATGTGCTCTTAGGAACCAGTGGAAACAGTGGAAACAGTGGTCAGTGGTCGGAAGACTGATTTGATTACTTGGCCCTAAATAATTTTACATCTCAAGTGTATTAAAAAACACCATGAAGTGCAAAATCACCCAGAAACACAACATTTGAGACATTATGTTGCCTAAGAAGATAACATAATCTGCTCAGCAAAATGTCCAAAAGGCTGAACTCACTACAGCAAAGGCCAATTTTCTCTACTTTTTAACCTCAGGGAATTGTCATAGTGACGTTATACTTAATGTGGAGCATTTCAAGCTTAAGGTTGTTGATTTGAATAATTTTCAGTTAAGTGTTTATTTAAAGTAACCACTTTTGGAACAAAAAGAGGAGAATCACACAATGACTGACCTTGATAATTCAGCTCCAAATCCTATATATAAAGTACATACAAGGACTGCAAATGATGGATAATGTTTTATTCATTTTGTTTTAGAGTATAATTTGTTAAAAAAAAAAAAAACAAACCCATCCCAGTATATATATTTTTTATGAAGTGAGAAGTCATTCTCATGTCACTAACAAAAAATTATAAATGTATTTGTTGGGGACATTTAAAAGTTTGCTTTTGTTGATTTTGGGTAGAACCTGGTAAGCTATTTTCATATTACTGGTCCCTCTACTTGGCTGAATTTTCTTATATATCTTTATACATTTATCAACAACGATAAATGACATTGACTTTATATAAAGAAGTAGCAACATTTAACTGATTATGTTAATTAATAATAATAATTAAAACAATAATCAGTGATACAATGGGATAAATATGCTTGACAACAGAGAAACAGTCAGGTGAGGACTGGATCAGAGATGCTTCATAAAAAAATATAAATTAATGCATAAAATTAATTACTTAAGCATCAAAACAGTTGTGAATATGTGCAGAAAATTGAAAACACACATACTATTTTGTACGCACACTTGTTGGGACAGGTCAGATCTTCACTCTTTAGGAGCAGATCTTGACTCAGTGCTGCTTGTCTACATTGCAACAGCTAGATTGACACTTGCATTCCTCTGTTGCACAATTTCTAGTCTAAGTTGTCAACAGTCTTGACAAAGTGCTTCATAACCAGCCAGTTAAAAAGGAGCTGTTGTCATGCCTGTTAGCCATCAGTGTGAATAGTAGTAAAAAAATGTTTCTACACACACTGTAGCTTAGAGAAAGCCTTCCTATTGAATTACCGTCTCTACTTGTGCAATCTCTATGGAGATAAAAATATAGAACTCCATAAAAACTACATTTTTGTGCACTGGAAAACAAAACTTCCTCACCTAAATTGCTGTTATGCATAAAGTGCTTTCTTTTAGTTCAAAATGACAACAAGCCACGAAAAGGCACTGTCACTTTGCCATGTAACAATCAGCAAATGCATTTGAATAGGGACATCAATTTTTTGCCAGATGTTTTGACAAAATTCCAAAATCTAAAACACTCAGTGCTTATTTACTTAAATAAATCTATGTACAAGATTTTTTACATCTTTTACATATTACAAGATTCTTCTCCTGGTAGGAAGCGTTCTTTGTTAATCACTATAAACATCTGAAATGCATCAAACTAAATAAGATGAGCAGATGATGTTGCATGTTGTCTGCTCATGTGTGACATGCACAGAATTGTTTGCTCTTTTTATCTAGCATTGTTAGTAAATGTAAACAGCTGTGTGCGATGAGCATACGCATAAGTTTTTGCATCCCTAGTCAAGCACAAACAGCAAAAGAATGATTCCTTAACCTTTACAGTGTTAGAGACTGCACCCTGAAGTACTAAAAGACAGGCATTAAAGCTATAGAGGACAAGGATTAGATGGTTTTAAACTGCCAGTGCAAGCATTGTTCTTGCTAATTAGCTCATTTTCTAGTATAATTTTCTCTAAGTAGGTTATTTACAAACCCACTGACGGTCATTACTTTACCAGCTAAATGAAGTAAAGATTTTATACAGCAGGAAGGGACTGAAACTGATTGATGCCCAGGCCTTTTACCCATTTTTTATTTAGAGCAAAGAGGTCACGTAATCAGAGCAGCAGAGTAGAAGCAAAGTCCAATTTCTATTTTTATCTGCCGATTAACTGGTGTTTAGTGTATTTGTTTGCTTACTGTGCACAACTAGTAAGACTCATAATATGTGTTACTACCTTTTATTACATAGTAATTATAATTGTACTGCTCATACTCTGGGTAAGCTGTTGATAGTTACTCATTTTAGTCATTCTGAACAAAATAGATTTTATATTTCCTCAGAAGTAAAAACTACACTGTCCCGATATATTGATATATTGACACTGAAGGACACCTCATAGACTCCAGAATGAACTGGTGGGGAGACATAAACAAGCACACGTTAGACGAAAGACTTCTAAAGATATCGACATCGTAAAAATCTTAAATGATTCACAACATATCAATGACAAGTCAGCTGTAGACCAAGAGGCCAAGACAAGTTATTGATTTGCAAATCACACAGGAATAGCTTAGCAAAATACCGCTAAGCCTTCTACAAAGATAATGCAAAACATGGTGAGGTAAAAGGAATAACAGTGAACTAGTGTAAGGGAGCCCAAAGTTTCATTTGTCTGTTTGTACAAGTTCTAGAAAGATATTTAAATTGGATGTACTTTTCCAATTATTTGATAACAATCCCCTGTCAAGAAGTCTTTAGACAATTCCTAAAATCCTTAAGGAATCAAATAGGAATTTATCTTATTTTGGGACAAATCCTCCAAGATTTATAGCCTAAAGATGGATCTTTGGGCCAAATTCTCCTCTGCTCCAAATTTGTTTTGGCACTCCGAGGGTTCAAGAGTAATTTTGAGATAACTTCCCATATTAATAAAAGACATGATGACATAAGACCTAAGAAGCAATTATTTACTCATTAAATGGGTTAGCAGGTTGGCCTAAAGCTGCAAAGGCTAATTAATAAGGTAGTCGGCTCAATCCCTGGCGGGAGGTTGTATTCCCTCTGTGAGCCAGTGACTGAGGGCTTCCAAGTGTTACTTCTTTAGTGCAGAACAACACAGATAGAAAGTGACTGACAAAGGCCCTTGACCCCAAACTCATCAAACATAAAGAAAAAAATGGATATGTTGCTCTTATCGAGTTTCTCCATCAAAAATGGTTATTTAAAAGACTGCAAGCAGACTGCAAGGGTTTATTGTCAGAATGTGAGGCTGGGAAATAGTAACATCCCACTGGTGAATAAGCATTCACCCTTCCCTTTGACTCGAGCATGTGAAGATTACACACTTGAAATTCTTGTAATAGTATCTCAGGGGAAAGTATTCCGTCCTTATTCTGTATTATACAAAGCATCGTGGTACATTCCCCATTAATTAAAACCAAAACTAACAGGCCACATAAAGTTTCTCTAATGTGCTATAAATAAAGCTAGCATCTGTAAAGCCATGTGTTCCCTTTGCAGTGTATTTTGTCATAACTGTTTACTTTCATTAAGCTAATCAGAAGTGTTACTTAAAATAGTCCCTGACTAAAACCACAAAGCTTAGCTGCTTTGTAAAAATGTAAAGCTTGTGTACTGTCTGTTTGTCAAAAAAACACGTTACTTTGCTGGGGAAAATTTCTCAGTGTAACCTTTATATCATTTTATAGAAGACACTGAATGTGATGTGAGATCCACAAATGACTCCAAGTTAAAAAGTTTGAAAACACACCCCAAAAGATGTTCGGTTCAATTCAAAATACGCTAAAAGGTTTATGTTATTTGTCCCCCAAAACAGTAATAGAAAAATATAGAATATCCTCTGAGAACCTAACACACACACACTAGATCACTCAAGTTACTACTTTTTGAGGTACTAATAAATATACAAAAAGGATTTCCCTTTCAAAATACACCAATAACAACAACAATGCAAATGAGTCTAATTTATGAATATGTATGGCATTTACACTGGTTGCTGGCAACAGTTTAGGTTCCCTTATTTTATTATGAACTGTTGTACTTCGATCATTTCCCCAGTACCCTGGCAGAAAATGTGTAACTGCAGCAACTTCTCAACTTTGAAGACTGGGTGACCCATGGCAACATCAGGAAGCTAAAAAGTAAAATAGATAAATAAAAATAAAAACGTAAATCAGTCATTCGATCAAACAATTTGAATCCCACCTCAGTGTGATAGGGTTACTCCTCCCCAGATACTAGTGTGTCTTATCAGGATGTTTCAGGCAGCAGGGAATAGAGAGACGGAGAGAGAGAGAGGGGAAGAAAACATAGATGAGCCCCTTCCAGTGCTGGAAAAAGTGCCTCTTCTTGCTCTCTTATGCGTGAACAGGAATTTAAATCTCCAGAGTAATACCTGTGGTTTTGTGATACATTTACCAAGACATTTTTCCACTAAAGACATCACAAACCCTCTTTAAAACAACTTTGGAAGATGTTTAGGGATCAGGTTTATGCAGCAGTTGGATCCAATGTACTGGAAAAACCTCAGAATTTTCTATGTGGCAACACTATTTTCAGGGGAACAGTCCCACATCCACCTCATTTTCTTTTTGTATTATGTATTTATAGATGTTTTAGTTTCATTCAAACAATTCAGACACATCAGTAGGCTGTCAACTAGACCTTAGCCACTTGTGAATCAGATTTAAAGTGGTTTTCGGTCTCATCATGCGAGTGCAACACTGAAGCTTTATTATTACACATACTGTGTCATAAACAGAATAGCAGAATTGCACTGTGTGGTTAATGCTTCAGCCCCATCCACTGGATCACAGGCACAATTACATTGTGATTGACTTAGCTGGATCACTAAAGCTACTGATGAGCACTCCTCTGCCACTTCCCTTTGTCTAAACAGCAATTTCCCTTCCCAGCAGAGTGACTTTAATAAATGTGCAGTATGTGCAATGACTCTAAAACCATTACTCAGGTGTTTAAAAATATATCACTGTTGACTACAAAAGAAGAAGTGAAGAGTGATTTCGATAAATGGAAATAGCAGCACAGAAATCTATGTAACAAAATTAAGGAGCCTTGTCCCAGATGTAACTTTGCAAGATACTTTTAATGTATTTTTTCTAACTTCAACCCAGAGTTCAATTTTTTACATTGATGTACTTGGGGGGCATCCTTGTTCAACTTTATTCAAATGGACTCCTGAGAGATGAATGTCCTTTAAGCGAAATGAGAAATAAATGAGAGTAATGCTTAACTTCCTGTTGCTATCTCTCATAAATTCAGCAAACAAACTGCAACTTATTGTATCATTTATCATAAAACTGCAGCACACCAAAGGGAGTATGTTATGCTTTATTACATATACTAGACTGCACTGCAAGATGCTTATACATACTGACCAGGTGGAACTTTTGGAAAATACATTTTCTTATATTGCCTTGAGCCATCAATAGAAAATAAAACATCAATTAGCCATTTGTCCATGAATAGATTTAGGAGAAAAAGTAAGGCTGGACTATGTTTTGAGGACTAAATGTTAACAAAATTATGTCTAAAATGCAGGGAAGAGAGGCGCTGTCTTGAGCTGAGGAAAAACTGGAATAATATAAGTGGTCCACACTGGATTCTTCACAATGAAGCTTCCTTATATTCCCACTGGAGAAGCAGGACAGTATACATGACACCTAACTGGGCACTGTCTTCCTGCTTCCATCTGTTAGTTAGAAGTGCATGCATGGATTTACGGTATCTTTAATCCGGCATGTCTGACAGTCTGTTCAGCAAGCTTCAGCTAAATGAAAAAGCAAACATTGAATGGCCTCAGATCCTAGTTTGCACAAGATTCAAACATTCAATCACAAATAATACAGCTGTATCTAAGCTCCTGAAGCTTCTGTAGATGGCTGACTGACTATGCAGATTTGCTAACATGATCTGAAGAGCTGACATGACTCAAAGTAAAAAAATAAAATAAAATAAAAAATTATGCAAATGAGGGCTTGTTATTGAATGACATTGGCTTTTCTTAACATATGTGCATAATATTTAAACCTCGATAGTGCATTGACAGGAGGGATTTGACGTACAGTAAAGCGCAATGTAAATGTTTGTATTATTTATTTTTTAAAGCTGCATGAAAACATGGGAGGAATGACAAAGTAAGTGCTGGGGGGGGCTCTTTCGTTACACCTTTCAGTTCAGAGATATGGTAAAATATAGTTTCTGACATTGACGTTTGTACTCTGAGAATTAAAATTTTTTGCTTTACATTAGCTGTTTAGGCTAAATTTCTTTCCTTTTTTGAAATTTGCATTTATGTAGTCATGTAGGTTCAGCTTTATTTTAACAAATATTATTTTTTATGAGAAAAAATTAAAAAGAAAATGAAAAAACTATGTGTGTTTACAATAGTATATACAAGTATATGCCATATGCAACTAAAATACTGTATATTAATGATTTAATTAAACATTTTAATTATAAATTTATGCACTTTATTATTATTGTTATCATTATTTATTTATTTTTTGTCATCCACATTTCATTCAGAGGTTATAAGTAGCAGTAATCCCAACAGTTGTTCAAAGCATAGCAGTTGGTCACTAAACTTAATAAAGAGGGTATGTGTCAAATAAATTTGCAGCTAGCTTAGCTGGGTAATTGGAATTTCTTGGCTATGCTTTAAGGTGCAAAAGCTGGATAAACCTCCTAACTTTTTTTTGTAACTTAATGAAAAAAAACTTTTATGGCGGAAGTATTTTAACTGATGTTGGATGAGAGACTTAGGTTGTGTTTTCTCTGAAGACAGATCTGTTCAAAGGAATAGCCCATCCTGTGTCCTGTGCCAGCCGTAGAATATATATATATTTGTTTTTGTGTTTGGCAGCTGGTATCGCAGCTTACCTTACTGGCATTTTACCCCATTTTAGCCCTTTGAAAGTCAACTTATCTTTTAACAAAACTGGCAATTCTACGATCAGAACTTTTCCATTGGCAACTGTGTTACAAAGGCAGGGTTTTGGACAAATCTTCAAAGCATTTGTTCAGGACACCCTAAAAAAGAACTCGTAACCTAAGCTGTCATTCACGAATAAGAAAAACAAACAACCTTTATTTCAGTAGGTTTGTTTTTGTTTGGCATTTTTTTGAGTAACAGGATCAATAAAATTTGTTCTTTCTTGTTTTTACTAAAAAATCTGACAAAAATAATTTAACTGGGATGATAATCCCTCAAGTGAACATGGTTACTGGGCATTCTTCAGAATCAACATATCCAATAAGGATATGCACATTTAAAGGGCACCACTTTATTACAGATAGCACTTTGCTATCTTTGATTTACAGATGCCAATTTTTTGATAATCTAACCAGTCTGCTTCATATCTGCTCTTAAAATACAGCCTAAAGGAATCTCTGTTATTCTGCTATTTCAGGAGACGCTGCAGCACAGAGATTCAAAATGTATGTTTTGGTCACTTATTAACTATTTCTTTCACATATCTTGCCAACCAAAAAACTGTTTATGAAACAGAAAGTGGAGTGTTGTAAAATATTAGGAACACTTCTCAGTTCAGTACAGTCCTATACACAGCAACCATGCACTAAATTCTTAGATAATGAAGTGGAATCATCACCAGTTTATCCCTGTCAAAAACTGAAAGGTGTTTCATGAAAGTAGAATTTATAGCAAAATGTACTGTATTTGATATTGCCTTCAAATCAGTATCACCTGCGCTCTATTTTAAAACACCTTCTGCATATCACTACTAAAGACTGTCAGCAACTGTCGGTTATAGCAGATGTGGTTCGTCATGCGTTACAACACTGCAGTGTCTTGGTTATACATATATGCAGCTTTTAAGATTGCACTTACCTATTCTGACATGGTTTATGCCCTCTGAGGATGTTATAAAGAACATTAAGAAACAAGTTGAAAAGGCATAGGTGATTGATGAAGTTATTAGTCAAAAGAGATTCTTATAGGTACTGTTGTTTAATTTGGATCAATAACACAGGTGGAAGTAATAATACTCTTTCCCTCTTATCCATTTTCTCTCCATCAGATACCTGTCAAATCACACTAGGACTTCTGATTGTTTAAGGGAAACCAATGAATAAAATATAAGTGAAAATTGTATTTTTCATATGAATAATGTAAAAGAGGGCATGCTGTTGGCGTCCACGTCTCAAGGTTAGACTACATTGTTAGTTTCTTCGCCTGGCCCGTGCTTTGTTCTTGTTTGATTCAAAATGAGAGGATCCAATTCTATCAGGTTTTCTGTTTTGAGGGACACTTTGCCTCCTCTGCAGGGATATGTTATTCAAGGAACTTCAAAGAAAATCCCAGCGTGTGGCACATAGTGTCAACGTAGTACCATATGGTATGACTTGAAGAGTATGCCAAAACTTCTCACCACAGACAGTTTCCTTCACTCTGTCACAATCAAATGCTTCTTACCAGGAGGTAAATTGAAGAAGAAAAGGAAAAAACTAATGGAACACTGGGATAGATTTATGTGCTAAAATGACTGAAGATAATACTCATCTGATGACTTAATGCCAAGCGTATTCTCCAAGGGAATTTTAGTTTGATGAGTGACTTGTAATGAAAATCCAAAGGTTTACATTCATCATTTGGTTCTTCTGCAATAGGCCAATAATGTCTCCATTGAGCAGGCATGAGCGAGCTGTGTGAAACAATCTTTTCATTGATTTTTATGAACAGTATCGTCCAGGGAATATGAGGATTTTACAATCTTACATGCGATTTTTTTTCTGTAATACAAAAAATGTGTGTTTCAGTACTTTCAGAACAATATTTTTATGTTCTAGCAAGATGATTTATGTCTATCTTAGGCAAAATCAAAAACACTAACAGCGTAGCACGACTTTGGCTGTGGAAGAACAGTAAATGTTCTTCTCAACAATTAGATATTTGTTCATATTTTTTAGGGATTGGGTGAATGTACAATTAGTTCTGGTCTATGGCTGGACTATTTTGTTTTGAAAAAAATAAAAGAAATAAAAAATTAAAAAAAGTGCAGGCTTAGAATGGATTTCATGTCTGAAAGACCGAGTGCATCCTTTGAAGGATCCAACCTCTGAACTGCAAAACAGCTACAGTGGATTCTGAAATATTCACACGTTGATGTTTTATGCCCACTGTTTCGGTCTTGATTTAATTTTAAGTTCATAGAATGCCTATTTTTCCCATCAGTCCATACTTAAACATACATACATCAAAGTGAAAATACAGACAAAGTTGACAAAATAAGAAACTAGGTAATACTAGGTGTCTTAGTTAAGTTTTGGGTGATTAGATGCTATCAGCAGAGCTATTATAAATGCTAGCACTGATTCTAAAAATGCCCAGAACTCCAAAGCTCTCACCATAAAGTCCACAACATGTAATTCATATGATTTGCATATAGTCATTGAATCATTCAGTATCCCCAGTTCCCTAGGACACTTAGACAGGGGTCACATTACAATGATAATGCTCTATCATATGATAAAAGTGATCACTCAGAAAACCTTTGCTTTAACATTCAGTGACTCTTCACTTTAAAGTGACAAATGGATATAAACCATTGCAGTAACCCATTTTTTGTGTGTATTTTAGATTTTTTTGAAAATAATAATTGTTTTTTAATTTATTTATTTTTTCATTTCAAAGTTAAGTACTTTGTCAGCACCCCTTTTGGAAGGAGAAGGTTTGAGTATCCTTTGGAAAGTCTTTCCACACCTGGATTTGGGCAGTTTATCTATTCTTTCAGGCTGATCCTTTCAAGCTCTGTCAGAGTGGACAGGATACATCCATGAGCTGGCATCTCTGGGACTCCTGACAGAATGTTCTATATGATATGAGTCTGGGAGTACTCGGCCACTAAAGGTCTTTTTCTGTATCCCTCCATCTGTTCTGATGAGTCTCCCTGTCTCCACTGAATCAGCTCCATTGAATTAGGCTGTCACCACCATGTTTCACGATAGTATTATTATTCAGCTGATGAGCAGCGCCTATTGCTGGAGGATCTTGCTGGACTTTTTAACCATATTATCTTTTGTCATCCTCATTTTTGTACATGCTCCTTAAAATGTTGTTTGGCAAGCTCCGAGTTCCCGAATCCAATATACCCATAGAGTAGTTCCCATGTAGTCACTTTATATTCAGACAGCAGGAACTTTTCAAAGTTCTTATAACTAATGAAGGAAGTCACCTCTTTTTTATGTGTCTGCACTAGAGAATATATAACTAGGCTGAAATAAAGCACAGAGGCACTAATCATGGCAGCACAGGAACAAGCTCTAAGTACAAGATCAATAGAGGTTGGGGTCCATCACACCATTCAAGACCCCAGATGCAGGCTGTGTGGAGATGTGCCTGAGGTACCTGATGGTACCAGGCAAGCCATACATGGGATGTCATAACGTCTGGCATAGTAAACAGGAACATCTCTGCCAAGTATGGCCTGGAGATCCAAGGTCAAAATGGGGTACAATCATGAATGATGAAGCTAAAATCCTGTGGCACTTCCAGATAAAAGCGGATAAACTTGTGATTGCTAACCAACTATATACTAATGGTGGACAAGCAGAGAAAAAAGGTCATAGTGGTAGATGTAGGTACATCAAGTGATAACAACAACATCAGGAAGAAAGCTTGAGAAATACCAAGGACTGAGAGAAGAGCAACAGAAAATGTGGGAGGTAAAGGCAACAGTGGTCCCTGTAGTAACTGTAACACTTGGGGATGTGACTCCCAAACTGGACGAATGGCTCCAGCAGATTTCAGAAATGACATCTTTGATCTCTGTCCAGATGAGGGCAGTTCTAGAAACAGATAAGTTGCTGCATAGGACCCTCAAGTTCCTGAGCTTGAAGGACAAACAAAGACTGCCCACAGGGTGAGTGGAGTATATATATGATTAACTTTGTAACACCATAATGATATGCCTCAAAGCAAGAACGTCCTAGTTTCGAATTCACCAGCCAGCTCTCAGCTTTCTCTCCAGGTTATGTGTGTTCTCTCCAGGTACTCCCACTTCCTCCAACAGTGCAAAGACAAGCATTTTAGGTTAATTAGTGATTCAAAATTGGCAGTAGGTCAGAATGTGAACATGAATGCTTGTCTGTCTCTCTGTGTCAGCTCTGTAATTGGCAACCCTTTCAGGATGTACCCCGTCTCTCACCCTAGGACAGATGACAGCTGAGATAAGCTTCAGCCCCATGAAAAAAAGTTTTTGATAGTATGCTGTTGATATGGCTTATTTTCCTGGAGGTTCTCACATCTCTCATTTTTATCTACTTGTAATTACATGTCTACAACAATAGCAAGACTGTAAAAAAAAAGGTCTGGACACTTTCTGGACCTTTTTATCAGTCTTGTAGTTGAGCTGACTTGATGTCGGTGGCATTTTATGTTGTAGTACTTAGTGTGTACAGCTTCTTATTTTGTATAACTTCAGTCATTTCCTCTCCTGACAGCAGAGGTGTAATGAGAGCAGAGCCTGCAATGAAAGTGTCACCAGAGTGCATATCTTCAGCCACACAATCTTGTTAGTTTTTTAGGGTATAATACTAAGATCAATAGTATGATGGCAACAAGCATCAAATTGAACCCCAAGAGACACCTTTTCTGCATGTGTGGAAAAAACTATACACATGGGCAGATGCAGCAGCTTGATAGAGATAACAGAAGGCTATCTAACACCAACAATGAGCAAACTGAGAGACAACCATAGAAGTCCTGCAACAAATGTATATTGTATACCCTACATCTAACAAACTGAATATGTGTCAAGATAACTGCAGCAACACAGCAGGCAAAGCTGAAAATGGCCTGAGAAAATAGCCGGCAACAAGGGGAGCTCTATGGGGCAGCTTTGTCAGCTTGCTGACATTTGCCAAGCACAAACAGACTGTCCTGAGATTAAACCTTCTAACACAAGCAACAACAATGGCTGAAAGCACAAGCAACAAATACTTAGACATACTCTTCAAGAGGTCAAGTCTGAACGCACTGGTGCAAATAATGAGTAGAGCCAATAAAAAGGTCAGGTCACAAAGAAATCCAGGTGGCTGCAAGAATACAACTGGATGTTATTAGTCTAGCAATTAGCACAATAGCAGGTATTAGCTTTCCTCACAAAGTTAATCAGTCTGAATCAATATTATGCTAGTAAGCAGCACATTAGCTTGTTAAATATTAGAAAACTGTAAATGTAAAACAGTGCAAACTATTTCCTACACGCTGGTTTTTCTAACAAGTGAAAGCTGTCGCAAAAGAGGTTTACAAGTTCTCTTTCATGTTTCAAGCCAATAATACTTCTATAGTTAATATTTGTCCCCCTTCGAAGTATTTAAATAAAAAAGACAAAAACTATTCATAAGATAACACAGTTCACGTGAGCTTTTCATGACTGTTCCTTTAATGGAAAAAACCCACCCACTCAGCATGTGACCCAACAAGGAAGTTTAAACGCGAGATTAATTACACACGAGTTGTGTTTTTCAAGCAGCTCTTGTTTGTGTGTGTTTTTTTTAACGACTTATGGGGATGTAAATGCTAACTGCGCGACTGTAGCAATGAAGTGATAATAGTGTTGTAGTAATATCCAAGCATCGACAGGACAAAATGTTTACATTTCTACTGATTTGCACTTTAACGTCGCTTTTACCGCTTGGACATGCATCGTTACCTCTTGTGATCAATACTTGGCCATTCAAGAATGCAACGGCTGCAGGTAGGCCAATTTTTTACACGACTATGAATTGTGTTAGACAAAAAAAGCAAGATTCATTCATGCTGGAGCCCAGTCACGTGACACTGTGGTCTAAAATTGCAGATAAACAGAATCCACACACACGCACACACCAAAATAATATATATTTGTGCTGATCGATTGTTTTCTGGCTGAGCTTCAGTGGCCGATTTGTCACGAAGGGTTTTGCAGCCCAGTGAATTTATACCACTGTTGCACTGTTGCATTATACTTCCGCTTTCAATTTGAGATCCAACTTGTAAGTGTCCTAAACATGTATAATTTACATACTAGTGTATACCCATACTGTTGTATTGTTTGGTCTGTTATACTCTTGGCAAACTAATATACTTAATCACATTGAGAAAAGTAAGAAAAGGTGAGGTGGGTAGATGGTGTTTATATGAATAACAGATGATAAATATGAGCTATTAAATATTCATATACGGCGAAATGTGTTCATGTCTATGTACGATTAAGGAGCCACGTCAACTGTCCCTTTTATAAAAAACAAATAATTAAATAAAACTACACTCATTAGCCAGGTGCTGTCCATCCCCCTTCAGTTCATAATGCAACATTTACATGCAATATACATCTGACAAAAATGCATATAATGGCATGCTGTAAAGAAGAAATAAATGATTTGTGTAGGCTGGACTAATTCACAATTCAATAAGTTTATTCATACAGTTCCTTGACAATCATAAGTTAATGTGTGAAATGATGTAATGCTATATTGATAGTGTAAACATCTCTCTTTGGAAGTATTCAATATTTAGTAAATCAGATCTTGTCCTGATATTTAAATAATATAAAATAGCCCATTGGTACGTGGTTGCAAAGCAACATGATGCATAATATCTATTATCGATTGGAACCTTCAGGGATACAAGATGTACTTGTGCACCAGTTTTGGTTGCTCAACTCCTGATCACGTAAAGGAGAAGTTTGTGAGCAAACAGACAGTTTGTGGGTTTTAGAGCAATATTTCACTAAAGTTACAGCTATGTAGGTTTGCAGACAAAAAATAAAAATAAACAAACAAAACATAAGGTAATTCATGATCCTCAGAATAGAAGGACAAATTGGATTTAGCAGCTGCACTCCTGTTGAGTCTAATATGACAGTTTTCACAGAGTATTAGTTTGGTTTTCAGAAATGACATATATCTAAATTATAAATAAAAATAACTATGTCTATAATTCTATTTAGCTGCAGACTTTATTGTTAAAGTCAGTAGAGTCATGTTGTATTAATTAGCAGGCATGGTGGTACTTGGTGACAATCACAGCCATTGGTTCTCAAATACAAAGGTTTGCTGTTTGATGTTGCTCTGTAGGACTGTAGGCTTTTCTGTGGATACATATTGGTCATCACTTGCAAGAATCATTGTGTTCATTATGATTTTGTTGCATTATAATGCAAGAAAATACATACAAAATTCTCCAAGGGGAGAACTAATTTGTTTGTTTGCTGTATTCATGTGGCTCACATGGAGCTTATCCATACAGTATGTAAGGCCATCAGAAGCTTAGATGGGACTGCGAAATGGACAGAACCCGCTAGGCTTCTTAGCTGCCATTGCCACGTCTGCCCATACTCAATTTGATTTCCTTCTGGATGATACATTGGACATGTTCAAATTGAAACTGAAAATATTTCAGCATTGCTTGGGACTTATCCGTCAAGTGGATTTTCACCAGGTGCACAGCTCAAAATGAAAAATGATAGAAATGGTATTCAAAACATTTTGAGCAACAGCTCAGACCTGTAGATGATTAAAGTTAACTAAAAATCTCACTATTTGATAGATGGATGCCCTTTCATTTATCAGATGTATATCACCTCTTTTCCCCAAGGAGGATATGAAAATGAAAAATGTACCCAGCTATCTGTTTTGCGGCGAGATATTTAAAGGTGTAGTCTGTGAGCCACGGCTATTGATCCGCCCATGCAGGCCTCTTTTCCTTTGGGGGCTTACAGAAGCAGCTGACAATAGCAGGCTAATCTCTTCCATTCAGCAGCATTTTCTAAAAGAAAAGGATGTAATGCAGAGTTTGATATGAAGAAAAAAAGAATTATATCTCAAGACAAGAGCACTAACTTGAGAATAGAATTTCAAGAGCGATAAGTCATAAATGATAAGAGGGAGAATATGTGTGGTGCCGAACACAATGAATTTAGAAGCAAGCTGGTGGCAGGCTACCAGTTGGTATTTTGATCCCCCATGGGCACTTGGGGGATCAGTGACCAAATGCTAGTGTGTTTTCTGTTTAATACCTCTGTTTTGTACTGGTCATCTAAGACAAACTTTAGCTCATAGATTTTTAAATTTGACAAGCAGATGCCATCAATTCAGTTCTATACCCTACAACAAAAAATAACCAAACAAAACAGTGTTTCTGTTAAATTTTGCAGCCAAATGCTACACTGGTTGACTACCAAATGTACAAGATATCTCTCAAGGCTTTGTCAGCAGTGTCTTTGTCAAATTTTTGTCAAACAGATTTGCTAGACAGAGGGATTCCATCCTACCACTGCAAAATGTGACTGGCAGAGGCTTCCTGTCATGGGGATAGCATTTGTTTCATTGTACAGTATATTGCATGCTGATTGATTCATTGTGTCTGCAGCATGGAGTGCCCTGCAGTCTGGTGGCTCAGTGTTGGATGCAGTGGAAAGAGGCTGTGCCCGCTGTGAAATGGAGCAGTGTGATGGCAGTGTAGGCTATGGCGGGAGCCCAGATGAGTCTGGGGAGACCACGCTGGATGCATTGATCATGAATGGGTAAACCATGGACATGTCCTGTGCTTTTATTATTAGTAAAAATCTAACATGGGGGAAAAGCCACTTCTATAACAGCATAGTTAAGCAATAAAGATTGATAACAGAAGATTAAAAAAATGCAATTTAAAAACTGTTACGTTTTTTGCTAGCTCCTATTTGTCTAGCTTTTCCCCCCAAATCTTATGATTTAATAGTATGTAATGAACGCCTGAGCCTAAATGAGTATAGAATTGATTGTATTTTTTTTTTAACTGGAAATCACGTATATTTAACAGAGAATTTCTCAGATCTTGACCATGCTAATTAAGCTCCTACAGTTTTCAGCATATTATATTTCTTTTTGGGGGGGGGGTTGCTGCTATTTTTTACAAGCCTTAACTGGTTCTTTCCTATAACTTGTTCTTCAATAAAACAGAAAGTGCCAGTAGGATCTGAACATTTAACAATTATTATGTCCTAAAATATTACATTTACCCACTCAGAAGGTTTTATGGGAAGCAAATGTAATCTCGCAACAAAACCAAGCGGCAAGCTGTTTGTTATTTCTCTGTGGAACAGTGCTTCTTTTATTTTGCAGGGAAATTGACATTTTTTGGCTACAAAGTCATGAATACATTGCAAGGATAGGATAGTCTCCTCCACACAATCCAATATAGCTGCATAAGAAATCCAGTAGGTATCACCAGCAGATGTATTGTAGCCTCTGAGTGCTGGAATCTAAACCATAAAATTTAATGTAATCCAGCAGACCAGTCTGGCAATAAATATCAGCTCTGCAAAATTGTTGAATTTTTGATACTGTGTCAGGGAGGAGTTAGCTCTGTGGAAATTCTAGAAGCTTTAGTTTCTTTTGATAAATATTAGAAACACATTTCAGTATAATGCAGCCTATTACACTACCACCACAAAGGGCAGACCTTAAAAATTAGCTTCCATTCACTCACACTCTCAGAGAAAACAGAAAATTCCAGCCATTTCTTTATTTGGATTTAGCTGAAGAACGGTGTGTTACAGTCACAGCTAAGTAAGCCAGGTGTGTCAGTGCATACACTCCCTTACTACTGAAAAACATTGTTTGTGTTCATCTCTGGGCAACTATTTATGAGGGGTACAGGGGGTTAGCGGTGTGAGGGCAGTGTGTGATGCATGCACCTATTGTTGGAGCGTGCACTCATTCCTAACACTAGTTTCTGACTGATATATATGACTTGCAGATACTGTTTGTGCCCAGTAAAGCAGAAATGATGTTTATTTTCTGCGGATTGTCTATGAGCAGTGATACAATGGAGGTGGGAGCAGTTGCAGACCTGAGAAGAATCAAGAATGCCATTGGAGTTGCACGAGCTGTGATGGAGCACACTGAACACACATTGCTAGTGGGAGAGTCAGGTATTGTTACGGTTTACGTCGGCAGGAATTGTTTTCACATTCTTATTTGTTCAACATCATACAGATTTATTAGAGCCAAAGAATTTCGGACACGGTTTAATCTTTAATCTGTAGACCTCGTGACCTGCAGTAAAAAGTCTTGAGCATAAAGAGAATACCAAACCATAAGAGTTTTTATTTTTCCTTTTCCACTAAATTAGCACAGAGTGAGAACTGTACACTGGCCCGCAAGTCATTTAAAGGAATCTGGAGGCCAGTGTTGAATCTTTTTTTCTTCCCCAATGAAAAGTATTTTTTAAATCAAATAATATAGCCCATATGTCGAGAAATCCTAACAATCCAGATAATCCTTATTAAACCTTTATTCTTCAGGAAGTAGTAAGGTCACTTGTATTCAGAACATTGGCCTCTTGTCCACCTTGAAAAACCAAGGCTACAAGTTTAAATGAGATGGAATTGCCTCAAGTCCCTCCTTTGTTTGTGACCCTTTGTTTTTTGTTATAACCCAAGGTCAGAGTGGTCCAGAATGTCTAACTTGACCTGAAAGTATTACTTCTCTCTTTATAGCTTCAGTGTTTGCTGAAAACATGGGCTTCATTGCAGAAGACTTGACTACCAACAAATCTGTGAATATTTTCTCAGAGTGGCTGAAGGGCAGCTGCCAACCTAATTATCGAAAGGTGCGTGTGTGTGTGTGTGTGTTTTAGGCTGTGTGTTTTTCTCACTTGTGTTGGCTTCAGGCGTGCTGCTTCTAAAAGATTGATATTAAACAGGACAATTGACAAGCATACTAAAGTAGTTCATAAAAGAGCCAGCTTTTGTGGTAGAGGTGATGCCCTACAGCAGTGAGTTGTTGCTTTTCTGTAGAATGCTCTTGTTAATTTCGCCAATAACTTCCCAAATCTCCAAACTAAATCAGCTGTTATCTGTCTACAGAGTATCCAGTGCTCAACTGATTAAATTTAAACTAGCTATACAGCCCAGTACAAGAAGTGCCTGTTCAAAGTTCATCTTGGCAGTAGTGGAGGAATAGATAACACTGATCACTTGCTCTTAGCCTAAAGGGTCCTTGGATGTTTTAAAGGGTTTTACATTCACCTTATTGGAATAGAATATAGCACACTTTGCTTTGTTAGTAATGCACAGGTAATTTGAGAACACATTCGAGCTTTGGCATGATGAACAAAGTGTAAAGAAGTAAAGTTGCTTCTGTTAAACATTCTGTATTAAAAGACCTTTGAGCAGACTTTTTAGTCCACGTGTTAAATTTAACCTGCACCCAAAGCACAAATGTTGTTCGGGGTTTTCAAAAGTCACAGGTTTTACAGCTGTTCACCCAACTCAAAGGGATTCCACTTACCTGTAACTTCAAAGGAGCAGACTGAACTTTTCACACCACTCTATACAGTCAGTTGACTCACTGATATCAGCAGACAAGACTCCTTGAGTTAGAGGCAGGGAGCCCTTTCTTAAACTACCCCCATGCTCTGACAGATATCCACATCTTGTTCTCTGTGCTGACACACTATCCAGAAGATTGAGGTGGTCCAAAAGGTTGTCTGTGTCTCACCATGACATGTTTGACTACCGAAAGACAGGGAAGACTCCCTACTGTATGTTATTAAATACCAAACCACTTGGTGACAATAGCGCTGATGGTTTTATGTAATTAAATCATGGCAAATCAGAGTGCTCGCAGATCAGCGTGTCTAGCTTGTGTGCCATTACAGTAATTGAGTCTCGGGATAATAGCATTATGCAAACAGTGATGCAGTTTTCTCTTCTGTTGAAAGAATGTCAGTCCAGATCCGTCCAAATCCTGTGGACCATACAGGCCGAAGGCAACGTGGAAACAGAGCAAGAGGGCACGGCATGCTAATATCCATGCCCATGACACCATAGGTAGGTTTTTACCAGCTGACACAGAGTCAGCTTTCCTTAGGCATTTTATAATTTAGTATTTAACTACCTCATTGAAACCAGACAGGTATGAAAATATGTTTAGTTGTATAATGGGCCACATAAAGAAGGTTTTCTGTAGAGTTTTTAGAGTTTGAATTTGTATTTCTGTCCAAAAAATACTACTCAAAAATAAATATTCCTTATTGCTTCTACATGAATTCCCAGTTTAATGGGTTGGAGCTAGAGTTATATATTACTGATCAGTGCGCTTGGAACTACTGGGATATTTCATGGTGTGCTCGAAAAATTTAATCAGTGTCGACACTAGCTCACACGGGAGCTTGTAATTACTTTGTCTAGCCCCCCCCTTTTTTTTAAACCTACGAAGAGGTGGCTGGTGTTTCAGAATCAATTATTTTTTTGCACCAGGGATGATCGCTCTTGATCGTGATGGCCATGTGGCTGCTGGTACATCAACCAATGGATTAACTCACAAGGTTCCAGGGTATGTACATTATCATAATGTTTTTTATCCATGTGTAAGTTTACATACAGGGTTGTAGCTCAGGGTTAGATCCAGATGCATATTTTTTGTGTACTTTTTATGAGGCACTCTACTGTGTTTACATGCTCATGTTTCCTGTCCTGCAGTCGTGTTGGGGACTCTCCTATAGTGGGGGCAGGTGCCTACGTAGACAGCTTAGCCGGTGGTGCTGCTGCCACTGGAGATGGAGATGTCATGATGCGCTTTCTACCAAGGTACCTCAACCATTTTATTATTAAATAAATAATAAATAAGCTTTTTGTCTTTTGTGTCAGGAAAAAAAAGAATCTACTTAGCAACATAACTAATGTTAAAGGAGTTTATTTTTAAGTGTAACTAAGGGGGTGGGAAAGGAATTACTTTCACTCTATAGATTATTTCAGTAGATCAAAATAGGTGTTATATTTATTCTAGAAAACAATGTGAACTTACTCTATTGTTGTACTTATACTTCTTTAGGACATCTTGCCTGGTTTGAAACTTCTTTGTGAATTTTTTTTCCCAGCCACCATTTAAATAAAAGGACTGTTGGGTGGCTTTTTCCTTGACAGATTTATTTATTTCTTTTTTCAAAGAGAATATCGACATATGTGACGTGTGTTGATTTTAAACAGCCAACTTTGGGCTTGAGCCCCAAGCTGCAAGTGCAAAAATAGTATTATAAAGAGTGGAGGTGTGACTATGTTGCCCCAAAACTGTCATTTGTACATTCCACAGCTGAAGTGAGATTTCACTAAAGCGACTGTTTGTTTCCAGGCTGTGAGAATATATTTGTCTCAGAAGGGTTATTTTTTTTAAGCTTTATTTATCTAGGATAGTTTAGCGTGCACACATACTGAGCTGAATCCAGCTTAACATTCAGCTACACGCATGCACAACACACCACACCAAACCTGAAGGGTCCCCATTTTCAATCAGATTATTATTCACTTCCAGGAACTGCTGGGTGGTTAGAGAACCATGTTACTAGTGAAAGAAAGCCCTTTTCAAAGCCCAAGTTTTTATACCTGGTATGTCTGATTACGACTCTGCCCAGGGACTATGCTGTCAAAATGCAGCAGCACCAGGCCATTTTAGAAACAGTTGCCTTCTGTGTTGGAATCGTTCTTAAACTGCTTATCCATGAATTCTAAATGTTTAAGTGACTACGAGATGTTTTCCTATGTAGGATGCACTATATATATATTTATGTTTTTACACAAACTAATTTGCTTGCGATGCAGTCTGGAAAACAACATGCAGGATTGTACTTGTCCTGTCAGAATAATTCACTGAGGAACAAGGCTCTTGCAAATTTTCCATTTAAAACCTCCCCATACTTTCACCGAGGTCAATTATAGGAAATTTGCAGTGTGTCACTCATTGTTTTGTACAATTGACCTAAGGCTAATGGAGTTAATGACACCAGCAGTGTCTGGATGGAGCAAATAATTTAAAAGTAATGGTACATTAATACAAATGCTCCTCATGTTAATTTTTGTACACTTTGTGCATTGTGTTCTTGTATACCATAGAGTGAGGCAGGGATCCTTTTTTTTCCCCATTAAGTAATTATTCAGGTTGTTGCATTATTTTTATTGCATGTTATGACTTCAAGTGCATCACTGTCATGATCCTGGTTGGAGGCCCTGACAGCACTTGTTAGTTTGCCTCATGTGTGCTCCGTGTAATCCTGCCAACAGCTACTTGGCCGTGGAGTTGATGAGGGCCGGGGTGGATCCCTCAGCAGCCTGCAAGTCGGCCATTTCCAGAATCAAGAGGCATTACTCTGAGTTCTTTGGAGCTATCATATGTGCTAACACAACAGGGCATTATGGTGAGTGTTGGAGTTTACAAATCGTACAGCTCCTTGCCCAGAGTACTGGCACAAAAACTGACAAATGTATACATATTTTTTTAAAGTAATATTCACTTAAAAGTATATCATAAACTTGTTGGAGAGGGAGATGATAACAAGGCAGTCCTTTGTAAATTAGGCCTGAAATGAACAGATACAATTCAAAATTTTAAAGATTAAAAATGTAACCACAATCCAATGGCATTAAAAGAATATTTTACTGCTATAATATCATTAACAAACACTAACATTAAGTATGCTGAAAAGCATACTTAATACTTTTCAAGCAAATGCTTTCTGGGACTGAGAAATAATAGCCTTAATGAAGTTCAGGCATTGCTGTAGCAATCTTTTGTACAAGGGTTTAACTAGATCACAGCAACATTAAAGTTAAATGAAGCTGTCTTCACTTCTGTTTCTTTTACCTTTACTGATCAGCGCCAACAAAATTTGTTCTACCCTAGAAGTTATTTTGTTCTGAGGTCAACCACCACAAAGTCTGAAATTAGAGTGCCAGCCAAAGCGGCACACCCTTCATCTCTTCTTGTTCAAATAAGACAACCTTTTCATCTTTAAGTAATGTATCCATTTACCCTACATCCACAATGTTTTCGTTACCACCTGCACGCATGCTTCTTACTTTGGCACCAGAGAAAATGAGGTCTGAATGTAATGAGACACCTGGATAAACAGATGTTAACAGGTTATAAGAATTCTCATTTTAGACAGCATATGCATTCAAAAGTTGAATTTCATGTCACAACTAAATGGGGTCTTAATGAGAGAGGGTTATAAAGGTTTGTGTTCCTGCAGTACTTCAATTTCTCCTTCATCTCTGCAGGTGCAGCTTGTAACAAAATCCCCGGCTTAACCAAGTTCCACTTCATGGTAGCAAACTCCGAGACAAACACACCAGTCCTAAAATCTGTTGATTGCTTTTAAATAATTTATAACTGTATGCATATCTTTTGAATTAATACTATACATGCAAATTTTATGATGATTTATTTCCAAAATAAAATCTGTTTTAACTGTTGATGGTTTTGCATTTTTGGATTTATCTACATGTCTTATTAAAAGGTGAATTCATAATACCAAATAATTTGAAACAGACTTTATTAGAGATTTATTACACCTGGTACGAACAAAGAAGTTGGCCATGATTTGAAGGTCAGAAGCTTAAATGGATGGGAATATAGAGCAAGGGTATATTTGATACTTGTGACTAGTCATCCACCCCATTTCTATATCAAGTTATTTTTATAAACATTAAGGGTTCAGGGTTTCACTTGGGAGCAATATATGGCACTAGCAACCAGGTAGGATGGAAACCCCTGGTCCATTCTCGGCCCACTGGAAAAAGTCACACTGTTTACCCTTTTGAAAGCTGCAGGTGTAAAAATTCCGGCCGTTGTTGGGTCCTAGTTTCAGAACAGTCCTCATTAAACAGCGCTTCCCGTGGTGACAAAAAGGGAAGTGCAAGTCTGCCCACTGCAACAGTGGAAAATAAAGTTTGGTTAGCTTGGATGTACAGCTGTAAACTTTTATTTCAGTTATTTAAGTGTTTAGTGAACAGATTGCTAACAGACTGTGCAAAGGCTAGAAAACAAGAGAAGCAAACCGAAAACAGATAAGCTGCCTTCCACTTTCACCTCAAAGAAGTTACACTTGGTGTCTCTGGGTAGCGAGCAGGAGTAGAACTGTCGTCCCTTATTCTCCCCCTCCTTGTGGACCACTCTGAGGACAGCTGGGCGACGATGGGATGCACAGCGAGGGGCACTGGGACTGAGAGGAATGGAGGTTGCACGGCTTGTCGCTTCCATTTTGTGGGTACTGACAGGAGTATAGAGATAGTGTCATCAGTTTGAAATGCACTGAAAATATAACACAGCCAAAGCTGTCACATGAACACTAATTAGCAAACTAACCATTTTGTCTTGATGTGTGTTGGGGAAAAAAAAATGTGTATGTTTAGTATCCTACCATGACTGTTTATCCATCTGTTTTTTTTGTGTGTGTGTGTTGTATTAAAATATTAAATTTTGGGGGTTTCCTTCTTAAATCTCACTCATTTCCCTGAAGTTGCAAAAACTTCTCTTATTAAAAACTTACCCATGAATATCCAAGTAAGAGATTCACTCACCTTGAGTTTGGGGTTCCATTTTGAGCATTGTTACTGGGAAAGGGGCTGTGATCAATTCTCATT
This sequence comes from Oreochromis niloticus, assembly GCF_001858045.2. NCBI lineage: Eukaryota > Metazoa > Chordata > Actinopteri > Cichliformes > Cichlidae > Oreochromis > Oreochromis niloticus. Next base: position 13,109,789 of record NC_031966.2, on the reverse strand, counting down.
TTCTTGGATGGGTGACTGTAGGAGGCCAGTGATTCCCCATCGGACAGCTCGGCTCTTTGCTTCTGCCAGCCACCAGAGGCATAATTGGGGCTTGTTGTCCCTTGGCAAACACTGTATTTATATGAACCTCCTTCCGCCGCCAAGGAATTCAAATGACTCCCGGCTTGGGAAAGCGGGAGTTTTGCAGGCTTTGCCTTCTTGCTTAAGTCGGAGAAAACAAGGGTGGAAGTCCCAAATGCAGACCTCCAGTTGACTTTGAGCTCCTCTTGTGGTTTCTTGAAGGCAGTGCAGGGGTATTTAATCAAATCAGCAGTGAAGGGTGATGCTTCAACGCTAATGTCATCTGTGTGGACTGGGGAGATGGAGCCACAGAGAGAAACTCAATTCATGTTCAGCAGCTGCAGCTCATTCTGATGCACCGACTGCACCCATAAAATGCAGGTTGTTGTTAGTTTTAAGTGGTTAGCTTGCCGTATCATTTATCAGTAGGCAGTATATTGCCGTACTGTGTAGTCAAATGAAATGTCACACAATATGTGGTGCTGAAAATGCCCTCATGCAAAATTCTGTCAAATGAACCACCGTATAAAAAGCTTTAAAAATGTTTTCAGTAATGGACTATGCAGCCTGACATAACAGTCATTAACAAGGAACTGTGAATAAATATCACTCTCCAGTCCCTCAAAAGCTACCATTAAAGTGGCCATGAGCAAAGCCCTTAACCCCCAACTGATTCAGAGGATATGCACAGGGGTCCGTTGCAAATGTATAACTGTACATATGCAAATCAGGGTATTACTGAAAGAGCGAGTGTGCTCAGTCAGCTTTCCATGGAGAAATAAGTGTCTGTTATTCATTTAAATCAACCTCAAAATGTCACCACTATTCTCACTTACTCACACGCATCTTTTAAACAGTCCAGATGGACGCTGACATATGTGACGTAGCCTTTAAACCTTGTTAAAACTCAGATGATTATATTGGACTTAAGAATTCAAATCCCACTCCCATCCTCCCAAAATGGGAAATATTTTACTATCTAATACCACTGGACTAAAGGGGTTTGTTCTAGTAATGATTAACATAAAAGGACTCGGAAGTCTTAATTCAAATAAAATATTACAAAAAAGGAAAACAATTTAAGGGTACACAGTGAAGCTAGCATAGGAACGTGTCCATGTCCTTGAAGCTCAGCACATCCTCAGGTTAACAGCTATTCAGTTGTTCAATCAGCTATTAATTAAAAAAAAACTGGACTCTATACAAAATACAAACTAACCCTTAAACCCTTCAACTGTAGTTTGTATGTGGCAACAGTGACACTACAAGGACATTTCTTGCAGACACTAAATGGCCAACTGACAGACATGCTCATTATCCGTACTGCAACATACAAACACACACAGAGAAGCTGCGTCGCCTCGCTGCAGTGTCACTCTGCCTTTTTCCATCTCTTTCTGAAAAGTGCTTAAGCATCGCTGTCTAACTGTACAAGATATCATTCAGCTAAACAGCAAAACTATAGCTACTGTTTTATCTCTTGTTAGCAAAGACATTTTATTCGCTCCAATTGAGTGACTATGAAGACAGAACATTTCACTTACCCTTGGGTCTTGGAGTGAGGCAGGCATCACACGCTGTTGCTGCTGGCTGGTTGATGAGTGTGCAGAGCTGACAGGCCCAGTCCTCTTCCTCTTTCTTAGCTACATTATCACTGGTTCTGTTGCAGGCCCAACCAATCAGGCTGTTTCTGACTGGAAGCTTACTAAATAAACAAAGCAGGGCAACAGTGACGATTATAATGCACTTCTGCTGCTGCTAATTTTATTGTGCAAAAATGTGAGGTTTCCACAGGCATACATTTACTACATTACTAAATGTGAGCCACATTTCTTGTATTATTGATATTATTGTTCCAAATGTTGAGAATAATTGGAATTATTAGCTCTCTAAAGTGGTTAGAAAATAAACAATGAGAGCTGTTTTATATTGTGTTGTATATAGTTTAGAATAGGGGTGGGATAGATGGAGCATAGCATTGCCATATATTGTATGGTGATATTGTATTGATGCAGGGAAACCAATATTGACATTTTATTGATAAATAAATAAGCTTAAGCAAGCAAGCTTAGATTAAATTGGCTCAACTGAAAAAAAACCCATTAACACTGGACACAGTTTGACGAAGCTACCTCCTAATTCAGAGCAAAATAATGGCCCAGTCACACCAATAAAAACAGGAAAATAACCTCCTTGTATCTACAAAAAAAGGTAAAAAAAAACCTGTCACAGTCTGACTTGGACTGACTGCAATCACTCTCAGACAGATTGGTGAAGATATTACTGTTTAAGCTATTATTCAGTTAAAACAGCAAGGTTGTTGAATGCAAATGTAATGGTTAAATGTAAATTTCTGTTAAATGGGAATTTCTTTTATGTAGACAGCAACAGATGCTTGATGTGTGATTTTCAATGATTTCTCATTGTTAATTGCTGTATTATCAGAAATACGTAATTGCCAAGTTAACCCCAAAACAGATACTAACAGTTTAACTTTGGGGACACAATTTGCAGTTGAAAAAAGGCAAACAATTGCAGTATATGTTACTGCAACATTCATCATATTCCAAAATGTTAAGAATAGCAATAATATTGTATCAGCATTGTGATAATATCCTACTGTTGGTTTTCTGTTAATTTCTTACTCTATTTTATAGTCTATATATACATTGTGCTTAAGACATTTATTAGATCAGCACCCAGTGTAAGATTTATGCTACAGCTACTTTAAATTAGCAGTATTGGTAATTCAAATAACATTTTTTTCATTATCCATGAATTTACAAATTTACTGTTTTACTAAAAACCGAGTGAAAATATTATAGTTTAGGATGCTAGATTACAAATATTTAATTTCATCCCTGAGCAGAAAAAAAAAAGTTTTAATGGTTGAATGTTATTCTTGATTAATTTCTGACTTCTCAGAGATTTCTAAAATGTGGGTTATTACGGGGGGTTTATTAATAAATTTGTTAAGCACTGTACATTATAAAGTTAAATGTGAAATGACTATGAAGATGAGTTCTTGATGAGTTTCAGAAAAGCAAGTTGTAGACTGGGTAGCTTATTTAATTTAATAAAGAAAAGATTTGGGATCAAATGATAGCCATTATGTGTTATCACTGAAATGGCTCGTGGGGGAACATGTTTTTAGTTTGTTTTTTTAAAGCAGAAAGTCACCTTCAGTCATTATAAGATTTAAGGTGAAATTCAGAATCAGCCCATTTTGTTTCTTTATTGTCCTGTATCCTCGAGACTCTAGCATCTTTTGTTTAATGACATAATGAACATTATTGAGACAATAAAAGTCTAAAATGGTTGCTTGAAAGAGAGATTTCAATTAGCTTCTTATTTAAGAAATAATGGGAGGTCAGAAAGAGACCTCTGTATCAGTCATGAGTGGGAGATAATGATGTTAATGATGATGATAATGATATACTTATGTACCTAGTTTCCTGGTTTTTGTTTGACTTTTTTGAAAAGGTTCTTGGATAAATATGTGACAGTGTTTTTTTTCCCTTTAACGTTGTGGGATGGAAATGACTAATACTTGATGTGAAGATGCATTATGATTCCATGTATAATTGGCCATAAAATGCCAGCATACCTATATTATACTTTCAAAAGTAAGTCTCACTTTATTTAGCTATATGTAACTTTTCAGCAGTGAAATAATTCCTAAATTATTATATTTTTCTTGGATTGTCTGCACAAATAAACACGATTTTGATCAATTCTGTTCAGAAATGTAGTCACCCAATTACAACAGCAGTTGTAATATATTAAGATATAAACCATGTAGACACCTATGAAACTTTTACCTTGGCAAATAATTACAGTTCAAGCAGAGGAAAAGACATGCAAGAATGAAATGTGTTTTATATAATTGCTCCAAGCGTACATGATAGTGCTCTGACATGAAGCTAGACTATGTTTGACAAGAGGGTAAATCTGCAGCGCCAACAGTCATGGAGGAGCAAAGTAACGGCGGCTTTCAGGAAACTTCTCACAGATTGCTTCATCAGCTGTGTAATGCGTTGTAAGGGCTTTAGACTCTAACCCCTCGCAAAGCTTTGCTCAAACACAGCCCAGGAGGTGTTGAGCCTGTGCCCTGTCTGGCAAACACAGCCTTATATGCGCATTAATTTCCCTCATAACACTTCCCACTCCCTGCCAAGCCCATCTGCCTGCAAAGATGGCCTCTCTAAATTTGAACATATTATCTAAAGAGCTTTGGAACTTTATGAAAAGACTAGCTTTTGAAAAATGACACCTAGCTTTACTATGTTGGTTTCTTTACTGCCAATATATTTTTAATAAGTTAGTGTGTTAAAATTTGAAATACAAAGTTACACATTTTGTATCAGAAGAGGAATTGTCGCTTTATTCTATCACTGGAATATTTCCACTCATATTATTAGTTCTTAGACTCCCAAGTTCCAAACCTTTTTCATCCGATGCACCACCAAAAACCTGCCCAATGGACTCAAGTATCCCATTCATCAAAACCAGCTGTACTCGAATGTGTTTAAACAGCCATTTATCAGTTGTAGTTAGTGAGCTTTTTATGTAGTTCAGTATATTTCACTGTTTGCTTACTATTCCATTCATTTGTCCTTTTTGTTGTAAATCCATTCAGCAGCTATTTAGTGTTTAGTGGCCACAACCATGTTTTTCGATTGTTATTCCAAAAGGCAATGAGCATGCTCTTTCGAAAGACAGATAATCCTACATTTTGAAACATAATATGACCAACATTTATACAAAAGATTTTTTATCGATTTATTTTTCCCAGTATGTCCTAAAATTAGGTTTTCCCAGAGAATTCTATAAGACTAGAAGTCTTTTTGCAGGAGTGGGAAAGAAAAACTGGGACTGTTGTGGTGAGCCTCACAGAACAGAGAACAGAGTTAAGTTCAGCTTATATGTAAGTAAAGATGATGGAAATGTGCAGATTAATAAAGGTAGTATGCTGTGCAGAGCTGTAGTAACTACGGAGGGATAAAGTTGACAAGCCATACTACGAAGACATGAAAATAAGTTGTTCAAGCTAGGTTAGTTAGAGGTGATAATCAATGAGCAGCAGTATGACTTCATGCTAAGCAAGACTACAACAGGTGTAATGTTTGCTTTGAGAGTGCTGATGCTGTTGAAGTGCAGAGAAGGTCAGAGTTGCACGGTGTCTTTGTGGAATTAAAGCATTCCATAGGGTGTCAAGAGAGGGACTGTGGTAGTGCAGGGAGGTAGTCGGGAGTAGCAGAGAAGTATCTGAGGGTGGTGACAAACATGTATGAGGGCAGATAGACGGTTGTGTGGTGTGCCGTGAGAGTAACAGATGGGCTTAAGGTGGGGGTGGGAATACATCAGGGATCATCTCCAAGTCCCTTCTTGTTTGTAATAGTGATGGAAAGGTTGACATATGAGGCTAGGCAGGAGTCTCTGTGGACTATGATGTTCGTAGATGACATTGTGATCTGTAGCGAGAGTAAAGAGCAGGTGGAAAAGAACCTGCAGAGGTGGAGGTATGCTCTAGAGAGAAGAGAAATGAATGTCATTTGAAGCAAGACAGAATGCATGTGTAATGAGATGAAATTGTGAAGGTGAATGAGTTTAAATATATGAGGTCAACCATCCAAAACAATGGGCCTTGTGCAACAGAAGTGAAGAAGAAAGTGCAGGTGGATGCAGACGAGTGTCAGTGGCAAATCAGTGATGTGTAAAAGAATTTAATGTTTATAAAAAGCTAGGCTTTGCTATGATGTTTGATTTGGAGAGAGGTGGCAACAAAAACACATCCCCTCATTAAGATCTTCACTGGGGATGACCAGACTGGACAGGTTTAGAAATGACAGCTCAGGTTGAGTGTATTGGTGACAAAACCAGAAAGGCAAGGCTGAGATGGTTTGAACATGTGTAAAGGAGGGACAGTGAAAATATTTGTTAAAGCATATTGAATATGGAGCTTCCAGGTAGGATGAAAACAGGAAGACAACTTATAAGATTCAGGGATGTAGTGAAGGAAGACATAAAGAGGTTTGGTGTGACAGAGGAGGATGCTAGGGATAGGGTGAGATGGAGGCAGATAATCCACTGTGGTGACCCCTTGTGTAAATGGGTACTAATCCCTGTATGGATATCACTGATAAGAAGGATGCACTACATTGTTGAGAAAAAACAAGGTAAATTTTAATCTCCGTCTTAGTTAAAACATAATTGGTGGCAGATATTTTTACAGCCTTCAAAAGAGCAGCCTGTACAAGAATAATACCTGCTCAGTCATAAAGGTCTACAAGGGTTTGTACCTTATGTTCACACTGCTGGGATCTCCTTTCTGACAATGCTCGCAGAAGTAAGTCATCCTTCCGTTATCTCCAAGCCGACAGACTGTGATGACATGAAAACACTGGCCGCACTGGGAACGCTTGTAGACTTTGTAATGTTTGTAGAGGGGAGAGCCAGATTTGCGACACTGACAGAGATGAGGAGGGCACACAAGAAGAAATAAAAGTATGAGGAAAAAGAAAACAGAAAAAGATTACCTTTCTTCACTTCTCTGTTATGTATAGAAAGTAATATTTGTTTTTTCTGTTCTCTAGGTAGTGGGGCTTTGGCTTTTGCTCTCCTTTCCTGGCAAAACAGGATTTTTAGTTAATCTATTCTTGCAAGTGACTCTAAATGAGGTAGCAGCTAAATACCCAATTTAAATGTGTGCAGATCAACATAAACCCATACAGATCCCATTCAGATCCAAAAGACCAACTTGTGATTTATGCCTAACCTTGTAAAACAGAAGAGTAAAATCGCGAGTCATTTTCACCAAATGGTGAATCTGTTCATCCGTCAGCTGCTGAACCTAAAAATGACAGAGCACATTTAGTTACAGTTCACAAAAAGGAGACTAAACCTTATTTGTGTAGCCCTTCATTTTAAAACAGAGACAAATAGCACTTCACAATCAAAATCAATACTACAAGCACACAAACAATAAAGCACCAGATGGGAATGAGAAAGACTGTTTTAAATTGATGCAATGGGAAAAATAGCCAGCCACCAAGAAGCTGACTCTGGCTCAGACAGTGTATAAAAACAGTACTTGTTGCTCTTTCAGGACTCCTAGAGGCTTGGTAATAGAGGAGAAGCTCATAAAGATTCAGTGGTCCCAGAAGAAGAAGGGGCCAAAAGTCCTAGATTAATGTTTTGCTTCAGTGTGCTATATTCTCGTATCCTATCTAAAACTTTCTAAGGAGGGCAAAAATTCATTTCAGATTGGAGCCCCTAGTAATGTTTGAGTAATAGAAGTATTCATGCTATGAAGTTCTTTTACCTGCAATAAATAGGCCACTCAAAAATTACACCTTTCTTGTATAGTTTGCCTACCAAAAAAATATTCCCAAAGAGCCATGTGACGTATTGAATCCTTCACAGTTCATGTGATATCATTTCCAGATCAGGATTAGAAAATATTTTATTCATGTTTTAGGATAAATATATGCTATAAATCATAGAGAAAAGCCGGCTCGGGTTGCAATAAAGACCATGTACATTCATGAAAGTAAAAAATATTTCCATTTTCAAAAGGCACAGAGGGAAAGGCATATGTGCTGCAATGCGCTTGTTTGTCTTTTCCCTATTTTACCCACCTCATTGCAATGCATCACTCAATAATACAAGGGCTTAAACTTTTTCTGTGTGAGTTGTCTTGCATTTTTACCCTCTCTTTTGTATTCCTCTGCTGAACACAATCCATCATCTTTTCCATACCTTCACGGCTGGGTGGAGGCCAGAGTCAAACAGGGCTTCGTTTTTAATGATGTTGCCGACTCCCGGCATGACGGCTTGGTCAAGGAGAACGTCGCAAAGCATCCTGCTACGCTGGCTCCTCACTGCTTCCTCTGAGTGGGAGAAGCTGAACTTGGAGGAGCATACATCCAGACTCTCCATGGCCCTAACCCTCTGCTCACAGTCCTCTGTTAACCTGCAAATACACAGTTGTAGTAATGGAAAAAGGCAGAAAATATATAGCGACAGTTATTGAAAGTGTGCCACGGGGTCAACTGGCGCTCTCAAGGTTACACTTTTCAAAATTGTTTCTTTCATATATTCTGTAAGGTTTGTTTGTTATGAGATGGAATAACATAGGTGAAACCTTCACACAGAAGAAAAAAAAATGTGGGTCTGGCTGCTGAGTATTACAACAGGACCTTACAGACAATGGTCAGGACAAATGCTGAGCCAAAAAGGCTGCGTTTTTCATGCAACAACGGCCACTGTCTTCAGACACAGCCTAATGTAGGACATACTCACTCAATGAGACTCATAGCCCAAGGTGAACTCCTGTCACCTCAATCTATCTAGGCTGGGCTGGTGTCCCTGTTACCTTATTTCCACTGTGCTGTCAAAGAAGCACACAGTGTCGTCAGTAAGGTGTATTTCCAGCACAGGAGTGGAGTCCTTCCTATCCCTCCTCTCAGCAGGGTTTATACGCATTGATCCATTCATACCAAAGTGAACTCTACAGGATAAAAGCAAGAAAGACAAAGAAAAAAAAAAGGCAAACTTCATTTAAAGACAGCATGTCTCGATTCATTTAACACTCAACACTCGATCACAGAAACATGGTCTGTGGATGGAAACTCTAACCTTGGAAACTTATCGTGCAAGGTGTCAACAAAGCTCACTAATTCATTTACATAGATATGAATCTCTCTGTCCAATGATGTGGGGTGATTATTTAAAATAACATTTTCATTTTAAAAAAATAATATGAGCACAGTTAGGGTTGCATTATTTGAATGAATATGTCCCTGTAGATGCAGTAATATCTGTTGTAGTTGCTATCTCTCCAAATTACACTACTGCAGCCACTGTCAGTTTTTGCATCAGTGTGATTGAAAATCCTGATGTTTTTCTATTTAATTTACTAAGTAACCAAAAACCACTTGGTTCTAGTTTTTTTGATTAAATAAATAAATACATACAAACATACATAGAAAAATAAAAACTGAAGGTTTGAATACTGTGTTGTGTACAAACACAAAACACATAAACCAACCAATAACTGGCTTTAATACAAGGGAAAAAATAGCTTAGCTTTTACTGCCACAAAAAAGAAAATCACATTTTTGTAGTACTTATAAAAGCTGTAAGTTAACCCGAGCCTCCTAAGAATTGATCCGAATTGTAGACTTTATGACTGCTCTTTTTAGAAACTCAGATAGGAAAAGATGAACATAGCTTCTGGGTTTAAAAAAAAATTAAACCATTGCTGGAGTGCCTTAAACCTCAACTGTTTTTTTGTTTTTTTTTTCAAATAGCCACCTGGGGGTGGTGCTGGTAGTTGCAAAAATAACTCCAGTCCTATAGACATGTAGAATATGACCACTGTAAACACGTTCCTGCTTAGTTCATGGGCTCAGTCGCTCTGTTTGGATCATATTAAATTAAAACAAATAAATAAATAAATAAATAATAAGTCTACTTTGTAACTTTTGGTTACACTTTGTGTATTTTGGCTAACGATTTATGATTGGCAAGTTGTTAGCCGGTGAACATGGGGTTTCACAATCAGACCCGCCCCATTCACTCATCACATTGGGTTTCAAAACACCAAGATCGTGACAGCACAAACACTCATCTTGATACGGATCTTCAGAAACCTTAGGTGACATCACAGTAGCTATGTCCATCTTTGAAACTGTTTATGAGAGTAGTGCATGATCATATAAATATATTCATATTGCAAATTATACACATTTTGCTTACAGTGGGATGACTCAAATACTGAATCAAAGAGCAGCAAGCTAATCGGCTTATTGAGAAAAATGTGCTTCACTTTGAAATGAAAATGAAATGAAAATCCCAGATGTCACAGTTTTCCAAAAAACACTGAATGCAGCATTCATTGGTGACATCCCTCCAGATTACGGTGCACATACAGTCGGTCGATAATGACAGAAAATGTCTAGACATTTATACAAACAGAAAGCTAAAAAAAAAAAAGTTGCCCGCTTACCTTAAAGCACGTAGACCAAAATACATGAAGAGCTCCTTTCCCAGGGTTTCCACACCGCTGTACTGACAACCATAAAAACAGTGGAAGGCGTTTGTCTCGGAGCTGTTTTTCTGTACAGGGATATAAGCCAGTTAGCAGCAAAAAGCACAGACGAAGGCTGTCTTTGATCTTCTTTAATAACAGCTAGGTGGCTAGCATCCTACACGCCAAATTTACTACATAACTTGTTCCTCCGTGACATACAGTCTCATAAGGGTACTTACAGCTGATGTTGTCAGACTGCCTCTGATCGCTTTTACTTTCTGTCCTTTCTGGACTTTTAAGCGGATTTTCTCTCCGTTTAATGTGCATCCCGGCCCTTCAACCATTTTCTATTTCAACATCTAAAGTCAAACTGTGCGTCAACAGTCCAAAAGTTTTGTTGTTGTGATCGTTCCCCGCCACAACATTCAATTTTGCGCATGTGTGGCACGGCTTGTACCCGGAACTTGATGCATTAAAGGTACATTAACCTATTTTTCATAGCAGCGTCCTTCATTATGAAAACAACATGTACATAGACATGAATATATAGTAGGAGATTATGTAAGTATGTATTTGCTGCATAATTAATTCCTTCCCACCCTAGCTTCATCCCTTTAAGATGTTTCTTTTTTTCCTTTCGGTGAATAAATTCTTAATATGCTCTTCCTCCCAGCCCTGCGATGTCTATGCATATATTAAAGGGCATGAATAAGAATAGAAACAAATAAATAAACCAAACATGAGTAGATAAAGTAAAGAAACACATTATGGAGCTGCTGGATATTCATTGTTACTCAGAAATATATGCAGAAGTAGGCTTATTAAAATCAGAAACAGGTAAAACGTTAACGAGATACATGCAAATCAGTGGATCAATAATTACCATCCAAAAATATCTGTATATAGCTCTTCTACATAATAATTATGGTTACCTTTGGTACTTTTTAGGTACTTTTAAAAATTCTGATTATATAACTTGTGGACTATCAGTTATACAGCTTCTGCACCTGTTCCATACCTTATAATATTTCAAATACTTCATATAAATGGTAATAACATACTGATTCTTTTTCTAAAAATGAATGAATGCATAAATAAATATAAAAACATTGCTATCATAAACAAGAAATTGTGGTGAATCTGCACAAGAGATTAGGAGATTTTTAAAGTCTCATATTCCCCTATGGGAAAATTTCAAACGTAATAAATCGTCGTGTATAAACTTAAAAATGGACACGGAACACAAACAGTAACGTGTTTCTGGCAGTGCTATATATATATTGCACATTCATAGAAAGAGCGATTTCTTTTATTTTTCACTTGAGGGCGCCAGCGTACCGTTGTTGCGCCTGCACAAGCGCAAGGACATGTTTCTGTGCTGCAAGCTTTAATTTAATTTAACGTTTATTGGGATTAGCTGACAGATACTAATTGTTCAGTTGAATTTAATTAATCCAGAGAAATTTTCATTGTTTGAATTTTCACTCAGCTTCTTTGTTTTAAAGTTTAATAATAATTTAAAATTAAAAATCTGTTACAAATAGGAGAAAAAAGAGTACTATATTATAATTTGACAAAATTTGCATTGAAGTTCTTGTCTCCTCGCACATGCATGATGCTGTACTCTCTGCCCAGGTTAAATTTGACTGCCATTTGTGGGTTAAGTGGCTTACCTTCAGCTGTACTCTGTTCATCGAAGGTGTCTGATCTGGCTGAATTTCAACAACAATTTCCAATATTGTCAAACGATTTTCTGCATGGCTTGCTTTCATAATTGCACCAACTTGTTTGCTCTGCAGTTTTACCACCCAGAAACCCTTCTGTGGGCCCAGATAAAAATAGATAGACTCCACGCTCTCCAGCCAAGTGCACAGACATGCCGTCCTTTTAAAAAAGCAGCACTCAGCAATAATGTGTATTAAAATCTGTAGCTGTTCTCGCACATTGGCTCCAAGGGATGCAGAGTATGTGAAGCTAGGTCTCAACCTCTTATCCTCTCTCCTTCTTCAGGATCTATAAAACCAACATGTATCTGCAGAGGTTAGTGCTCCCACAGAGTGAAATATATTAAAGATTACAGAGCAACAAGTTAATATTATCTCTTTTACTGAGCTATTGTCCAGATTTTTATTTTTTATTAGATTATATAAACATTTATGTGCTAAATGCTAATAACTTATTATGACTATGCAAAAACCAAAGACTAAAAGCATCTGTTGGATTGCGTATGTGATTGATATAGAATAAGGGGCATAGCATATATATAGGCATAATTATGTTAAAGCTGATAGTACTGGTTTGGGCCCTTCTACCTTTGGAACTGGGCTGCAGGTTTGTTGGCTCACATCCCTGAATCTTTTGATGAATCTTCCGATGAATCCCAAAGGTGCTCTGCTGGATAGAGATCTGGTGACTGTAGAGGCCATTTGATCACAATAAACTCAATGTTGTGTTCAAGAAACCAGAAACCGGTTTATTATCTGCTGGAAAAGGAGTTATGAGAAACTGGATACACTGTGATCATAAAGGGATGGACGTGGTTAACAACAATACTTAGGTGGGCTGTGGCGTTTGAATGATGCTCATTTCATAATAAGGGGATCAAAGTGTGGCAAGAAAACATCACCCGGACCGTTAAACCACCTCTTCAGCCTGAACTATTAAAGAAGGCAGAATGAATCCACCCCATCAAGTTGTTTAGACCGAACTCTGACCCTACCATCTAAATTTTGGTGACCCTTTATGAATTCTATCCTTACTTTCCTGAGATTAGCTAACAGGTGTGGCACCTGGTTCGTTCTTCTGCTGCATTAGGCCATCAGCTTCATGTTTTGGAATGAGTGGTTATTTGAGTTGCTGTTGCCTTCCTATCAGCTTGAAGCAGTTTGGCCATTCTCACCTGATCTCTGGCATAAATGAGGTGTTTATGCCCAGAAAGATGTAGCTCGTTGGATACTTTGTCCTCTTTTCAGACTCGGTAGAGATGGCTGTGTGGGAAAATCCTAGTAGATCAGAAGTTTATAAAATACTCACATTTTGAATGTGGGCAGTCAGCTTGGCCACTTATATCTCCCTTTTCCCCCCTTTCTGATGCTGGGTTTGAACTTCAGCAAATCATCTCGAGGAACAGACGACATCTTATTTTGTAATTGTAATTTTACACCTTTAAAGTACTATTGCTTTTCCATCTCTAGTAACATAACTTAAATAATCTACTGCCAATTTATAATGCCATCCAAGTCAGACTGTAAATAATTGTATTATATTTCACTCACTACATCATAAAAAGACAAACAAACAAAAACAAAACAGTTATCATAGTTATCATATTATCTGCAACTAACATATATTTGAAAGGCATCTACACTGTCTGTTATACTTCCAGTTGTAACCAATGAACAAATACTGAATTTAATTTAATTTTACATTTATCTTGTTCTCTCTTCCTGTGTGCCATTTCTTTTGCCTATCTGTCTATCAAAGCGATGACCTTTGAAACATGTCAAGACAATTACATTTTTCTTTTCTTTCTTTCATGACATCAAGTCAGTAACATCTGCTTTCACTACAATGAGAAAAAGAAAAACAACAAGAAAAAAAACACTGTATCCCCTTAGTACAGCAACACACATCAACAGAAGTACAATATTCCAGGACCTAGATGATAATGGGAGCATGGCCACAAAACTGATTACCACCGTTGCAAATATGTCAAGGTGTGCCAAGATAAATGCGTCAGGCTCTGAACCAAAGGAGAGCTTCACAAATCTTTCCATTATGAGTGTGCAACACAGATGTGTATTTGAACACGTCGTGTGCACATATGTGCACATTTTTGTGTGTCCTTGCATGTGTGCTGACGGATGAGTACAGAATTCCACACCTGGTATTTTGGGCCAGCTCTCTTATTTCATACAAATTGTTTAATGTTATATCTTTATACTAATATAGAGTGCCACATCATTTAACTTATTTTGTCACATTTTATATCATTATTTCTCTACAATGTCTGTCACAAATGTACATCACTGTAAACATGAAACGATATGCCAGCACATCATTTTATAGGCTCCACAGGATCACTTAACTGAGGTCCAACAAATAATTGCTTGTATATGCAAACAGAAACAGTGCTCTTGAGTCACTTTCCCATTAACTTCATTTTTAGGTAAAATATTGAAGTAGTCTCAGAAAATTGGATTTGGGAATAATTCCATATAGCCTGAAGATGAAGAGCACACAATATTTCTTGTCCAGAAACTATAACTCCAATGTCTTTGTTTGTTTTAAAGGATTAGTTGTATGCACAGGTGTAAGATGAAATCAATGCAACCATGACATGCTTGCTCAGCATTCCAAACTTCATTAAACCAGTGTAATGCTCCTAATGGAAGAAGCAAATTATCTTGTGGCATGCAAAAATCATCTCATACCCTTAATAGTCTCTTCTTAATTGCCTTAATGAGTCTCCTGATTTTTAAACAAAATTTGGGGATTGTGTTTACTGTGCAGCTGCTCTTCTCTTTATAATGTGCCTATAATGTGTACGTGTGTGCCAGTGTGTGTCAGTCTGTGAAACAAGTTTCACTTCATAAAAGTAAAATGCAGAACCCATTTAACTAGTGAAAAATGAATGATAAAGTTTTATAAAAATGAGCTGTCTACTGAACTGCAGTGCATGAGTAATGCGTTCAACATGTTAAATAAACTATGTACTTACAGGCAGTAAATAAAATCCATTGAAGAAATACTTACTTTATTCTTGGGCTTTTCACATTTTAAAGACTGTTTACTTAAAGAAGTGCAAATCTGCCATCTAGTAAATACAGCCTCACTGAAAAACATCTGTTTCTGTTTGAAAGATAAAGTTAGGTCCATAAGTTGTTTGGAAAAAGACATTTTTTTTTCTGTAGTGGTGTGAAGTGCAGATTGAAGTGCAGATCAGCTTTAATTCAAAGGATTTATTTTGCCATGTAATTATAGCCATTTTCTTACATATTCCCCCATCCCCTAAATCTCAGAATTAATTAGACATAATTTTTCCCTTGAGATGCAGGCCTTTATTGCAGCCACCTTCAGGTGCTGTTTTCTTTCTTGAGTCTTTCTGCATTCAGTTTGTGATTAATAACTGAAAAGCATGCTCTGTTGGGTTGAGATCAGGGTACTGACTTGGCAAATGAAAAATTTTTCATTTCTTTACCTTTAGAAGCTCTTGGATTGCTTTTGCGATATGCTTTTTTTGCACTATGAAACACTGTCTGATCGGTTTTGTAGAATCTGGCTCAATCTGAGCAGAGAATACACACCTGTACACCTGAGAATATGTCCTGTTGCTACTCTCAGCAGTCACAACCTCAATAAACTGGCAGCCATACATGCCCATGCCACAATATTGCCTCCACCTTGACAGATAATGTGGTATGCTTTGAGGTGTTTTTCTCCTTGTCAATGCTTTTCTCTTTTTAAGAATGTACTAAATTGTTGATTTGGCAACCGCTCTCTCTGACAGATTCATTTTTTCAGCTGAATGATGGCCTCCCTCACTTGCACTGACATCTCTGTGGGCTTCGTTTTAGATTTACATTGAAAAGCTATAGCACAAACCTGCTTCATTTGTCAAGAAATAAGAAGGAAATAGGTCTCACCTGAACAAGAAATTACTTTTCCAATCAATTTCCCAATTAATGATGAAATTCTAAAAATAGGGACCATGTATAAAAATCGATTCCTTAACAGTTAATACAAAATTTTTGTAAAACCCCTTGAATTAAAGCCGAAATCCCATCACATCTTGATTGTTTGATTTAAAATCCACTGAGGTGGTGTACAGAAGAACTGCAAAAACGGTGTCTTTCTCCAACAAGTTATGGACCTACCTGTAGCTACAGAGAAGTATGTGTATGTATTATGTCACAGTAAAGAATTGAGAAAATAGGCTCTCAGCAGTGTTTATATTTTTCTTTAAAAAGTTTCATTGTATGAAACTGCATGTGAAGCAAAAATGACAGTTGTTTCTTTGGCGGAGAGAAGCTTAACTGCAGATGGAGATGGGTTGCTATGCAACTGGGATTTCAAAAGTACTTGCAGCACCGGGGTCACATTTCAGTGTCTGTCTCCTCTTGCCTGGCAGGAACTGAGGACTGCTAATAATGCTATTTTCAAAGCGTCTGACTTGGAACCACCCAAATTTGAATCTATAGCAAATATACTGTGGTAACAATGTTTCTTTTCATATATTATACAGGAAATATTGCTTCTTCTGTTTTAGATCATCTTTGTCACTTCTCAGTAATGCATTATCACACAAGTGTATAATGCAGTGCATTTGCATGTAATATGGACAATCTGAGATTTAAAGGATAATTAAATGCTGTTACCAGATAAAGTATATAATAGAATCAATCGTAGAATGTGATGGAAACTGAAAAAATTCCCGACATTCTGTTATTGATGAAAATCCTTTTACAAAGTGCCGTAATGTTTTTCTTCTATTTTAATTTGCCAAATATGCATATATAGGCCATCCTCCATATAGTGTATTAATGTACTAATGTATTCAATGTTTCATCTTTCCCGAAATATTTTTACTGTTGTTCTGTCTCTATTTTCACTGGCAAATGGTTTTTTTTTAAAGTGGCATACACTAAGCAAGGAAAAATCCGCTGTGACTCTCCACCAGTTCACTTTGAACACATCCACACACATATGTTCCCCTGATGCATTTGGAACAAAGTCCCTCTTGTTTGGGGCTCACAACTGGAAACACCCTGGATAGCTGTCTTTCATTCATGACAAATATTAATCTGCTCTCTGCATTACATTTTTTTAAAATTTATTAATCTCAAACTTAGTCTTAGATTTATTGTGTTTGTTCAATATCAAGCAAATGAGTTTGAAAGGCAAGAAATACCCTGTGTAGTTTTAATGTGTGCCATGCAGCACTGACTTTGCTATGAATGTCTTGATAGTAAAAATTGATGTAAAATGATTTTTAACATAAAGATTACCTCATAAAAGTGATGTCTTTTGGAGTGAGATGCTTCCTACAGAACCCCAAAACTGCATCCCAGTATTTAATTCACACATGCCATCTTTCAGTCTTGGAGACCTACTGGGAGATAGAGAGGTCTGCTGAGACAGCAGGCCAAGCCTGTGAAGTCATGCACTGAGCCAGCCATGAACTGGGATTGGACTAAAAAAAGGGGGTCAACAACATCAGGAAAAAGAAAACCTGTTATCCTGTTTCATTTAATGTAAAGTCTGCAACAGCAGCAAAAAACAAAGGAAAACAAATAAACCCAGAAACAAAAAAACAAAACAAAAAAAAAACCCAACACAGAAACACTCAGGAAAAAGTAAAGTGGTGACTAAATCAGCAGATAGAGACACCTGATGTGATGTCAATAGAAGACACAAAGGCCAAGTTAGGTGGGACTTTTGAAAGGTGTTTTATTCACAACAAAATGGCTGCAAGGAAAAAAACAAGTACAGCCCCATGATGATGCATTCCTCCTCTAGGTGGCAGCGCTTCCTTCTTAACCAGAAGGAGAAACTGGGAGAAACTGGATATACCCACACTTCTCATCTCCATCCCTGGAATCACCTATTAATTGTCGCTGGATAACTAATGGACTATAACTGCATTAGTTTAAATGAAAATGTCACTGCTGCTGTATAAGAAGGGAAACTTAATTGCCAGTTGACATCGCTACTGTAATCTCCATTACCCCCGTATAAAGCATAGCCAATTGTTGCACTAATTTGAAAATGGCATTTTTAATTAGATGTAAATGATGACCCTTGATGACAGAAAACAAATAATATACAAATATTTTTTCAGATCAACATTAAAGTGCTAAACCTCACAGCTGATGTGCTTCCTAAGCAGAAAAAAAAATCAAGAGGTTTTGTTCTGTGGCTGTCTCTAACTGGTGACCTGTGAAGAAGCTTTAATAGACTATTTATACTCTAAATCCTCATTGCCAGTTCCATAATGATGTAAGGATGACCCAGACATATACAGAGACATTGTGGCCTCTCTGACTTAGTCACTTACCACATGATGTCAAATGAGGTTTTAATTTTCTTTAAGAATTTGGGTGGGTAAGTGGTCTATGGGCCGTAAGGATTCAGCAAGTGAATGGTCTCTATGATATCTCTCTTTATCCCCTGCCATTGTCATAAAGAGAGCTCTAAGTGTTTTTATTTGATGCACAGTTAAGGAAATAAGTTTACGAAAAGAAGATTCTGTAATAGGTTTATTAGCACAGTGCACAATCAAAATAAGATGAATAAATAAAACAAATACTAAAGACAAGTACAAAAAGTAAAAAACAAAGATTATAACTCCTTGCATGGTGGTTACAAAAAATCATAAAATGTGCCTAAAATGAAGCTTAAAATAGTCAAAACAGTGTACAGCACACTCATTTTGACTTTAACTCAATTCTCAACATGTTCTTTAGAACTAGGGAAAAAACAAAAAAACATGTTTTTAGTTACAGATAATTTCATGGAGGTCCTTGTTTACTAAATAAAAAAAGAACAGAAAAAGAAAGAAAGAAAAAAATCAATTCCAATCCACGGGACAAATCAATGATCATTATACACTGACATAAAAAAAAAAATCTACCTGTGTAAAGCACTGTTTTAATCTGTTTTTAATGCCTAACATCATTATTTGGTACACATCCTGGTCCATGTGTCTGTCTCGTCTAAGAAACAGCTAGTTTTACAGCAGTGTAATTTTACTAAATATATCCTAATTGCTCTCTAACAGTATTATTGCATACAGTCAAATAGCTATCTTTTGTATGTGTGGAGAAGTATCGAGGAAATGTAGCAAAATACAGTATTTACAAAAATAAAATAAATAAAATGTGTCTTAAGCTGGCAACATTTTTTAACCCTTGAATTTCTGTTTATGTGTTTCCAGTGTACATCAGAACTGCAGCTTCTGTATTTGCAGATATGCATAACACACAAAAGCTACTTATTTACATGTACTAGCATACAGAAATAGTGTGACGCAAGCTTTAAATTACCAAATGTCCATAAATGACTAATGCAGATTTTCAAGTGTTATGAGTTTTAATAGCTGGTGTCAATGATCCAAAACAACAGACGGTGCATAAGAGAAATGAAGAACAGAGTGTGGGCATGGTGGAGTGGGTGGAGATGAGTGTCAGTGTGATTTGTGACTGAAGGATCACCAGAAGACTGAAAGGGAAGGTTTACAAGATGGTAGTGAGATCTGCTATGATGTATGATTTGGAGTTGGTGGCAAAATGACAAAAATACTGGAGACTGAGCTGGAGGTTGCAGAGTTGAAGATGTTAATTTTTCATTGGGTGTGACCAGGATTGACAAGATTCGAAATGAGTACATAAGAGAGACAGCTGAGGTTGAGCGTTTTGGAGGGAAAGTTAGAGAGACCAAATTGAGATGTACAGAGAATCTTGACGATAGAGCTGCCAGACAAGAGGAAAAGAAGAGGACCACAGAGAAGAGTCGTGGCTGTAGTAAAATAGGAGACGGAGAGGGTTGGTGTGAAAAGGAGGATGCTAGGAACAGGGTGAAATGGATAATAAATAAATAAATGAACGTTGGCCTTAGGCCAGTTGTTTTTAAGTCTTTAATACTGAATATTCCATTAGAAAATATGAGCTGTTTTTGCCTAACTATCAATCAAATGTCTTTTCTTAAAAAGAGTAATTGATTTTGTACTTAATACAGATTTGATTATATGTGCATATTTGATGTTTTCCAAGGTTAGCAGTGATGAATTGTGCAATACATCTTTAATTAATGGAATATTTGTTGCCCACGTATTCTTTGAAATATGTCTTTTGAAGCAGATAGTACAAAAGAAATGTTCAGATGAGTTTAGTTCATATTTCAAGTGTGGCTGACATTAATTCTGAATCTGACTTTTGCTCCTCTTCGTTATATAACTCAAACCTGCCTGCAAACCGTAGCTGTTTCAGCAGGTCAAGCCAAATAGCTGCCTGTTAGACTTCAGTTCAGTTTTGACACCACAGCTCCCAGGAAACTACTTATAGCTGAAAATCTTAGACTGGTTATACTTTTTTTCTTATCATTGCATCTGCAAGTCTTGAAACCTCCGAAGCAAAAAAAAAAAGAAAAGAAAAAACAAAAACAGAAAAGCTTCCTCTTGAGTTGACGCTGAAATATCATACTGCATTATTCAGAGAACATCACGGGGTGCTGGTAAACACACAGCCCTGCTAATTGTGTTTTTTTCTTGTTTTCCTTCCTAACCTAAAGTAAGGGTGACAAAATGGAAAACCTGAAACATTTAACGTCTTGTGATTCTATTATGCTGTGTGAGGCATTTGGCTGGCATGGTTTGGACCCAGTTGTTCCCTTAGAAGGAAGACAATGGGAACATGGAAGGTGACAGCTGACCTGCAGATTTAGACCCAGATGTTTTTTGCTTGTGCTGTGAGACCAACTAGTTCACTACTTTGCCAGAGTAATGCCAAGCTGTTCACATTTATTCCATATGAGGACACGTGTCTATCCTGGTCAAAGGGGTCTCTCTTCTTAGGTGACAGTCCACCATCCATGAAATCACAGGTTTGAAAAATGGTTTGATAAATGTGAAAATTGATCTGACCTTTACAGTCATGATATCTCAACTCAGTTTAAGAGATTTTGGACCCAAGTGATAAACAGAGATGTTCACCACCATAATCAACACCAAATGAGAATATTTAGACTATCTTTGGTTTGGAAACAAGGGAACCAAATTGATGATACAGCAAAAATGTTTATTTTGCTTTTACTTCATATTGGCCCATCATGCTTATTGATGTATCTTTACTAAATGCATCCTAAATAAATTAAAATTAACAAGTATGTCTTGATGTCTGACTACCCACTGACTATATAGCTCTTGTGAACAGCATTTGGTATTTTTTATATCATCTGTAACTATAAAATTTGTACAGCTATTTTGAATTATGAGCAGTAAAGCTTATGCATTATACAAAACTGTGCAAAAATATACTTTAATTCTAGATTTTTGTTGCTATTTACTAAAATAACTTTGCACAACAGTACCCACAGATGATCATGACCAGTGATTTTGGATCTTTTGGAATCTCTTTTGACTAAGAGATGAGAGACCTTAGCAAGAACATTTTGTGATTATTTGATTCTGTGATTCTCAATTGAACATAATTGTAAGTTAGAAACTCCAAATCTGCCATGTGAGAGCAGTTGGCAACAGTGGGAAGGAAAAAAACCCTTTTAACAGGAAGAACCCTTTAGCAGAACCTGGCAAAGGGAGTTGTAGCCATCTGCCATGACCGCTTGGCTGTGAGGAGAGGGAGACAGGACATAAGAGATTGTGAGAGAGAGCCAGATTCTTTCATGTCTTCCCCATTACCAATACAGACAAACTACATCCTAGTATGTACAGAATTGTCATGCAATATATATTATTAGCATGAATATTATCAGCTTGTATGATTATGCTGAAAGCTATGATACAATACAATCAATTGGTGTGACAGGTGCACCTGCCATGTTGTAATATGATCTGTCTCTTTAACTCTAACTTTACTGGGATAATCACACGCCCACACATGCATACACCAAAAATGCACGGTCATTATTTTGCCTGGTGCACAGCTAATCCTTTGATCTCGAGCCTTGATTTTTAGGGAGCTGCTCTGTTCTCAGCTTCCTAAGGCTGCATTTGAGTTCTATTATTTATCACCAAGTGTCATGCAGCCCAAAAGGGAAGGGAAGACGAGTGAAAACAAGGTTTGTCTTCTTCTGGGTACACTTCCTCAAAAAAACAAAAAACAAAAAACAAAAAAACCAGAAAGAAGTATTAGTGTGCTTAGTGTACATTTTGATTGGTTTGTTTCAGTAAGGGTTATTGCTTTGGCAGTATTTCATGTGCGATCATCAATTGTTTTGATCACACTGTGCCTGAAATTTAAGGAAAAAAAAAGGTCTGAGTCATGCTGTCATGTTTCAGCAATACTCCAGCAATAATAACTTTAAGGTGTTATTATTGTGTGATACAGTGTATTACCTGAAATACATACAGTAAATGGATGCAATACAATAGTCCTGAGACAAACTGAACAAGGGTTCCTCCAAAGGCAGTTGACTGAATGGATAATTAATTTGTCCCACTGTTGCCATTTAGGCTGCTCCACTGTTATTATGGCTTTCCTAAGTTCCTAAGACCCACAATTATTAGTGTCTTACAGAGTGAATCATCTTTGTGTGTGAATTGTTTTTGTGTGTCACCCAGTTGTTAATAATTCATTGAAATAAGGTTGTGTGACATACTATCTGACAATATTTAAAACACTAACATGCTGCATCTGTCTACTAAACATGAGGCTCCAGTCAGCTGTTTGATGTAGGAAAAACTGAGCGCAAACAGCAATCTTGGCTCTGCCCAATAATAACAAAATTTGCCTCCCAGCAACACTAAAACTTAACAAATTAACACATTATGTTGGACTTATTCCCAAAAAACCACCCCGTAAAGTTTTAAAGCAACAATTCATTTTACAGTGGATTATGTGACAGACTATTTCTTAGCTGGGGACAGTGCCTTCTCTTGTTGGTTGCCTGGCAACTGTTCAATGACAAGAAGCAGTACTTTTATGCTTTGTTTTTTTATATAATAAATAATAGAATTAATAATAAATAAACATGCAAGTTTCTGACAGTAAAGTCACACTTTATGAAGATAGTGCCTGGTTTTTCGCATGCCTATGGTCTGTCTCTTCAGCTTCTTCCCACACTAACAAAAGACGCTCATGAACCTCTTAAACACTGTTTAACCAAAGCCTGTTCTCCACACCAAAATCATACTAAATCCAGATTTGTTTGTGCATCTAAACATACTGTAAAGACACTAAGAAGTTCTACAAAAACAGAAATAAGCCAGAAAGACAATGTTAAAGAAACGAGTCCATGCTTCAATTCAGATGCATGTAGACATAATTATTTTCCACAGTCTGCAGTACTAATGACTTGGGTAAATAGAGTAAACAAGTCCTGTTGTGTGGAGACAAAGCCGAATGACATATTCTCTCTCCTGCCTTTAATGGTGATATTTCTGTCCGTGTATCAGCTGGGCCTACAGGAGAGAGGGTTACATGTTTTTTATGCTTGAGCTTAGAATTTCAGTTCTGAGCTAGAGATAAAGGAGAAGCAGAGGGAGCACATGGAGAAAAGGGATGCTCTAATTATTTAATTGGCCACTTGTGGTCTGTCCTCTGTGGAGATGGCCTTGTAACAGCTCTGTAATGGGCTCTGTCTCACACAGGTGCTTTTCCAGTGCGACTTAAGCCACCAACACAGATGGAGGAACTTCATCATAATCTTCCTTCCACAGTCATTTGGCTTTTGTTCTTTTTATTGCTGAAATATAGCAGTGCGGTTCCACACCATTTTGCAACTGTCTTTTTATATCTATAGCATTATTACTTCCTCTCTTTCCCATCTCTTCTTTCAAATTGTTGATTCCTACAGTATAAGTCACATATCTACAATTTTTCATCATACAAGAGTATATACACTCACTGGCCAGTTTTTTAGGTGTTCAGCTGCTTGTTTTTGCAAATATCCAATCAGCCAGTCACTTAATGGCAACTTAATGGCATGTAGACATCAGAAAGGTGATAAAATGGAGTTTGAATGAGGTGTGGTTCTTGGTACCAAATGGGCTTGTTTCAGTGAACTGTCTGAAAAAGATATATGATATCCAGTGAGAGGCAGTTGTCTGGGTAAAATTATCCAGAGGAGATGGCAATCTGCTCCGAGTTGATAGGAAAGTGGTAACTAAAATAAGCACTCCTCTCAACCAAGATATGCAAAAGAGCATCGCTGAAAGCACAATATGTTGAAACGTGAAGCCAATGGGCTACAACAGAGAAAGACTGTATCGGATGCAACTCCTGTGAGCTCAGAGCAGGAAAGTGAGGCTACAATTTGCACAGGCTCACCAAAATTCGATAATAACAGTTGAAATTTGACTCGTTAATATGAACATGACAGAAAAGCTTCAATAAAGAAACAAAGAAATTTGACAGTGTTGTGATAATCTTGATGCAGATTCTGAAATGACACAAAATGCCCACAATAGAGAAAAACTCCCCTTGCCTTACTGGCAACAGCATTTTAATAATACAATACAGTAAATGCAAATGACACATTAGTCACTGTGATCGTTTGCTGGTACAGAAATGAACATGAAAGCGCTTCATGTGTTTTTGGTTCCTCACCATCTTTACCTTGTATGTTAGTTCCTTCATCTGTTGATGAGAAAGAAATGCAGAGAAAAAGAGGGGAACACACTGTTGTTTAAGTGCCTGCTTTAGTCTTACACTGTATTTACATGACATTTGTGATCAGATTTCATGTTAAGTGCTTGAAAAGCATTTTTTTAAATTAATTAATTATTCTTTTTATACTTGTGCATTTTTCCTATTATTACATGTTACCTATCTACTTTTATTGGTGAAGTTACCCTCAAAATCACATTCTATAGTAGCTTTCACATTTACGTTAACACTATTTTAGCTTTTACCTTATTTTTGGTAACACATATGCTTTTTGCTTTGGTTCAGTACAGATTGGAGTTAAAATGTTGTCTACTCTTAAATTAAGTTTTCTTTAAAAAAGACAAGGAAAAGGGATGCAAACTGCTGCAAGCTTCTTGGATTACTAAAGTCTGCTTACGAGGAGTCACTGAAACATTATGCAGCATCCTGGGGCCCTTTGAGCCATCAATTCCCTTTCATATTGAAGCCTTTGAGAGAGCATGATTACAAAGAGCAGAAGAGAAAAACAGAGGCAAGAAAAAAGGTGTGGGTGGAATTTATCTCCTGACCAGACAGCCAGTCTTTAACGTGGCCCGAAACGTCTTCGGGAATTTTAATGGGTAGATCTTCCAGGTCTCAGCAGTCACCCACACTCACTCACAACAGTGCATATTGTTGGAGCCAAATGCAGGGGAAATGAACACTAACAACAACAATGAAAAATGCCATATAATGTCATTATATCTGAGCAAGCCTTATATCAGCAACAGCAGAAAATGTGCTTTGATAAATTAAGGGGAAATTGGAGGTCAGAGACATTGAGCAAATGAACTGGGGCAGTGAAGTGGACTGTTTTGTGAAATCTGGCATGCAGCAGAAATGCACAGCAGATACATTATTGGTTCCACAAATACCTCCTGACTTGAACCAGTCAGAAAGATTAATGTTTGATATTATTACTATTAAAAAACATATAAAAATATGGTTTTATACATCTTGCTGGTACCAAGCCACCCTTAATGCACCTGTGTGCTTGTTGTCGGTTTTTATTGCCTCAGATAGATTGATTTAATCTAATCAAATAATTTAACAGTTTAGTTTATAGACTGTCTGTGTTTCAGCTTTGCATTTTCAAGTTAGTGCAGCACCACATATACATGAACTATGCTGTGCAAATCTAAGTGCCTTTAAATAATGTTTCTCAGAGAGAAAGGAAGAGGAGGAGGAGAAGAAAGGCTCAGAAGGAGATCCTTGATTCTTTAGATCCTTAAGATTGTGCATTCTCCCTATTACCCTGATCGATTCAACACATTTATTTGTAAGAAGGATAACATGCAAAATCATATGTGCTGTTTAATCCAAAGATAATGTAGTAGCAACATTTGAATTGCTGAATGTTTATTTGTGTGTCTGCACTTAATTGCCTTTCAAAAATCCAGACTAACACCGTGTTCATTTGAGTTGTTTAAATTAAGTGTCTGACTGTGTTTGGATGGCTTCCATTTGAAATTTGCTTTGCAGGAAGTTTTAGTTGAAGACTCTTCAATTCAGCAGCTCTTGGTGCTGTTGCCTGGTAACCATTCATACAGTCTGCAAGCTGCAAGCTCAGAAATATAAACCCACTCTTTTTAAAATACCAAGCTGGGAGTTCCTCTCTGCCAAACTGGCATTCAAATGTCCCTGAAGATGTATACATTGTCATTCTACGTGATCCCATGGAGCTTACATGCAAAACTGGAGCATGCAAAATTCATATCTAATGAGTTACAATCAAACTGTAAAGAATGGCAAACATTAATTGGCACATGGCAACAGTAACCCTTTTATACTCATTTTACACTACTTTTGGCATCTAACTTTCTTCCTTCCTTAAACACTGTTTAGCTATATTATGCACGCGCATTGTGTCTCCTCTCTCTGAGACTGATTTGTTATATCACAACTGAATAATGTCATGTACTCCTGTACACAAATAATGTTTTCCCATTTCATGCACAATTTATATATCAAAGCATTCATTAATTTCCCTTTTTGCATAAAATATCACTGTGTGTGACAGTTAGCTTTAAGCTTTCTCAACCAGAGTTCAGAAAGTATTATAATCACCTTTAGTTCCTTTTAAGCAACGTGATAAGAACCTGCATTTGCTCAGAATGTGGCTTAAATCTTGAAGGGATTGCTTAATAATAAAATAAGGAATTTTTTACATTGCAATCACTTTTAACATTTTGAGCACAGAACTCCAAAAAATAGTCACATGGTTATTAAGGTGTAGACCCTGATGTAGCCACTGTCATCCAATCTCTTCCTGTTTTCATACAACATAGTTTTGACTATTCATAGATGTTCAAACAATGTCTTTTACTTACCACACTACGTTTTCTTCAAGTAATGCTTTCTCCATTATCAGTGTGTTTGGTTTTTGTTGTCCTCATACATACAAGGCTTTTATACTGTCGGTAGGGGCACTGAAAGGCAAGGTTTATGAAAAATAAAATCTGAGTCTTTATTTATTCAAAGTGCTTCATGATACTGCCTCAACATGACAAGACTCTGTGAAACATTTAAAGAAGAAGCCAGGCAAACTTGCAGCTCTCCTTCATTTGCATGTGTCTGTGTGCATGTGAATGTGAGATATGAAATAGGCTCCTGTTTATTAATGCCATCTACCACTCACAAGTTAATCCTGCCATGTATGAAAGCAGTATGATGCCTTTTCAACCAAGCTCCCTCAGCTTTTCCCTCTCATTTATGTGCTGCATAGGGTAACTGTTCTTTTAGGGGTCGTCTCCCTTGTGTACTAGCCAGGATGCTTATTACCATAGCAACGCAATCCCCAACAAAGCTGGAGTGGTGCTTTGAACAGACAAGGAGGTTGTTTTGCCATTCGTTTGCAGATATGCCTGATCAATGACAAAAGAAAAGCCTCTTTATTGATCATAAATGCACTTAAGCAAGGCACAGTGTTATATGATATTTACACCAGAGCGTAATGTCTCAGGGGTTGTACTAAGTATGTGGAGTGCTCATTTTCTATTAAAATTACAGGTGTGAGATTCTTCCTTTTCAAGTGAATTGGTGAGTTCAAGTGAGATGGTGGGTTATACAAAGCAAAAAATAGGAATATAAATAAATAAATAGAAAAAAGAAGAAAAAGAAAAAGAAAAGTTTTTTTTATATGTTTGTGGACAGATTTTGTCATGGCTGTAGTGTTGTATACAAGCAAGGCACAAAACCTCAGAAGTGATGAGCAAATGTGTTTCTGGAAGATGTTTTTGCTTGACAGCTACCTTGGCAAGTTTTTGCATTTGGACTACAGGAACAAGCTCCTATCAGAATAGACAGACACCAGAACATAAAAATCAGTCAAATGAGCTAAAAACAAACTGAAAGTGTTGTTGAATTTAAGTTTTATTATTATTCTTTTTTCCCATAGGTTTGTCATAAAGGATTAAGTACCCAAATGCAGACTATTGAGAATTAGTTAATAAACAAAGAATGAACCTTTATTTCACTAAGCAAAAATCAGCAAACAACAAATAAAAAGGGGAACTAAAAAGTCCACAACTCAAAAACACTAGGTCAAATAATCCAGGACCATGACAGGGATACAGGTATTTTTGGGTGTAATCCAGACAGGGGCGCCTCCAGATTATTTTCAATAGGGTGGCCAACAGAATTTCCAGTTTTATTATGCTGCTGTCAAATATAGGTTACTTGAAAAATATGGAAAATTTTGGGGTGGGGCCAAATGCTTATAAAATCACTTTCCTAAATATTTAATACAAAATTAGTAGATTCAAGATGCTAGTAGCTTCAAATGCTCTGAACTTCAAATGTCTTGTATCAGTGGAACATGATCTGGCTCCAATGTTCCCCTGCCGGCCCTACTGTTAACTGGCTCTTTGTGTGATAGTCTTTGGTGATAATGAATTCTCCCACAGATTCATATTCAGTACTCTCTTTGAGTACATTGTCTCTTTCATAGTCTCACTTTTAATAAAATGAAAGTTACATTTGAAGATAGATCTGCTCTGATCAATGAGTAATGAGTAAAGAATGTTGAAATTAGGGCGCCCAAGTGTCCTTCTACCACCCTACACCCTCAGTCCACATTCTTCCCATATTCTGTAATGTATTGGTAGTTAGCCAAATAAGCTATCATCATCTGGTGAATAAACATATAATATAGGTTGGGTCTTAGAACACATTGCTACAAAATGGTCTCTAATTAAGTTTTCATTTTCCTTCAGCATAGAATGAAATGTGCCTCAAACATGAGACCATTACAGATGTTTTGTATATAGCTTTAGTGTTTTTCAAGTCTGTTTTACATTTTGTCACATACCCTCATAGTATAGATCATCCCTAAAGTTTGTGGAAAAACCCACTTGATCATGAGAATCTAGTGTTTTTAAAATTCAATGGAAGAAATGGATTTTCTCATCATGCCATTTCAGTAAATATACAATAAACTACATTTCAAATTTGAATTAAATGAACAACAACAGCAACAACAACAACAAAAAACTACAGAGAGCAAACAAACAAACAAACAAACAAACAAAATACTGTACTAATTTTCTCACGATTAACAAGACCATTCTTGGTTATTTTCCTTTCATACCAGCCCAGATGTAGACATGGAGTGGTCAGAGCTCCAGTGGTCAGGGGTGTGGTCAACAGCATGGAGGAGTTTGTTTTAGTAAGCCCTCTCTGAAAATCCTCACGGGAAATATCATGGATTCTGCTGCAGATGTTTCTCTGTGTTTGCATGCTTGGAAATGGGGTTGGGCCCTTTGATCTAAATGAAAACTCACCACAGAGGTTTGCAGCATGGGCGAGTCAGAGCTCTACTCAGAAAGCAAATCAGAACCTTTTCCCACCTCCGGATTTTCCCAGGTTTTCCTGTAGAGTCTACCTTCTGTGATCAGAGACATGGGAATACCACGGCCCGGCCCGTCGCCTTGATCCATCTCTCTCTTGGCACAACCTTGAGCCATTTGGCATCTCCAGTGGAAACACTCACAGTTGGTGCCAGCAGTGGCAGACCACCAATACATGCGTACTTCCTCCCACAGAGTTCATTTTTATATCAACTCTCCTCTATCATCAATCTTTCTTTTCACCACATACGGGATTCTCTTTTGAAATGTTTAAGTAATAAACCAAACAACCCAGCAGTAGATATATTTAGGGCAAAGTGCAGCATCTCTTTCATCCTGGTAGCTGATAATCAGAGCGACTTTCACCTTAGACTCAAACAGTAAGCAAGGTTTTTAATCATTTTACAGTCACATTTGTAGATAAATTTGGGAGCAGCTCCAACTGGTAACCCCGAAGTACTCTTAAACACAAATAAAGTAAACATTAATATTTAAGTGTATCATAGTAAGCTCCACATAGATCTCCCTGGTGCACTTTTGACCCAAGTAACGCTCAGTCCCCTGGCAATTAACTGTGGCCTGTCTGGCATTGCCCTCTGCTGATGTTCCTACATGCAGTTTGACTGACTCTCCACTAGATTGAACAGACACTTTTTAAAATTGATTTATTTGTTTTTGTGGGGAAATCATTACCAGAAATACTCTTCTTCCAACAGAGGACACACAATGACCCTACTGCATATTTTTTGGACACCCTTAAAAATTATTTATGCTTCTCACTTTCTGTTAGAAACAAAAAAAACCCTGAAACATTATTTGGGTGTATAGTTTAACAAATGTTTACTGAGAAGGTTTAAGAAGGCAGGTTAGTGGTGGCATAAATCAGAAAAATGAACTTGGAGACTGCGGTTTGTGTCCTGCTTCACTCACTGCTTAGCTTTCATTTCATGTACTGTTGCTGTTTTGTAAGGTTAAGTCTCCATAAATTTTTGGTAAGTTTGATTTAAAATGTGAAAGGAGTAAGACCTAGCTGACCTTTTAACATATTCGAATTTTTTGAGATGCACTAATATGTTTTCTCTCATCATTTCCTGGATATTTTCATTCGCATGCTGTTTCTTGCTTTCTTGTCCATAGAGCACATTTTGCTTTCTGTTATATAATATGCCTTCTTTAGAAAAACATAGGTAGTCCCAATAAATAAGTAAACGAACAAATAAAATAATAATAATTCTGTATTTCAACTTTTTCTTGCTTCATACAGTAGCTTTCAATTTTATTTCAACACGGTTATTTTGTCATTTTGAAGTTTACATTTCATGACAACACAGTGCATTTCATAAAAGACTAAAACTACAATTTAGGAAAAGACTGTACTGTATTTCTAAGACCTTGTCAAAATTTAATCTTAATAATCATCAAATGTACTTTAAAAGATGAGAAGGTGTCAGAAATGTTTTCGGGGGCTCTCCTTTGGGGCTGAATGGTTAAATGCACTGTTTGCTTCTTTTACTCGTAAAACAACAGGACCTGACTTTCCCTACCGTGGAGTTATTTCCTTAATAAATCCAGACTAACATGCACTAAGTTGTAAATTAGGTAATGTAATGGGAAAATGCCCATTACATTTTCCACAGTAATATCAAGGAGCTCTAATACTGGAGTTCATAGGTATGAGCTACTAGTACGTCATGCGTAATGGCATGTTGTAAAGAAAGCGAACACATGTGGAGGTGAAACTTTTATCAGTTAGATGAAATATGCATAATTGTTTGTGGGTAAAATAATTACAAACTGCCTCACTCACAGCTGAAGTTGAAAGCATAGTCAGGACCTTACAAGCTATTAACACTACAGGCTGTGCCTGCTCAAGCTATACTCACCATGAGCCAAGCGCTAAGGAGCCAATAAAAACAGCCTCATTTAAGGCGCAGTTACTTGGCACAGTGTGCTTTCAGATGAAAACAGTCTCTACACCCTGTCAACTTCATGTACTGCTGTGAATGTACAGTGTGCAAGCTGGGCAAAAAACATAGTTAAATGTACAGTTAAGTCAGTACTTGTTCTTTGAACAGCCAGTATAAATTACTGCAGGCCTAAACACAGCTTAAAGAATTACAGTGAGTCAGTGCCAAACCACTTATCTCTCTAAGAATCGCTTTCACAGTTAACTCACTTTAAAAAGGCCATAAAGGGTATGATGCAAGAAAAGTCTATTTTCCATGCCACCAAAACCAGAGCTTGATGACCTTGTTGACTTCTTGATGAATGTACCTGTGTCTGATGTCTCAGGGCATGAAAAATGCTGGTTTTTCAATAAATTAAAAGGCTTTATTTTTCTTTCATTGGGTTGTCATTTTGTTTTTGTGATCTCTGTTAACAAAAGCTCTTTAAACTAATTAGTAATTTAAAAATTGCACTGCTATCACTAAAAAAGTTCAATTGCAAAGTGCTTACTTGTTGGCAGTACGTCGTATTTATCAAAGAGCAATGGCCCATCGCTGATCTACAAGTCCTGTCGTGCTGCTTCAACCTATTCAAGCCAATACCTGGGGGATTGAGAAGGCTTTTGATGGCTTCTCAGACAGAAAAGCAAGTGGATTTTTTATTTTTTTGCTTGTTGTGTACTTTCTGTATTTAATAATTCTGTAACAGATTTATATTAGTGTTTGATCTTATCAGAGGGCAACTTCAAAGACATTTTCGTTAGAAAAACTTTAGCAGTTAGTGTTATATGAAAAGCCAAGCTACACACTAAATACCATATAGTCTCAGAGAAAGCAGGAGCTGAAAAACTAAGGCAAAGTTTTAGATTGTTTTTTTGTTATGTGATCAAAGGTTATTGTATTACATCACATCTTGAATGCAAATCTTGTAAGTGATTGTGACAAATGCTTCCACTGGACAATGAGAAATCAACCCGCAACAAAGGGTCGCTTTAATTTGCTGAAATGTTCATCTACTGCAGCCGAGCCCCATTACTGACAAAACCATGATGCAAGTCTTACAGTAATTGCAGCATGAATTGCTGTAAATGTGTGTAAATTTCACTTTCATTCAATTTATATTTTAGGACCCTAAAAAAACAGTTTCCAGAGAAATATAAGTTGACAAGAAGAGACTCTAAATTAATATTTAATTAGCAGGTTAAAAGCAAGTTGGCCCCAAAGACATTTTCTGCTGGATCGGGGTGTGTTTGCAGATATTAAGTAGAACATGCTCTCAAGTCTATATCTGATGGAAAGAATGAGCACTTAGACAATAGCAGTGTCCCAGTTCAGGGATTTGCCTTCCCAAAGTCTTCATTTTTAGACCAAATAGGTCTTGACAACTCACTATGGTCTGTCTGTTCAACACAGTCTGTTTTTGCATTAATTTGGAGCACACAGCTAATAAAACAAAGTGTTAAATGATGATTGAGAAATTTAAAGTAATTGTTTAATATGTAACATTCTGATATATCAGCTCATTTTTAAGTAAGGTTACATAAAGCCAAGAATTTTGGTCTTAAACCAGAGTTGATGGCTTGAGGTGACTTACTGATACAGTAGCATTAAACATATAAGAAAGATTATTTTTTTCTGTGGTTGATTGATATCAAAGCCTTAATATCTAAAAACAACCCACTCTAATTCACAAAAAAGGACCTTATTTCTTAATTTATTTATTTAATTTAACTACTAGAGATCAGAACACCTTTTCTAATGAGGAGGTGCAGGTTAAGGAAGGTCTTTGTGCTTTACACTGGTCTTGAAATGAACTTCATTGACCGCACAAAAACATTTTCTTCACACCCTGTTAACATTTATATAATATATATTATTTAAAGATTTTCACAGTCAGACAAAAACGTTTGAAAAATGGGAGGTAAATGAGTTTAACCCAGACACTCACAAATGTGAGATCATCTCAACAGAACGTATGTACCAACACCTGCAGTTTCTCCCCCAGCAACTTCTAAGAGGTACACAGCTGGTGATCACAGTCAAATGCTCCCCTAGGGACCAAACTGGGCACCGGTGGAGAAAAGTGCTACCAGAGAGCATAAACTGAAAAGGGAAAATGTGAGCAAGCAAGAAAAAAATGCAGTAGAAGAGATAAAATAATGTCAACTAAACTAAATTAAAATCAAAATACACCAAGATTCAGTGTCTGTGGCAGCACACTCAGATACATGATATCTGATGTTATCTTTGGTCTCTCTTCAAAGTACATGGTTCCCACCATTATGGCTCAGAAATTGTGGTATGTTCAAACATTGTTCTTCTTCCTTAAAAGGACGCTGGCTGGACTTTGTTTATAAGGTCATATGATGAGTTTATTTTAGTTTAAAACTCAGGACTTAATTTGGAATACATGTCTACATTGTTAACAGGGGGGGAAGTTAGAAATGTTAACTTCCTTGGAGCTCTGCTTCAGTGTGCTCCTCATCGACTGAATCAGGCTTTTTAAGTTGAGCTTGAAGTTGTGCTGAATGCACTGATATTTGGTGCTGTTCAGTGCCTTGCATAATTAAGAACAATATCCAGAAACTGAATGACTGGAAAAAAAAATGCCCCATGTGATCAGACTTGGCCGGTTTCCTAAATTTGTGCACTTGTGTTGTTTTAGGGTAAACCGACCCCGTGCGTTACAGTTTTTCTTCTCAGTGACCACATCAGTCAAGTAGATTTTAAGCCCTGGCTCAGCATTGCCTCGACATGAATGGGACATTTACTGGACTGCTGACTGGGACCTGTGTTGTGCCTCACATGTGGTCCGTGACCCCTCATTTCAAACAGTGTTGAAAAAAAGAAAACAGGATGCATAAACCATTTGACTCGGCCCATTTGTGCGTGTGACTCAAAGTGAAGCGATGGGGCAAGTCCGGGCTTGTAGAAAAGAAAATAATTCACTGATGGTCAAAGACTCCTGTGCCTGCTGTGTTCAGTCTATGATCTAATGTGCAGCGCTTTAAAGCTGTAAAACAAACTTTCTACTCCTGGCTTACACACTTCCCTTTAGTCATTTCCCCTTCTTGCTGTGAAACCACCATTTTAAAAGAGAACAAGGTTTTTGAGTATTGCATTTTTTAGTAGAATTGATTTTCTTTTTTTTGGTTAACACTACAACTGTGCAACTGAATTAGAGACAGTTCTCCTTGATTCAACATTTCAAGTCACTTTTTTATATGTCACATTTGATAAAGCAAAAATAAATCCAACATAAGAGTAGGAAATAAAAGTGATGTGTCTTCCTCTTGTCTAGTTTGGTTTCATGACATAATTTTAGCTATTTGCACCCAAAGGCTAAGTCAGGAGGCTCTCTGATGAATTTAAAGGTTGGGATACATCTGGTATATGTGACATTTGCTCCAAATCTGTAACGGATGAAAACAGGTAACAGTGAAAATTTCTGCTTTGTTGCTTGAGTTTCTGAATATGAATTTAAAGTGAAAGCATAGATAAAATGGTGAAGATCAGTTTTCTGCTCTATGATTAATCTAGAATTATAAAGGCATACAAAAGCAACGCGTGTCTACCTAACTGTCTTAAATGAAATCAATCAATTTCAGCAAAAAGTAGAGCATATGTTATCGTAAAAGTCAGTTATATACCTCAAATAAAATATGAACATTTTAGTCACATGCTGTCGATTTTATGACACACGTATTAAAAGATATAACACCAAACTAGTTGTGTTTTGGATTTTTAAAAGAAAATGACTTTTTGTGACACCTTAGCTCTGTTAATGTGTCAGGGAGGGACTGGATGGATATCTGTCAGTCTAAGAGGGGTATGAAGATCTAGGTCGCCTGGCAGTCACACGACACTCCTAGTGGTAATCTAACTCTCCTTGGGGATTATATGACCTCTGAGTTCTAGGGCCATATGGAGCACACATCTGTCACCTTGATAAGTAGCCCCAGCACATCACTCACCTGCCATCTTGAACCTGATATGTTATTTATTTCTGTGATTCATAGTCAGAATTACAGCTATATGAAAACCTGCAATAAGCCGCCTAACCTAGCCTAATTTAACATCAATCTTTACCACTTTGGGCTTTCAAAATTACATTTTGTCAGTTGAATGAGATACAGCATTGAAAAAGCATAGGTCTTTTTTCTGACTTTGCACCTAATGTAAATATAAATTTGTGAACAACTTATTTTAAAAAAAAAATCATCACACTAACTAACTAACATATCTCATTAACACATTACTTGCAGGTCAAAGGAGTTTGCAAAGAAAAGCGTCTGGACTTCTTTAAGTTGCTTGAAGACGTTTCACCTCTCATCCGAGAAGCTTCTTCAGTTCTAAGGTCAAATGGCCGAGAGTCCCAGATTTAAACCCAGTGGGAGTATCCCCCCAAAGAGGGACAAAGGACCCCCTGGTGATCCTCTAATCACATGAGCCAAGGTGTGAAAGCGGGTGTGGGACCTAATCAGCCAGGGTTTCTTTGGGGGGATACTCCCACTGGGTTTAAATCTGGGACTCTCGGCCATTTGACCTTAGAACTGAAGAAGCTTCTCGGATGAGAGGTGAAACGTCTTCAAGCAACTTAAAGAAGTCCAGACGCTTTTCTTTGCAAACTCCTTTGACTACGATGACCTGGATGACTGGTGACTGGTGTCAAGCAGTTAAGTTGTTTTTTTTTTTTTGTTTGTTTTTTATTCTTGCTAACAGACTTAATATTTAACTTACTTAATGCTATTTAAAAGTTAAAAATGCTGCCGTGTTTTACTCTAGCCTGACTCACATACTAGTGAATTTTAGCTGGAGACAGATATCACTGAACCACAGCATAAGCTGCACATTTATTTTCTTTACTAAAGGGAAGCAAACAGAAGGCATTTGGATAACTGTTACACCGATACTACCATATCTTTTTTTATAGCTTTATACAATAACTTAATCACCACCCTCATCATCCACTTCACGGTGGCTGCAACTACTGGTAATATTTCTTTTCACACACTTCTCAAAACAAAAGGCCTGTGTAACATGGTTTCCTTAAAGTAAAAACCTCAGTTGGGTGGAGTATCACTCCACCAAAGATTTCTGCCAGGTATCTGTTTTTTTAACCTTTTTAAAAGGAAATAAAGAAAACTCTTAATTTCTCTTGACATGTATTTAATACTTTTACCTTTGCACTTTTGAATATTAAAATAGGAAACTAAAGTCTTAACCCCCCCCCAAAAAAATCAGCAAATCACTGCCTGTTAAGAATCGGCGACCTTTGACTTTCTAGTAAGGATGCAGCTCCTTTGTGGCCATCTGTGTTTAAAGTTAATAAATAATAGCGGGAGCTCTCTTGTCAGAATTCATCAGTCCTAGCCCAGCAATATATCTGCATCACCGCCAGCATGTCCTGCATATATTATAGGACGCATACAACCTTTATGTAGTTCACACAGTCACTGGCTGAGGGTGTTTGAGGGTGATGCAAAGCACTTATTTAGTATCCATTTGCTGTGTTATTTTAAAAGCACACCATATAGTAGAAGTTATGACAACTTGGATACAATTTACATTTGATGACTATGGTTTCATAGGCCTATATATTTGATTTACAGCAGGATGTTTAATGTATAGTGTATTATAGAGTGCGGGGTAAATGTAATAGCCTTTCATCTTGGTGTGGTAAGGTGGAGTGGTTAAATGTTGGATGTAATGAGGAGATGAAAGCTGAAAAGGGAGACATCTGTCAAATGACTTAACCTACAGTATGTTTAACACAGAGCTCTCCTCTGTTGGGTTGCTTTATAAATGATGCTTTGACCCATGATTAATTCTACCTAAATTCAAGGACCTTACATTCCCAGAAACAACAGCTAGTTCTCTGAAAACCGCCACTGAAACACCCTATAATTATCAGAAACGTAACATGCACCCGTCAATTTGGCCTTTCCATCCATGTACTGTGAACCAATTAGGGATGCTGGAGATATCATCTGAACGGGCTGCCAAATTTCCTCTATCAGGCAGTGCTCCAGCACAGTTATAAACAACCTCAAGCTAAGATCAATTCACAGACTGCATGTTGAAATCTAGAGTCAGCTGCCAGTTACAGGAGATGGATGGTTATTAATGTGAACACTCTGAAAGCTGTAGTGAATTATTTTGGAAATAAAATAGGAGAACGTGATAAAAAATAAAGTAGTTCAGCAGAATAGCAACTCATATTTTGTGTGTAGCAGCACTGCCACAATATTTAAAATACATATTTGGAATGTACAGCAGATACTGTTTTCACAAGACATCTGTCAGGTTTTTGAAAAGAAAATTGTATACATACCATTTTAATTGCTCCTAAAAGGAGTTGCTGAGCTCGTGTTTGATGTCAGAGAAGATGTAACCAAAGCTTCATTGGAGGACATGATAACAAGACCTGGAAACCACTACGGAAATCAAGAAGAGTAGATGAAAAAATTTATATTTAAAAAAATGCTGTAACAGCCCTTTGTTGTTTGGTGAGTTGAAGTCAAACTTTTGGACAGTATAATTTAGTCAGAAGTGATGGAAAATGACAGCGCCAGACCACTGCTGTGGTTGCCATTGGCTAAAGTGCTGGTGGTTGATATCTGAGACAATGCCAGAGGGTTTTCAAGCTTTTGGGTACAGGCAGGGGGTGACAGTTAAAAAGAAAAAGTATTCAAAACAAGCAGAAAGAAATTAAATGAGAAAACCTAAACCTAAAGGCGTTTTGCTGTGCTTGAATCCATCAGAAATCAGTTCAGTAACTTTTCATCGATGCAGTAAACCCCAGAATGCATTTAATTCAATTCAATTCAATTTTATTTATATAGCGCCAAATCACAACAACAGTCACCTCAAAGCGCTTTATATTGTACAGTAGATCGCACAATAATACATACAGAGAAAAATCCAACAATCCTATGACCCCCTATGAGCAAGCACTTTGGCGACAGTGGGAAGGAAAAACTCCCTTTTAACAGGAAGAAACCTCCGGCAGAACCAGGCTCAGGGAGGGGCGGCCATCTGCTGCGACCGGTTGGGGTGATAGAAGGAAGACAGGATAAAGACATGCTGTGGAAGAGAGACAGAGATTAATAACAGGTATGATTCAATGCAGAGAGATCTATTAACACATAGTGAGTGGAAAAGGTGACTGAAAAGGAAAATTTCAGTGCATCATGGGAATCCCCCAGTAGGCTATGCCTATTGCAGCAAAACTAAGGGAGGATTCAGGGTCACCTGATTCAGCCCTAACTATATGCTTTAGCAAAAAGGAAAGTTTTAAGCCTAATCTTGAAAGCAGAGATAGTGTCTGTCTCCCAAATCCAAACTGGAAGCTGGTTCCACAGAAGAGGGGCCTGAAAACTGAAGGCTCTCCCTCCCATTCTACTTTTAAATACTCCAGGAACAGCAAGTAAGCCTGCAGTGTGACAGTGAAGTGCTCTGATGGGGTGATATGGTACTACAAGGTCATTAAGATAAGTTGGGGCCTGATTATTTAAGACCTTGTATGTGAGGAGCAGGATTTTGAATTCAATTCTGGATTTAACTGGGAGCTAATGAAGGGAAGCCAAGACAGGAGAAATACGCTCTCTCTTTCTAGTCCCTGTCAGGACTCTTGCTGCAGCATTTTGGATTAGCTGAAGGCTTTTCAGGGAGTTTTTAAGACAACCTGATAATAATGAATTACAGTAGCCCAGCCTGGAAGTAATAAATGCATGAACTAGTTTTTCAACGTCAATTAGTTTAATTAGTAAACTATAAAAATACAATACTAGTTGTATTTGCGGCATTTTCCTTCTTTGTGCAAAGCCACTCTGCGCAGCACACTTGCAACACCTGAGAAGTTTGGTTTAGGTCACAGAACTAAGCTCATTCTTGGATCTCCGTTACTGAACACTTAGTTTTATTTGGTTGCTGCACTGCACACATTGCTGCAGTTGTTTTCCAAGTAATGCACTTTTTTCTACATGAATGACTTTTATGATTGCACCAGCCGCTGTTTGTTCTAGTTCTTTTATTATACCGTCATTCTACCACCATATTTAACCCACATGGAGTACCACATAGTGTCCCTGAGGACCCCAAAAACAGTTTATTGTAAAAGGAAAATAATAAAACCTTTTTTTTTCTTGCAGCATCATTAGATATATAATATCTGTCATGTAAGGACAAAAAATAGATTATTATTATTAATTCAGCAAGTTACAAAAATGTATACTTTTCTTTAATGCAACTTGTAGTTTTTATCCAAAAAACAATCCACTTTTACTTAATAGCTAATCGACCATCCTTGAACTCTTAATCCCTTAGTTTTCAGTAGTTTCAAGTAAACATGATTTATATCGTGTTTATATGACAAAACTAATTAGAGTGATTTTGACCCCAATATAAAATTACTGAAATAAATAACTAGCCAGCCCAGAAACACAATCTTCTTTCTATCCTTGGTCTGTGCTGAAATCTCGTGAAACACCTCACCTACTGTAGAAGGTGTCCAAGAAGGATCCTGGACAGATTTCCCTACCACCATAGCAAGCTCCAGAGGAGTAGCAGCTCTACTCCCTCATAGCAAGAAAGTCCTACTGTTCGAATCCACTGGCCAACTGGATTCTTTCTTTTAGTTGTTTGAATGTCCCCCCCCCCCCCAATTTCTGCACGGGGTCTTTTCCAGTACTCCACATTCCTCCCACAATTCAAAGACACGCATCTTTGGTTAGTTGCTGATTCTAAATTTGCTTTAATTGTGAATGTGAGTGTGAATGTTTGTCTGTCTCTGTGTTAGTCCTATGAAAGAATGGCATCTTGTACAGGGTGTATTCTGCCTCTCGCCCCGTGACAGCTGGGATAGGCTCCAGCTGCACTGGGGCCCTGAATTCGATACGTGGAAGAAAATGATTGGATGGATGAATATATATGTTTTATGTCTGCAACCAAATCATGATTGATGATGTGAGCAGTAGAACCTAATGGGTTACAGAAACTCTTCACACAATTATTAGGGTCATCTGTGAAACAATTAATTGAGGGATAGTTTATTATGTTCCTGTGCTTATTTGGAGGGATGTGCACGAAGTTTAATCTTTTCATCTATTGAGGCGTACATAGGCAAGGTCAAAACTGCAGTTTATTAGAGGTTAGCAGGATTTTTTTAAATACATCTTTGAAATATTTGAGCTGAATGTCTTGTGTTGCAAAAAGCATTCATTTACAGAGGAGGCAGAAAGAGAATGCCCTCGTGCTTCAACCTTTGGTCAGAGTAAGTCCAAAAGCTGCTGCAGAATCGTGTACTATTATCACCTTTATTGCCATGAATCACTGATGTTGAATTTTCTGTAGACTGCAGTATGTCTGCAGTTACAGCACAATACTTTCCAAGGTTTTTACTTTTTAAGCTACAAAATATTTAAAAAGTCCTAAATTGGAACACAGAATAAGTGTTTGTTTTACAATTGGTTAACTGCCCAAAAAATATTGTGCTATGATGATGAGGTCTAGCCTGACTCAGACTGCTTTGATTTCATAAAAACATGGCACAAGGCAGAAAGACATGTGGGTGAAGGGTGGAAATGCTAGATTTAAACTGTACACATCCACACTCACTCATATATCCACAAACACAACAAACCTACTCCTCGTATTGTATCAGATCTCGTGACAGTGCAATGAGGTTTCCTTTGCAAAGAAGCACTGCATCAACAAAGAAAGACAATCTGTTTAATATTATAAAAGCCACACTGGGAGTTGGCGGGTTTGTGCAGTAGCATCTGGCGTCACCGTAGATGCCTGCCAGGGTGCACATTAGATCAGAGTAATTGGCCAGGACAGCAGTGTGAGATGGACAAATGAGAACCTCCTCCTGGGTGACCTGATGGCCAAAGGGAGAATGAACAATACTGCTCATAGTCTGATAAAGAGCTTGTGGAGTGAAAAACACACTTCTTCAGGAAAACATACGTTCATCCTGCCAACTTTGTGTTATTGGATTAAAAAGTATACTCATACACAATCATGATTAGTGGGAAATTTAGCAAATTATGTTCTCTAAATCATTCTCTAC
The DNA here is from genome assembly GCF_001858045.2 of Oreochromis niloticus. Taxonomy (NCBI): domain Eukaryota; kingdom Metazoa; phylum Chordata; class Actinopteri; order Cichliformes; family Cichlidae; genus Oreochromis; species Oreochromis niloticus. The sequence continues at coordinate 13,068,465 of NC_031966.2, read as the reverse complement.
TATATGTGTAATTCCAATCTACTATTTACTCATTTGTGTACAATATTTGCATGACTATTGCCATGAGCCAATAGTCACAAGATATTATAGTAAACCACAGTAAAGTGTTTGATTTAGCAATCTAGACTTCCATATGGTTCAAATTATTATTTAATAAATTCAGGGTTTAAATGCATCAGTTTATATTCCATTATAAGAATTCAACAGGAACTGGTTTTATAAATCGGCTTTGGGATATTTTTTCATCATCAATAAATATAATGCCTCATTTTGGTTTACCAAAACATTTAGTGGATTGCCTGGCATTATTATTCACCTTGATGTGCATCAGAAATAAACCAAAGTTTGTTCCATTTACTTCCATGGTTACAATAATATCTGTGGATGATGATTTTCATAAGCATATGTGCCTTTGGTTTGGGAGTTTGGTACTATGTTCAGATCAGTGGTTGGATCAAAGCTTCCAATCCCAAGTACTAGAGATTCAGTTAGAAATGGAAGAATTTATTTTTGCTTTCCAATACTATAAAATACACAAACAGTTGTAGCAAAAGTACAGATAAATAATATTGGCATACAGAAAAATGAAAAAAAAAAAACATCCATAAGAAAATCAAAATGTAAAAATTACAAACAAAGAAGAGGCTAATACACTACTGTACAGTGAAATATGTAGCACACAAGTCATCTTGGACCTAAATTCCCTTTTCTTAAACAAATAAATATTTATTATGAACAATCTCAGATGCTGAAAAAATGGTTTGATGCGAGGCATTTCTTGAGCAAGCAGATTTTATATTGCTGAGATGGATCAAAAGACTTAAAGAAGGACTTCTAACTGATTCTGAATGTGCAACTTTGATCTTATCTTTGAAAAACTTTGGCAGAAAATGCACACTAATAAAGAAAAGAAATGTAAACAAATTATTTACACATAATGCAGTCTCATTAGTGATACATTTCAACTATACTGTGGTTGTACAGTGCCACAGACAAACTCTGTGGTAAAACAAGAGGGGAGCAAAAGGAAACAGCTCCTAAAAACCACCTTTCTTTGCCTTGATGGTAATAATAGAGGAGCTGAGGGAGCAAGGCAGCTGGAGCCAGCTCACTTATAGACATAAAAAAGTACTTGAACAAAGAAGCTCCCATTTTTCATGACAGTATCAGCCCACACTGACTGAACTTTAAAAAAGACCTCAGGAAGAAATGGCACAAATGCCTCAGTGTTCTTATCTCAGAAGAATGGAAGAAAATAGTCTTCAGAGCCCAAAGGTAATGGTCCAGATCTGCTCCAGTGATTTTTTTGGGCCTTTCTAAAATGGACTCAGAGCACTCTATTGGTATTCCACAGCAGTCAAATCCATTTGGAAGATTTATTAGATTCCAGTCTGTTCTGCTTCATCCAATTAGTAAAAGGACAACAGGATAAAAGGAGAATCTTGTTAGCTTCCAGTGGTAGTGGAGGAGATAGGAACAGCGGCAGAGGTTCATTTCTAACATCCCGTATGCTTCCGTTGGCAGCTATTACACATGTCTGAGGTCAGTCAGAATCATCTTTACACACACAGGCACACTCTTCATGGTGTTCCAAGGGCACATCAGTCATGGACTTCTGCAGGCCTCGTACACCACTTCGATGTTTCAACAGTAGAACCTGTTTACAAAAGAGGGCACTTAAGTTGACGGCTAGATGCCAGAAACAGTGTAAAAACATTGTTGAGTGGACAGGTTATTTAGAACTTTAACTGCTGCTTTGCACACTGGAACCACAGATGATGGGTGCAAATGTTTGTGTGATTTTGGTACTGCAAAAAAAAAAAAAATCTTTGTCACATTGTAAATATCAAGCGAATCTAACCAATAACATTTTGCTTTTTCATGTGTAAGATATGTTGCATTTAATGGTACATAACATGGTATGCAAGTAGGAAACTTAGGACGGTAAAAAAAAATTGATGGTCAAAATGGCAAATTCCCAAAATAAGAAAAGAAAAAAGCGAACAGCAAGTGAACAATGCCTAAAAACTTTACTTAAATACAAGATTTGGTTTCCTGGATGAATGTATTCTGTTTGACTCATGCCACTACTACAGCCTCAATCTGATTTTGTCTGTCTTTGTACTGTTTCACTACAAGCTCTATAAACAAAACTCCTATATGTGGTTTTTCTAAACCACATATAATCGTTTGGGAGTTGCTGTCAATCTTTTAAATCTGTTGTTTGAATATAAGGACAAGTTTTAAAATGTCATAGATCAGGGGAAAACAAATTACTTTTGTAAAGCTTTGTGAAGAAGTGAAAACCTTCAAAGCTTTCAAAGTCAGTGTAACCAATTCCTGCTTGTGCCCAAGCATTTGCTGGTCTTACAGACCACTAAGCCTTTTGTTTGTACAAACAACCTATATTACTTCCACATGTTATTAGAAGAGAAAGTAGAATCCATATTTCTATCAGAATGATAAGTAAAATGCAAATAACAAAGGATGCTACAAAGATGAGGTGCAAAAGGGGGGGTTTAAACTGAGTAAGGGCCAGTTTTATACATTATTGACTTGGTTAAAGCCAAGCAACCATCAAATAACATAGATGAGAACTTTTCCTTTCAGTGGTAGAAAGATTGTCTGGCTACTGATGAGTCTGAAATTTAAATTACATACATCAGCATAAAAGATACCAAAATAACTTTAGATAACAGAACACTAGGTTTCAAAAAAATCAATATAAATCTGAATAAAACTGTAATAATATACACATTTCATAATTAAATCTGTTTTTTCACCTCATATTGCAGGTGTTTTTCATATCATTATGTGTTCAGATAAAAACTAATAAAATAAACATCAAATGGATTTCATCATGCCATGATCAAATTGATATTTACCTCATGATATTTCTTTGTGACTCTGGCAGGAATACACTGACAGTCATAGCAGCGGTGAGAGCAGCAGGCACAGTTTCCACCACAGCGCTTCACCAGGAGGCAGCTGGGCCAGAAAATGACATCTGTCCTTTTCAGCTCTTCACGCAGGGATACCGAGAAATTACGTGGCGTGCAGCTGTAGAGTTGAACTTCTTCCCTCAGAAGATTGAGATCAGCTCCACCTCAAATGCATCAGATATTATTATTTCAACACAACATTTCACCAAAACATATTCTTTTAATATTAATCATTTCAGTACTGGCTCTTGGACTAAATTTACATTTAATTCATAAAACAAACATGTTAACAATGTCCTACCTCGGGCCTTCTTACTGTGGATGAATGATTTCCCCAGCACATGCCACGTAGGTTTGTACAACTCTTCCATATCCATCTGCCATCGTTCTGGTTCCAGGTACTTCATGACCTCCTCTACAGTGCTCAGCTCTGCCACAGCCTCTGACAGCTCCTCAATATCCTGCGGGGATGGAGGGAGAACTGCAGGGGCTTTGGGCTCTGGTTCACTCTGTGGGAAAACCAACACATCAAATGAAGAGAGATGGAACAGACGGGTCATTTGCATACTAACTGAAAAAAAGTGCTTTTTTAATGTAAAGAGTCCAACTTGCATAGCTTTGGGTTTTGATGGAAGAAGTCTTTAAACAAGCTTTAAACTTTCAGAATAAATACACAACTCTCTCAATAAGATGAAATTTGCCATACATAATAAGGTCAAATAATTACCTCATTACGTAAACTGCCTCAAGGATACTTAAACCTCAGCCACTTTGTGTGACATTTAAAAGTTGGAAGTGTACTCTCGGTTATAAATATTAAAACAGGATAATTATAGTGAAGGAGGAATTTTGTCACTGGTGACAGGATGTGAAAAATGGCCTTACTCTGCTATTGTACATTTTACATCATGATAAAATATAAAGTTTAATTTGAGTTACAGGTCATTAAACGATATGGTGAACTGGACTTGAGTTAAGCTGAAAATCATAACATCGTACTGTAGCTGGGCCTCAATTTAAATTTCGTTTCTAAAAACCAATATTTCGATTAACAGTGACTACAGTCTCTGAGGATCACAGACACATGCAGGGATTTCCACACTGGGCCAAATTGGAAGGCATTCGCTTACATTTGAAAGAAACATACTGAAGACAGAAAAACATACTGAAGAAATTTCGGTCTGTAAATAAAAATGAAAACGAAAATGAGAATTTGTCATACATGACAAACATGATAACAAATTCAACATTTAAAAAACAGTGAGTAATACAGTAGTATAATTATAATTTAATTATTTAAAAATAATACACATTTTTTATATTAGTCCCCCTCGCAGATACAAAAAAAAAAAATCGGAATTAATGAGAGGCATTTTTAAGCCGCCAAACGAGATCACATCTTTGCCACCTCCTTTGATCACTTCGCATTCCAACATTTATCTCTGTAGATTTGGTTGGCAACAGTATTATTTGTTTCAAGCTCTCAACTCTCTAGTGAGCTACAGTGAGCAGTCACAGAGAAGATTGATACCTTTTGTGTTACTCTTCCCACGAGAGAAGGGGCTAATCTGTTAGACCTTTCAGTCTTGTGATGGTGCATTTGTCCAACATGTCAGCTCGCTGGTCTCTCTAATCTTACGTGACTGACAGGTAGAAGGAAACATTGTGACACTTAGAACAACAGCAACATAAAAAAAGCTTGAAAACACTGAAAATGTTGCCTTTTGGCAGCTGTGTTTTAAAGGAATGAATGAGAGGACTGAATGAAGAGTGGCGGTTTTTCTCATTGGTACCAACATTGTAAAATAAATCTTTTACCTAGCTGATAATATGAATACATGTATGTAGAGTAACTATAATGTGCGTCAGCTGACTATTGAAGCATATGAAGACAGCACGATTAAGATGCATACTTCTGTAAATTGGACTAGACACAAAGGTAATTAAAGGTTTTAAAAAATAATAATAAAGATCTTCACAGTGAACGAAAAGGTAGAACACCAACAACACTGATAAGATTTATTGGCAGTGTAAGTGTGCTCAAAATCCAAGCCCCTTGGCAATGACTTTAAAATGAGATGCCAGTGGTTTGACATGGCTGCACCACAGGTTGGAAAAATACAGCTGATGCACAGCTGTGTTCACGCCACAGATATGACTCATACTAATGGGGTTTCCTTTATAACCACTGAGCATATCTTTGGTTTATTTGGCACCAACTGAGATACACAATCACAAATGTGAAAGAATTATTTATAGGAAAAGAAATGGTCATATAGCACCATAAGTATGAGTGATACAGCTGTATTTCCAGACAACAGAGAGAATCTGTGATTCTTATTAGTTGAGCCTTGGCAGTGGCTAACTGTATGGACTGGAAGCCATTAACAGCTTGTGAATGTCGATGGTGCAACACTCCCCCAATTAGCAACACTCTGCAAGCTCAGCGTCAGATAGAGAAGCCAAGCAATCCTTCAGAGACACATCAAGATGGTGTGAATAAAGCTATAAGTAGCAGATGAGGGAGCCAATTTAAGGGAATTCAGGAACAAAGTCCTTACATGGACCACCAAAACTGAATTCAGAGCAGTGTCTGTGTGTCAGGTGTAAGACACAGATGTATGAACAGTTATGATATATTCTGTAACACTTTGTCAGGGTCAAACAAACTAATTAACTATAGAAACAATGCACACATGTTCCAAATTAGATGAAGCTCCTCAAGGGTTTTTTAGTAGTTGTAGCTAATGTATAATAAAGATTTATCATGTAACAATTTTAACCTTCTATTTAAAAAAATAACCAGTCACTTCACAAGGTCTTCATTAGTTGTAATTTTGTGATAAATTAACATATGAAACACAAATGGCTAAAACAAAGTGAGTGAAGCAGTATTCAGCAAAGGCTTTGAGCTCGTTTTTTCCCTCTTTCCAAAACCTTCCTTTTCATAAAGTTTATAGTTAGGGCTGAGTCTGAATCATCTGTTGGTTATGTAGACAGGCTGCTGGGGGACTTCCCACGATGTAATGTGCATTCTTCTACACTCAACTCTTTTCATACTCCAAGCATTTTTATGCCACTACTGAATGTCTTTAATAGATTGTGTTTTGTCCTTGTCTAGACTCTTGTCTTTGCCCTCACCCCATCAACTGGTCACAGCAGATGGCTGCCCCTCTATGAGCCTTCCTGTTAAGAGGAAGTTCCTCCTTCTCAGTGTCACCAAGTGCTTATTCACAGGGGACAGTCTGACTGTTAGGATTTGCTCTTTTTTACTTTTGTCCCTGTTTACTTTACAATATAAAGGCCCTTGAGGGCCTGTTATTTTGAATTAGGGCTATATAGACAAAACTGAATTGACTGACTTAGTAATAGAAAGCACAAGACATAAATATTAAACTGTAAGACACTTTGCGGTGACATGACAGAATGACTAAACATTTGGCTAAAATCGCAATTTGTAACTTTTATTAAGTGTTTTTTTTAATAACAGGACAATACATTTTCTTCCAGACTGGTATCTATGATTTTGTTTTGGCTACCTTAGCAACTCTTGTTATCTTCCATTTATGTCTTTTATGAAATAAATAAATAATAAATGCTGAGCCAGCAGCCCAAGGCACACTAGACAATTCTGCATATTAAGCACAGACATTGTGGAGTCTTCTGTCCTCAAACTAAACTGAAGTACATGCAATTTTGAATCTTATCTCTATGTTCTTCTTGAAGCACATAGAGACAGCATCCTAAAATGGTATTACCCAACTTGCAGTCAAGGCCACTTGGGCAGTGAGCTGAGTGCATGTTTCAAAAAATATCACTTGCTTTTGAAAGGCTGAAACTGTTTATTCAGTAGATTTTAAAGTGCTTCTTATCACTACCAAACCCTCTGAACCCCCTTACCCTGAAGAAGAACTTTGTTCTCAAGCAGTGATTTCCTTGTTTCTGAGTCTCTTTGTTCTCATAAAGCACGACCACACGTTCTTATTTCTGGTATCTAAAATGACAGGTTCAACTAACTATGTTGAGATGACAATTCTGAAATAGCTTTTTGAAATAGCTCTGAAAAACAATATCTTCTCATTCACATGGATTTGAAAACCACTTCCTTGCACAAGAGGACTTTGAGTAAGCAACTTGGTTTGTTGTGCGTGAAAAAAGTGTTTTTTGCTCTCACTATATGCCACACACTGCAATTGAGGTTGCCGTAAAAACAGACCTTAGTTTCATCATGCCAACGGTAAAGCTCCTGTATGACTTTGCCAGTCATTTTCATTCTCTTTAGGAAAGACTTGCATTCTTTACCTGCCCCATTAGCTTCTATGCAAGTCTTCATGTTCACAAATAGACAGTTTTATATGATTAGTGTAGTTTGCTGTTATTCAGACAAGCATAAGGCACATAGATCCTGAGTGTGTAAAACTCTTTTCAATCCATTTAAATAAACCAAGTTGGTAGGGTGATGTTTCCTTTCAAAGTAATGGTGCAGTTTAATTGGGGACTGAGACCTCACAGACACAATGATGTATGTTTTGTTTGTCCCTGTAACCCACAGTGCACACCACTCAACACCGCTTATGCCCTATTCAACAGCCTCCTTCTCCTTCTGTGTTTTAACAACCTCTTTGCCTCAGCCTTTTTGCTTTTTCTAAAATTTCTTCCTCTGAATTACAGGCTGGGTCTTATTTTTTCCCCCTTTCATTCCATGGAAGTGGTGGAGAGGAATTATTGCTTGTTTAAATATATACTAAAGTACTGGCCCCTGCATGGCATGAGGTTCCAGTAGCTGCTGGTTGACCACAGAGGAAACAGAGTGCTGCTGTTCTTGTGTGCTCCTCCTCTGTCAGAGGAAGGTTCAAAGGGAAGGCAGACCGAACGTGCGGAGGCCAAAGCTTCCTTTTCCCCATCATGGTTTCCGCACCTTCTAGAGTTGGAATATGAAGGAAAAACTTAGTCTCTGTTTCATCAAACAGTTTATGGAAAGGAACTGAACACCAGAGAATAATGTCAATCTGCTATTAAGGGATTAAGTTTAAGTTCAAACTTCTCAAATGCCTGCTGTTTCATGAAGTACTCTTTCTTTTCCAATTAAAATGTTTTATGAAATGTCACATATATTTAGGCGTCATGTTGCTTTTAACTGTTATTTATGCTTTATTTAGGATGGTTATCTCAACTATGAACTGCAGATTCTTCACTTTTAACTTCTGTGTATAGGAACATAAATATATGTTAATAATATTAGAGAAAACAAGTAGGTAAATAAATTTAATGCTAACATAGGTATGGCTTCAACATGACTGACGAAGGAGATCCAGTTTAGGTTGCACAATGTGAAAATGTGGCTGAAAATAGCAACTTTAACACTGTCTGTGCAAAACTGTGACATTCTGCTATGACTGACCCATAAATCAGAGAGCGCTTTGCTTAAATCGGTGAAAACCTTCCTTAACACTTGAAAGTGTAATGAAAGATCTTGAGCAGGTTTTATGTAAAAACAGAGAGGAAATGATGGATGATAAAGAAAGGCATAAGTCAACATCTGAACATTATACAGTTTTTTTTACAAGAATTACAGATGAATTCAGATGAATCAAAGCACCACGCCTTTAAATTCCACTGATGTATGTCTACCATTACTTTCAAAACTGTTTGGAGAGATAAATCTCTCTGAGTGGTTACACTGTGAAACAGCAGGTCTTTGAGAATTTCTGTTGTATCCTTGTTAATGTGGAGTAGATGAGAACAAGAGGAAAGGGTCAGGGGTAATCAAAGAAGACCTTTGAAACCAGCAGGATACAGTGACTGTGCTTCATAGTAAGTTAAGCTTCTGTGATAATGATAATGACTGTTCTTTTTTGGCTCAGATGTTCAGCCTGCATGGCAAGGATTCTGCTCATGATTATGTTTTTGTTGTAGTAACTGGAGTACACTACGGTACAATAAGATAACTCTTTTTGATAGATGCCAAATGCAATGTGCTCTAAAGGGTTTATTACAGATGGCAAGGATAACTTCTTAAAGATTCAAATAAAGTATTATTTTAATGATAATTCTCATTAACATTGATACACCTCAATGATTTATTTTCGTCTAAAAGCCAAGGTTATAATATATCGACAGAATTCACGGAGAAATAAAAAAGCCAGAGGGATTAGATGCTTCATAGATGCTTCACAAGATTTTTAGACAAGACGATCAGTCATGTAGAGAACCAGTCCACCTGCAATGCCAGCTGTAATACCAAAATTTACTGTTTATTAGTTTTATTGAAAAAATGTTTTATAAGGTTAAAAATATGATAATACATTGGTATTTTCTGGAACTTGCCCTACCTCTTTCTAGGTGCATATCCTTTGTAAATATGTGTAATTTGTTTATTTAACAGTATAATGTTTGATTATAATACTCTGATTGACTCCATAGTGTAGTATTTAACACATCTGCCTAACACGTGGAGGATCCCCAGCATAAAACTAGGAGGAGACCCAAATCCCTGGGAAGGTTGTGTCAGGAAGGGCACCCGGCATAAAAAGCTATGCCAAATCAAATATGTGTCTCCGTTGTGGTAACCCCTTTCAAATAAGGATGCAGGCAAAGGAAGCTTTATTTGCCAGTCTCTCCTGCAAGTTAAATCCCTTCCCTGTTTCACTTCTTGATGGTTTCTACTTTATTGTCAGACACTATTTGAAATATTGTGTGGGCCTGCATAGACTGTGTGTTATACTACAATTTGTAATTATGGGCTCAAACAGACATTAGACATTCTATTCTTGGACTACATCGCTCAGCATCTAATGACTCAGTTTCCAATATTTTGTGGCTTTTAGCATTTGGCTATCGGGCAAATGGATATCTTTGCAAAGCTTCCCAGCCTGTGTATCAGTCAACTTTTTTGTCTGACTAAAAATAACAAATTGTAAAAAGACAATAAAGCATTGAATTGACTACATGTGATAGGTCAGTATTTCACTTCTGCAATCCAGACATACAGTACTGTTTAACTGCATGCAGCCAAAGTCTACTTGCATGTGATTCATCAGTACTTCTTAAACTACAGCATGGGAACTTGGAAGCGGAAACTGAAAAGCTTCTAGTAACAAAAATCTCATTCTTTGCGTATAGATTCACAGATTATTCATAAGGAGATATAGTTCAACAAAAAAACAAAACAAAACAAAAACCTCACAGTACTCATTCGCTTGTTCAAATAAGAAAGTAATACAAAACACATTTACTTCATACTTCCTTCTGCTGCAAACATTTTTTCATTAAATCTTTCCTTATAATAGCATCTTATTGGGTTCATCCATTATTATCGGTTAAAGCCTGACCTTGCTTGTGGCCCTGCTGCAGTCTATTGGTACAAAAACAGTAATTAGATTTACTGACTCTAACACTGGAAGAAAATATATGTAATGAATATCTTTCATCTTCTAACTTATCTGTTTAACTGTTTTTGTGATACAGCTTTGAGGTTTGCATGACGCTCTGCATGTGTTGAGAGTGGCAGTAAATTATTTGTTGGTTCATGCTGGTATCAGCAATGCTATTCTGGGTTTTAATGGTGATGAAAAAATGCAATAATACTGTGAATTAAGACCAAAAGACCAAAAACTCTGAAGCACAATGAATTTAAGACAGTGAATGTAAAGCCATGTCAGCAACCTCCGTCACACATTTGTGCTACAGGCCATCAGGGATTAATGAAGAGTAAAACTGTTGACTTAAACTAGCTTGAACAAAACTAAAACATGACAGGTTAAAACATGGCAGTCATCTCTTTAGTTTGTCTTGAGGCTTTTGTCAGTGTGGGATCTGGGACAAATGGATTTTCTGTGTTTGTGTGTGGTCTGCATATCACGACAAAAAAAAAGAAGGAGCAAGAGAATGACTAATGGGAAGAGGACAGATGAAGACAAAGAAGAGCAGCTATACAGAGGCACAAAAGTATGTACTAATAATTTTTCAGATATTATTGATATCAGAAATGCTATAGTGGCCAGTGACCCTCTGGGAAGAATATAACTGGGTAATCTTGCTGGTTTTAAACTTCTGCATTACATTGCTCGTCATTTTAAAGAATTAAAATGGTCACTTAATTACTTAAATTTAATCATACCACATGATAGCTACACAAGGTCAGAAGTTTATTATAGCCCTTTCTGTTTCATTCCTTTATCAGCCTTTAATAGGTGAGCAGTTATGATGGGAACACCAACCTGAGACTATAGAGCTAATGTAGAGAGAAGGTCAGGGTGGACCAAAAACCCCCCGAAAACTTGGCTTAGTTACTTCTTTCAACCAGTTTCTCGTAGTTTTCTTTTGGTTAAATGGCATTTAAACAATCGCAACACTGAATTTATGACCATTCCACCCACGCTGTAGAAATTTCCCTTGAATCATGGCCATAGAGCCAAGACAGAAAGACTCATGGACAGCAAACTAGAATTATCCTACCATTCGACTGATTGATATTTAGCGTGTACTGTATCTTTTCCACAGTGTGCTTTATACATGATCACATGCAAACCTCATGGGTACTGTTGCTGGAGCCCTTATTCATTATGAGTTTTGGCTTATGCACACATTGTAAATTACAGTGGATAAATGTCTGCCAGAAGTTCAAAAGGTGAATGGAAACAAAGATTAGGTAAGACTGGAACTAGTGATTATAGTATCTGTTACAGGCAAGAGGAACAATAGAAAACAGCAGAAGAAAATAGTGTTTGGGTGTCTTTGAATCAAATACATATTTCTGGGATACATACAGTACTGTGCAAAAGTTTTAGGCAGGTGTGGAAAAAATGCTGTAAGCAAAGAATGCTTTTAGAAATATAAATGATTGTTTATTGGCCTCAAATGTATTCTGCAATGACCCCAGGAAGTACAGGAAGTGATGGTACAGCCCCCACAGAGCCCTGATCTCAACATCATTGAGTGTGTCTGGGATTACATGAAGAGACAGAAGGATGTGAGGAAGCCTACATCCACAGAAGATCTGTGGTTAGTTCTCCAAGATGTTTGAAACAACCGACCAGCCGAGTTCCTCCAGAAACTGTGTGCAAGTGTACCTAGAAGAATTGATACTGTTTTCACACCAAACACTGATTTGATTTAGATTTCTCTTTTGTTTATTCACTGCATTTTGCTGATTAGTGAAAACAAATGATGAACATTTTTGAAAGCATTCTTTATTTACATCATATTTTCCTCATCTGCCTAAAACCTTTGCACAGTACTGTATTTGTACAAACAAATAAAGAAACACTTCATTTGAATAATATGTGATGTAACAATATAAAGAGAAAAGCAGTTGGAAAATTTAGAAATACTCAGAATACCCAGTTCCCCCCAAAAAGGGTCAGTGGACAGATTTTGCATGCAATCTTTAGTGTCACTGCAACACCTCTTATGTCAGACTGATGTGACTACATGGATATACCATGGGTTTAGAACACATATGGCTTTGTATAGAACAGTAAAAAAAATAAAATAAAATTGAAGTTCAATTATTTCTATTTTGGGATCGCATACTTCAGTATTTCAGGATCCATGATATAAAATGTATCCCTTTTTTGTTAATGAAAATTAAGATATTTTAGTGGTTTTGGTATTCATGAATTAGGTTGCAACTTAATTGGACTTATGCCTTTGCAGCTATAGTGTATACATTGTTTTTGCTTTTGTAAAAGTGTATGTGCTATTCTGTCTTCAGTGTATCTTCATAACTAAAATAAATGACAGTACAGGTGCCAGATGTTCCAGAGAGCCTAAGCATAATTTCTCCCCAGTGATGCTTAAAACCTTGGGTACACATAAGCAGGAATGGATGATTGCAAATTAAGACCCCGTGTTATGTAACAAGCAAATTATTTTAATTGTGCTTACATGGAGAGGCACTGCTCACTGCCATGTGAATTCCCAAGATGAAGATGGCAGGAAGGAAACGCTGACAGCTAAGTGTTTACCTACTCACAATGCACATTTTCTTTTAGCCCCTGACAGTTAATCATGTACGTACCACAGGCAGCAGGGAGTAGCGGATGCAGAATCCCGGCTCAGAGGGGAAATACTCATCGGAGATGAAGCGAATAGTGATCTGGCTTCCCTTGGAAATGTGACTACCTGGGAGCGATTGTGACCCACACCAGCGACCCAGGATTGTCTTCTCAGTCGGATCTTCTATTTCCACAAAGTCGTACCTGGCACAGTGAACAGAGAAAGGGCAGGACATGTTTTTTTGTCTCTTAGATATGATTTATTAATAGAACCAAACGGAAATCTGAACTTAGAGTTGAGCCTGTTATTTTTAATTGTCTTCTTGCTCATTATTAGTCTGTCAGCTCCTTTAAGACTCCCATTGGCACGGTCGTTCTGAAGGTGAGATTGTTAATAAAGCCGCAAGGGCAATAAAGATTTAACCTCATTTAAAAAAGAACACAAAAATAAATATCTGTAACAGCAGGGTAGCTGCATGAGATGAGATCTCTATTATTTACAGCCCGAGTTAAATGGATAAAAATAAACTGGAAATCACTCGTGCATTGCGGTCAAATCTCAAGTTGAAGGATCTAAGGATAGTGCAGCATAAGCAGCTGTTACTTTTGGCGATTAATGACCAATGATGCAGTCTTTTGACAGGCCTATTACACCACATGTCATTGAAATATAGTTTTTAATTAAACATTGTTGACTGCACAAGAGACCCATGCCTCTTTAATTGTACTCCAAAACAAATTTCCAGTAGCAAAGTAAAAACTTTACTCTCACATTGCTTTGTTGTCTGGAGATAGCATCCTGTGGAGAAAACCAAAACTCTGAAAATCTTGCCAAGCAGAGGGAAAAATTGTCAGCCCTACAAAATACAACCAGGGGTTAAATTCTGATATAAGGCCCTTAGCTTTATTAAATATTAGATTTCCACTTTGTCAAAGAATTGTTTTACACTCCACACCTGGTAAGTCGCTAGAAAGCCAATGCTGCTTCTAGCAAGCTACTGTAGTTAGCAAAGGCACCACAGACATACAGTAGATTTACTTAGTACAACCTAAGAACGACTTTTAGATTTTTGACTTGTCAGTTATAAAATAATTGGTAAGCACACAAGTACTGTATCAGTATTCCTATCACTCTGCAAATGGCACTTCAGATCTTTAAGCTGAGCGACTCCTGTAGTTGCAAAAAACCCCTGCAAAATGTCCTTCTGCTCCCATGTTGTGTGACTTTACTAAGTATCTTTCTGATCATCATATTAATATGATTAGGTCTTTAGATATTTTAAAATCAGCTTTAATGTGTCATGGTGTTCATAGTTATAAAGGCAGATAAAGCAGGGATACCAGCTTAAAGATTGTGCCTTGACAACTGATTAGCAAATGGGTGAACAGTGTCCCTCGGTTTCTTGGTCAGATTTGACACATTCAGCCAATCTCTGATTACAAATAGCTTAGATTGCAACACTGCAAATATCCAATTTGTACCCTCGTGATACGTCTTAACTGATCTTTGGGTGACATCATGATGACTACATCCATCTTTTATATGCACTTTTATACTCTAGTTCTGGACTTGTTGTCTTTAGTAGTGCATTCCATCAGACTGAAGATTTTAAGCATTTTTTAATAAAACGTACAAATATATGTATTGGTTTGTTAAAAATGTACATTTTTCATTTTTTATTTTTGACTTCCATTATGGTCAGTAATGAACATTTTCCGTAATATATGTTATATTATATATTACTGGATTTTAAAATGAAAAAATCTCCAGTCAACATAAACTACAAATTTCAGTGTGAGAGAAAAACAAGTCTAAAAGCATCATGTTGTTTGTGGACTTGTCAGGCTTGTGAGTCCGTCTGTAATTACACGACTGTCTGTCTCCTCTGACCGCCCTGCCAATCCATAATACCAGTAAACATTATGAAGTGCAGAGACATATGGCCATGCTCCAAACTCCTTTGGTGTGCCAGTGATAATATTGACCAATGTCAGCACTTAAGACATGTAGTTCAGGAGTTCAGCCTTTATTATTTATACCTGTGTTTAACTAGTGGCTGCACTGCATTGAATAAAGCCTTGTTTCACTGACTCTTCACAGTCTGGGATTAATCACTTTGCCATTTGCGTCAACAGGCACGCTAACCTCTCATTCAGTGCTGCCAATTCGGATATTTGGATTTCAAGGACATTGTTTACATTTGCACAGGCTTGACAGATTCAGTTCAAGCTGGTTTCAATAAAACAACATGGAGGGACATGAGCAATGCTAAAAATGGATTTTCTGTGATGTTAAATAAACTAAAGGGGTGGGAGTGTCAATAAATTTACCGACTCTGTTACCTTTGATGTGGAAATGTATACAGGAAGTTTGTTATCTGCAAAAATGAACTTATTGAGAAGGGCAAAGCCGTATATTTGCAGTTTAAATGCATAAATGTTCAATAATTTGTAACAGCAAGAAATCATTTTGGAAAAGGACAAAACATCACTTTAGCTCATCCCTGTTGTCCTCGGTGGAGGTCAGTGAATCGAGAAGCTTTCTTCTCTAAAAGTCATCTTTTAGACTGCTGCAGGGCTTTGACAGATGGCTCATCAATAATGCAGAATACCCTGATCATTACACGTCGACATGTGTTCAGAATCACCATGTTCAACAGTGGTTTCTCAGATTTACAAATGAGGCGACATACTCACAGTGAGCAGGACGAAAATAAAAAAGCGACCTTTTACATGTTGCAGTGGAGAAAGGAGAACCTTTCAGTACCCAGCAAGGAAACTCTGTTTAATATTCACAAAGCTTTTTTGCTACATAGTTTTCTTCTTGTACATTATTAATAGATACAATATCTGCCACAGAGATGACGCAGATTAGCAACACAAACACTGTTTTTTTTCAGTCTGCTCTTTTCAGACTGGAGACAGAGAGCATAAATGCCTTTCTCAGAACACTTCTGTCTGGGAGCCGTCAAGCAAGAATCTGCTGCCATGCCAACCAGCAGCAAGACCAATCCCTCTCCAATATGCCTCTCCTCCAGTGGATTTGGTAAGAATGCTTTTCATCGTGCCACAGAAAAAACAGAATAACAGATGAGCATCTCGACTATACGGCTTCCCTCTCATCATAGCAAAGAGTTCTCACTCCAGAGCCAAACACATCTCCCACTGTTGTTTGTTTTAGCCACATTGATGTGAATTAGTGGAGAGGACATTAGACTCTTGTTAATCTGCGTCACATTGCACAGTGACATGACAGAGTATTAGTAACATTGCATGTGATGTTTTTTTGTTTTAACAACCAGTGAAATGGAGGTCTAAGAGGAAGTTTTTGGGAATTAATTTTTAATCACATAAAAGATAAAGTAGCAGACTAGGCCAGAGGCTTGTGTGTGTTTATGTGTGAGTGTGTATGTGTGTGTGGGGGGGAAAAGTGTTTGTGTTTGATAGAGGGAAAAAAAGAGAGTGAGTGTAAGAGAAAGGCAGGCACATAGGTTTGCGATTCTGCTTGTGATTGCATGCACCGCTCATCTGTCTGCCAACCCTGGTATGTATCTTGGGATCTGAGCAAAACCTGTTGGGCTTTGTTGGGGGCTTGAGAAGGGTTGGACAGGGATACAAAAATGCTAGAGCTGGAGCAGTAGATGTGAAAATGACTTGCATGACCCTGGAAAAGGATGTTTTTATCGTCTTTGGCCCTTTCTTTGAGGGTGCTGACTAGTGCAGTCTTGTAAGGGCAGGACAGCACAAAAGTTGTCAGTCGGCACCCTGCCCTACTGTGCAACTTTCCCTCACAGAGTTTTGACAGCAACATTAACCTCATTCGTCAACAGGCACCTGGTCCATGGCAGGTATGCTAAGGGGCTCAAATTACCTCCAGTCACACACTGAATTTTTAGTTTTTTCAATCAGCTGTTCATAAAGACAGATTTTTTTATTTGCACCAGAAGCATAAATGCTGGCTGGCAAAACTATACAGCACTTAAGACAATTAAATTAGCTAGAAACCATATTTATATGGTTATAAACACTAGATCAACATCAGAGCCAAAATCACAAACACCTCATTAATTGATGGAGTTGAATTTCCAGGAACTGTCCATGGAACAGGGTTTACTCATTCGTGTCCACAGCCTGCTTTTTCTGCTACGCAGTGCTATCTACACCTTGTCAGCTCTGTAGAGAAGTACAGCGGTCATTCACATTTTTATCCATTAGGGGGCTCTCCAGGAATGACTAGTGAAGTTACCCTCCCCCAGAATCTTCCCCAGATTGAGCTCCATCATGCTAACCAGCAATTTGTGATATATTGGCAGAAAGGTACTGAGCATAATGTGCAATGCGTAAATGGGTAAATTGATCGGTGGGGCTTAGGATCCTATTTTAAAATGAATGGCAACAGGGGAAAATCCAAGTAGTAATTGAAAGTCGAATGCTCAATAAATTATAGAATGTACTGCATGTGTTTTTGTGTCTGTGCTGCTATGCAGAGGGTGTGGCATGCATCTTTCAAGCTGTTCTATGAGCTGATCCACACATCAAATATATATGTACTAAAAAGAAATGCTAATCTATACCATGCCTTTCCTGGGTGTAACAAATAACTGAGTTTTCAATATTCACACTCTGGCAGACCAAAGGGAGTTTCACAAATGACCACACTCTGACTGATTTTCAAAGATGGACTAAAACATAGATGGGACATGTCTTTACCTCAGACCAACATGTATCTGGCATGCCAACTGGGAAAGCTCCTATATGATCTCATTAAGAAAAGCAAGCAGAGAAAGTGCACTATAAAAGACTATATACTAAGCATGTATATTACTTCTGATGAAGTGCTGATGATGGTTATATTTTTCTATAAGCCTAATATAATACAATATTTTATTTAAAAAAAAAAGAATTGTAATCTAATTAAATTTCATTTAAGTAATATTGAAATACTTTCTGGGAGGATGGCCCCTTTGTTAGATAAAGTGAGGTCAGAAAACACAACAAAACAAAATAATTTTATGTTGCATTATTTTTTTATATGTATATTTTTTATATTTAATTTTTTTTGTTTCTTTCAAATGCATGGCCTTACTTGCATATTCCATCTTCAGGGTCCTCCAGCCCAAATCTCTCATCAAAGGTAAGCTGGATCCTCATGTTGCTGCTGGCCACTAGTCTCCAGACTAACACTGTATTCCTCGGATAAGTGTGCGGGAAGTCTGGGCTGTGGACCATTCCCTCTCCAGACACTGTTATAACTTTCTCCTGGTTAGAATCTTGCACTCCTAAAACAAAAAACAGAATGCAAAGACCATGTAACAGCTTAATATGTAAATCAGATTATAATGGCTAGCTGGTCCTTGACTACCGATAGGGATACTCATTTTATTGCATTTTAATTGACACGAGCTTGGTTTGAAAAAGACTTAAGGTTATAAACTAAAACATGAACATGTCTGCCACATTGTAAAGAATTATTATGCAGTTTAAAATAGTAAGGTGTTCACCACAAGAAGTGAGACAAAATAAGCGCTCACTGTTTCAGGCAAATCATTATGTGATTGTCCTCAGCCTTAGAGATAGGCTGAGGAAATTGGTCATTCGGGAGCCACTACTCCTCCACATCGAAAGGAACCAGTTGAGGTGGTTAGGCATTTGACTGATGCCTCATGAGCTCCTGGTATTTGAGGTGATTTGGATGTTCCCCTGGAAGGAGGCCCTGTGAAAGACCCAGGACATGCTGAAGAGATCACATCTCTCAGCTGGCTTGGGAACAGGCATTCCCAGGGTGTTCCTGTGGAAGAGCTGATTAAGTTGTGCAGAGCTGCCCTCTGCAACCCAGACCAAGTTACCTGGTTGCATGGATAAAAATTGAGTTTGAGTTTTAAAAAAATTGGGAAATGAGATAACCTGAAGGGAACCAATCAAAGAAGTTAAAAATTTGCAGTAAACGCAAAAACAGTCTCCAAAGAAAAATTCTACAATCATACTGTTTTATTTTTCCTTATCATTTGTATGTGGATGTAATTAGATTTAATTGTATTGTTTTGATTCTTTGTAGAGTTAAAGAAACTGTTTTGACCAAACCTAATAATCCAACTGGAACCAGTGGCTACAGGGTTTTAATGACAATGACAACACAATGACAATGCTTGTCACTCAGACCCAGACTGCACAGACCCTGTCACCTTGACATGAAAAACTGCCAGGATGCTTCCACCTGAGCCTCACAATCATTGTAAGACAACACCCTGAAACCATGCTGACTGCAGGGTCATTTTAAAGCCATTTAGTAAAATATAATTCAATATAAATAACATAAATACATGAGAAGCCATCTGCACAATTAAACACATTAAAATTACTGTAATACATATCTTTTACATCATATATGTCTACTAGTGTAGTATTAATAATTATATCTGTATATAATTTATATGATTAATTATACTGTTTATTACTCATTACACACCTAAGTATTAATTATAACTGAAAAAAAACAACTTTAACCATTGTTAAAGTATGTCAAAGGTATTAAAAGAGGATGATTGTTTTGCCTTTGCAGTAAAATACACATACACAATCTTTTAGTCTGCTTCTCTTTGAGGAAAATGCACTTTTTAAAGAAGCCAGGTTAGCTGTTTTCCCCAGGCGCATTCATTAAATGCAGAGACGCTATTGAAATTGGCACAAAACGCTGTAATGCTGTAGCTATATTTAAGTGAACAACATATAATCTGGCTTCAGGAAAAAGGTTCCTTTAAGCAAGGCCACATTTTCTATGATAAAAGTTTAAGCTTGTGTCAACACTGAAATATTTTGTTTTGCATAACAGAAATTGTTAGCAGAACAATTTACTAATATAAACACTCACTCGATATATTCCAATTAGCATTAACATGCTGTGCTGAAATTTTGATGACTTTCTGTCAAAGTTTACAATGATAAATTGATACCATCCCCAGCATGTCCTCGATTTATTTAAATGGTATTTATTTTTGTACCACTGATGAACATTCAGTATTCATAAAACAATCCAATGCATTTAACCATCAGATGAAGCAGCAGGGGCGTAATGTGTTCAGGAGAAGGAGTGTGCTGCTGGAAGTTTGGTAGTCCATTAAATGGATGAGTAACCATTTCCCCCGTGCAATACGGACAATTTTATGTTTAAAGCTTGACTACTCTTTATTTTGCCATAAATTTGACTAAGGACGTGATTCATACTCAGTGGCCTGATTCATTGTGAGGTTATTTGCATTACAAAAACATAGACAGGCTAGGTTTATGCCATGTTTTCACCCTGTATAATGTCAAAAAACAGTTCCACAGCAACTGAGTTTCTCTGAATGGTTCCAAGGATAACAAATCTCTCTGAAGGAGTGGTCACTGAAAGTAGGTAACAGAACCAACTTCAGCTGGGACTTCTTAACAAGCAGTTTCAATTTTGAAAATTTAAAGTCAGTAACTTTAAGCAAACATAGTGTTCACGCCCTTGTTGCTCTTCATGTCAAGTTTCATACGTGATTTACAATGAGAAGTTTAGAAGCTAGTCTGCTAGCTGAATTGACTGATTTAACATAAAGTACACATAAAGTTTAGAGACACTCACTGACTCGGACCTGATTTATATATACTAGATGTGTGCATCTTTGTCATGTAACATAGTCTGCTTAGCTTACATTATAAAGCAACATGGGCATTACAAGAGAAAAGGGTTCTGATTGGTGTAAAAAGGCACACAGTCCTAAATTTATTTATTTATTTGGTATAACTTGATTACATTTTGTTCTTCTCTAAATGACTTGCATGACCTATCAGACAGAATATGCATTTTAAAAAAAGAAAAAAAAGACACTTTTAGGAAAAAAAAATTACTTCACATTGCAATTACCACTTTGATGTCTTCATTTCGGTTTGATCGTGTGCCAGGTGGGAAAAACTGAATGACTATATGCCAGATCCAAAGAAAAACAAAGCCCAGGCATGAATTCTCAATGAACAGGCTCTTTCATAACTATGTGAGGAGTATACCCTCAAGTACAAATTGTCTCATCCAACGAGGGCCAACTTTCAGGGTTGATCCTACTCCTTGCAAAACTGCACATGCAGTTCTTGCAAAAACAGGCATTTCAACAAGTATTATTAAAATAAAAGTCATATGTTCTTCATCAGGCTACACATATTTAATAACAACAAGCTTCGAAATAAATAATTAAATCTTTAATTTTCATGATCTTTTAGACTATGGTTTATTTATCACATTGTGTGCGATTGACTCTTTTTCTATCCACTTGCTGAGTCAAGAGGAAATAAGGAGATAACTTTCATGCTATTAAAGCTTTGTTTGCCATCACAATGACATCTTTTAATTACATCCCCATTACAGTGAGGTTCATTTGGTCCATTTGGTATTTAGTGTTTATTAAACAGAGATAACCCAAGTAACTACAAAATGAATTTTTTAATTGTTGATTTTATGTATTATAGACAAAAAACAAAGCAAACTCTATCTGGCCCTGTCTAAAAAGCAAGTGCTCCTCCTTGTGAAATCATAAAATTAACTGTGATTAACCAGCGCATTTGTATAGTTGAGTTCAATTTCACTAGCCACACCCAAATCTGATTATTGCCAGACATGCTGAGTCAAGAAAACACTTAAATGGAACCTGTCTTATAAAGTGAAGTAGCCTAAAAGATCTCAAGAAGCAACATATATGCTATAATCTAAGAAAACAGCTGAGAAACAAAGTCATTGACATCTATTAGTCTGGAAAGCATTACAAAGAAGACTCCAGTGAAGCAGAGTGAAAGCCATTACCCACAAATTGGAACAGTGGTAAACAGCGAGGGGAATGGATAAGCGATTTAGTGATTCTGTTTCTATTATTGATATTACTTATCGTTTCGAATCCATCAATATCAATTCTCAATGGGTATCATTGGCTCCACTTTGAATCACCACCATCATCAAAGCAGCATACCAAATACATTACAGTCATGCAAATAAATTGCATGCTGTGTGGTCAAATATTTATATATGTTGGAGGTGTTTCCCCTCTTTGCTGTGATCAATGTTGGGGTCATGACTCAAAAAAAGTAATGTATTACACATTACACAGAAAAAATTCTTGAAAGTAATGCAGTACGTTACTTAATTACTCCCACGAGAAATTAATTTGTTACACTACTCGTTACATTCCTCGCATTTCTCTGTAAAATGACCTGAAACGCATTGTCTCATGATCACCATTTAATGATATGAACCTATAGGCTATAGTCCCACACACCAACACAAATGCCTGTCCTAATGAAGACACATATGATCTTTCTCTAAGTATGCAAGTATGAACACAAACTTGGCAATACAAAGAAAAGATGAAAACAAGCACAAAGGGACTTTAAAAGCAATCAGCACAGTGATTTTACTTTAGAAACATGAACAAGTAGAAATGAAGGCTGCAACCTGACTGCTCTGTTTGTTACCTGTTGAAGTTCAGGGTCTGGCTGCTGGGCTGGGGCTAGCTTAGGGTTAGCATGTTGTCTATGCAACTGTTTGCGAAAAGTTGACATAATGTAATTGTTTCTGTCCAGATCTGTTTCCACTTTACCATTGTGCTCTTGTCCTTTTGTGTAATAAAAACAAAAGTAATGTCCATATCCACGCTGTAGACAGCGTTTATTTTCCTCCTCCAGCAAATGAACTGAAATCAGTTGATTGTAGCACAAGTGCAAATGGAACCAATAATCAGAATTGATAGGCAAGCAAACTAAGAGTTCCAAGGGACTGAACTACTGAACTATTGAGATTCCCTAGTGTGGTTAGTGTGGTTAAATTAAACCAAGAGCACATCAACAACTTATCCAGGAGGCCACAAAAGAAGCCAAAACAACATCTAAACTAACTGCAGGCCCCACTTGTCTAACATTAAAATTTAATGATCTGATCATTTAAGTGCAAAAATGTAAAAAACTGAAAAATTATTAACAGAGAAAATATTTTCCTAGGTACTCTTTCCTAAAAATGATGAAAGATGTCATCATAGGCTCTGATATAAAGGAATTCGGTCCTGATGAAACGGTATTCCAGATATCTTCATGGATGAAATCACAGTTAATCCAGAACGTCTGCAAACATCCTGTCTCATCCTTACACACTCATCACAAGTAACTGCAGAAGGTGGATGAACAATGTGTTTGCATTCCTCTTTGGTTCAGGTCTTTTACCATGAAGCTGAAGAATGAATTATCACAGTGATTCTTCTTTTTGGATCTTTTGTGCACTTGCATCACAACAGAGAGTCCTTAAAAGTGAAAGTACATCACCTAAGAACCAACATCTGATTAAAGTAGAATCCACATGGTAAAAAAAACCAGCCTCCCTCTGTCATATAAATACTGTCTTTTCATGCTTTTTCCTTTTCAGCCTTCTCATTGATAGCCTCCCTCTGTAATTTATCCTCAGTGCACTGTAAAATGCACAGACACGCTACCACTCAGGCCATGTTCTGGGTGTAACTTTGACTTGAAAATGACCTCACACTCAGGGTTAACCAATGTCATCTAATGATCAGAGATGTGGTCCCCTAGAGTGAATTACCTCAAACATGACTTTTCCTTGACCTACTTTTTCCTCTGTGAGTAAAGTAGAGTCGACTATTAAGGGAGGAAGTGACTCTGAATAAATAGGAGCCTATACACTGCAGCCATTGTGCTTTGTTCACACATTAGTGGGTGAACCGTTCATGCTGTTAAACATTAACCTTTCCCCTGCTAAAAGAAAACTCAAATGCCCATACAGAAAACCATGATTATGTGAACACTTAGATTAGTAGACGCAGGGACAGAAATATGAAAATAGTAAGATATATACTACTCTTATAACAGGATTTATAACATACATCTTAACAAATAATGAGGCCCTAACAGTTATACAGTAAAAGTGGATTGAGTACTCAAAAACTCCCAAAGACCATGCACACACATATGCACCCATATACAAGTACACACTTGCATTTAAACCCAGATGGTTTATTAAATGCAATATAGCTTTAAGCAAAGATTAACTAATGATAATGGCTCCTTTGTCCAAGCTGCTGCATGTTTCTCATAAACAACCAGATGGAAGAATGAAAATCATTTATCCTGGCTTTTGTTAGGTTCACTAAATTCATCTTTCTTCACCTTCTAAAATGACTGTATCTCATTAAATGAATCCCTAGCTTAGGAGTTTATCTGGCAGTAATATTGCTTATAGTACAGTAGCAGACATAATTTTGGCCTAGCAAGCCGCTATTCAAACCTGAGAAAGCAATACATATGTTTCTCATGTGGGGTTATACATAAACAGTTTTAAAGGAAAGCCTGTCTTGTTGCTGTTTTAACAGTTGATAAATTAACTGACTGAATTCACAATAAATCAGTATGAATGTATTTTCAACAAGTTAATTAAATGATTTTATAATTTTGACCATAGCTGGTAAAAGATTGGCCCAGTACTTTCTCAGCCTCACATAGATCACAGATAACCACTCACGACAGCTATTTCCTGCCTGGTAATTGACAGCTGAGTCACTATGATACTAAATCCAAATTTCAGCTCTGTTACTTATTGATCAAAATGAATGAGGAGCCTCTGTGCAACAGAGCTGCAGCATTTTTGATGAAACTGTACCTAACAAAGAATTCCCTTCTTTTACTGCATGTGTTCCAGCTTCAATGCAATCAGTCCAACATCTGTTGCTTATTAAATTAGTGCAGTGGTTACTACAGGTGCAGTAAATTCCCGACCTGCTTAGGATATTTATTGCATTTGGGTTTACAGTCAGCCAGGCAGAAAAAAAGGAGCTGAAACATGCCATGAGAAACTTTCATACCATTAAAAAATAATTTGGCTCTGCGGAACCCTTTAATCTGCCAGACATAGCTTCTGCATGTTGGGCAGAAGAGGAAGCACAGCAGGTTTAAAAAGAATACCGCAGAAGTTGTAGAAACTTGCAGTTGCACCTTTTGTGTAAAAACAAAACATTTTCAAAACCACATTTGTAAAGCTAGAATTAACAAAAACAACAATTTCTAAAACCTGGAAGCTTCACACGTGATCTAAAAAGTTTGAACAGTTTTAAGATTTGTGTCATTATCTAGTGTTCTGCTAAATATGAAGCATGTTTGAATTCCCCTTTTGTTCTTCAGACAAAATAACATTTTCTGAGTTCTGTGAAAAGGGCAGTTTTGCACAGGGTTCAATGCAGTACTTTGCAAATCAAAAAGTATCGCTCACAGGTATTTGATGTGACTTAAGAGGGTAAGTAGCATAAATGTGCTGCTGATCAAATGCACCTGATTAACTGATCATTAATAAGTATGAGCACCTCTATAAATTCAGAGGTTTTAGTAGTTTGCTGATTTGGAGCATTCCAATGTGTGTTTCAATACAATGGTATGACTTCCCAGGGGTAGAAGTCACAGCACCCTATGGTCAGAATATGCAATGCTCACAGAAATTGCAAATGGGAAAAAAAAAGAAAAACAAATGTCCCAGGCTTGCAAGGTTGCACCTGACCACAAGACTTGTGGAACAATATCCTTTGAACAGAAGAAACCAAAGTGGAGATGTCTAACTAAATGCACAGTGCTGGCAAAAACCAAACCAAACACAACATTTTTACATAAACACCTGATCCCAACTGTAAAGCACAATGGTGCAGGGGTGATCATTTAGACTTGTTTTATGGATTCAACACTCAAAAAAATGAAATTGGGCCGTTGTTCCATGTACAAGATTCAAACATGTCATTTGAACTAAATAATTACATGTTTCTATGGTGAACGTAATTAAATCATGTAGCATCTGCATGAAATTCAGCAACTTAATTTGTTCTTGTTGAGAGGACAGGATACAATCTGACAATCAGAGTGGTTCGTTGCCTGGACTCACGAAATTCACAAGATCACATTAGATGTCAAACTGCAGGAAAATCGCTGGAGTTTTAAGAGGCAGACAACCACACACACACCACGTGTATGCTATCGCTTTTTATTGTGGTTTAACCTGTCAAGGACAAAAACGTACAGAAAATTCTGCATCAACCCTTGTAATCATAGCTTTCCTAGTTTTGCTAAGCCTGGATTGACAGCTTGGTGGTGTGATAGTTAGTGCTGTTGCCGCACAGCAAGAAAGGCCTGGGTTCAAATCCACAATCTGGCTGGTTTGCTGTGTGTAATTAGAGTTAGGTTACTTGGTGATTCTAAATTACCCATGAATGTAAGTGCCAATGGTTGTTTGTCTCTATGAAATCATCAACCCCCATATCAGTTCATTAAGCAAGACTAACAGTAACTGCCTTGATTAACAAAGTAGTTGTTCAAACAACAAGATTTCATTATGTTTTCCTAAAGTTTTTAACTTGTGTAGAATGAATTAAAACAAATTTCACTCTACATACTTAAATAAATCACTTCAAGTCAGTGCAAGTATACTACGTTGATCCAACGTAATCTGATTACATTAAACCACCAAATGCCAAATGTGTTGGTTTGGCATGGTCAAAAATGGCTTATTGTACTTGGTTAAATCACGTGGAAAAAGGTGCCATGATTAAATTGTGTTCATCCAACAACAGATTTTTTTGAGTGAAGATTTGGGAACTTAAGGGAACTTTGCTTAGACGGAAACCTCACTGAAGTAAAGCAACATTATAAAGAAGAGTGGGCCCAAATTTCTCCACAAAGATATGAGACGCTGATAATGTGTCAAGTGAAAGCTTTCTTTTTTATATGACTGAAATTTTGACCCTTGATCTTCAACCTCAAACAGGTTTCTTCCCAATTCAAGAAGCTGGCTGTGGCTCAATAAAGTGAAATATCTTCCAGGTATATCATGTTTACAAGAATAGGGTGATCATATATCATACAAAATTTAAAATGTATTATTAAAAGTCATCTGAACAATTTATATAAGTGTAAAACATAAAAGAAAACAAAAAGGCAGTCTGTGTGATTCCAGGTAGTAACTTACACACTGATCCCAAAGGACATAAGTGGATAAGACAGTTTATTGGACTTGCAATGATTAATTTGGGAAATTTATAATATGGTACTCAGAAAACCTTTTTCCTTTCAATGTTTTTACACCAACAAAGGGAGGAAAAGATTTGCCAAACACAAAGAGTTATGCTCGTGTCCGTTTCACTTTTCAAACCTTTTAAGCACCAAGTTCTATCATTATGAAGTGGAAAACTATTACCTGTAAAACATTTTAAGTGAGGGAGTTATAGGTCATAAGATATGGAATCAGTCCATGCACTAAAAGACTGGTTTTCTTGAGTGTTAATGTATTAATGTGATACTGTTGATCCCCTGCAATGAAAGGTTGGTTTTTCATGAAACTACCTACAGAGAAGCCAGAAAAGTCATGGTTGATGACCTCAGAGCATTTACCTTCTAGATTTGAATGAATGGTCGTCCTCCTTTAGCCACAAGATCAACTTGACTAAGTAGAGATGCACAACATCTGTTCACACCTGCTGTAGAACATTTGTAGATTATATCAGATGGCCCATTTGATATTACTGGCCTGTCTGTGTCTACCTAAAACCCTAAACAGAAAGGATATTCACCTTTTCATTTACTACTATCAAAAATAAAGTTTGGTTTGTTGTTTTCCTTATATTATTTTCAGCAAATGATACAAAGCATGTGCTGCTATAAATTACTGGTATATGATTTGCTAAAAGCACTGCATTGCAAAAATGAACAATTAAAATGTAAGCTTTACGCTATTAAGATGAAAAGGAAAAGTGAGAGTTTTGATTTTCTGGAAAAGTAAAGCACATCAAATTTAAGGGTGAAAATTACTGTGAGACTATAGTTGGTAGATAACAATTGAAATACAAAGTAGTATATCTGAATGCATAAAAATAGCTTGTGCTAAAAAAACCACTAAAGTTATATTATTAAGAAGTCCTCAAGCCACCGATGGCTGTGAAAGATATCCTTAATGCAATGCACACAGTGTTATCTGAGAAATGATTACAAATCGTGATAAGGTTTTCCAAAGCCACAGCTGCAGGCTGTTAATGACAGTGAATGCACAGGAGTGAGCAAGCTCATGTTATGATTGCACACTAGTGGCAGACACACCAAACCTAAACTGAAGTCTTTCAACCCCTCAGGCTTTGGTCCCATCTAGCACTAGCCACCACACAACGGCCTCTCCTCAGATTACAATGCTTCCACGCCCCTCAATGATTTCTTGGAGCCTCTAATTAGTGCACGCACTTGTGTTTGGCGTTCAGAAAAAGAAAGATTGAGTGTCATTGTATTTACTACGGCCATCTATTTGTGCTGACCCTCTGGAATTCTGTGTCTGAGCCTGGATTTAGACATGATATCAGCATCAAAATCAGCCATTAAGTGAAGAATAAATTCACTCAGCCTCATTATTGTTCTTTATCATTTATGAAGTCTGTAGTTACTCACTGTTGCCTAATTCAAGCTGACAATTTCCGAATCATTCTAGTTTTGCACAAGTTACAACAGTGTACAAGCTTCTCTCTGTCTTAAAATTGCTGTCACGTGCTGCATTATACAACGATGCCCCTCATCAACCTGAATTTCCTTGTTAGCTGTCACACACATAATTAATATCAAAGCTAATTATTGTAAAGAGGATGGACTGATAGTTGAAAAAAGAAAGAAAACAAAGCAGAGCTGTGAAATGTGAAACACTAGGAGACAGAAGTACCGTCCCCTTCTGGCTAAAAAAAAAAAAGAAAAAAAAAAAAGGCATTGACAGATGAATTGGGTCTTTTTAAAACTTTGTTTCACAGCTGTGGATGGCAGCTCCAGGCTGCTTTGTAGTCACATCTGTGTGCTGGACAGCTGGATATTTGGAGAAAATTACAGTTTGATCTGTGGCGAGCCAGATTGGAAGACAGCTTTGCTTTACCAGATCCAGACACTGCTATTAAGACTGATCAAAGATCCAGATTTTGCAATGAACATAGCTGAGAGATTTGATACCTGACCATAACCCACTTTGGAGCTCCTTGGCTCTAAGACAGAAACATTAAAATCTACAATGCAAGGCTTACAGGAGGTCAATAATGTTTTCAACTAATGATTTCTAAATTGTTCTGGGACCACACAAGTGTGTTCTGGAATGTCAGGAAAGCTTAGGTTGCAACTTGGAGAACAGCCAAAATCAGACACTCAATGAGTTTGTCTTCACACATCTTCCTCCCTTGTCCCATTACTTTAATCTTATCTTAAATCAGAAAAATCCAAGTAACAGAGAACTCCCACTGATCACTGTGCAAAATTCCCTGTAATGTAAAAACTAAGAGGATTGCAGCTACTAAGCAATGATTATCTAAACGCACCATCTGTCTTGAATTCTCAAAAAATAAACTTACAATTTAGATGGCAAACATAACCTCTAAGCAACCCTTTAAGAAGCTTGCAGCAACACAACAAAATCTGGGTAAAACCTTGAATGGTCTGATGGGATTTTAGCTGTAAGAGAAAAGCATTCAGTATAGAAATAGATAAACATACAGCTCAATTCAGGTCAATATTGGCAATTTGAAGAGAAATTCTTTGGTCTATGGCTCTGCTTCCAGATACAGATCAGTTTCTTTAAGGAGCTTGCCATGGATCTCTAATTACTGCCACCCGACCAAGCCTCTATAACCTTTTGGACCAGCTGTCGACAGAAGAGAGGCTGTAGTTCTGAACCTAGGGTAATGAAAGTATACCCCTTTGAACCTCTATTTACCAAGGGAGGGTTTACTGAGCACAACTGCTCTTTTCCTGTGACATCCTGCTTTTTCTTCCAAACACACAAGCCTCTTGCTATCCGCTACAGACAGAACTGCAGAAAAGAAGCCTTGCATTGTTGTATACAGAATGTATCCAACATTCAAACAGATGAAATTGCGTTCAAAATCTTCCTTTTGTTGATCATTCAGTCAACTATGTCCCTATGCCAGTTAATCAAATTCAAACTCACTTATTTTTCTTGTACCTAAAAAAGAAAGAAAAGAAAACAGGAGGAAACGTATATCTGTCAGATTTGAGAGAATAGTGTCTGCACCCCAGAATACCAAGTTGCCAAGAGGCTGGATTTGCTAAACTAAACATGTTTGTACCTGGATCTTCAGAGTTGACATGAGCAGCAATTTCAGGATTAGAAAAAGGGGAAATTGATGTTTCTGAAGGTTGATGTTTGAAGGCAATTCAGTGACTTAAAGTCTGCAAGTTAATTCTCTTTATGGATCTCTTTAATCAATAATATAAAGAATTACAATGGAGTGTAGTGTGGTTTTAAGAAAAAACAATTTTCTTTAATTATCTAATTATCTTAAACATTAAATCTTTCTCTCATTATGTCATTAAGCCCTGTTACAAAATTACAAAATTTCACATTTCAGAGCATATTAAATACTAACACAGTTTATGTGAGATTAGAATAGAGACAGGCAGCTACATTCCAGCTCTGTGCAAGTTATTGCAAGAACACAGATGGACATGTTTGCTGGTTAAAGGCAAATTTGGCACCTTGCACTGATTGATTTCAATGAAAAAGGGAGAGGGGGGGCTTCCTGGTGTAAGACATGGGCGTGTCACACTGCATGAATGAAATTAAATGCCAATTGAGTGTGAAAGTCAGGCTGCTGTCTTCTCCAATAACTCTGATTAACTCATTAAGCACCAGATGAAGCTGGTGATTCAGTGACCTTTCATGCTTCACCTTAGCTGACTCTGATTGGCTAATTACATACAAATCATTAAGTCAAACAATATCTCATTTAAAACAAGCTCACTCAGTTATAAACACATCCAGTGATTATTTAATGGTTTCTCTCCGTATAAATCATCACACTTTTGGTTGTGTAAGGTGAACTGTCTTAACTGGACTTCAGCACATGAACTGCAAGTAAATCTTGCCTGACCACATCTGCATCCTGCTACACAAATATAGTACTAGTCAATGGCTGAAACTTCCTGAGGAGCACTGTGATATCATCAAACTCACTGGACATGATTTTTATGTGCTCGTTTAGGAAACAGCTTTCGATTTAACAAATAAATGGGAACTCTCACCACTTAGCTTCCCATTTGCCTCTACACAGGTCACTGAGTCTCAGATTGTCCACTGTTCGAGGACAATCTGAGGCTGTCTGACTCTCCTACTGCTCGTAAAAAGGCCTTTTAATCATCTGCATCTGTTTGCCTCCAAACATAACCTCACAGTTTGATGATTATTTTATCTTTAGAAACAATGAATATTCATGATGCTGCATTCAAGCAACAATAGCTGCATAATTATCTCTGGAGATAAATGGATACAAAATAGATGTCTGTTCCTCTAACATAAGTGAATATGTGCATCTGAGGAAATACGTCAAGTAATGGAGGGGATGGGGGCAGGGTATAGCCTAGGGAGGTTGCCAGTGTATTGTGGGGCCAACAGAAAGATATAGACCACTCATGGTCACAATTACACCTATGGACAATTTACAATTGATGTCTTAGGGACTGTGGGGTTAACCTGGAGAACATGAAGAGAACCTATGGAAGCACAGGGAAAACACAGAAGAGCCCCATCCACCCAGGAACCATCTTACTGTCAGGTAATGGTGCTAACCAATACCACAATGTTGCCTATACAAATGCTATACATTAGTGTTATAGCCAAGGTACAGTAAACACCACATGTAGACATAACAATGAATCAAACTGTATCCTATATGACATGTATTAAAGTGTTTCTTATTTGTTCACAGCTTGTAAACTTCATTCAATTTGGACTAAAATTCTGGAGTGCTATGTGCAGTCATTGGTACTAAGCAAGAAACCTTATTGGTCAATACCAAATCCATTCACTTACACCAATCACGCACATTTCCTTTGAATGTGACGGGTGGTCATGGTGGAAGACAAGAATGTTTGTTTCTCTACTGCATCAATAGAGTAAATATTAACCCAGTATACTATGAAATTCCCTTTTGTTGGTCTGACTGCAAATGAGTTTACCTTCATTTGTAGTTGCTAAAAAGTACCTATGAGTAATGCGTTTGCATTTAATGAGTAACCAATTATTTTCTGCTTTGAAGCAACAATTCCTGTTTGTTACTTGATCTCTTGGTTATTTAGGTAGACTAATTGAAGTCACTTTACAATAACAGTAAATGTTTGTGCTTTGATTGTGTGTGGGGCTGTATATATTTATGTATACTCCTGCCTCAGTATGATTTTCAATTTAAATTCAGATGATAACAAGCTTGTTAGGTACCTAAAAACTATTGTACTAAATAACGCAAAACACACACACACGTACACACACACACAGAGAAAGAAAAAATACAAATAAGAAATAAAAAATCTCCTACTAATTATGTTTGTTATATTTTGGTCACTGTTGATTCACCTGATCATCAGTCAGTTTGAACATGTTTTTTCAATAGTAGTTATCTACATTTAGAAATTTAAATGATGCAGGACCATGTGAGTGCTCTTTTTTATTTTTTAAATCTTTGTTTTCACAAATTACTCGAGTTTTTGATTTCATACTTACGTTCAAACCTATCTTACAATACAATGACGAATGCAAGTAGCATTTGACTACAAATCCAGCTGCTCTCTGCCTTTGTGATAACTAGGGATGGGTACCGGTGTCCGGTGCGTTCTGACATAAACGGTAGTAACCAGACCGAAAAGCAGCGCACATTTCGGTGCTTTCATTCGGTCCTTTTTTTTCCCTGAGATGTCATACACTTTGAATTCTAGCCAATCGTTTTACCTTTGCAAGCGTAGTAGGCGGGTCCAGGTACGTACGTTCTTTTAGAGCAGAGCTACAGATTAAAAATGCCCAAGGCGAAGCGGTCAAAAGTCTGGCTGTACTTCACAGCAAAATATGCAAACTCAGCAGCCTGCAACAAGTGCTTTAAGCTGATACTGTGATACTGTGCAAAGGAGGTAACACCTCAAATCTGATGAAACACCTGGCGACGTATAGCATTTTGTTAAAAGCCGAGAAATGCACCGTATTTGATAGCTTGCTGCGAGACCTCACACCGAGCACATCTACTGGGGGTGTGGTGCCTGTTATCGGACCCGGAGTTAGCAACATCCCCCAAAAACCCGAAGAGTAGAGTCCTGGCCCCTAGCCCTGTCAGCGTAGCAGAAATGATGACGGATGATGATGGCAGCAGCAGCAGCCGTTCTCCTCTGTGTGAGTAGCTTAATGTTGTTCGTGTGTAATTTACGTTAAGTAGGCTAACCACGTTATTAAATTAATGCATGTAAGGTGAACTAGCAAACACCGTCGTAGTTAAAAAAAGGCTAAAATGACCAAAGAAAAAGTGGAAAACAGCTAAACATGAGAGGTTTTTGGACAAAGTTTGTGTTTTTTCCATTGTTTAAGCACTGCTTCCAGCCAAGAGTGAGACCATATATGCCCTATAACTGCAGAAAAGGCTAACATTGTTATCTTTTTACAAAAAACCAGCTAAACATAAGAGGTTTTAGGACAAACTTTGTGTTCTCCATTCTTTAAGCACCGGTTCGAGCCCCGTTTAAGCACCAGCACCATTTCAAAAGTACCGGTTTGGTACTGGTATCGGATAAAACCTAAACGATACCCATCCCTAGTGATAACTGACAATATTTAATATATTTTCAGTTATATTTATAACAGAAACACTGGCAGCAGCAGAGTGGTTTAAAAAAATGTTATACTGACAGCAAGCATGCAAACACGTCCACAATCTGCCTGTGAAAACTGAACACTGCAAGCATCCAATACTGCAAACGTTGCCAAAAACAAGCCAACTCAGTGACCTGCTTAAATCTCCACTAAAGCCTGTCAACAGGTGTGAAGGGAAACAAAGTGCTGAACAAACTTTGGCTGTCAAGTCAGAAAATGAAAGATAGATTTTGACAAACGAAGTTGTGCATGAAAGATCTGCCTTGTCATTGGTGTCTCATTAGTTGCAGTAGTTCCGGGCCATTTTAATGCTGTCGTCTGTAAAAGTCCTAATTAGAGACAGCTGAACAGATGAAAAATGTGGAGTAGGAGGAGGAGGAGAAGGAAAAAGGGGCACCTTTTCTTGTGAAAGAGAGACTTCTTACAGAGTCTCTCTTTCTCACAGCATTATTCATTCACGAGGTGTCCTTCAAGCTATAATCAAACAATCTTCCCTGTGAAGAAGAAAATGGACTGTGAAAGTCTTGGAGAAATACAACTGGTGAGTAGTAAAGTGGGCATTCTCCTTCACTCAAGATGATCCTAGATACAGATATGTCTATATTTTATTCATTTAGTCTATTATTAATCATTTTTGCACATTTTATTGTCACCTGCATTCCCAAGCCAGCTGAAATAAATGGTCTCACCAGTGTGTCCTGGATCTGCCACGGGGTCTCCAACTGGTTGAACGTGGCCAAAGTACCTCATAAAGGAGGCATTCCAATCAAATACTTGACCAAAGTCAGCTAACCACCTATTGTTAAGCATTTTAGATGGCGGGAATACACCCTAAATTTACAATTACACGTTAAGGGCTGTATTATGAAGTTCTACCTGAACTTAGTTGACTCCAACAATAAAAATATGAACCATAACAGGTGCCCTTTAACATTTTTTTACAGCACAAATGGGAACTCAATTTATAAGGCACAAAGCTACCAAGCTTGCGTACATTGCTGAGGTTTAAGATCAGCCAAGACAAGAGATAAGAAATAAAACATGCTAAACCAAGAAACTAAACAAAACTCAAAAGAATAAACAGCGTTTTTTGTCCTATCTAAATGTTCATTACTTGACGTGGCAGAGTGCCCGCTTTATGTCATGTCAGTGATCACCTGTGTGGAGACAAACTCAATCCTTCCACTCAGACTGTGAACACTATCTTTAACTTCATTAAAGATCGAAGGCCTTTAATACACATAACGTTAGACATTTAAGACCTTTCAGGGGATTTATCGTCATTCTTGTTTCCACTTGTATCCAGATGTAACACAATTCTATGTCACCAACAACATTAAACACCTCTTAGTCACAGTGGATATTTTGACTTTCCAGTCACGGATCTGTCTAATACATTAATAAAGGCTCGTCTGACCCATGTATTGTGCATTCTGGCACAGCTTACTGGCACACATGTGCTTTTCCTGCTAATACAAGCCTGCTGTGAGAAGTGCCACACCCAGTGGTTTAGTTAAATGGCATAATACCTAGCAGTGAAACACATTATGCCCAGTACTTCCTAAATAACAATACTCTGCTTTAAAGGTGCCATAAACATTATCACCCAGTTTCTGTATTTCACATTTTTAACAGTTCTAAATTTGTTGCCATCTTCTAATCGCACCATCTAGTCCCTGTGTGTAATTCCACATCATCGAGTTTCTCAAATGTTGTATGCCTCAAGTGATACTGAGCTATGCAACATCTGGGCACTGAGCCCTTTATATTCTGCCCATCTGCACCAAACACAACCACAATCACATTCGCTTTTAATCATTAAGTACAATCTGTTTAAAGCATTTAGCATGGAAACACGTTAACAGAGCTCCTCACAGTACCCGTACTGCCACCCATCCAACATTAAACTGGTATTCATGTTCCACAAAAAGTGAAAGAAAGAAGTGTCAAGGGATCGCTTACTAACCCACTATAAGATTCCCTGTTGAATGAATAAAGCCCGCTCTTCCAGTAAGTTACTTTGTTTTGCCAGCTTTTTTTTTTCAGTGTACAAGGACAGCAGCCCTGCAACAAACTGCCACATTAACACAGTGTATCATATTCATCACAATTTTGTTTAGTGCATTGTAAATGGGATACAAAAGACCAAGTCAAGTGTCAGCATATCTCTTTACAATCTTTTGTAGAAAGGCTTTTAGTTAATCTTTGGCGCTTGTTGGTTCTTGCAGGAAATACAAACACATAAATCTTCAATGCATGTATAACAAGAAATAGATGTTAATTTATTGGCCCAACATGAAAACAAACAATATCAAATTTTGAACATTATTATGAGAAAAGCTGTGGAAATTCTACTTCAGATGTCATCTTTGTGAGAAGTAATATTATGTTCTGTCTTAATTTGTTCTCTGTTCCCAGTTCCAGCTTAATCCTGTGATTGACAAACAAATAATTCATGCTTTAAACTTGGTCCTATATGATGATGTTTTGTCCATTATCATATTCGACATTTGAACAAGCTCCAAATTCCACAAGTAAAATTGCTTCCCTCTTGTATCCAACAAACTGTAAGTTCCTATGCCAAAGATTTACCTTGAAGACAAAACACTTCCCAGCGCCACAGGATAACCCTGTACTACAACATACTTGAGTAAGATAAGATAACCTTTATCAGTCCCACACGTGGGAATTTTGTTTGAGTAAAAGTAAAAGTCACTCATGTTTTGTTAAAAAGAAACTGCTGAAGGTCCTGTTCTGCATGCAGACAGCGATACATGAACATGCTCACACACAGTTGGCAAATCATTCTGGTCAGTCATAAGACCTAATAGCTAATGTGTATTTTCATTCCAGCTGGACTGGAAATGAAACGGATACCCTCTCTTGGGGATCCAAGCGTAAGCACGCCGGGGCTGACTACATCCAGCATGCACCGAAAACCTATTTGTGCTTTGGGAAAAGCCATACATTCTCCAAATAGTACGTGTGATTGGGTTACCGACTCTGTATGGCACTGGCATAGCATCGTATATCACATCTCACCGTGTGCTAGATGACATAATCCAGCCAGCATGAGACGGCGGTGTACCAGTGATTACTGGGACAGGTGTGCTTTTTATTTCACTCCTTAAATGCATTAGAGATGGGATATTTCACATATCCATTTAATAGCTTCTGGTTCTTTTCTCACTCTCCTCCAGTGGCACATAAACAAGAAATAAAGGTAATTTAATTTCCATTGGAATTTATTTAATGATTGAAAACTGAAAGCAAAAGAAATAACTTCATATATACTCAGAATATTGAATCATGTTGTACATATCCAGTTACCTCCATAAGCAACACATGAAAAGATAAAGTTCACTGATATGCTAAATAGTTCAGCTATGCATACATGACCTCTGGCAAGCCAAAAACAGCCCAAAGCCCTTGACCTGATGGACACTATGCTGCAAGGGATAAAATATTAATCTAAAAAGTATTTACTTTAGTATTGATTCTTGTAGACTGTAATCGATCAGGTAAAAAATGTCCCCCAACGGTAGAGTAGTTCAAGTAGTCCCACGCAGATGTATTTTTTTCCTGGTCCGATTGGTGCACAAGTTGATTAAACACAAAGGAAACTGTCAAGTCACTACTGAACAAAAACAAGAAGACACCCACTACAAGCTGTAGTTTGTATTGCAAGGCATTACAAGCACTGCAATGAAAATATTCAACTACAGAATCCTGGAAATATATGCCAACAATACACCTGACAAACAGTCCACATTTACATGACACTGTAGAGCTTTTCCATGTTTGGACTAATCACAGACTTGGGTTGTAGTATACTGTACAGCTTTGTTATCAGTTCATAAAATATAATGCATGCTTTTAAAGTTGTTTTACTGATTAAACGAAACATACAGGCCTGTTTATGCCCATCCAATGAAAATGTATTCTTTCCAAATGTGTGCTGCAAGTACAGATTTCGCTTTTTATATTCAAAATTATGGTTTGAAGTTAGTAAAATGCTACCATTATATACAGATCATTGGCTTATTCTCATAAACTGCCCAAACTACACATTAAGCACTGATCTGTCTAATATATATTCTGAGCTGTATGAGGGTGTTCACACATCGCTAACTCTTGCTGCCTCTTTCTAAAATTAGCATGCTTAATGATGGTGCTTGATAAGCATGAAATGTCTCTGCTGCATCAGATGAACCTAGTCTCAGTTTCACACATGATGAACCCTTCTCATCATAATGAAGAGGAAGGGGGACAGCTGGGATTATTTGTGCCACAGTGTTGGGTCTTCATACTATAATCCCTGATTCATGGCTCCACTGTTTACTTTCCTCTAAGATATATGCCCCATTTTGGCATCGACCTTAGACTCAGCAGTGTCCTAAAACAGAGCAACTTTTCACAAATAGCTGCAGTTTTTTAAAAAATGTTTTAGATGCTCTAGATGTTTAGATTCTTAGCCACCATGAAACTGCACTAAAGAAACATCCAGAGGGTCCCAAATTTCTTCTGAAGCATGACAATCACTCCAAGTATGGTAGAGCCAGACTCATAAAGACCTATCATCAGTGAGACGCTCCCACAAATCCCTGATCTCAGCTTCATCAAGTCAGTCCAACAGAAGCAACTCATCCAGCCTAAATCAACAGAACATCTCCAAGTTCTTCAAATTGCCTGGAGAAATTTACTCATTAAGTGCCATTAAGACCACAGAACCAGATAAACGCCTTTTATAGGACTGCTTTTGAACCCATGTTATCTATGTTATTAAACAGTTATTATACTACTACAATCGGTTTACATACCACATTAGAAATAGGTAAGTAAGGATGATTGTGGAAGAAAAAAGAATTCCAGAAGTTCCACCTTATCTACATTAGTTCTTGAGCTGTTACTTTTATTTTCCTTAGTAACTAGCTAATAGATAGATAGATAGATGTGGTGAAGCTGAAGAGTCATAACAGGACACTGAAATACCTCCGTGGCAGAAGGTGATGACATCTGCCAAGTTATGCAGACATGCCAGAGACGGTAACCAAGGTCAACTCCTCTCACTGCCAAGGTCTTTAGTCAAGGCTGGAATTCCAGTTACCGTAAGAAAACCAATACTCACAGGACAACTGAGTTCTGTGTTAAAACTGTGCAACATTGGCCAGGTTTCAAACTTCACAGCCTCAAGATGATCCAAATATTTTATCAATGGAACCTCCTGTTTTAGAGGGAATCTGTTTTGTTGCAACAAGAATGATACTGATTCTTGTCAACCTTTAATCAAACAATCTTTTAGAGCTCCCCTCCCCCCCTTATTTTTTAAACATTACTATCATAGTTTTTATATTACATGGCTTCACAGATAAGTGCAATTTCTTGCCTTGACATGTTTTGTTTTCATTGCTAAATGTACCTAAATTACCACTGTGCAACTCAAATTCTTATGCAGCCCATATTAAAGATTGTCGAAGTGAAATATATATAACCATGGAAACGTGATATAAACAATGGAGGGGATAGATTACTTTGATTAGAGTGACTTTATAAATTACCTAAATGAAAATGGAATGCAACTTACATTGTGATGGTCATGTGTGAATGCAGGCCTTTGTCTCATTCAAAGATGCAATAAAAATAAGCATATCTTGCTCTATTGATGTATTTTCCTCCAAAAGAGGTAATAATATAAATGAATAACTATTTTTTTCCAGTAAGAAAATACAAATTCTGTTGTGAACAGAGAATAGCTGGTATTTGGTGTGATAAGTAACTTTTACTTTAGCCAGATATACTGAACTAGTCCGACACTTCATCAGACTATGAGAATAAGCACATTCTGGAAAACATGCATTTAAACCAGAATTTCTCCTTTTCTTTTTCCTTTGTTTTATTCACCCTGCTTTATGTGTAGCTGCTTTGTTCTGTGCCAGCTAGTCATGCTGCAGCTACTTGAGTTATTGTGCCAAAGCAGCTGATAACATTCACCAAGTCCTTCCATTTAGGGAGCTAAATTGCTTTTCGATTTAAGTAATTTCATTTTGCTGAAAAGGAAAAAAAACATGATAGAAAAGTTATCTGTATTTATTTTGCTTGTGAAGTATAATATAACATTTTTACCAATGTGAGTGAAATGGCAGCTTTCAGAACAACTATTCACCAGGAAACACTGACAAAGCTGAACATTTGAAATGATATCGCCTGCTCTCAATTCTTATCTGGAAGCTGGTAATATTTCAGAAAGTGGATTTCTTATTTGAGGGCAGCAGACAGAGACAGGACAATGAGCCTGCTACAGACGTTGAGCTGATAAGAAACTGTAAGCAAAGAAACACAGCAAGAAAAGATATTATTTTACAACAATATTTATCCTATTACTGCATGAAAATGAACGTGTTTCCTCACTAACATCCTGATTTTTCACTTTCAAAGCATCAGAGTACATAAAGTGGACCTACTGAACGTCTAAATCTATTCAAACTTAAGTGACTTACTCCAGGCCTACCAAGATGAAGATGTACTGTGTTCACATTTCCAAAAACAGATTTTGTGAAAGACTTAACCAACCCTTTAGTTTTCAGGTTCTTTCATGCATTCTGTCTTCATGAGGGAATTTGAAAAAGATCCTCTTTGGGATGAAAACGCTCCATTTTAAAATGTTAAACACATGTTTTAGGAAATGTGGATAGGTTTTAGCCAATGCAAAACTGACAACTCTAATACATGTTACAGGCACCTATTCATGCTGACACTTGAAGTTACTTAACTTTAAAAAAAGAGGGCAGTCTTATAATTTCGCAATACAGCGGAAAAATAAATCTTAACAAAAAATTCAGTACTTTCAGCTGCATCCCATGATGACTTGGATCCAATTTTATAGAAGATTACCTTTGTGCTTCCATGTATCTCTCAGTGATAAAGTAATGCTGAATAGTAGGAATTGCTGCTGTTGACTAAACTACTGAATGTCCTTTATATGGGGAGTAATGAATGAATAACTGTGGGGATGTTTTGAAAACACTGCTCATTTTTTTCCTTTTATTCTATTATCAGTTAGACATTAATTAGATAGTAATATCGTTGAAATCATTAGATAGAAAGAAAAAGTTGTTTCCATGTACAGAGAAAATCACATTTTGTTAAGACACCAAGTTGTTCCCTCAAGGATCAACTCGTTGTTACTTCCTACTTGTTACATACTGATGCTATTTCAAGAATTTATTCTCATCATATTGTAATGCAGTGGATGATCCCTTACTTACTATTGCGCCTCGCAAGGAAGAACAACAAGCAATAATAAAAGCCCAAAAGGTAGCAGGCAAGTTGAAGGGCTCATAGCATAATCACAGTGCTTTAAATCAGAAGACAGGAATTCAAGTCCCAGCTTGGATTGCTATTATCATCTTTTCAGTTTGCTTTTTTTATAGGATTTTTTTTTCAACTTTGTCTTTTCTGTGAATTTTCTTTCAGATTTAAGCACCTGCACTGTGTGTTTAGTTTTATAAAAACACCATTGTTTGCATTAAAACGTAACCTTTCACGTTAACCACCAAAACAAAGTTCCGCCATATGCAACAAGTTTGTCCATCACTTCCTTGCAGCACAAGCAGAGCATTTTCTTGCAATCCATTTAATGGAAGTGAATCCATTTAATATGCTGAGGGACGGTTGAACTTTATAGCGCCACGATGCATGATGAAAAATGCATGAAAAAGACTAGCCAGTGCAATGCAATTTTAAGCCTTTGGGGTGGAGAACAGGCTGCAGTGATTGGTGGAAATCAAAGCTAAGCTAAAAGGAAAAGGACTATAGTATTTACAGTTAACAGGTTGGGAGAAGCAAATCTTCAAATAAGTCAAATTATGTGTGTAAAACTGACACAAAAACATTATGTGTTTCACTATTTTACTGTTTCTTGATGTGCTGCTGCAAAGAGGCAATGAAAGTAATTAGTTTTTTGGAGAATGAGGTATCAGTCCCCTTGTTCTCCAAAGAGGGGATGCACATCCCTTGAGGGTTACATCAGGAAGGAATCTGGTGTAAAAAAAAAACCTCCCAAATCAAATTTGTGGAGCTACCCACTGTGGTGACCCCTTATGAATAAGGAGCAGTGGAAAGTAGCTTTAAGGTATTAGTCCCCTCCCCCCTCCTGCATTTTGTTTGTATAACGAAATGGTCTTCATTATACCACTGGCTGCCAAAGCATTGTGTGCAGTGAAGAAAAATTCACAAACACTGAGCCAAGAAAAGACAGAATAGGTTTCTATAGAGACTATTTTTCTTCACTAGAGCTTAAACCTATGACCCAGAGCCCCCGGAAAGCCTCTTGAGGTGGTGGGAGAGACGGTGCACTGGCTGCCTGAAATGACAAACAGCAGGCAGGCGGTGGCATGCTTTGCTTGCCAAATACAGCACTCCATGTTCAAATAGTGCTGACAGGAAAAACATAGACACTTTTATCCAGGGTCCCCCACTCTGGAGTGAGATGTTGAGGGGAAAATTTCCTCTTGCCAGAAGACATAGACCTGCCTGTATCCAGTGGTTTCTACTGCTACTGTTGTGGAAAATTCACATAAGTGCATTTTTCTTTCTCTTACTAACACTAAATGGTTACTCAGAAGCTCATGTATTTAGTGACTTCCATATTGGACAGGGAAAAGAAGCCAAACTCGTTTTTATAAATGAAAAAAATCCATCACGTTCACTCAGCAAAAAAACCCTGATAAACCAACCTCTCCTTATAATTGTGTTTTTCATCTCACTATAGTGATCTCCTTGGTGTAACTTCTGCCCTCTTTGCTTCCCACTGAGTTTATTGAACATTCGAGCCATCCATTTTCTTTGATGGTTTTAATTCAGCCAAGCATACCGGCTGCTATTGCACTGCCCACTACAATGATTAACTGCATAGTGCTGCATTCATTCATTCAAGCATATCCATCAAAGCATGGATCCCCCTAAGTGGAAACAAGCTTTCCCAGGGTCAGGAAACATCTAACCTGTATAAAAGAATGAGTTGAAATTCCAAGGCAGGCACGTTTTGTTTGACTGGTTTTCAGAGTCATAGTCGTAATTTCATATTTAAACCCAGAGCTAAGCGCTATGGAAACCACTTAAAATAACATGGTGGATACACGAATGCCAGCTGGTCACGTTTAGTAGAAAAGGCTTGACCCATTACAAATGACTATGTTTGGTCTTGTCAGGGCAGATTTTGTAACAGTGGGCTGAGAACAAAAAAAATAAAAAACAAAAACATAATACTTCTTCTTAACTTTAACAATTACACAATACGCATACTGTACAATATGGTATGAGATGACATAATAGTATCATAATTTGTATGAAATGCTTGTTTCACCTTTAAGAGTGGGACAGTGATTTTATATTAGTTTTTTTTATGTTTTTACTATATTTTCATTGTGTCAGCTGTTTAAAATGATTTCAACTTTAGAGAGAGAAAGATACAAATTTAAAGCTCTGTCATGAACACCTGCTCCACTGAGTACAATTAAAGTTATAAGATGCATTAATCCTTGAATAAAAGTTGACCCAAAGTCAAAAAAGTGCTTTCACTAAGCCAAATAAACTAAACTTAATTTAGCTTCAGTATAAACGTTTCAGCTCTATGATGAAATATTTCTTACAAAAAATGCTTCTTAGGAGTTGCAATTTACTTCTTGCCTTAAGTGATTTTGTACACAGGCTAAGATCTTTGACTCTTTATTAAATTACCAAGTATTTCTCAAGGCAGTTGGTAATCTTTTAAATACTGTGGCTAGGCAAGCCTTAGAAGTACTTTAGCTGTCAATCACTTAAATGAATAGGATTTTGCCAGCAACCAAAATGACTACTCCCACTTTGCTACTCTACAAATATGCTATTAACAGCTGTTCTCAGCTATTGGAGAATGAACACATATTGTACTCTGTTACACCTGAAAAAGTCATGATTCATACGAGGCCACCCAGTATGTTCCCGGTGCAAATGTCTTGTTTGTCTATATCATAATCATAATATACTGAATGTATAATGCTCCTCTGTCTTCCATCTATGTATAAGTGGTACACTGCATATGTTCCCCATAGGCCGTTGACCCTTATAACCCCAGTCCTCCCTCTAATCTCTTAATCTTTAGCGGAACAGCAGCTTCTGTGATCATTGGCAGGTCCAGTGTGGTGCATACCTTCCTCCAGAGGTGCTCGGGGGGGGGGTTTATGTGGGAATATCACAGGTAATCCACATCTCCTACAAATATCTGTTGCTGGATTTTTCTGAAAATATCTGGCTCTGTGCTTATGGGTGGCCTTGGCAAAAAAAACTTGGCCTTCTACGGGTAAGAGAAAGCAAACCACTTAACTCAGAGAAGTGATATAAGAGGTGCCCCTGAGATGACCTGTGTGATTGGGAAGCTGAGATGGAGCTTTAGCTGGGTGTGCAGTGTTGACAACTGGTATCAGGCCATCACTGCATAATGAAACAAGCTTATAGGCTATTAAATAATAAGTCAATCAGTGGTACATCATAGTATACAGCCTGTGAATCATGTTGTTTCATAACAAATCAAAATCCTGTCTCATGTAAAATATGTTTTATGATGATATAAACTCCTGATTTCCTCTTGCAAATGCTTGAGAATGAAAGTAATACTCGCTGGATCAGATTCTCTGCTGTTATTTGCTTCAGTCCAGAAAGGTAGGCTTAAATGTCCTGCACCATGATGGTATGCCTTTCTGGCAAAAACAGGACAACATTGTTGTTTCTGACTTTTTCAGCGTTCAACCCAGTTTTACCTTTTATAAAACAATATGTTTTTAAAAAAAGACAAAATAAATTGAAGACCAAAGGCTGGGGTAGCGTTTGAGCTAGATTGATACATGGACTTTCCCTCAGCGCTATTTCATTTTGAAAACCTTACACTACACGGCTTCTTTGTAGTGACTGGAGAAGTCATTTTTAGCAGCGTTTCCTCTTAATAACCATGAAACCCTATAGTCATGTGGCAAACACATAAAAATGACATACACAACACTGTAACATAATTCTCACCAGTGGACGAAGGAAATGTTGACGTTATTTATCACCCCAAAACACAGAATTTAGATTTCAGAGTTCATTTTGAGAGTTTTTGTCCAAATCATTCATTGTGACAGATGGTTACTCTGCACAGCTCTGGCTCTCAATGGGAGATGGTGCCCTCTGATATCTTATGGAGTCATCAGCAGCCGCTTGCCAAGTTTAAT
The DNA here is from genome assembly GCF_001858045.2 of Oreochromis niloticus. Classification (NCBI taxonomy): domain Eukaryota; kingdom Metazoa; phylum Chordata; class Actinopteri; order Cichliformes; family Cichlidae; genus Oreochromis; species Oreochromis niloticus. The sequence goes on along the minus strand of NC_031966.2, from coordinate 13,023,575 downwards.
ACGACTGGGGACCGTAACTCTCCAGGCAACTACTACTAAACATGCCAGACAGGTCTGGCTTTCTCCCCTCCGTCAGATCGATATCAAATTGTCTCACAGAGCATCTGCAATCAAGCACAGCAGAATAGAGCACTCAGACACTCCAGTCAAAGGTTACAGACGGTCTGGCCAGCTTTGCCCTCAGCCAAAGTGTGACCGCCTTTTTAAAGAGTTCTTTGACAGTTTAACATCTCCCCCACCACACTTCCCCTCCACCTCCTTCATCACTCTCCCTGCCCTCCCTCCCTCCTCTCTGTTGTTTTCCTTTCTCAGTCGTCCTGATTAAACCTGGATATCCCACCAGGAGGCTCTGATTTCCCAACCCTGCCTGTTACTGTAGTGAAGTCAGAGCTGCATGTCCTCACACAAGTCGAGTCAAACCTACTGGTTACTGAAGATCAAGAAATGTATGAAGATTAACCATATCTACAAGATATAGGTACTGTAAGCTATGTGATACATACTCTGCTTCTATGTTATGACTTGTTATGTGCTTCACGTAAGCATAATAATAATCAAACATCACATTTTAGGACTCCTGACTAAAAGGCTCACATGCACAGGATCGGTCAGTTCACACATAAACTATTCTATGGCAAGCTTTTTGGACTTACATTTCTTATACCAGCATGTCTTGGCTTGTTTTGTAATTCTTATAAACCTTCGTCAATCATATGCAGGATATATAAAGTTTGTTATGAAGAGATAATGTCAGCACTGGGAACATAAGGGATCAAGATATAAAACTTAAAATAAGCTGAAAATAATAATCATAATACACAATCTTAAGTACTGAATTAAGATCTGAAAGATCCTTACAACAACAAAGAACAACAAAGACTGTCAAATTCCCCATGATGGCAAAACAATCACTGGAGGCTAATTATTTACTTACTTAGCTAAGCACAGTTATATTCTTGTCATTAGCATGGAAATAAAATTAAACAGTGAAAAAACGGGGGGAAGGATTTCAGAATTAGTGAAGTTCATTGGAGTCATTTCACATGAGTCCCAAATTACATCGCCCTGAGTGACTGCTCCTGAATGAATGGAGCCTTTTTTATGATCACAAGAAAAACTTCTCCCGAGGGGCAAGGAATTTCAGAAGGGTTTCCCCTTTTAAGCATACGGGGTACACTTTAAAGGTAAAGGGTAATACTGCACTTCCTATCCTGGATAATACTGTTTGAACTAAATAAAATGCTTCTATTCATTCAAAAATGCACAAAGATCTACATTTTGAAAGGAATGTCTTTAAGCCCAGTAAGAATGAGCATCTAGGTTGTGTGAGCAATCATTCAAAAGTTTGAACTTTTAAGAATGAACGAGAATGCATCGAAAACTCACCGTTATGCTCCTTTACGCTTGGTAGGGGAAATTTGCTGACATTACTTGATTCAGCTTCTGAGCCATATTGTTGGAGAAGCGATGCAAGAAGGAATATTAATGGAAGGATCATTTGGATGAGTGGTAGCCGGCGATCACAAAGCGCTGTAGACGGGACGGTTTGTATCACCACACACATGCGTCGTTTACAGGACACCAGTGCTGTTTCGGACACATTTGGAGAGGATAAACGCAGAGTAAAATCCACTTAATTTTAAGCATCAGTCCTTCGGAAGAAAGTTCGGGAACAAAATTTTAACTTGAGAAGTTAGAACGACTCCTCTGCAGAGGTTCCGAACCTGCCGCTGCTGCGCAGAGCAAATGCGCACCTGTTGGTTCAATGGGAAGTTTGAGCAAAGTTTACTTTAATGTTGTTATAATCCCGGTATTAGTTATAAAACCACCCTTGTGCACGCATATCATCTACGAGACGAGAACATTAGAAAGACACAGTTGCATTTTGGGTAAAGCGCGCGTCCACGGTGCGTTCTTCACTCCGCCTGATAAATCCCTGCAGATCTTTACGCATTACAGCAAAGGCTCACACACAGAGACAGCGAGAGAGTGAAGCAACTTGATACAGCCTGTACTCAGAAACCGTTCGCAGCACCGAGACGTTTTCTGTTGTCTGGCGCAGTCTAGAGTCATAACTTGGAGTCTGAGATAAAATATCGCTGCGCGCCCGGGGTTGGCTTTTTGGAGACTGGCAACTGACGGCACAACAGGTGCTATACATAAAGTACAACTTCTCAGCGGAGGAAACTCCCAGGATGTTAACTATTCAGTTGCTGCCTGGTTTAACGAGGTGTTTCACTCCCTTACGGGTTCGTTTTATGTTTTGTTTTTGTTTTGTTTGTTTGATGGTTGCACACTTTTTAAATAATTTCTAGCCAAAAGTTTCAGCCTCCCGAGATCACACCGTCTGTTGTTAAGGATAAGGTTTAAATAAGCTGTAGTACTTTTGGAAATATATCTTTAAAACTAAAGAATAACTTAAAACACTATAACACCAGATTAAACGATTAGCCTATATTGTAAATATAAAAATATAAGAGTAGAGATACAAAAAAAACTGTGAAGGAGACATTTTAGGCTATTTGTGTGTTTTTTTTTTTTTTAAAGGGACACATTTCACTTTCTGCTGTGTGTACACGAGTTGTACCCACTGTCTCAGTACTCCTTTATCTGTTTCTCTGCTTATTTTACTGGGCTACAACACCATGGCCTGGTTGCATTTTTATCCCATTAAATCACGGTCCATCCAGTGTATAATATATACAATGCAGTTCACAGTATATATTCACATCAGGAGTCCCATGATTCAGACTAAAACCTTCCATATAACATTCCTAAGTAACATTGTTTAACCACTGAGTAATTGTTTAAAACCTTGATTCACTGAATGAAAGATAAATGCGCCCCAAAAGAAAACTTTTTAATATGCAGTTTTGTGCTCTCCTGGAATGTTTCTGTGGAAGGAAATGTTTAAGGTTCTCAATTTGTCATATCAAAGCAGAGACACCGCTTGAAACAATACTCCCTCCTGTTCCCAATTTCCTTTCTCCCCAGCACAATGTTGTACCTCATCAACTGTGTTTTATGTGGTTCCTCCCATCCTATTGTTGGCAAAATGCAACAGTGTATCCCCTGCTGTATGGTAAGTCTGCTGTAGCACAGACACAACAATCAAAGGGGAGCTGGAGACATATTGAACCCATTGAGCCAGACACATGATGCAATGCTGCAGCAATTTACCCCCAGTCTCACATAGCTTAGAAACTACCAACTCAAAGAGAATATAGAGCAACCATCTCTCCAGCATCAAGGTAAGAAGGGAAGCTTTTGTGGTTTTAATCAAAGTTAATGGCTCAGGAAAGAAGGCGTGGGACATTGATGCAGTCATTTCATACTTGTGTTGCCCCTGTGGAGAGGGGCATATAGAGGTCTTCATGTGCCTGTTGCAAGGGCCAAGGCCCTTTGTGTAAAGGAGGGTATCACATTCCAGCCCTGCGAGCGCCTGCAGCAGATGTCAGCACTTCACATCGTGGAATCCCTCTCTCTTTCACAAAAACACACACACTCATTCACCCCATGAGGTTTTGTCTGTAAAAGCTGGGTATTTTGTCTTGTTGTCCACATTTGATTGCCGCTTCCATGGTGGTCTTGTGAAACGCAAAGTCTTTGATACAAAGAAATATAATAAACAGAGGAAATTAGAAACAAGTTAGGCTATTTGGGTCACGCCAAACATGCAGAGACAAGCCAGCTAGGAGAGCTCTGTGTCCACTGAGCAGAGTGCAAGTGGAAATGTATACAATGGAGAATTCACACTCATCATATACTGCCTAAATCCCCTTAGACTTGCCTACCGTTATGGGATGCATTCTGCCAAGCAAACAAATGCCCTCAAAGATCAGTCATTATTAGAAAACACATCTGTCATAGGGTTTTAAAAAAAACACCTTTGTGGTGAAGAGAAACACAAGAGAATGAAAATGTTAAATTACTTAATTTATACTGTAAAACCAGTTGCTGCAACAGCATGAACTTCTGTTCTATCTGTGTAGTCCAGTAAATCATTTTATTTACACACCCATACACACACAACACATACTTCTATCTCTGTACCTGACCAGCTGTTATATCATCATATTCATTATCTAAAAGGCGCACTGACCTTCACCACGCAGTCACACTTTTATATCAGAGACATTCTGGTGTTTTATGGATACTAAGGTCTCATGTTGATAAGTGAAAAGTTTCAATAATTGCCCCTGGCTGTACTTGGCTTTGAGACCAGAGCCCCCTGGTGGTGCCCCTCAGAGCTACAGGCAATGTTCTGCCCCTTGAACTTCCTGATGATACTGCAAAGGGTGTGGATTTTTTTTTTTTTTTCAAAACAAACTCATTTTGATTCCACCAGGGGAAGCATATTTTATCTGATGATTCAAGATATTTCCAGGTTAAAACAAATCAGATTTGCTTATCATGTTCAGGTGTTCAGGGACACAATGCTGCTCCTTCTAAAGTGTGCTGTAGTAGAAATAAATATGCTTAAGTCATAAACTGATCATCAGTAATATTGTAAACACAGTATATTCATGTGTTAATGCACTGTATAGTCCAGTTATTTTGAATGAGTAATCTTAATTTTACATGGTTAACCTCACAAATCAAAACTGTCACAAGCTGCATTGCATTTTAGGTCATTTCAAGTAAATAACCTTCTTGTCAAAGGTACAGTCTGTTGGAGGTTTTGCAAAAAGTATTGAAGTGCATGACTTCAGTTTGGCTTCAGTTGTGCATAAATTACACAAAAACAAATACACTGCTGTCCAATATAATTGCTTAGCTGAGTTCCCGCCACAGCAAAACCTGAATATAATTCAGTTTAAATCCAATTATTAGTTTAATAATGCTGTCTGACTATATTTGTTATTGCTGCTTGATGCCCTGAAAATGAGAAAGAACGAATGTCTGCAGTGTGGTGGTGCAAGCTGGGATGAACACCTGGCTGGATATCTACCAGATTTTTACTTTGAGAACTCTGTTAATATCACAGGCATTGAAAAACTAAAAAATAATTCTGGTGTTAATCTTGTTGGAACCAACTAAAACAGAATCGCTAAAAATTTAATTTGTAAAATCTTGATTCAGTGTAACTGTTTAGTCATGTTAGACATTTCAGTTTGGAAAGAGCTTTTTGTCCTTCAGGATTTTCCCCCTTACACAATCCTTATTCAGGAAAGTGGTCCAAAAATATTTGAAACGAAACCTCCTTCTTAACAGATTTCTGGCTCTATGCCTCCATCATAATTTTGGATAGTGTTGCACTTACTAAACATCTGCTGACAAGGAAGACTCAGTTTCCATTATAGCAATCTGCTTATTTAATGATCCAAGGATCTCATATTACAATGCCAAAGTTCATCAATACATTATTGAACTGGAATCCAGGACAGTGCAGTGATGAATTTTACTTTTAAATCTGCAAGCCTGCAACCCTGTGCATGTCTCTCCTCACCTATTGCTTTACTGACATATGAGCACACTGCTTGAATGTAAAATAGTTACTGACAAGATCATGTGTGTGTACAGGTCAGACAGAGAAACCATCATGCAGAGAGAAAAGACTTTAATCAATAAACCAGGAACTTGAAGTTGGAAGATACTAATCCTCGTATGTGTCAGCGTACTGCCTTTTGAATGTACTGATGAACATGTTCCAGACCTTCATATAGTTTGAAATATATTTTACTTGTACACAGTAAAATAGAAAATGTCTGTAGCTGTATTTTTGACAGCAGTCACCTTAATACAAACCTCACATGTTCTTCAGAAACATCAAACTGATGTACTGTATTTGCAGTAAATATTGTTTTATCTCCATCCTTCATGATTTACATGAAGTTCTTATTCATTTTCGCTGCTCTTATCTCAGCTCCTATGACATGTACCTGTTCCTCTTCCAAACAATTTATCTCATCATTGAATTAAAGCGCTGTCAGCAAAGCTACTCTCGGTTTAGTTAAAGACTGATCCATCCTTCTGAGATGAAAACAAACCTGTTACTAAGCAGCACATAGTAAATAAATAAACAAATAAAGATGCTTAGTAGTAACACTTCTTTGTCTCCAGATCTGTCAAAAACTTCTTTTTCATTTGAATTACAATGTGACAACACATATAACTCTTCAGGGCTGCAGTGGTAGCAGAAATCTGGTTTTCATGCCAGGTTGTATTATACCACAGTTGACTGTTTCAATCCAGCCTGACATATTTCTGGAATGGCATATGATTGTCCATCACACTCATGGCTCATAGCCAGCTGGCCAGCGAACATTTTTCTAAACAACACAAAAGAATCCTTGCGCTTGAATGGCTGCCTCTTTATTGTAACAGCAGAGCTTTGCCCTGTGACATAAATCATTAATCTCTATGCATATGGTACTGATTAATTTGTGTATGCAAATGGAATGCCTTGTCAATCAAAATCATACCACGGGGATCATCGTTGGGGAGACCGCACAAGTTGTTTGACACAATGATGCATGAGATATGGATCAAAACTGTGGGGAAAATCAGCTCAGTGGATTTTTCTTTTTTTGTACTTAAAGAACAATAAATAAATAAATAAAAAAATCAGCCTTACTGTTCCCTTCCCTCTTAATGTGTGTGTGTTTTTTGTTAGTTAGAAGAACTTTCAAATCTGTGCAGACATGAACGGTAAATAAGAAGTCCTCTTTATCATCCACCAGGTTGTCAGTTGTTTTGTGACCTATTCAATTCAGTTCAATTCAATTTTATTAATATGGCGCCAAATCACAACAACAGAAATCACAACAGTCACCTCAAGGCACTTAATATTGTAAGGTAGACCCTACAATAATACTTACAAAGAGAACCTAACAATCATATGAGCCCCTTATGAGCATGCACTTTGGCAACAGTGGGAAGAAAAAACTACCTTTCAACAGGAAGAAACATCTGGCAGAAACCTATTTTTAAAGACAGATTTCATTGCAATAGTCAACAACCATTTCAATAAATAAAGAATTAAACCTGGAAACTATGACTCAACTATTCATTGTTTTAATCCTTAAGATTTAATAACACCCTGTCATAATACAGTCAGTGTTCAGTTTTTTTCTGCTTTTCATTAAATTCTTAAAAAATGAAAATAAAATCCTTAAAGTGATTGGCAGGTACAGTAACCCGCCTAAACATGCTTTACAGTACTTATGTTATAGTCACACTATGCATTTTTCTCTCACAGACATATACAAAAGGCCGTACTGTCAGACCAGAATGTGCACTGCTTAGCTGAGCCTCTTAGTAACTGCTTCGTTGAGGAAAAAGACATTTTTAGATTAATATTTATTTACAGCTTAACAGAAAAACTTCCAGCACAGAGGAACATCAGTCACAGGTTATGTAAAAAGTCTTATATATGATCCATAAAATCACTTTACATACAATAGCTTTTAGACTGAATATAAAAATTAACGGTATGACCATTTGAAGTGATAATATTCGATGAGTTTGTAGCAATTTGGTGTTCTGCCAATAACTCTGTCACAGTCAATGATTATGATTTAAGATCTGTATTCATTTATATAGCCATTCTCCGTTTCATTTATTTTTTCAGGCATTCAATCTGGATATAAACAGCAATTACTCCACAGCAAAATGAAAAAGACATTTCTTCCTGCCATAAATCTTAAATGTGTTTTAACAAACAGGCTGACAGCACAGATGTAGCAGGTAAATCTAAATTGTTGAATTTGGATATAACAACATTTGAGAACCAGAAGTCCATTAAATAGTTGTTCTGGGGCTTTTAGTAACTTTATAGTGCATCACACTCCCATTAGGAGACACAGTTTAGCCAATAAAATGGCAACTTGAACATCTGTGAGTTCATATATGAACTCACAGATGTTCAAGTTGCCATTTTTCTAACTTCCCTTCCCCATCTTCTAATGGAAACTGTGTGACAATCTAAGACATGTATGAAACCAAAGCATTTTTGTAGTTCAGTGGTGGCTCTAAGTGTAAATACATACAGTACTGTGCAAAAGTCTTGAGCCCTGAACCCATTTTTTTTAATACTTTGCTTCCAAAGAGTCAGACTTGCTTGCAATTTTTAAAGTGGTCTTAAGTAATAGTTCCCCATAGTTTTCAAGGTCTTTAAAGTTTTTTGTGACATTGACCGTCTTATCAGTCATTTTCAGTCTAGTCCTTGTACCTGAGGATTTTCATAAGATTTATTAATGTATGTATTTATTTATTCTGTTCAACCACTTAACACTGACCTATGAAACATTCATGTAAAAAAGAAAATGCACCTCACTTGAAGGATGAACCAGAACCACACTTTGTTACTAACAGCCTATCAAAAACATATACATAGACTCCAAACACACTGCTAGTGCAGAAAAAGCATACCTGCATGGAACCAAATTCCCCAAAAAAGGCAGCCAACATCATAAGTAGTGCTTTGAATGTCCGTCAAGAAGCTTGGAAAGCTATTCCCAAAGACAAATGAAAGAAATTACAAGGGAGCCTTCCTAACAGAGCATAGGTTGTGTTGAAGAATAAAGGTGGTCATACCAAATATTTACTTTCAAGCTTGTTAAATTTGCACAAACTCAGTTTTTGCCTTCTGTGCTGTATTTCTATGTATGATTGCACATGTTTCAATAAATTGCTGCATCAATTTCCCATTTTCCCCCCAAAATATAAAGAGATGAGGGGTGGCTCAAGTTGTTTCGCAGTACAGTACAGTTGATGAAGACACACACACACAGACACACACACGCACAAAAAATGCCCTTTCATTGCACGGGGACACTGAGACCGAAAGTCATAAGATTTTCTGTCAACACTGGTAGTTTCATGTGAGCCAGAGTTCTGAATCACACTCGACTCTGACGTCTTGACATCATCGGTGGTCTGCTATACCACACCAAAGATGGTTAAGCCAAGAAGCTGTGCCAATGCATTTCATTGAGGTGATAATTTTTGCATCTACAGTGGGCTGCCTTAATGTGGAAATAATGAAAACTTTACTCAAAATATATAAGGCTGTATGGCGTCTATTATGTACACTAGCAGCAGCTGAGGATTTGGAAGCAGGGAATGTAAATGTTTATGAAATATGAACATCTTCAGAATGAGTTTGTGATTCTTTACACCAAAGTACGTGAGATCAGATTGCTCTGTGTCCTACAAACTAAAATATGCTTGAGACTTCTGCATTATGCAATTAAAGTAGTGATCATTTTTATCTGGATAATAGAAACACAGACTATATTATTATATTTTCTTAGTCACTGATTTAATGAGTCACGTTTCCATATATACAGTCAGCTTTTTATCTCTAAAATAGTCTAGGTCTTACTACGGCACATGCTTACCAAACAATCTATTACTACATAATAAATAGAAGCTTAAGTATGAATCTTATTGGATTCATAATTTCTAATACACGCTTTTTGGGGGGAAAATGGGAAATAGACATAATACACGCTTTCTTTTTACATCCATCTGCTGCTAAATACCACTCAGTCCCAGCCATAAGTAGTGATGCGTTTGCGTCTATCGCGTGAAAGAGAGCTTTTATTTCCTGCCGTCACGTCTCCGTTTAGCAGCGGCTGTGGATGTGGAGGCGGGGAGCGGCTGTCCGTGGTGCTGATGGGAATGATGCTCTCCAGTTCTGTGCAGCCGCTACTGCGCATGTTGCATGACAGGTACACGCAAGCCTCCATCTTGGGCATCCCAAGCTGAGGCGAAAGGGCAGCATCCATATACACGTTGATTCAAAAATAACAACAAGCGGGCTCGGAAACCAAAACAAAAAAAAATTGGCAATTTGCCGAGATGTAACTTTTCCCCTCAAACCAATTGAACAAATCGCTTCAGTGCAGGAAGACGGGAACAGAATGGAAACGAAAGGGAGCGAATGGTCGTGGAAGCTCTGTTAACCACTATTTGCACAGTCAGCTTGACTGGATCGAGATTTCTGAGGAATTGACAGGTGACAAAGCCAAACGGTAAGTAGAACTGCGTGCCGTGTTTCGTGAGAGATGACTTTTGTGTTATTTATGTTCATAGCGTGCGCTCGTATGTAGTGAAATCGCATGCTCGTGTTCATATGTGTTGGCATCTTCTTCCTGCATCCCCCCACCCACCCCCGTCATGGTGGTCGCTGCTTGCTATGTTGTGCTCACCTCAGTATCCTCTGCTCTTCTGATGCTCAGGCTTCGGGCGAGTGTCAGCCTCTCTTACTTACTTTTCTCTTGTTAGAAAGAGACCGAATGCGACGTGCAGCCACAGGTTGTGAGAGCCCCGGTAGTCTGCGGATTTATTTTGCTTTGGTTCCATGTCAGTATTTTGTTGAATACATCTGAGGCCTTTCCTCATGGATTATTGGATTGAGCAGTAATAACATAGCAAATAATCCAGTTTTAAGTGGTGATATTACCAGGAATACGACCTATACTTATATATATATCTCAGTTCCACCAAATGACATAGCTGGATTGTTATATCATCAATACTAATATAATAAATAAATATTCGTTTATTTACCTAAATGTAAACCCTCTTCCTAGCAGAAATAATTTTAAGTGTTTTGTTTAATGTCCAGAATCTTAAAAACAACGCTCTGCTCTACTGGCAGATTGGCTGGAATTGTTTATTATCCCATGACCTAGGGGCAAACCATGTAGCCTGCTTGAGTCACTGTCAGCCGTTGCATGACAAAGCCTCTGCCGTTGTAACTTTGCCCCTAGTAAACCAGAGCTAGGGCAATGTTCTTCAGTGGTGGCGCACAGATGAGTCAGACAGTGCCAAGGTCGAGTTATAGTTTCAGCTGAACTCACATTTATGCTTTAATATCAGTCGAGTGGACGCTTAATTGGGGGTTTTTTTGTGTGTGTTTTTTTACATTTTGATTGAGAATGTACACAGTTATATATCGACTGGCTTCACTGAGCTCCACTTTGGGACTGGGAGCCAAAAGAGATGCCAAAATAGATACATTCTGACAAAAGCAGATCACTAACTTCTCTCTTCAAGTTGTATAGTTGCACGCTTCAAAAGAAGACATTATGAACCAGTGCGATAATGTTCAGCACTATCAAGAATGATGTGAATGAAATGCATACTAGTTGTATACCTGCCTCTGCTTCATCCTTCTCCTTTTCAGCTAGAATGTGGAAAGAAGCTGAGATTTCACCTACAGAAATGCAACGGGGAAGATTGCATAGAGAATTTGTAGGTTGCATAAGAAATTGTTTCTCAGAAATGTGGTTGGGTTGCCAAGTCCAACATTTGACACTGCTCCAGCTGTTGCCATCTGAGACGTGTGGATTAGCTTTGACATTATGTTGGCCAGGCGAGTAGTATCCAGCCTTCTGGTTTTCAGGAATTTTCCAAATTGATAAACCAATGTTGTCTTCGTTTGGGCAAAGTGTTTGCATGGAGCCAAAAGGCATTGTACTCAGTGCAGTCAGGAAAGGATTTCTGTTGAGGAAGATGATGATCGATGTGAAGGCAAGGAGTAGACAGGGAGTTGCTGGGTCAAGGCAGTGAGACAAGGAGAGAGAGACAGACAGAGAGTGTTTGTGTCTAGACGGCCTCAGTTAATACACAAGATATATGTTTGGATGAGTGTGTGTTTGTAAGCTGGTGTTGCTGCTTTGCTGTTGGTCTCAGTGTCCCAATGCAATGAAAGGGCAACACTTCTAGATGGACAATGAATCACACAGGTACTGTGGTTGTGAGGTGATTAATGGCCTCTATCAAGAAATGCAAAAATGCTCTCTGTGTAAGTGTGCATTTGTATAGTTTTGTTACTGTAAATACACAGGCCCATATTATCTGTTAGTTGCCTTCACTTTAGTATTATGTTGTAAGAAATGACCGACCAACAGGGACTGTGGGTCATAAATCAATCCAAGGGTTAGAAATCTAAACATGATTGTTGAAATCTAAAAAATGCATTTGGAAAAAAGTCCTATCGAGCCTTTTTTATGTAAGTTCTGGACTAAACTGAAGGAAATTGTAGGCGATATTTATTTCAGCTATCCTTTAAAGGTCACATTCAGCTGACGAGTCCTCAATGACCATTGTTATTCAGGTGCAATGCTTCAGTGATTGAATTTATGCTTGAACTTGCTCTGCTTTATTAAACCTTGTCAGACTGATTCATCTGTATTTCAGACATTTACTGTATGTGACATGCATCTGGAGTAAATATGAATTGATGATGTTAAAAAGAGTAAAGGGCAAAGTTGCAGTGTTCAGGAAACAACAAGCTCTGAAGCTTTAAGCTCTAGCCAACATGGAAGCCATAGAATAACTGTCACATGCAAATAACAGCTGAATTTGTAGAATGAAAAAAAAAAATGGATTCACAATTTGAAATCATTTAAAGCTTTCTTCGTTTGTTCTTGTCCTTCCATTTTTATTTGATTCATTCATTTTATTCACAATTTTTATTATTATTATTTTTCTTTTACACAGGTTCAGAATGGGCACGAGGAATTTTGCCATTTTTCTCCTAGTTCTCTTTCTTTGCTTAGACGGAGGACTTGCCAAAGAAAAAGGAGCAAAGAAAGGAAAGAAGAAAGGGAAGCATGTTTACTGTCCATCGTAAGTACCGTGTGGAATAAACAACATCGTGCTGTGTCATATTGGCCTCTGGCGTAGTGACTACACATGTTAGCTTGATGGCTCTATATACAGTAATGCAAACGTTTTTCTTGTATACAAGTCGAATAAAGAAGTAAGTTTTGTTTTGTTTGCAATCTCTGTTTTAAATCCATTTCTAAGTAAATCACTTTAATCTCTTAGAAAACCTAAACATTTTCTATGAGTAGAATTTGGTTCTACTCGATTGGTTTCAGTCAATCAACATTATCATGACTGATGTTGACCAAGGCTGGGTGCTCTTGCTAATGATGTTTCTTCAGCCTTACATGTCCATGAGAGCGTCTTCGGATCTAACTGTTCTTGGTGGAAATTTGACTAGTCAGAGATTCTTATGCTCTGTGCTGAGGCAGGCACAGTTTGTCAGGACAGTGCCCGCCTCTACTTTTTGGATCAGGAGCGTATGCAGAGACTTCCTTGGATACCATTTATCTGATTTTTCTCCACTGAAAATGGTCAGGAAGGACTTGGTCAGCATGTTCATCTGAGGCAGCCATGGCCAGTGATCATTACAAAATGTATGGTGAACTCATCTAGGAATGGAGAGCAGTTCCTCAGCAGATCCGGACACTTGTGGAGCCAATAGACAGATGGGGAACTGCTGTCCTTTGTAGAGGAGGCTATACCTCACATTAAACATTTTTTATATACATATATTATAGTGTTAGTCTATTAAATCTATTAAAAACACAAACTTACATTTATTTATTTTAGTTCTGAAGTATATTTCTGACCATTTGGTAAATAAATTGGAGATAAATTATCTGAATACTGCATCTCAATTCATATTTAAGCCATCTGCCTTTATCTACTAAAAACACTGTCAAACCTAAAATGAGTATGTGGGTACAGATAGTAAAATGGTTGTTATCCTAACAGCAGAACAATTAGGAACATAGGTTTGAAAAATCATATCACGAAGGTGCATTGAATAGCACCTTTGTAATATGATTTTTTACGTAAGGAAGAAGATGCCAACACATATCAACACGAGCATGCGATTTCACTACATACGAGCGCACGCTATGAACATAAATAACACAAAAGTCATCTCTCACGAAACACGGCACGCAGTTCTACTTACCGTTTGGCTTTGTCCTGAACCGCTGGCCAGGACAGGAGTTTTAATGTTCTCTTGTGCCGGTGTGGATTTTCACCAGGTGCTCCCACCTCAATGACTCTAATTAGGCTAGGCAGTTAAGAAAATGGATGAATGGCTATTACAGTGCTTTTTTTCTGTTTGGGTGTAAAACATCTTAGGGGTGGACAACAATTACTCTTTGTAGGAAAAACCCCGACCAATGTTGTCAGTTCAGCATGAAGCTGAAGCATGGCGGACTTTGTCTATTTTACACCTGATGGATCTTACTTTCCAGTCTCTCCACCATACACATAAATAGATCTCAGGTTCTCATTGCCTCTTCAGTGCATGCCAATAGGTGATTCTTAGGTCATGGTTTAAACTATAGAAGTAAATACTGTAGATCACAAAAGGAATGTAACGTAATTATGTCCTGCGTGCTGAGTTATGTGTAATGTAGAGCTGCGCTATCTTCTTCCTTAAATGGTAACAAATGTCTCTACAATGAAGTCTTGAAATGAGGGATAAACTGTTTGATGTAGAAAATTGGCAAGTGGAAGCTGTATGACATGCTTTGTGTTTAATGCTGCAGATGCCTTTGCGGATCAACTAAACCACTTGGTTCCAGTTTAGCTCTTGTGCTTGAGATTGTCAGGAAGGTCTGTTAAAAAAAAGAGGAGGAAAAAAAGCGGTTTAGTGGATGGGAATTGGGTTTTACTTTGATCAGGGGAACCGCTGAACATATACACACTGCGCAGCATTCTTGTGTAGCACTTTAGCCCATCCTCAGTGCATGATAAGGTTTACATAATAATATGTATTGAGAAGGGGGAATTCTTTGGCAGAAGCATTCATTGCCACCCAGGAGGAGGATTTTTGTTTCCCCTTTCTCTCTTGCCAGATCCCCTCCTCGTCCTTTTCTCTCTGTCCCACTGTATTTTTCATTAGTCAAGCACATGAAAACAAATTATGTTTGACTGATTGTTGTCATGTTGTTAATGTCTTTACTCTCTGTTATGGCGGTGATATTTTATCAAACGGTGTTGTGTTTTTCATTTTTATAGGAACATTTAAAGTAGACTCAAACAAAAAGAACTACAAAGCACAAAAATAGATTATTTGTCTTGAGAAGTCATTTATACTTGTCACCTGTGCGGCAGATTGATTCATTCAGGGGAAAATCATTTTAGTAGGTTACTTATTGGCTTGCTTATTGAACTAGTGCAGTTTTTATAAAAATAGTATGATATGTGTTTTGATCAAGCATTTCACTCATTTATCTTAAAACAAACCCTTGAATGATTTTAAAATGAAATATTTTTGCATCCTTTAGAATTTTTCACATACCCAAATGTTTTATTTATGGATAAATAAAAAACTAAACCTAAACTGCCCTGTGTTTACTGCTCAATAACTTTTATTTGTATGAAAACGTGGTGAGATGATGAACATTGCAAATATTTCAAAATTCAGCATGTTGAGAAAAGTCTTCCATTAGCCTAAGGGATCTTGTCAACTTCCTCAGTCATAATCTGGAAACATCCCATAATAGCAGCACATTTCATTTCTAAACATTGTCTCAGTCTAACAGTTCCTTGGTGGTCCAAATCTTAAAAGCCAATTTAATCCCAGACTGGTAGCTCTCCCAGGTTATAGTTTAATCAAAGAGTATACAGAGTAGAAGTGAGTGCACTGTGCACTTTGTCTGTTCATCTGCCAGGAATTTGACCTGCTAATGTAATCGTGCCTCAAGTTCTCTCTCTGTCTTTTTTATTTGCAGACAGCTGTCATCTGAGGATCTGGCCCGGGTCCCTGCAAATTCAACCAGCAACATCTTGAACAGGTTACTGGTCAGCTATGATCCCAGAATAAGGCCCAACTTCAAAGGCAGGTTTTCTGCTCTTTATCTGTTTCTGTCTCGTTTTTTTTACATTCTAGCTGCAGTGCTGTCATGCTAATTAAAGAAACACATGCATGTGTACCTCCAGATTTCTTCTAGGAGTTTAATGCTGGAAGTAGGAATGTGGAGGCATTAATCAAAATGCATTCCTTTGCAAATGTAACTTGTGCTTAAACAGTTACAGAAGGCCTGGGTTGACTTCTAGCAGATACTGCTGCATGGACAGATTTTAATAGACACTCGTGCATAGAACAAGTCGATATTTCGAAAGTCTGTCTAAGGTTAGGAATCAGATTAATCAAAATCGCTAAAGCAAGCTTACAGACAAAAAAAAAAAACAACCAACCAAACAAGCAAAAGAAACCAGCTGGAACATGTTTATTCAATCCCTGATTTGTCACAACCTTGATCCAAAAAAGAAGGTTCTTTTATACAATGCACAAGTAAAAATTTGATTTTGATGTGAAAGCATGCCTCATCTGTTACCTTTGTACAGTCATTTCTTTTTCATTTTTCATTTTTCAAAGCCCAAAAAACATCCATCGTCAGTGTTTATAGTGTACTGTACACATCACACTGCTGGGAGTACTATGCTTCAGTCTCACAGAAACAGCCATGAAAATAAGAAAGAGGTGGCTGGTGGCCTCTTTTTCTGACTGATCGTCTCCCCAGTCTTCAGGTGGATCTGTAGTTTCCTTGCTCTGGCACTTGGCACCAGGAGCTGTATCTGGGACGTAATGTTTGATGTGTAGTCAGCCGACTTAGCGTTCTCCCTCACTCCCTGCGACTGGTCCAGCAGCCAAACATCTGCTCTCGATTTCAGGGTGACCTGAAATCCTCATCCATTAGCATCCACATCATAATCTCCCAAATTAAGAACTAAACTATGCCTTATGCATTACTTTGCTCAAAGCTGTAACATGGCAAGCTGCTTTTATGGGCCCTATAGAGAATTTCAACGTAATACCAGCATTACCTTGGAATATTACTTCATGTTAATGTTTGATTTGTTGCATTAATGCAAAGAAGATGTGAGCTCTATAACACGCCATAACTTGTGCATTAATTTTGTGACCTGCATGGTAGAATTTATCCAGTGAAACTCGTGAGCCTCAAGTAAACAGCTCAAAGGAAATAATTTATTCAAAGCAGGGTGAGCAGTCTGCATTCATCAACAATTTTTATTAGTTTATGCAAAAGGCTGAGTGGGGAGCGGTGCCAATATACAGTAAATGTTTAGAGCATGAGCTTGGCAAGGAGATGGGATGATTTTGAGAAGGGATTTTTATTTCTTTGCAATGCTGGGCCTTTCACAAATCCTGACCATTAAGATAATCAATTAAATCACTAGGTACAATATGTATGGTTTAGGAATGCATGTACAGGGATTTACAGAACAAATGTAATGTAAACTGCAGGTGCAATACTTGATAACTGCTTTGCTTTGAGAGGTGGGCGAAGCAGTTATTAGACACAGTGAATACAGTTTTCAAAATTACAATTTTCTTTCTCTTTCTAAATCCAGGAATTCCTGTGGAGGATAGAGTGAACATTTTTCATCAACAGCTTTGGCTCAATCCAAGAAACAACCATGGTAAGGATTTGTTGCTGCAGCTTGACAGTATTGGTAATCAATACTTCTGCCAATCAGAAGCAGTGAATGAGGGCTGAAAACTGCTTTGGCCAACACGTTTTAGGGAGAATTCATGAGCATGTTTTCTAGATGGTATTAGATCATTTAGCTGTGAATCATTATGAAGACTGGGGTTTGCATGCCTCATTTATCTGACGGCTTAATTGCTGATCAGGAAATGCAGTTTGAATACTAATTACTAGATTAAACTCAAGGACGAAGCTGGGTTGACTCTTGATCACTTAGAAAGCAATAAATGGAAATTTCCAGTTTCTAATAAGTCTGGCTCACCTGGTGTGATATATCCAATCATTCAACATTGTAATGTCACAAATTACCTAAATCAACAGTTTTATTTTATTCTGGCATGTGCGTTTTAAAGAAAGTAATCCAGGATGTTTTTAGTACAAAAAATGACCCTTCTTCCCACTTAGTGTTATTATAACTTGTCACATTGTCCCTCATAAATCATTTTTTTGAGGTAAATTTGACTTTTTTTTCCATGTAAGTACAATCACATTTTTACTCAAATGGAAAGTTAATTAATGAAAATGTAAAATTTATAGTTTTTCTAAGGCTGAGACATGTAATATGTATATGACCTTCTTTCAGAAGTTTAGCAGACAAATCTCCATACAGTATTTATGTGTGTGGCAGCCAACATGCATTTCAGTGTCCTTCTCCATGTCCTCTTATTTAATGTTGTATAACTGATCCTATTTTAGTTACAGAACCTAAAGTTAGGTCCATCATTTTTTTTTTGACAAAGAGACATTATTTGTTTATTGATTTTTCTTAACTTTGCCTCAGTACACAAACACTGTGAATTTAAAATCAAACATGTGATTTATGTGCAGATTTTGAGCTTTAATTCAAGGGCTTTTACAGACTTTTTGCGTTAACTGTTGAGGGATTACAGCTATTTTTATACCTAACCACCCATCAGAGGCTCAAAATTAATTGGACACACTGACATAATTTTAAATATAAGATTAGTTTTGAATATTTTGATGAAAACCCTTTACAGTCAATGACTCCCTTGAAGTCTAGGGCCCACTGACATCACCAAATGTTGCATTTAGTTTTGTATTAAATATCAGAAAAGCAATCTCTATTGGGTTGAGATGGTGGAACTGACTTACCCATCCAAGATTATTTCACTGCTTGGCCTTAAGAAATTCTTACATTTCTTTTGTGATGTGCTTCGGCTCATGATTAGCTTGCACTGTGAGAGGTTGCCCTATGTTTCACAGCATTTGAATAAATCTATGCAAAGAGTATAGAGCTGTACACTTCAAAATTCATCCTGCTACCTCACTCAGCAGTCATATCATCAGTAAACCCTATTGGCCTGGTTCCACTGGCAGCCATACATGCCAATGCTATAAAATTGCCTTCCCCATGTTTGATAGGTAATATGGTATGCTTTGGCTCGTAAGCTGTTGCGTCTCTATATTTTTCTCTTCCAATCATTCTGGTAACACGTAATCTTGGTTTCATCTGTCCAAAAGTTTTGTCAAAACTGCGCAGGCTCTTTTATTTCTGGCAAAGTCTAATCTGACCTTCTTATTCATCTTCTTGACGTCTCTCATTTGGTTGCTCCATTTTTCACGAAATATCAAGGAAACTGGCCTTACATGACCATTAAACTGCTTGTCACTCAATTTTCCAATTAGTTTTTGAGAACTATGTAAAAATGTCTTTAATTCCTAAACAGTTTTTTGTAAAAAAACCCTTGAATTAAAGTTTAAAGTCTGCATGGCAACCACATTTTTAGTGTTAAATTTAAAATACACAAATGTCTTTGTACAACAAATTATGGACCTTGCTGTATTGCCATTCAAACAACCAAATGTCCAAGAATGATCAGTGTTCAGCAGGGTTAAGTGTTCCATCATGCTCACTTTTATGAGTCATGGCACTCTGAACAAAGTCTTGGATAATATATCCTGGAGTTGGCACTGCTTGAAAATCTACCACACGGGGAAAAAATTGGCAGCAGATAGGTAGTGTGTATTTGCTTATAAAATACTCCAGTCAAGAGTTTCACTCTATTATAGACCACTTAGGATGATAAGTGGAAAATCCTTACAAATCACAGGATGCAAAGATGGTGGAAGAAAATGAACACATCAGGAGGAAACAAACAAAGAAGAAGGGTAATGAAGAAGAAAGAGCTGAGGAAAACAAAGACCTCGAGGAAAAAGTTTTGACCAGTAAAGGAAAGTGTAAAAAACAGACACCATGTTAGAGAGAGAGAGAGAGAGAGAGAGAGAAAGACAAAGGTAAAGTGAAATGGATGGGAGGAGGAAGATTAAATCAGACAGTAGGAGGCCAAAGATCATTAAGACAGATAATGGAAGACAGGGATGAGGAAATTGAGTAGTGAAAAAGAATAAGATAGAGGAAGCGGGAATAAAATTAAAAAGTGTGAAGGTTCAAAGTGTGATAAAAGCAAAGGCATAATAAAGACCGCAAATGGTGGGAATAATCTGAAGAAAGAGACCATAACAGCAAAGACAAAAAGAGAGGATCAAGAAAGCAAGAACAAGATCCAAGAAAGACTAAGTGGAAGAGAAAAAGGCATGCACAAATGCACAACTCTCAAATGGCAGCTTGTTCCTTTCTTCCTTTTTCCCCCTGGACACCCAGACTAGGCATAAACTGAATGAAAGTGAGGAAGGTTTGAAACAAATCTAGCAGAAGGAGGGAGAGACAGCTGGTCACCTCTACCCTCAATTTTTCACTCTGTGGGGTATCTGATCTCAGGAAACCTTCTTTCATTATTCACACCTCCCTCCACCAAACACATTCACTGTATTTAACATACCTATTTTCACATTATGATTATAATCTTTAGAAAACAATGACTAATTTTCTTTGGAGATGGAATAAATTGTCACTATATATGTTTTCACTGCTTCTTAGCTTTAGTTTCCCTCAGTGATTATAGCAAGTTCTTGTGTTAAATCTCTCTGGAATCGAATGTTGTACTGGCACCTTGATTGTGAGCCAGAAGGAAGATATATTTCCTTGTCTGGTTTTAGAGAAGGAAATGGTGTGGGAATTGGCCTGTGTCTCCCTCAGACAGAGAAGAGCCACTAGAACACTATTCATGTTGTATCTCGACACAGGTGTCTAAAATGTGGTTGTATAGAAATGACATCTTATTGCTCCAAAATAAGATATCAACAGCTTGATTGCAAGTTTCCCCTTTCAAAAGAAAATAATGCATCATATGGGCCACTCCTTAACTGTTTGTGCCAAATTCTGACCCTGCCATCTGAATGTCAAAGCAGAAATCAAGACTTAAGAGACTAGGTAACATTGTTCCAAATTTTAGCCTCAGATTTCTGCTCTCAGTTGACAGGTGTGGCCCCTGGTGTGATTGTCTGGTGTTGTAATCTGTTTGCTTCAAGGTTTGACATGATGTGCATTCAGTGATGTTGTTTTGCATACTTTGGTTGTGGTTGAGTTACTTTTGCCTTCCTATCAGGTTAAATCAGCCGTTTCATTCTCCTCTCACCTCTGGCATCAACAGTGGATTTTCACCCAGAGAACTGCAGCTCATCTGAGATTTTCTATGTTTTGGACCGTTCTCTGTAAACCCCAGAGATTGTTGTGTGAGAGAATCCAAATCCAGCAGTTTTTTAAATACTCACAGCAGCCTGTCCGGCACCACAACAACCTAGAAAGGCTCAGAGTCGCTTAAATCTCCCTTCTTTCCACTCTGATGCTCGATTTATTATTTGACCATATCTACATGCCTGATTACATTCAGTTGCTGCCATTAGATTGGCTTATAAAATATTTACATTGACAATTGAACACATGTACCTAATGATTTGGCAAGTGAGTGTATAGATCGACAGTAGGAAATTCCTCAGTAAAGTTAAAATTTGTTTTGGGATACATAAAAGACACAAATAACCCTTAAAATCTACAATTTAACTGTTTTTACTTAGCATTAATTGACATCTCTGCACTGGCTGAAATAATAATAATAATATCTATGTTCACCAGCTATATAGGTGCCAAACCATGCGAGAAGTGAGTGACACAACAATGTGTCACAATCATATCAGAATTTCTATTGACCCAAACTTGGCAGATTTGTGTAGTCTATAAACACGTATATTCTATTTATGTCATTTTAACTGCTGTATTTTGACATTGCATCATTTATGTATTGCAAGTGTAATGACCATGGGCAGTTTTTTTCCCCTTGTAATAAATACTAACATGTTTTAAATTAGGGTAGCAGTAGATGCACATATGCTAAAATTGAGTTATTAAAAATTTCATGTTCTAATGGTTTCTCATTGACTTTACTTTAGATTTAAGCAAGCTGCCATGTCAAATAACAAAAATTTCAATAATAATATAGTTTAAGGTAATAAAAACAAAAGAATAGAAGGGGAGAGTATACGTTTAAGGCGTATTTCCTACACAAGACTGAACACACACAAAGCTGATATTTTAGCCATTTTATTTGACATACCATCTCTCTTCAACCTCAGCTTAATAGCTCACCTGCTCCCAGAACAGCTTGAGGCCCACCATCAGTGTGTGCACAGAGATGTGTCCCAAAGCTCACAGTGATACTTTCCCACCAGCAAGAATGTGGACATTTTACTAATATGTGCACTAATGAGGTACTTGCTGTTGCTGTGTTGATAACATTTGACCCTTGGACTGTGCAGTTTCTTGTGTGTTGACCGCTTTAAAGACATTACGTTGCAGATGTAAACTGTCACTCTGCACTTTAAGTAATCTATATGTTATTATTCATTATTCAAACATATTTAGGAGGCTTGAAATGTTTTTGTTACCCTTTAAAGCATCTCATTCATTCCCACAGAAAATGCACTTTTTGTACCATCCCCCTTAAAGCTTCAGAAAATGTTAGCAGAAAGATTAGCATATGCTTTATTTTATTCCATTTAGAGAGTTTTCCTTTGGGCATCGTTTACCGTGAAAGCACCCAAATTGTGTCCAGTGGAGTTTACATGGAAGTAACATTAACTGTGTTTGTACTCGCCTGGTGTTACACTTAACAGGATTACAGAGTCAACATCTTCTTGCGGCAGCGCTGGAATGACCCCAGGCTGAAACTGCCAGACGACTTCAAGTCCGATTCTCTCACTGTTGATCCCAAGATGTTCAAATGTCTCTGGAAACCCGACCTGTTCTTCGCTAATGAGAAGAGCGCCAACTTTCATGATGTTACCCAAGAAAACATTCTCCTCTTCATCTTCCGTAATGGAGATGTCCTAATCAGTATGAGGTAATTTATTTACTTTTTATTTAAGTTGTTTTTAATCAGTGTACTTGAAATGTCGTCCAGTCTTATGTGATTCATTGAAAATAGTCACTTCATCAGATATGCAATAATCCAGGAAAATGCAGCATTACTGTGAATTTTGCTATGACTTAGTATCCCGTTTAATTTAAAAGTCCTTTCGACAATACCACTCAATTTTAGTTTTGGCCATAAATCATGAATCTTCAAGTTTTAAAACTAATGAAAAAAAAATGTCATAAGTAGTTTCCAGAACTTTAAGTTAAGTAGAAAGGATTCTATCTGCAAACAGATCTCATACAGTCTAGGAATGATCTTCACTAATATTTTATCAATACCAGCTTTGATTTATGATACCAAAACATATAGCTTTTGATATTGATATAGCATTCTATATTTTTTACTAAATGGCTTAAACAGAGTGTATTGATGCTTTTACCATATTAGCTGATCTTTATGCCAAGTAATTATGAGGTTGTTTTATGACTTAGATCTGGGGTCAAGCCCTGTGATCCCTACAGTTTAAAACAACTGGAGATAAAGTATCAGAATTTTAGGAGCGGGACCACGCCTTCAAAAATGCTCCTCCCGGTTCTTATCTATATATGTTCTCCCAGTTCTGCAAGCTGTTCATTCTCATTAACGTTCCCTACCCTCCCTCCCCTTTTCAATTCTTTAACTTCTTCACTTCTAATTAGTACATGGGGATCTGCTAGGCCCAGGGGCCACAACCAGTTCCTTTCGTGGCCTTCCCCAAACTGCAGCTCAATTCACGTCCACGCCATTCACCTTCATCTACTAAAACGCTGTCAAACCTAAAATGAGGACATGGGCTCAGCTAGTGAAAGTAATATAAAATTTGTTTTTTCTGTTTTTAGTATACATCTAACTACCTTGCAGTTGGGTTTTTTTGCATTTCTAAATATTTGGTGACAAGCATACAACAACTCAAATGATTTGACTCCAGTTAAGGAATGAAGGAACACCAAACTTTATTTCCTGTCTAGTTTTCGCTTATCTAGTTGTTGAGACTGGAGCTCATTTGGTTGTTTGAGTGTTATCCTTTTATACTGCACTTAAGCGGTGGCTGGTGCCTAAGTACTAATTAGGAACATCTAAAAAGCACTAAAAGTCAGTTTTGTGTCCTGCCTTGATAACTAGAGACTAATTTTTAAAAAAGGATAGCGTAGCGTTACCCTGCCTATCTTGAAGGCAAGTCAGTCACAACTCAATTGTTGGAGCTCAGAGGCCGTACTGAAGACATAGCCTTTTCATAGCAGCCTTTCTAGCAAAAGGAGTCCAATATGCTGGATATTTTCAGACTTATTAAATCTTGTATTTGAAAGGGATCATTAGGTTATGGTGTTACTTCGCATCTAGCTTTCTATAAACAGTATACATTAAGATGTATTTCAGGCTATTAGAGTTTATTATTGGCCATAGTACAAAGAATGTAAACACTTACATGACTTCAAAAGTAATCACTTCATTATGGCAGCTTCATAGTGGAATATTTAGAAATTTGTAAACTATGTTAGGCCTCAGTCCCAAGAGCCTAGAGACTGGCTGGCAATTCCCTGACAACCTCTGCTTGCTATGAAAGAAATGTGTGTTCTTTAACTGGTTTGGAAGTGGTTCTTAGGTGTTGCTATGAGAAATCAGTTGCAATGAAGATAGCCCTTTGTGACTGCTTTGTTCACCAGCAGATCATCAAGGTCACTTGTGTTTTCCATGGAAGAAACCACCTCATCTGCAAATTCACCACCCTGTAGCAAACTTGCAAAACTGTGGAAACTGGAATCGGAGAACATTGGCCTTCAAAATAAAAATTGTGCTTTACCATTGAAAACCAACACATTTCAAAAGATGGATTTTACTTTGTGAATAGTCTCTATTTCCATTTTGCAATGGACTCTTCACAGTTTCACTACACTTCCATCCACACTACAGGGAATCATGGCAATCTGCTTGCAACCAAAACTGCTTATCAATACTTCAGCCAGTTATCAGCAACCACTTCTAAGTTATTACCTGGTTTTGTGTGCCTTGAGGGCCATACCTCTGGGTACAGTAACAATTGAGCATTAAGATTGTCATATTATGTCAAAACACTAACTGTTCTTTTTAGGCATTGCTATGGCCTTTATGTCAAATAAAAAGGAGACACCTCTTGCTACTATTTAGAGCAAAACAACCTCTCCTGAACAAAAAGCTGGCTAATTTGGCATAATTTCAGACTGAATTAATGTAGCATCAACCTTAATAGTAACCAAATGACTGCTTAGTGTTCGCAATATTAGACTACATAAAAGTGCAGAATTATATTATGAAGCTGTGGGCACATCTGTAAATAAGACTGAGCACATTAAATAATTTTTGACCCAGCTGCATAGAACTATTACCTGTAGTGCTGCCAATGTATTTAATCATGGATCATTTGTGTCTATGCCCTGAAATACTGCAAATTCACTCTGATATATTTTAGTCTATACTGGAAATATTTGTCAATGTTTTCTGTCCTTCTTTACTTTATTTTAATCTCTTTTTTCACTAATTAAGACTGTAAAACTGGAAACTCAAAAGATAAAACTGTTTACATGCACAAGATTTGGTGAAAAACAGATTCGTACCCTGCCTTTTACCCTACAACAAGTAGAATAGGTTCCAGGCCCCCATGTAACACACAACTGGACAACCAATAGAAATGTGAATGTATAGACTTAATATTCAAAGGAATTGCTGTTAGGTTTTAGTCATCTCCAAAGAGAATTGTCTGTATGTTTGCATCTACCATTTTATTCCATGTTAATGTATCACTCAGAAAAAAAGCCTTTCGGGTTAAAGCCTTGACTCCAGTGTGATCTAGGGTTTCATTTTGTGAAGTGTATACAATAATATATGCAATGAATACAATAAAGTGGCCATAAATAAAAAAAAATAAAAATCTTCTTCCTCCGACAGGTTGTCCATCACCCTTTCTTGTCCACTGGATCTGACTTTATTCCCTATGGACACACAGAAGTGTAAAATGCAGCTTGAAAGCTGTAAGTTTTTCTAAATTAACAACACTTTAAAGTATCTCATCAGTCTACACATGTGCTTGCTGATATTTTAGACATTCAGTATTTATGAGTTGGGAATATGTTTGTTGTTTTTGTAAAGTAGTTGGTTTTGGGGTAAATGAGAGCTTTTTGCTTGTGTTTAGCAGCCAATTCCAGTGGTGAACACTTAGTGCAGTAGAATAAATCATCATATTTTAGGGTTGTCGTGAGAGTCTCATAGCTAATTGAGCTTGACTTGTGTTTACTGCATCTTGTTTACAAAGCGGTTAGACTTAAATAAGCAACATAACTTGAAGCCATTACCCTGTAAAGCCAAACCTGACTGTTGAGATGTATCATATTCTGGATGGCTTCATGCATTTGTTATGTTTTGAAATGTTGTGTTCATTGCAAGGGTGGTAACGGTGGGCTTGAACTATATATATGTATATATATATATGTGTGTGTTTGACTGTTTTTGTATCTCTGCATCTGTGCCCTCCTGTTTTCCAGTTGGTTATACAACAGATGACCTGCAGTTTATGTGGCAGACAGGAGACCCTGTGCAAATGGATGCTATTGCTCTGCCACAGTTTGATATCAGACAAGAAGATATTACTTATGGAAACTGCACCAAATACTATGCAGGCACAGGTACTTTCTTCATCATGAAACAATATAAAGTGTTTTTTAATAAGGAAGTTAAAAAGTTTTGACTGTCGAAAGAAAGTAGTTACGCTCAGCTGACAGTAAAAATGTACAGCAGAAGTCTGAATGGGTATATTGAACTACTAAATCACTTTTTTTCTCCGCTGGCATCTGCGCTAAAATTCCGACTGTCTATCTATGGACATTGTTTTAAGTAATATAAATTTTTTTTTAAAGAAAATTATCCTCAACCTAAAAGTATATTCATATGGATATGTCTGCCATTAACTGTAGATTATGTCCCTCTTGGATATCCACCGAAAATCATTGAAAGTCACTGAGCAGACAGATATATCAGATAACTTAGGACAAATTCAGAAATATTGCAAATTTACTTAGTCATGACTGAAAGGTTACTCTGACTCTCCTCAAAGTAAACAAAATAATAATATTAGCACATGCTGCAACTTGAAACATGGAGTGACTTCGAGTTGGCACAGTGCAAACTCCTCTCATTCATTTTATTTCTATTTCATGATCTGTTATCAGTAGTCAAACCTAATGTTGACAAGTTTAAAGTAATTTAGAGTTTAAAAAGACAAACCACAGTGAAGGTTTCGCTCATGGTTAAATAAAATGTAAAGACAGAAAAAACAAACAAAAAAACATTGAAATGTTTTTAATTTATTAATATGAATGTGATCCCTGAGCCCAACACACCAACACAAATCGCTGCTCTAATGAGGACACAAATGACTCTTCTCTTAGTATGCTGTCTGGCTAGCTTAGCATTAGCATGCTGTCCGTGCAGACTCTTGCAAAGAGCTGTAGTTGTGTGACCAGCATAATGCAGCTTTTTCTGTCCTGGATGTATTTTCCACTTTACCATGACGATCTCATCCGTTTGTGCAATTCTGAAGAATGTTTACAGGACCTTGAGAAATCTCTGCTATGGAGATTTAAGGCAGTTGTAAAGGCCAAAGTGGGGCGAATGTAGTACTAGCAAGGTGTAGCTAACAGGTTGTGCACTGAGTATAGTAAAAACAACAGTGGTAACATTCAGTTTTCCAAGAATATCTTTTAATTATTTGGCTTCATTATGTCCATTACAGCCTATCATTTTAAACAATCACACGGTGGTGGTTTATTAAGGAAGTTAACCAAGATTTTTCTGAGTGTGTTTTACCAAAATTTCCGATGTTATCATCAAATGGCCAAATGTACAACAAGGACTAGACAGGATAAGATCTGTTTGTTCCCATTTGTCATGAGAAGAATTTAAAAATACAAAAGGTTGAGGAAAAAAAGTAAAAAAAAACTGTTAACTTACTCTGAAACTAAAATAAAATAAAGAAGTAGGCTTATTTGCAAATGTTATGTATGTGTAAATCTATTGTAGAATTATGTCACTGTATAAATATGAAATAATAAAATCGTTTTGAAATTGCAGCCAGCAGGAAAAAAACATATTTCTAAAAATCTGATTTGTCCCCAGGTGGTGATTTTACGTTTTTATCTGCTGTCTTGAACTGTGTTTGAAGCTAGCAAATTAGGTGTGCAGCATCAGTTATCATGACAGTGTACCAGTGCCAGAAGTGAACCACCTACTGGGTTATCCTTCTTGGTCCTAAATATTGAATTGCATTACAGGCCTCAGTACCCTTATATGCAATTATGTGATCCTTACTGAATATTGTTGATAAGAGTTTTCTTCTTTTTTTAAATGTGTCTAAATACCAGTGAAGAAACCTTATGGGTAGCAGACAGCTTGTAAAAGTTGCCATTTTTCCAGGCTGCTAGCCGAACTAAGAATAACAACTAATCCTGTAATAAAAGAAGTAAAATGCAAAAAAGAAAAAAGTTATGGTACTGTGGTATACACTTATGCCGACTTATGTGAGTACAAAATGAATTCACAATGAAATGGAAAAATCTCTATCAGCCAACAGAGCTGGTATGACCTCAATGCTCTCACACTTGGGGAGGCACACTGCTGGTGATGAGTCAGGCTTTTAACTGGTTGCCATGGCTACCTGGCCAGACACAAAGATCACCTCTGTCTACGACTGGTTCAAGCCTGCTTGGCGACACAGGCGGCCCTTATATGCTGTATAAAAGCTCCAGAGATCCCTGAGCTAGTTAAATATTACTTCAGCCCACCCACTCTACCATCCCATTAGACCGACTAACTAGGCTCCATATTCAGAAACAAAAGGCTCCTGGAAAAGGTCTGAATCTTATGGATTCTTATTCCTCTGGCTTACTAATGATGGCTTTAACGCCAACAGGAATGAGTGATTGAAAAACAGATAAGTTATTAGTAGGAATGTATACAGTACTTTCAAGCAAAATCACTTAAAAAAAGAGAAAATGGAAGTGCCATTTCTAACAGTAATAACTCATAGGATTTGGGGCAGGTTCGGACATCCTACACATTTGGCACATTCACAGTAGGAAGCAGTATTTTCTGATGTGCGGCCTTGACTGCTCAAATAGGTCTCAGCTTTAACAAAGTTATTTGAAATGATATTAAAGTCCTTAGGCCTATTGGCTGTTGTCTTCTCTTTCTGCTTTCTCCATGACAAATGATACACACGACTGCAGTTTGCTTTTCTCTTTGGCCAAAGGACGAGGTAGAGTGCATAAAGAACTTACCTTACCTCCTAATGCCTAATGTGGCTTTTATAGACCGTTCAGTGAAGTGCCAGTTCTCTCACCTGCTCTTTTTCAGTTAAGGGACTGGTTGCTCTGAAGACCACATTTCTACCAATATGTAACATTCGATTTTTTCTTGTTGATCTTGAATCTACTGCTAGCTATTGCCTCTAATAAATTATACTTTCGAGGAAAATGTGGAGCATGGGCTTCATATAGTGCCATTTCTCTGAATTGGGACACATAAATCATGTGCATGACGGCACTGCCAGTGCCATCAAGCACATGCCTACTTAACTACCTTAGCTATGTTTTGATGAAATCATGTTTTGATATGTGACCATTGTTTCCATTGTCATGCAGGGTACTACACTTGTGTAGAGGTTATCTTCACCCTAAGGCGACAGGTTGGCTTCTACATGATGGGTGTTTATGCCCCTACGTTGCTCATCGTAGTCCTTTCATGGCTTTCCTTTTGGATTAACCCTGATGCAAGTGCTGCCAGGGTTCCTTTGGGTATGGATTACTTGATAATTTTCACCGATCTTTATCAGTACACATTATCTGTGAAATATTTCTTGTGCTTCCATCCAGGGATAAGTGCATAATTAGATCAAAAAGAGTGATGGGTGAGAGTGGATTTTTTTATTGGAGAATTTAGACATTAAAACTACTGTCTAAAAGGATTTCTATCGGGCAAAAGGCTATAGTAAATAAATAGAAACCACTCTAAAGTATTTGGATGTTTGTATGGATCACTGACCTCATCCATCACTTTGACACCACGAAGGACTTGTCTGTCGAGGTTGGTGTTAAAGCCATCGTTTTTCTGTATGTGACAAATCACTGAGTATCGCTGTAATTGACAGATGGGACCCATGAAGCAAGAACCCTTGTCCAGTGTAAACTAAATACACATGAATCAGAGCTGAGAGCTTAAACCCATGTTTAAGTGCAATAACTGCCCCCTTTGCTGGTTAGTCAGTTGGTTTATGCCCAACTTTGGTTTCTCTTTGCTATTATGTTTAAACTCTAAAACATTCATCCACTCAAGCTAATTTTCCCATTTAGACAAGAAGCTGATTCCCATAAACATCCACTGATAAAATGCCTTTTGGTAGATTTTAGCTTATTGTTACTGGAGGCAAGTCCAGGCTCTTGTCTTTCACTGAAATTCTTATTTTATTCCTTGCAATCAATAAAGTGTTACGGAGACAGTGGGAATGCAGAAGCTACTTGAGCTGCCCAACAAGGCACACCTGATCCCTATTAAACAAAGTAATGAAGGAGTGTGCTGAAGCACACAGGTGCTGTTTTTTTTTCCAAATTAAAGAAGCACACGTTGCATCAAGCCTGAAGGAGTTTCAGGTAGATTACCAGAGTGTTAGAACGAGCCCTAAGGGGGGTGACAAGGATGGTTTGGTACTGGTAGTACTTAGATTATAGTGTGTGTTTGTATATGTACTGCATAAATCACAGGACCCAGATGAGCAATATCTAGTGACCCCCTTTTTATAACACTGATTGTTGACACAATTTGTCTTTCACTTAGGCCTCTATGTTGGAAAAAGGAACTAGGTTAATATACTCTAAACACAGGCTGGCACCACTGGCTAATATGAAGTTGTCAGTTCTTTTAAACAGTCGTTTTCATACGTTTCCTCAGCTAAAACACACTCTTTTCATAGCATCTTTATAGTTTACCATGTTTTTAAATTTCTTTGTCATGCCCTGTACATGCCCTTATGTCTTGTGTCTCTACTTAATGGATGTCCTCAAAACATGTGACGCCTGGAACTGATTAACTAACCTGGTCAAATTGTAGCTCAATTTGACTTCTGATGTGGTATGGTACAATACATAACAGTGATAAATTAACCACTCAAATGCTCCAAATCACAGGCTCCACTGTGATTTTTCACATTCAGTTTAATGAAATAGCTGAATAAGTAATTTGGTTGGGAAGGCCGTCTCTGGTTGATGTTACAACTTGAAATTCAAGTCCTGAATCTAAAAATACTCAGATAAAGACGCTACTACTGTCTAATGAGTGAATGTAGTGAACTAACAATTATTTGTACAGCAGACATATTTCAAGTATGTGTTACATGTACAAAATATAAAAGTTTTGGCACACCCTTATGTGTTCAGATTAATTCGAAAAATGCCTCAGCAAGGTTACATATCATGGTATAGATGTTATATTTGCCTATGTCTTATAGATGTTTATGCATTATCTTTCCTTCATATGCTGTAAATGTTTATACTACACTTTACAAACACTACACTTTTCAGAATTGACAGAGTATTTGTAGATCTTGTGCTGGCTTGAGAAAAAATCTTTCCACTTTGCTTGTCCCCCTCCTCCTTCATAATTCAACCTGTGTGTAATATGTCAGTGTCACCCACATCCAGTGTCACACTGGCACCTCTGTGTGTGTGTGTTCAGGGCTGCACAGATAAGATAATCCATTGTTATCCCACTTCAGTCTTCCAGTGCTTCCTTTTTTCCATCCTCCCCCCAGTTGTTTATCACCACTTTCATTCCATCATCACTCCAACTCCTCCTGGAAGCCTCCCCTGACTTCTCTCTAAATGGGATCAGTCCAGGTCAGTTAGCACCCAGGTGTGGGAATACTCTCATTTATAGCTCTGTGCCGTGTGTGTGTGTGTGTGTGTGTGTGAGTGTTAGTGTACATGTGGATATACTGTATGTGTCCATGTGCTCATTGAACTGAGGTGTGTGTTTTTATGTTTAAACAGCATGTATTCTTGCCGCATAGGGAGTGTGAACAGATGTAACAATATAACTTGGTGTGCTGTGACACAACAGAAATTTTCTGTACAGTATGTTGTTCCTGTTTTTCATTCTCATATAAAGCCCAAGTGTTTTTTTACTGATGAACAAGACACCAATATTGCCACTTTCATATTTCTCTCTGTTCGTTGTTAATAGGTGGGCTTCCACAATTCTGTAATTAAAGTTTATTCCAGTGAGAAAGAAGCAATTTGTTTAGAAATCCTGAACCCAGTATGAACGTTTTGTTGATGAGTGACCAATATGAGGCCTGGAGGCAAAACCTAGTAACCATTTATATGTTTTATTATGTCCCTGAAGCAGAACTATTATTTGAAAAAAAGTGTGCAAAGCTCTTTGTCAGTTCTTAGAACACCCTCTAAAGGCTGGCTGTAATTATTTCTGCTGTATCCTGTAAGAATGCTTTGGTGCTTTGCAAAGGAATCTGTAACCTGTAATCCTATTGGCTATTAACGATAAAAATGATTTAAAAATACTCTTTCATTAAAGGCTCTTTGAGCTCTTGGAGATTTCCTAATAAATGAGGTAACTCTTTGCAATTTATAAAAGCTTTTGTGCAGATTAGTGTATTACTAAATAAATTTTTTATTTTTTATTCATTAAAGATGAAACGTATCAGTTTTCCCTCCTCAGCAGTAAGTTAATCAAATGCTTTATCGCTGTGAAAAATAAATATTTTTGCTATACAGGGAGGAAGTTTTTGTTTTGATTGCTAGCTGTTTTCACGGGGACTAAAATGTACACATATATCTCAATATAAAAAAACAAACCAAAAACAAAAAAATACCTCATCTGACTATGATGACTGACAAGGTCTCTTGTTATAACTCTCCATACAGGCATCCTCTCAGTGCTCTCTTTGTCCTCTGAGTGTACCTCCTTGGCCTCAGAGCTGCCTAAAGTATCCTACGTCAAGGCTATCGACATCTGGCTCATTGCTTGCCTGCTGTTTGGTTTCGCCTCGCTGGTGGAGTATGCCGTGGTTCAAGTGATGCTCAACAGCCCAAAACGCATTGAGGCAGAGAAGGCAAAGATAGCATCCAAAGAGAAGGCTGCAGGAAAGAGCCCTGCTGCCCGGAACAACACGGTCAATGGAACCGGAGGGACACCGCTTCACGTCAGCACCTTGCATGTCAGTATAGTTGGTTTGACAATTTGAGTATGTGTGTTTAAATCTGTAAGTCACCTCTAAGTAGCCTTCTTACTAGAGTTTGCATGCAGTATAACAGGAGCAATTTAAATGAAAATGCACCAGAGGACACATGCTTTGCATATGGTGCTCAAACTAGTGGAATCCACTTTTTGCAGTCCAGTTTAGATCTTTTATCATGATCATCAACAGCTTTTACTTCTTCAGAGTTTCAACTTTGCATATGCGTAAATGTCACCATTTCTTGTCAGTCTATACGCTTTTCATATAAAAAAACAATTCAAATTGCCAAAAATCTTTCAAAAGAAAGAGGGCAGTTGGTATATGCGTGGCCACATTAGGCTTAAAACTATATACCTGTGTTTGGAACACAGAAACTCCGGTGCCAAAACGCAAAACCCTTTCTCTTCAAATGCAAATAGAAAAAAAGCTATTTTTTGACATATCAAAAGCTTAAAATTCCCCATTGAAAGGCGTTTAAAACCTCTGATTTTGTTCTTTATCCATTTATATCTATTTAGTTTTTGCTAAAGAATATTTGGACATGGAGGCATAAACCAAAACATCTTTAAATTGCCTGAAACCCTAAATAAGCACTCAAACATTAGGCATAAATATTTGCATCATCCATCAAGATAACATTGAGGGTATTTATGTTATGTGTGACTTGATTTCAGTTGCATTTTGCTTAATGAGAGCACAGACGCTTGTGTAATCAATAATGATGATATCCATAATGACCTCTTTGGGTTTTGATGCTCCAGTTAATCACCAAATCATTTTAACGATGGTGCATTTTTGTTGTTGAGTGACTGTTGAGTGTTTGGATGCCTGTGTATAGTTTTTTTGATTTAATGTAACTCCCAAACCACATCAACAACCAGATCCAGCATCTGATAGGAATATTAAGGTACTGAGAAAAGGGAAATCCAGTCATTAATAATTGGCATTGTGTCTGACATACACAAACACACACCTTGGTCAGGGCTCAAGTCTGACACTTACATGCACACGCAGGATGTTGCATGGGTCTTCCGATTGTATGCCCTAATTGAAATTAATTTACCTCTGAGTCTATGTTAGTCCGAACCACATTTGGTCTGAGAGGATTACATTATTCCATTGAGGTTTAATAGGTTTTCTTGTCAAAACCAAATCAAAATAATGAAGCTTTAATGAGCTTAATGACTTCAGTGAATAAGCATCCTTAGTCTGATTAGATCCTGTTCACCCCGCAGGCCTTCAGGGAAGTCGATGAAAGGGATTTTTTTTGGATGACATTAACTTAAGTCCTCCTGCAGACTGTTTTGTGTAAGCACGGGTTGTGATAACATGTAGAGGCTGTAGAGGAGTCACAAGAACCTAGATGAGAGAACAGCCATATTAGGCAAAATTTTATAAAACAAAGCAAGTCTAGTTTTGGCTCCAAAGATATTTTTTCCTCTTAAAATAGCAGTAGCTTTGATTTAGCTTCAGAGTTCTATCCAAGTTTCAAGATCAAACAGCTCTTTTACAACATTTTCAAAGTGTAGTCTGTTTTCAATTGAGTCCAGCTATCTTGCATAGCCTCATTTCAATGCTCCTTTCAGTTTGGAGAAAAACCTCCATACAGAATAGATGTGACATCATCGCTACTGTAAAGAAACAGAACACTTTGTTATGTGTCAAAGAGTAGTCAGAGCAAGTGTGGCATTCAGTTAGCTTTTGCCATAATAAGAGGTTTAAAAACGGCACAGTCAAAAATGTTTCTGTATGCTGTGTTGTGCTGCTTGGTTCGCAAGAAAGGTATCTATACAAAGTACAGAGGTGATGGCAAAAGTTTTAGTTGTAAAAAATGGGAAGATTCACACCTGCCTCATGCAGTCTTAGTCTGATAAATATACATTCCAACTTGCAGAAAATTGCATGTGTCTGTATTTGTATATCAGAAATTACTCTTATGTCTTATGTGATGTGGTTAGGTACACTTACCTTCATAATTTGTTGGACAAAGACACATTTTTGCAGTTCTGTTTCTATATGTCACCACAGTGGATTTTAAATCAAGCAATTCACATGTGATTGAAGTGCAGACTTTTGGCTTTAATTCAGGGGGTTTTACAACAAATTTGGATCAAATCTTTAGGAATTACAGACATTTTTATACATAGTCTCCTGTTTTTAGGGCTCAAAAGTAATTGGACAACTTACTAATAAGCAGTTTTGTGGCCAGAACAGGCCCATTCCTTCATTATTTCATGACAAATGAAGCAGATATAATGTGCTGGTATATCTTATCAGCTCCATTAAAACTGCTCCTGTGCATTGTTCGCTGGGAAAGGCCACTTCCACTTGGGGTGTGCTTGACTTGCAGCCGTGCTTCAGTGTCGAAATAACATCCACATAAATGGCAGGACTCTGGGTTTCCTGGTGGAGCATGTTTTTGGCTCAAGTGACTGGATGTAATAGAAAACACTTTTGGCAGCTACTAAACAAGTAGAGAACGACTGATTGTGCAGCAAGAGGTTAGTGACAGGCATGAGGAAAGATGTGCAGAACTTAAACTAAAGTAGCAGATGAGTTCTGTCTGCTCTAATAACTTAACTTTGGTCAACATGGGAATAGTGTTCCAGTGTGAACTTTGCAGCTAACCATCCTTATTTAATTTTTACTAAGCTACAATAAACTACAGTGCAGAATAATGCAGTAGAGGTATGGTTTCATTGGTTTAAAGTCTTAAATTCACTGAAGAACTTGCTGTACAGGTGGAATAATCTTGGGGCCACTGATAAAGCTACAAGCCTTTATGGATTGCAAAGTCAGTCTGTTGCTCACTCAACCAGTTTTGAACCACTTTGCTGTGGCTACTCTGCCTTAGGGGCTGCCCGTAGCTCTTTCGGAATATTACTCTAATCTTATCATGGCTCAGATGTTTCACACAGATAAATGTATTTTTAGAGAGAAATGATGAAGAATTCAATAATCAAGTCGGTCTGTGTCTGTGTGTGCTTTTGTCTTGAACCCAGGTGGCTGAGACCCGCTGCAAGAAGGTGTGCACCTCTAAATCAGACCTGAGGACCAATGATTTCAGCATTGTGGGTTCACTCCCACGGGACTTTGAACTGTCAAACTTTGACTGCTACGGGAAGCCCATCGATACTGGTTCTGGTCTCGGCAAATCCCAAGCAAAGAACAACAAGAAACCTCCTCCGCCAAAGCCGGTCATCCCATCTGCTGCCAAAAGAATTGACCTGTACGCGAGAGCTCTCTTCCCTTTCTCCTTCCTCTTCTTTAATGTGATTTACTGGTCTATATATTTGTGATTATCTTCAAATGATCTTGTATTATCGACCACCCCCCCACACCGTCACAAGTTTCTTAATTATTAAAGTGAACTTTTAAAGAAATGTGAAACCTACCCATACAAAATGATTTTTGAGAATCATTATATATTACTATAATTGTTATATTTATCTTAAAAAACACACACACATTGTGATCATTTGTGTATAAAAATGATTCCAAATCAGTTTTTCTTATCTTTCCTAAAATGAATAGTTAAAAAAAGCTTTGTTTGTTTTTGTAGTACTTAAGAGGTTAATACAGGATAGCAGATAAAGCAACTGATCTGATGCAAACAAATCCACAAAGACTGATTAAGAAATAAACTGTAGACGCGCAGATCGATTGATGATGCTTATCGATTTATTCATTTATTTGTTTGATTAATTTTTGCAATTGCCCAGTGGGAGTATGCTCGCAAGTTTAATAAGTTAAAGCGTTTTATTTAAGCTTCAATGCAACGTGCAACATTATAATTACCTTGCATGTTAAAATAATGCATGTATATGAAAACAAAGTATAAATATATATATATAGAATATATATTTAGTACATTTATTTAATATTATTTTGATTTGCTCTTGAGAAGATATGTGGATGTGAAACACTCCTATTCCTGCTCAGACGGCCATGTGACACTGCCACTCCTCCAGAAAATGTAATATTTGACACTTTTATTGTGTGTAAATGGGTCACTACTGAACTGGGACCATATGTTTGTGAAATACACAAGCAAAGAAAATAAATGAATAAGCAACTTTTCACCATTTAATGTGATTAAATTAAACAAAGATTTAAATCGAGAACTGTTTTTCATTAATTGCTATGCTGCAAATACTCATATTCTTTACCTTTTTTAAATTTGTTTGTTGATTATTACTCAGCCTGCAGCTGGTTAACATGTATTTGTATTACTTACAATAAGACAAAAAACTGTCTATATTGACAACATTTTCCCTTCTGCACTGTCCATTTGCATTCTGAACATCATGCGACATCTGTTTCTTCACCTAGGCTTGACCTCTCCTAATCTGCTAAACCAGCCATCAATTATTCATGAAAACCTGCTTTGAAAATGACCCCAGACCATCACTGTGAGACTTCTCATATGAAATCTGTCTCTGGCTTAATGAAGCAAGATAAATGCTGACCTCATGTCATGACAATAGGGTCATATTAATGAAGTTTGAAGTCATTTAGGGCAGGTTTGCTCATGTAAGGGAACAGTTAATGTGTTTTTTGCTCTGATCTCCTGTTTTCCTTTTTTGATTTCAC
Source organism: Oreochromis niloticus (assembly GCF_001858045.2). Taxonomy (NCBI): domain Eukaryota; kingdom Metazoa; phylum Chordata; class Actinopteri; order Cichliformes; family Cichlidae; genus Oreochromis; species Oreochromis niloticus. Next base: position 12,986,109 of record NC_031966.2, on the reverse strand, counting down.
TACATGACAAAAACATTTTTTTTTCTTCTTCTGCGGCTGCCATGGTTACAGACAGACTACAAAAATCAGCCTATGACACAGAATGGGAGTCAGACTGAGACTGGGAAAAACAGTATTTGATGCTTCTAAAATAACATTTAAAAGCATATAAAGTATGACTCATCAAGAAAAGTATATATTTTACTGATTACATATTTGAGGTCAGTTTTAATAGCTCTGTAGACTCTTTCCAGGTCTCACTGAATCACAAATGAAAAAGATTTTGCATTGCAGTGCCCCCCAATGGCGGTATCTAGATTTCTTTTACGTGATGAGTCGATAAAATGCTCTCCTGGGAGAAAAACAGATGCAATGCCAGGTTTTGCACTAGAGTACTGGTATCACCTTAAAACAAAGAGTTGGGTTTCCACTTTATATTTAAATGCATATGAAATGCTACGTGACATTTGCTTGGAAAGTTTATTTTTCTTCAGTTTTGTAAATAATCCAAGATTATCAGACATTTTAAACCTTTAAAGCGTTCTAGCACTGAATTGTCTGTATAAGCAGTACACATTGGAGCTACTAGCTGAGGCTGTTATCTGCTCCAAAAATAAACATAATGATACATCTGCTAATAGGCTACCAGCAGTGGAAGCAATAAAAACAAAAAGATTAATGATGTCATTTATAGCACCGCAACAGTAGATGCAGCTCTTGTTACAGGTGTGACTCATCTGTCTGTGGTTTTGCGAGTGTGTGTGTGTGTGTGTGTGTGTGTGTGTGTACTTGTGCTCCACCCCCACAACCCAGCACCCTGCTAGTAACACAGTGCAGTAACCTATATCACGCAGGGTGCTTTCTAATCCAACATGACCTCTCACCAGGCACCCACCCAAGGCACCAATACAAGCACCATGACAGTCAGGCAATGATTAGTGGAGGAACAGTTTGGGAGAAGAGGCCAAAAGGCTTATTGGAAGCTCATTTACTTTAAACAAGGTTTTCACACATGAGTGCTGTGCTTTTAGAACCTTTCCCTGGGCACTGAAATAAAGAAATAAAGTCTAGACAATGATTTTCTTGTCAGGAAATTAGCATTTATACCATTGCGTAACATTATTACCACAAATAAAATAAAATAAATTCAAAAGACCATATCGTGCAAAGAGTGCCATGTTATAATATTTCAATAACTATCACATCTATCAGCAAATAAAGTACATTCTCTTTACTTTTACTTTTTTGAGCTCTCATGTTTGCACACTGTCATTGGGAATGTTTTATCTGAAACCGAAGACATAATGGAGTATTTTTGTCCCCAAAGACCACAGCAGATTTTGGGTCAGCTACAATTTTCCACTCCCTCACCCTTCACAGGTACCATAGCTGTCTGGTTTTTGGCAGTACCTTAAATATGGACTCTTAGGAAGTGTGGAGGATGCCATTTCCTGTCAGAGCTCAAAGTGGCTAAAAGCTTAGCTCCAGCCAGACTGAAAAAATCTGTAAAACAGCCACGACCATGGGTCCCATCATTAAAGTTAGTTCTGCACAAGAGCAAAAAAGAGTGAGGAAAGACATGGATGAAATACTGTCATCGAGTCAAAAAAGGCTGCACCTGGAAGAAATAGAGGGTAAGAAACAGTAAAAGCAGAAAGCAAAGGATAGTAAAAGCTGAGGAATAAAAAAGTGAACTAGAGATTATAAAAGAAGCTAGACAATGAATTCCTTTAAAATAAAAATGTGGAGTCATCAGTTTTATCCAGCTCAGGAATCATGAAGTATTTTATTATTTTTAAACATTTGGTCTTGCAATTGTAATTAAATGTACATATCAGTTTTCACACATACATTTTAATTGTGTATGAATGACCATATTATAATAAAACAGGTGTTTAGGCAGAACTATGTAAACCACTTAGGTAGAAAGGAACACAGAATCCTGTGAGTAACATAATTGTATCATTAAATGATTAATTTAATATAATGAATGGCATCTTAATCTTAACCTTCACCTTTTCACCTCATTTAAAACCATAATGCAACAGCCTTAAAATGCATAGATATGCAAAATGTGCATGAAGTAGTATGCTATGTAGCTGAAAAACAGACAAACAAACATATATCAGACTTGGTCTTAAGAGTTTGAAAATAGAAGGCATCTCGACTTCTTGTGTGTGAATGCCTTCACAAACTGTTGCCATATCTTTTCAAGCTCTTAACACTACCATGACAACCTACAGAGACATGTCAGACATGATTTAGTTAGGAGAGACAGCTCGAAACTATTATAAACTTGCTTCTCTTTGAATGCAACAACAATCCACATCAAAGATCACCTTAAGTCTACCAGTAAAAGGAGCATTTTTAACTGTCTGGCCTGAAAACAGACTCATTAAAACAAAAATAAAGGGAACCCTGAAGACAAGATGACAAGATGTCTAACAGTGTCATATATTCGTATGATTAATTATTTTTTTTTATTTAAGTATTATTGAAGCATCTTCCTAAATGTTTTTAAGCTCAACACTTCACATTTTTCCTTAGTTTAAGTAAACTGTAATTTCTGCCACACAATTTCTCACACATGAAATGTGATTCATAACTAAAGGAAACATTTTAATTACGGTGTTGTACAAAGTCTTGAGTTACCACTCATTGCTTTGCTGGAGTCAGATATTAAAGTAGTCTTGAGCAATATTTTTTCAGGCTTTTTCAAAGTTTTGAAAGTTGGACATCTGCTGCTGCTTCCACACATTTTTCATTTGGCCATTTTAAGAAGAATGTTTGTTTGTTAACCCACTTAACCTTGACCTATGAATCAAAAGGCACCTAACTAAAGGAGTGAACCAGTGACATATCAGACAACTCAGTAAAGCACTAGTTTTAAATTGCATTTTTAGGTACTGGTGCATACGCATATAATTTCTTCCCATTTCTTCAACCAAATCTATGAGACAAATGACAAAACTAACATTGACATGCATTTGCACCAACAACGTGATAGCTATTAGCTGAAAATGTGGCATATCTTGGCAATGTGTCATTATAAAATATACAGAAAGTGGAGAAATAAAGGATTAAAGACTTTAAAAGTTGGTCATACCAAATATTGACTTTCAGTCGCTCTGTTTTTGTCTTCTATAATATAATTTCATGTGTGAATGTACATATTCTAATAAATCATGCACCTCATTTTCCTACAAAATACAAAGAGATGGGAGTAACTCAAGACTTTAGAACTACACTGTATTTTCTCTTACAAAACACAGTTTTTATATATTACATAATATTAGTTACATAAGGACTAAGTGGGTTTTGAAAACTTTCATGTGATTCAAGGAAAAGTGTTTTAGAGGCCATGTGGTCAGTGCATAAGTGTAAAGATTGATTGAATGCTATTGATGCAAGCATATGCAGTCAAAGTGTCCAGTCTCAGCACTCTCCCTGACCTTGGGACCGATCCCTGCAGGTTTAACGCCCCAAAATAATTCTAATAGCAGGATATGCTTGGCTTAGCAACTTCTGTGTGACCAAAGGCCTTGTTTTGTATTCACATCACCTCTTTACTGTATGCACAAACAGCCCTGAAGTCAGTGTCACATCAGCAGCAGCTGTAAGTCACAGAACAGTGTTGTTTTCTATTTTATGATCAACTAGCACAAGAAAACTAATCACTAAAATAAAAAATAAAATAAAAGTTTCCAGTTGCATTTGTATCCATAAGTTCCCACTTTTAGTTCCAATTCCATTTATTAATAATAACACTGCTACAAAAGAGCTTTTCAGTAGCTGAATTCCAAGATTACCAAATCCAGTCATCCAATCCAGTTTAAATGTAGTTTGCATTCAAAATTACAGCAAATGGTTGTCGTGTTTCCTTCCCACATATTCAAAAAGAAGAGGTGACTCAACACAGTAGTAAACAAGCCCCTCCCTTTTGTTTTAAAATAAGTTGCTGATGTCTCATTTAAAATGAGCATATATGTTTAAAAATTAACAATAACAGTTTCAACATATATGTTTTATTTTATTTTATTTATTAAATAGCCTATAAATGATTGTCAGGTCATTATATTTACTTACATTTTTATATTCAGTTACATTTTTCACAGTCTTTGGACATTTTTGGAAATGCTGCAAATGCTAGTCTAAACATCTGTTTGTGGGTGGGTGTTCTCATGCTCAGCTGTTTGATACCATGGTGCATTTATTATCGTTTTTTCTCCCTGAGGTATTAAATATTATACACACATAAACAGCATGTTAACTAGACAGTTATATAATATAAAACATGTGTGTCGCACAAAAACAGCACATATGCCAATGCACACATTCATTACACGCTAATTTATAACATTGAGTTCATATCTTCCATGTGCTGTGCTTAGATGTGGATCTTGGAGTTCGCCTTTCTTGAACCAGAGGAGTGTTAAATTTTTCACTCTACACAACGTAGCCTGGAGGCAGCACACTTGCTTGGCGGTGGAGACTGTTACCCTTATGATTTTAAGGAAAGACGTTGGTATTATTTTTTAATATTTCCCCATGTTTGGTCTAAATTATTAACAAGATCAAAAATGTTTGGACCAATTCCAAACATTATTGTCCCTGTCAATTATTTAGAGCCCAAAAGATGGGAAGAAAGGACTTGTGTTCTAACATATCAAACTTCCCTTGAAATACAGGATTAGTCAATAGAAATATGGTTTAGCTGAAACTTGTATTCTCACGTCTGACAGCAGTGTGGTCATGTCTGAAATCTCTTTCTGCTTTCTGTGCTGGGAGGTTACTTAGAAATAGGAAAAGGCTAGAGTAGATGTGACGCTGCTGATTTTTCAAGTAAGAACTGAACAAGAAAATTCAATATTAATTGCTTTGTGTTATGGTGGTATTTACCCAAGTGGATGCACAGTTAACTCATTTCTAATGATTATTTTATTAAAAAAAAACACTATGGCAGTTCTAATTGTCTTGAAATTCTGCACACATCTGCTTTTAAAGTTATTTCAAACATAGAGTTTCAAAAATATAGAATAAAACCACGCAGAACACAGAAGATGTTTTGCACACTAACTTGCCTTTAAATCATCAGTAAACTATGAGTAAATACATGCAAATGATAGCCAGTAAAAGCTTCATACTGATCCTGCTTACAGAATAATAAAAATCAGCATACTGTTGCAGAAAGGAAATATGCTACATCGCTACAGTCAGTGTGTCCATCACAGCTGAAGTGTCTTCTTGAAATAGTCATAAGTGGGACACTAAATCTCTGCTCGGTTGCACTGTGTACCTCTCTAGATAGGAGAGCCAACTAAATGTCAGAAATATAAATGCTTTCTAGAATTTGGTTTTAGAGCATATCTGGAACACATACACCTTAAGAGCTAAATATTTCTCAAAAGAGTTGGTTTTACCAGCTGTTCGCAATGATGGATTCACAAGGCAGAAACAGTTTTATTAGGATATGTAAAATTCTCATTCTACTCTTTTGCTTTTTTATCCAACGATATCCCATGTAAACATTCTTACACAGCTTCTGGGGTCAGGATTTGATTACGAGTTTTGAGCTGTTGATTGTGTTCAAAATGTTATTCTCACCCCTAAAAACTAATTAGATTACACTTCAGCATTGTGACAGTTAAATTATCTCACAGGCTGCCAATTCTGCACACTGGCAAATGTGCTCTAAACTAATCACACTGGAATTGAAATTCTTACTAACAGCAGCAGCAAAAGGAATCCATGCGTGGCAGAACCTTTAGACAAGGTCAAACAGGAGAACATATGTGTGCCTGTGGAACACATGTAGTTGAGTATAGAATTAAATTGACCAATGAAGATAGCATAAGAAAGCAAAGTTTTTGGTGTTTGGTGTATTTACATAAAATGAAGGAAGTAGCAGGGAAAAAAAATCCCAACAGGTTGAAAGGAAATAATGGTGTCATACAATTTAATTCTATTGTAATTTGCGGTATTATTCTTTTTGGTAACTAAGACAACAAAATTCTGGCACCACAGTTTTGCAGGATTATGAACAGGCAGCAAACAGGATTTTGCTTTGATGCTCCTGGTTGACTGGAGCCTACCTGTCTATCTGTGTGGAGTTTCTTTGTGCTCCCTGTGCCTGTGTAGTTACTCCAGCTAGCGTTAGGTCAGGTTAAGTTAATTGGTGATTCTAAATTGGCTTTAGGTGTGAATGTGAGTGTGAATGATTCTCTGTCTCTCTCTGTTAGCCTGTGATAGACTGGCAACCTTTCTAGCATGTATCCCTCCTCTCAACATTCAGTAGCTCCAGCTTGGATAGTATGTTTATAGATATGATGTTGAGGATGAAGAAGGATAAGGATGTATTTCTTTCTGATGTCTGTATGAAAGCTCCATCTTTGCATTTTACTTAAACACAAAGAGCTACCAACAGAGACCTGTTGTCCCAAGCCAGTGCCTTTATAAAGGGCACAATGACAGGAGAATTAACTTAGAAATTACTTTTGTGCGTAAGGCAGCAGTGCTAAAACACTAAGATACTTTACTCTTTGTCAGCCGTTTCAAAAGTGAGTGAAAATTGGAAATTAAAAACATACCATGGGAAATTAAGAATTACCTTCCTAAAATTAAACTGTAGCCTACTATAAGTATCACAGCTGTGCACACAGAGTTTTTTTTATGTGTAATAATAGCTTATTACAGATATTTTGTGTTAAATTTCAGTCATAATTTCATCTAAAGCTTTGATAAACTGCAAATCTTTCGAACTGAATTGTACTTGTCTGCTCATGTGGGTACTTACACTCACTGGCTACTTTATTAGGCACACCTATTCAGCTACTCATTAAGGCAAATATCTAAGAAGTCGTTCACATGGCAGCAACCCTGGATTTTGCCTCACAATCATCTCTAGGGTTTACAGAGAATGGTGTGAAAGAGAGAAACTATTCAGGGTAAAAATGACTTGCTGATGCCAGAGGCCAAAGGAAAATGGCCAGATTGTGCCAAGCTGATGGAAAGGCAACAGTAACACAAATATCCACTCTATACAACCACGGTATGTATAAGAACATATCAGAATGCACAACAATGTTTTGAACCTTAAAACAAATTGCAGACTTAACAAAACATAGACTTACCAAAATTAAATGAAGGAAAATTGAAAAAAACAAAAACAAAACTCAGCACACTTTGGTGTCCTTAGTACCAGCTGAGCATTTTTTAAACGCCAAAGCTTAAATGTCAATCCCTTTATGATCAGAGTGCACCCATCTTCTCATGACTGCTTCAAGCAGGATAATGTGACATGTCACAAAGCTCAGATCATCTCAAACTAGTTTCTTGTTAAAAATGACTGCACGCAAATGGGCAGTCACCAGATCTTGACACAACAGAGTACCTTTGGGATGTGGTAGAACAGGAGATTTACATCATGGATGTGAAACTGACAAATCTGCAGCAACTGCATGATGCTGTCATGTCAATATAAACCAAAATTTGTGAGGAATGTTTTCAATATCTTTGCCACAAAGAATTCTGGGGGGCAGAAACCAGCAATAGCACTACTGCTGTATATACTACTGTACTTAATAAAGTGGCCAGTCACGGTATGTTTTTTGCCTATTTGTACCTATCCTTGCCACCAGATTTAAGAAGTTACCTGCAATTTCCAAAAATATTGTTGTGATAATCAATTAGAATCATGGACAAAAAATAAAAAAACAAAAAACAAAACAAAACAAAAGATGGTTTGTCTTATAGTATCTTGGATCTTTACCACCCCTACGTGTTCTCATTCACCTAAAGACTTCTCACAACAGGAGAAAGTATACATGTTATGTGCTGTCCATGGTGCTGAAATCTGCCAATTTGTTGCTTATAACTGCCACCGCCCTCAGCTCTAATTCACTCTCAGCCTCATTAGTTTGCTCCTAGACTGCTATCTTGCATTGCCAATGATTAATATACATCTGTCTGTGCAGGTTGAGATATGCATATCATAAAACCAGGTGACAGGATTGCTACTTATTTCCTGCTGGCTGCAAGGCAAGCTCTCCTCTATTTAACCCCATTCATAGTGGCACCCAAGACCAGGAATATATTTGCATCAGATTTGTATGCAGAAGGTGGAGATAAGCACTAGATCAAAGTTAAAGAGGAGATTCATTTGATGGTTATTCCTGGAGGGCATGAGTGATGGCCTCCAGCTGATGCACTTGATGAGTTTTCTCAGTAAGAAATGTTGGCCTTGTACGTACTGTAGATGAGGCTTGTTTTTTAAGTGACCAACTATATTCGAATGTCTCAATCCAAGCTGTCTAATATACATACGTGATATTTGTCAGTCAAAACAGTGACTGACAAATACAGTCAAAACAGTGTCCTGTAAATATGTATTAAAAGTCTATATTTGATAAACTACATGTAGACTTTTGTAACCCTTACTAATGCTAATATAAATCCTTTTGTGTAACTACATAAAGTATGTATGTATAGTTTTAAAATCTAAAATATATTGTCAGATCCATGTTTCTCATGCCTTTTGGATATCGTCAGTGATTGCTGGAACTAGCTGGAGCTAGGTACTACAGTGGTCTGGAGAGATATCTTTCTTCGCGATTACTTAATGAAAATTCCCACAATGAACACAGATTAACTGATTACCTAATCAACAGAAAAATCAGTCAGTGGTTTTGCTCATATTGACTGAAAAGATGTTTAGTTTTGGAGAAGGTTTAAAAAGATTGTTTAGATGCTTGTACTTGTTTTGAGTCCAGCAGTAGCCCTTTTTGAGATAACATCACAAATTTACATAGTTCTACCTTCTCTATTTCCTTTTTCTTATTGTAAACTGAATATCTTAATATAATGTTGTTTAAATGCACTTGAGTTAAAGTGGTTATGAAAATAGCTGTAAAATGCCCAAAATGCACACTTTAAACATATATGTGTGTGGAGAAAGTAGATGTGATGATCTAATGTAAAAAGCATATGAGTGTATGGAAATTGTACTAAAATCTACTTTTATACTGGAAGTCTGTTTGTTGGTTTGTTGAAAGTTCATTTAACATAAACTTGGTGGCAACGATGCTGATTCCGGACAAAAAGTGGAGAGACTTTAAAATGAATTGGGACACTAACAAAGGAAAATTGAAACGTATATTTGGAAATGTAACTTCTTACGGTGCAATGTTAGGAAAAAGAGAAGATGACATTGTTTAGAATAAGCGCTTTTTCAAAGTGTTGTGTGCTCTCTTGTCGCCAAGTGGCTCATTCTCGGCTTTTTCCGTCTCTGTCCGCCTTCTCATTAACATTCCTCACTTGTGGGTGTGATGCTGAGAAGATCTCCTGCTCGCCGAGCGGAGACGCGCAGTGTGCCTGTGCGTTAGAGGAGGTATCAGCTGGCGGCAGGAGGAGAGCGACGAGGAGGAGCGGAAGAAGAGACGGCAAACCTACGTTGCAGGCGACCATTCCTTCACTGCTGGTGTCCTTTCACTGCTAGCCACCTGCAGAAAACGGTCCTTTCCTATTTTTTTTCTCCCCACGACTGAAGGTGTCCAATATGTCTGGGATCTAATATCTCCGGAGAAACAGAGGAATATCAGAATACCTTAGTGGATGTGGACAACTAAACTGTCGACATGGAAAAGATAGTGAATTTATTCGTTTCACTTCTCCTGGTTTTATGGGGATGCGCGCTTGGAGGCTCGCCCAGTGTTCAGATTGGTAAGCACCCATTAGTTCAACCGAAAAAGCCAGTTAGCTACAAACATTTTTGTGCGCAAAATCCTGTGAAATTGGTTCTAAATATGTTGTATTAATCAAATATTTACCAGTGTGAAAAAATAATTTGTATTTATTTCAGGGGGACTTTTTCCAAGGGGCGCGGATCAAGAATACAGCGCGTTTCGGATAGGAATGGTTCAGTTTGGCACCTCGGAATTCAGACTGACGCCTCACATTGACAATTTGGAAGTGGCAAACAGTTTCGCTGTTACCAATTGTTGTAAGTTAAACATATTTTAAGTGTTCTTTTATTGAAAGAAGCCTTCAATGTCATCTGTGATATAATCTCCACCGCTGTGCTATTTATCATACGAGTTTGGATACACGTTATCAGCTCTTAGGATGGAATGATCTGAGCTGTCTAATCTATATTCTGTCAGCAAACACATCCAGACTGTGAGCTGGGTAGTTGAGGATGAACGAGGCTTGTGTAGGCAGGGGAAAGTTGGTTTCCACAGAAACAGTCGGTCACATCCATCCCATTTTCATTCCTTCAGATTTAGAGATCAAACAGACTGTACTGCAAGAATATCGATCCTAATATTTATTATCATCCTGCTTTCATGTAAACCAACTTATTTTTTCGAAAGTAGCTGAAGATAAGGGGGTGGTAGAACTAGACTTAATTTCAGTAGGCTATTCCCTGATCTGTTTCTTGTAACAAATGACATTTTAAGCAGCCACCTTCATTACTTTATATTTAATGTTCACTGAAAGGATCAACTATACTGAAGATAGACAGATTCACTGGATCGGTATGCATTCGCTGTTTTTATCTTTCATCTTTAAAGACGAAATCTGAGATGTAGGACTTGCTGAGACTGACGTTTTTTCATTGGTTACCGCTGTCACGTCTTTTCTGAGCCCAGAAAGAGCGGTGCTCAACCATTGTTTGTTCATATAGCCTTTGACTGCGCTTCAGGCATTGCCTAGCGACTAGGCGAAGCTTTAACATTCCTATTGAGAACTAATGATACCACGAGGCAGCGAAAACGTCAAAGGTTCTTGTGAAAAACATAGGACAATAGCTCTCGATGAAATTTGAATCACGACATTCGAATTGTCTGCCACATTTATCTCCAATACTTCTTCTTTTTCGACGAGACGTCAGTAAACCGAGTTTTCTGATTAACATGCATTTACTGCTTTAAAAAAAAATCCATGGTCCTTTAAAGCTTTATTTCCTTGATAGGTTCGGAGGTCGCTATTTTAACAGCCACAGTTCATACATTTCATTAAGCGGTTGCCAAGCGACTGCTCCTCTCAACAGTCCCTTAAACATAAATCAAACGCTTCTGATTGGTGCGCGCATCGGTCCAATCGATTTCATTACCATATAAAAGCTTCCTGCTTAGAGATCCTCACTGCGCGTGACACATCACAGTGAGAGTCATGTCGATGATTGAATTGTTTACAGCAGTCTATATAAACCACTGTTGTTTGGCTGACTTGGTTTAAATGCATCTCACACGTACAAATTTTTTGTGCAAAGTATATCCTGTGTGTATGCTTTGCCCCCACCACACAGACACACACACACACACTTTACATACTTTACTCTTGAAGTTTGTCTATGTTGTGCCACATATATATTAATCTGAGCTATTAGATGATCTTGTTTTGGAAAACTATATGCAAACTATATACCTACTTATAATAAAAAACATGGAGAGACCCGCATCTGTTTACTTGTTTAACAAAGACTAATATGTGGGCAATTGAGCTGATTCTCATTATTTTAAATGAAATAAACAGAACTTAGAGCTGACTACAAGGAAAACAATGGGCTGCAAGATTTGCACTGAGTTAATCTTTCAGTTAAGCACAGTATTTATTTATCCATGTAATTAATTTAATAGACTTCCTGCATGATGTTTCATCATCTCGTGCAGTTTCAGATGGCTGTAGAGACTATGACGTTGCTTCACATCCACCTTAATGACAGTGACTTCAGTTCATTTACTGCTGGTCCAGGATTGAACTGGAAAAGTACTGAAAGATGCATAAAGTTAGCAGTGACCCTGAAGGGTGAACAAATGGTTAGAGACTGTCTAGATGTAGACTGTGTTATGCTGGAGAAAGGAAGTCACACTGTATACTAAAATGGGGACACATTTATTCAGAGGTTTTGTGTGTCTTATACATAGTTGCATGCATCTGGTGATACCAGATTGTGTGTGTATAAACTCCATCATCTGACTTTTTGAGTGGGAGTGAGAATGAGAAAAGGTAGGACTGGCTGGGGTAAGGCGAGGAGGGCGAAGGGGGGGGGGGGGGGGGGGGGGGGGGGTCGCATTTAATCCAGTAGATGGCAGTCTGCCCCACAGTCCGCCTCCATCTGTAATTACAGCACATTAATGCCACCACCTTGTCTTTTGTTAAACTATACTTTATGAAACACATGCAGGGGAGAATAATGGGAGACACAATAAAGCCAATTCTCGATCCTGAAATCTAAAACATTGTAACAAAGGGTTTTTATAAGCTTTATGTTTAGTTCTGTGAATGCAATAATCACACTCTTCTAATCTGAAACCAGAAAAGTACATTAGTCTTTAATAACGAGGGGAAAATGAAAGACAATATCCAGCTATATATAAATCGATCTTAGTGGACTACAGTATGTACCCTGAGAGATAGATTAGCTTTAAAATGTTTGTTCCCTCAATATGAAAGTAGATAATGTTATCAGCTACAAAAAAGAGTACTAAAATTTACTTGGCACACAATGTGTTTTTGCATTTTTCATATGAGATATAATGTTCACATATCATATTTGAGATAATTGGCTACTGTATTGGTTGGATAAAGTATCTTCTTTTATTTCCTTGCAAAATGTGGGACTCAATATATGGACTGGTATCTCTCATACTGTGGCTGTACTTCTGGGCACCAGCATACTTCATCAATGCAGTGTGTCAGAGACAGTGGGAGGGAGGATGATACATTCCTCCATCAATAACAGTTCATCTGGTCAGGCTGGCATCTGCTGCCAAGACCAGGGGAGTTGTTGTGACCGTGTTATGTGTTTGTGTGTGTGTAGTCATGTTGGTGTGCTGTCTACCCAAAGCAATAAATTAAAAAAAATGTTCAAACACTCTAGATTATAACCAGCTGTCTGTCCCCACATGACAGACACACCCTGAAACTCTTCATCACTGTGAAAGAAATAATGAGGAAAGAAAGGGAAAAATGGTTGACTCATACCAGGACAAGTCAAAACAAAGATTCCAATTTCTGCTCATTTTTATCCATACAGTAAAAAAGAAAAAGTTTCTCTAGTTTATTTATAATTATAGATCCATAATGTGATAAGTAATTGGGAACGTTAGCAAATACGAGACAGTGACCTGTGTAAATATGTATCTTTTGTTATTGTATTTTGTTTACGTAATTGCATCTTTTATTGTGTCTTAACTCTTGTGTCTGCCTTTGATTACAGACATGGAACAAGTCAAAGCAACACTGACATTATGTATTTCCTTTATACCTTCATGAGATAACATAAGCATTCTGTCCCAGTCCCAAGAAAATATATATCCAATTTTTTAGCTTCCCTCTTGCCTTTGAAAACCCCCGTTGTTATTATTTAACTTACATGAATCAAGTAATTTAAAGGGAGATTCATTAATGGCTGAACAGCTCAGAGACATACATACTTTCAAGTGAGTTTTGAGTGGGTTAAAAGTGGCTGCATATTAGGGAGTCATAAACAAAACTCCATCTCAAGCAGCTACAGTTTGCAGCTTTGTCAATGATAGTGCAAAATATCACACCCTCTATGACAACTTTTAGTTACTTGTACGTGAGACCTCACACCACATAATCTTTCTGTTTTTTTCTCTCCTGCCTTCACAAGCAGTGCACTGGAGTACTGAAAGCCAGTTTGGGCATAGCAAACAGTTTATTCCAAATAACATAACCAATTAATACTAACAGGGCAAAGTTGTACAGGGACCAATTATAGTCCATTCACATATGCACTCTCAGTGAACTCTCTTACCCATAACATTATCCTTTGTCACACCTGTTTAAATAATCGATGCTACTTTTTGCTTCTCTCTTATTTCCCATGGGGTTGCTGCAGCGGTGGCTCCACATATTTGATCTGGGGCAGATTTCATGCCAGTTGCCCTTTCTGACTCAACCTTTCCATTTATCTGGGCTTGGGACTAGCTGTATACTAGTGACTCCTGAGGGTGGGTTTGTGCCTACTCCTGGTCACCTGGTCTTGATCTGGAGATTAACTAAGAAACTGAGGTTTATTAAGGAGTTCCACAGGTTCTGTGCTGGGACTAACAATACGTAGAGTATACATATTTCTGTTAGGCATTATTATTAGAAGAAGTACCATACATGTTCATTGCTATGCTGATGACACTCACCTTTATGAAGTAGATGACATACACCAGTTAGTTAAAGACAAAGGCCTGGGTGACATCTAATTTCCTGCTTTTAAATTCAGATAAAACTGAAGTCATTGTACTTAGTAATGTGGCGACTGACTAGATACTTACTTTGGATGACATTACTTATGACAGTAAGTATTTTCAATACCAAAGTATTGAAATACTTACTTGTTGTGATTTGGAGCTAAATAAATCAAATTTAATTGAGTTGAACACAGACTGAAAGCTCCTTGGCTACATGAGGGTTCATATTGAGGTTGTATTATTTCTGACACAGTTCTAGAGCTGTTCATTATACCTTAAACAGACAAAGAAGTCATAGCTGAATACATGTGTTGATGCTGGATGACTGAAATGTCAGTGTAAAATAAAATCAAAAATTGGCACGCTGAAAGTTGTGCCGCTCATTTGGTCTTTATCGATGTTTGTCAGACTCAGTGTATAAACGCTATTATATCACTAAGCCAACTGCTACAGTATCAGTTAGCTAGCCATTAGTATTAATTCATTCTGAAACGTTTCTGCAAAGCTTTGTCTCAGCTGTTTTCTTCATGATAATTTTCTTTCTTTTGACTTGAAGAGCCTTTTTTTCATTGGCTTCAAAACTTATCTTATTGTCAGTTAAGAGCAGCAACATTACTAGCCACAAGACAGACTGTTATTTATCCCTGTGCACTTGAAAAGGAACCATCAAACATGTGAAAGTACAAAAAAAGAAAACAAATTGCTAAAACTATTTATAAATCCAGTCGTATTTAGCAGGCTAAAGACATTATTTTTAAGAATACTCCAAAAGTTGTGGCCCTAATAACTTGGAGTAGTTCCACTATTTCCATTACTAGGATAATTCATCTTTTCTGGTTCAGCCTTCTGGTTTTATAGTGTTAATGATAATCTTTATGTGTGTTTACTTAATTTCAATTCAAATGCTTCCATTGTAAGTTCTTGTGCTTTTATTTCTGTTACCTACCTTTCTGTAGCAAACTGCTTTTCTAAGACCAATGGAAGAGTTTGAGGGCACTGACAGCCAGCTGGCGATTTTAACACTTCAAAGTTCTTGTTTGTCATGGTTGAATCATGTCATACTATAATTTCATGCATCTGAATGCACACAGCATTTCTGGGACGAACATATTCAGGGACCTTGCTGAATGATCAAAAGCCTAAACCGGTCATACATGCACTGCGGTGAATTGGTTATAGCCAATTTATTGTTCACGCTTAATTAAGTGCATTCTCCTCCATTTCAGAGAGTGCTGTGAAATATTAAATAGGCCTGGGAGCTGGCCGGTCAGAAAATGAGGCTAAAAACCCTCTGTGGATCTTAGCTTGCCCTGAATACAGCCCTCAACCAAGCCCTTATGACTGTGTTCTCAAAAAATACAAGCTTGAAATATTATATGTTACAGGGTAATTCAAAGTTCTTAGCTGGAAGTTTCCAAGTTATTTCATTGACTTTTATTATCATAACTCAGTCTTAAACTCCCGTGGTGTTTTGCATTTCACTCACTGCATCAGTGATAAGTCTTAAACAGTTTGCATTAATTTAACTAATAAATAAACATTTCCTGAATGTGTGGTAATAATAACTGGATTGATATGATTTGATGAATATGATTGCCACTCTCCTGTCTGAAAGCCTGCTAGAATCTCAGCAACTAAGTCATGTGAGCTGAAGAAACAGTCATGAAATACTGTTATGAAACATCTGAGCTGGAAATGTTCCAGATCCATTCATTGAGTAATTTAATGCAAATGTATGCTATAACATTAACATTACCTTGTGCTATACAGTAGTAAATCATGTAAAGCAATATGATACAACACATTTTAACATGCATGAATGTCAAGAAGGAAAAAAATGTCATGCACCGTGTCATCTGCGTGAAGTATTCTACTGAGAAGAAGACTGCAACTCCTGAGAATGGCTTCATTTTCATATTCAGTAGCTCCGCCTCCCACTACCCCTACTCACTTGTGCTATTTAAAACAGTTTTGACATTGTGTCTCTGTCAAGGGTTACACACTTTGAATTGGTGCCAGTGAATATTCAATGTGCAATACATAATACTCTTAGTTTAAAAGGAAGCACACTAAAGTTGTGACCTTCCACGGGCCTTGGCTTTTAACAACAGAGAAAGCATTAAAAAGTAAGATTTAGATTGCAGCTGCACTTCTTTCATGGGATTTGATGTCTTCGTCACTATTGGGGATTTTAATGCAAATTTGACTATTTTTGACAAGCTCCTCTGTTATGCACAAGGCTGTTCTGTTGTGCAGACATGACAAAAAGCCAAACTTAGTGTGCTGACACAACACTGGACCATATATTAATATTTGCTTAGAAGTACTTTGTGTGTATAGATGAAAAATAAATACAATGATATAAATGTGTTAATGTATTAAATGTAAGTAGGATACTAATATGGAAGAAACTTTGATCATTCTGGAGGGACTTAGTCTACGGCCATTTTTCTTACTCTTTGTCTTTGATTAAATAAGTGCAGCTTAATGTAGAAAGTTTAGAAAGTAAGAAAAAACAAGATACAAATATGAACCCTGGATATGTAATCTGAAACCACTTATAGGGAAAGAATATAAACTCACACGGCTCCGTTTTATCAGATGTAATGTTTTACTCTGACTTCCTTTCAGATAGAAACCGTGAAATCTGAAAATATCAGATAATTTATTCAGCTGCCCCCCTTTTCTAGTGTTTCTCCTGCTGTTTTAAAACAGCAGGGTGGATTGTTGAGCTGCCAAAAATGTAAGGGCGGTTTTCTCATCCTGTATAATTTTGAAATATTTGGGCAGAACTTGACTGCTAACATTATACTGTAAGTCTCCACACCAAACCCAGAAACTACCTGTACACGAGCAACTTCACTCTTTTCCATTAACTTTATCTTCATGTTGTTGAAATCAGAGCTGAAAGTAGTGAACAGTCTGGAGTTTCTTCTTGCCTTATTATTATGCTCACTGTCTGTCTGCTGCCCGGGCATGCACATGGGCAAGAATATCTGGTACTAGTGTGTCAAGCATGTGTGGGTTTGTTTGCCCACCCTTTCATACACCTGTCACACACAGTGTTGTCACTGGACATGTGTGCATATCAAGCTTTTGTGGATGCAGCTTCTGGCTGAAATCCCATCTCTTCTTTCCATTCTCATCATGTTTCTTTATTATTTGTTTTCTTATCTGCTTCTAATTGCAAAAGTCAATGCCCATTTAATTGTTTTGACCTGCTACCCATTTGCTTCCTGCTGCATATTTGGCTGTCCTTGTGACCAATCTCTCATTGAATTTACCATTGTGAGTTTGTCCTTATCTTAACTGTGTAGGGTTGATGCTGCTGCATATGCTAAATTGAGCTAGAGCCACTATTGTCCTTGACTTCTGTTGGCATTTCCGAAGTGTCTAGAAACCAGCCAGTTTCTAGAAACCAGTGATGTACTGTAAGTCCACATTTTTGTATACACTACTGCTCAAAAGTTTAGGGTCAATTAATTAATTATTTCCTTTTAATATTTCATATTAGAAGAACCGAGGCTCATTTTCAACGTCACTCCTGTGTTAAGTTAGCTTTGCGTTAAAAGACTATCAGGTCAGGTTAGCATAGTTAAAAATCATTGTAACTAATAAAGACTGGCTAGTTTAGTATCGATATTTTTTTGGATTTGATAATAGTTGCTGTTGATGTCCCTCAATAATTTTATAATTCTATAACTAATGATGAGCTTTCAAAAACCGACAGAACAGTCAAAGTTTTTATACAACAGTGTATACTCCTTTCACAAACCAGCACTATTGGACGCTTATGGGTGCTATTAAATGAAACTAACAAATGAGGACCCGTGAGGCATCTGCTTGTTAAACTTGTTACCTACTTGTTGGAGTCCCACTTCTCTTTTTCTCAGTAAAAGACAGATTTTGAGTTTTCATACACACCATTGTATATATTTTTTTACATTTATTTATTTATTTATTTATTTTTCCCACACGTACCACGATAACCACGATTTTTTGGAGCCATGTTATAGTTACTTGAAATGTTCCTCTGCTCACCTACATAGATATTCCACTAAAAATTATTAATCATTTATGAAAAATCTGTCCATTAATAATGCTTTTTTTGGCAATATTACTTATCAGTGTAATTTTATCATAAAAAAACCCCGTGCTTTACTTAAAATAAAGGAACTTTTAATGTGACCCACTGTCTCTGTATGTTTTCATTGATAGCTGAGCCAGTAGGCACGGCAATACATGGCAACACATTTTGCTGGCAGCTGTAACTTTAAAGCCTCTGCCAGACAATCTTTTGTTAGGTATAGTATGACAAATAACAATCATATCATTTAACATATAAGGAAACTAGCCAAAACACGTACATAGTTGATAGTCATTTAATAAATGACACATAAAACGTATTTTATTTTAGAGAGTCCATGTAACTGTAACTAATTTAATTTGTTATGGTGTAAGCAGGGAAATGAAAAGACTTTGCATGTCATTCTGTTTTCTGCTTTTTCAAGCTATGCATCCCACAGATAGCTTGAAAATGATATGATCAGATCAGTCAGTTTGCACTTTTAACCTGCAGCTCATCAACTGTTCTAATCTTACTTTTTGGAGGAAAAAACCCCAACCCAAACCTTTGCAAGCCGATTTTTGTACAGTCAGTAATTTATCCTTTTAATCTTTGTAAAGCAGTGGGGTAATAGACCAAAACTGCACCTATTAAAACATAAACATAGCAGAACAATAGGAGAAGATTAATACTCCCACACACCCCTGCATAAAGAGAGAATTTGACATACACTGCACAGTCACTTTGGCAAGATGATCCTCTGTCCAATGGAGAGAGGCAGATTAAAGAAACTGCTCAGGGACTGTGGCCTTACAAAACTTCTGATCAGGAAACATATGAAGTTCTTTTAATGGAGACAAACATCATCGCAGAGCAAATCAGCAGGGGGCGACTGCACTGGTGCATGGCTGAAAACCAAGTAAAATCATCTTGTGATAGTTCACTCAACAGCCCAAACACTTATACATGTTAAAGATAAACAGTTTTCAGCAAGCAAGTGCTATAGAAATAAACATAATAAACCAAGTAATTCATATGTTATAAATCTATATAGCAAAAAACAAAACACAAAAATATTGGTTTTAGCAGTGTAGGCAGGCTTAGTTTCACAATTTCAACCCTTTGGTGAGCAAAAAAATTCTGCACAACTGTAGAAAAAGCGACTGACAAGCCAACAGCTGCTGAGATGCTTTGGCTACCGTCCAGATGAAACCTTTTGTTTAAGCAGGCAGATCATCAGGGAGCAAGTTGTTACAAGAGTACAATACCGCTGTCTGTAAAACAGACAGCAGTTAACAGCAGTGCTGACAATATAGAGAACTCTTTCAGAGGGATCAAAGCTGTAAATGAAGTGGACAAAGTGAGCTGTGGTTGAGAGACAGGGCTGAAAAAATGGCATGCGCGCTTTTTCAGCAGGAAACAGAGAATTAATTCCTCTTTTCTGTGTGACTAATTCACACAATTAAATACATTTCAGTCAGTTACATCAATCAGTGCAATTAATGTAAATAGTACAGTAAATTACTTGCTAAGTTTGACTACTTATCTATCCTCCCTAATAGTTTACAGAGAAAGTATGAAATGCTAAGATCACAAAAAACAGACCCAGATTCCCTCCTGCCGCCCCACCACTCTTATCTACCTTTACCCTGAGTCATCATGCCCTTTTTAAAAGGACACAGCCAGCCTAAAGAAAGTCTGTCCTACATTTACATTGCATTTAGATTTTGCTCGCTGACACATAACGGTGGAACAATAGAGAGAACAGAGACATCTTTGAATTTGCTGCTCTCTGGCTTATCAAACTCTTAAGACATTCTCATCCTATTGTGTCATTTGCATTCATCATTTTTTTATTTCTTTATCTTTCCTGTCATTTCGGTTGTATTTTTTTTCTTTTAGTCCACACACAACATGCCCGCACATACACAATCAGATTTAAAGTTTGACAAAAACACCCATTAAGAGTAGACGAGGCAACCAGATCGAATCTTAATCCCACAATGATGGGAAGCACAGGTTGTCCTCTATGCATGTTGATGAGTATCCCTCTTTAGCAGTAAACATTATTTGTTGAAATAATGAAAATATTCAGTTAAATGACTTTCACATTGATTGTAATTACTGTACATTTGAAGATTCTTGTAGAAATATAACAGCCACTTGAAGTTCACCTACGAAAGACTAGCTCTTTTTTTAAATATGTGTTCTTTGTTTTGCTTTGTGTCATGTCCTTTAGTAAGTTTGTTAAATTAGGTCTCAGTCACAGTCACACAACCTCTGCTCACTAGGGAAAGATGTGCATTATAGGTTGCTGGCAGTTGTCAGGGGAAATCGGTCACAGAGAGGGTGCTGCACCAAAAACCTCAGTGTGATTGGTTTGGTCACTTGCAAACTGCCACAGTCCCTCATAGTTTACATGGAAAATGCTGATTTGTCTGCAAACACTCGCTAACTAACCATCGAGCAGAAGGGAAACTCAAAAAACTTCAGCACATACTGGAAACTGAGAATGCTTGTTACTATAACTTTACCTTACCACAGCAACCAGCATGTTTCAAAAGGTGCATGTATTACTTTGAAGGTTTCTTGTTACATTTCACTCCTTACAATTTCACGACAGCTCAGAGAGTAGTTTGTGACAACAAGACAAGGCTGTGTTTTCCATACAAATTTTGGGAAACCGTGGGAATTCCAAGAAGATTTTTAGTGCAGTATTGTACACGTCTTTGCTACCAATTTTACTTAGTGACAGCAAGTATCCTCCAGCAATCACTTGCCTTTGGGGAATACACATTGTTAGTGCCTAAAGAGTCATGGACCAGTTTCTAGGCATGCATGAGTGGGGCTCTATAATCAATTTCACAGCAACTGCCAACAACCACTCATAACAGGTTGTCGAAAACTCATCTTCCCCTAGTAATTAGTGGTTACCAAGCTGTTCTCTAGGCGTATGTTACTGGGGCTTTAGGTTAGTTTTAAGATAGTTTTGTTAAAGTTTTGAAATGTGCAACTTAACTACTCTTTTAAAAACTGGTTGTCTATATTGGTTGCTTGGTAAAACATTCTTTATAATCTGGAACCTTAGTTGAATAGATGATGTAAATAAAGCCATCTTAAATATAATTTTATGTTTCTTCAAAGTTGTACAGAATTTAAAAAATCTAGTCAGCCCACTTTTCAGAGATACAGTGGTAACAATATGCTCGTCATCAACTGTGATCAATTCTCGATGGCAAAGTGAGATAATCTATAATCATTTTGGATACCCAGCATCTGACTCATGACAAATTTTGCCTTCTGAAATTGTGAGTTGTTCCTCTCTCACACACAGCTAGTTCTCATAATAAAAGAGCAAGGGGAAGGGGTGGTTAATATTAATGCTGTTGTCACTGCAGTATATAAGCTTTTATAACGGTAGGAGAACTTTTTTTCTTTATTTTTCAGATTATAGATATAGGAGGGGACATCTTGATAGAGATCCAAGGATAAAGCCTTGGTTGCATCTTTTGAGGATAAGAATCTGGGCTCTGTGGATACGATCTGCTAATCTAGGTCTTTTGTGACACTGGTGCAGAGATAAAGTGCTTGCGTTAAAAATAAATGATTAAACCAAGGAAGGATAAGTAAATACAACATAATTCTCATTGACTTAAGGCAGTATTTTTTTTCCCCCTGAAGTCAGTTTTCTGTGCTGCATGGTTCCATTGATCCCCTATCTGACATGACTAAATTTTATATATTACAGTGTTTTTAGTGTTGGAGACGTAAAATAACAAATACAGTTTTCATACTATATTCAACAAAGACCTCTAACCTCTGTTAATTTTATTTTCAATCATACTAATAGAAGTTTAACTGTCACGGTCTGAGGTAGCAGACCATGGGGAAGTGGGGAAGGGGGACCCAAACGCAGGACTCTTGCGATGAACAGTGCGCTTTATTTACAGTGGAGTAAATAAGACAAGACAATAATCCCCGTGAGCTTCCTCGACTCCTGTGTTGTGTCTTCACCCAAAACCCTGTGCTCTGTGCTCTCTGCTCCCGTGTCTTCGCACTCCCCGTGCTTGTTGTCCACCTGTGCTCCACTCTCTTCCTCCTGGGGGAAAAACAACAGAGGCAGCCGTCAGGACACCAAACTCCAGCAGGCACACACTTACTGCATGTCACTACACTTAGGCACACTAACTTGGAGTCGACTTCAATCATCCAGCGCCGGTGGGAGCGCCATCATCCTCTTAAATAGCTCCCCCGACGAGACTCATCAGTAGCAGGTGCGTGGCATGGTCTTCTGGTGTGGCCAGCCCCCTAGCCGGGCCACACAGGTGCCTGTCACCCGGCCTACAGGACACCACCACATCCGCCCACAGACATGCACACACCCACACCTGCCTAAACATACACGCGTGGAACGCACACACAGACAGCAGCACAGTGCACACACATTTCTACAAAATATAATAAAGTCCATAACTGCTCAGGGACCCTGGGACACTCAAGCCCAGGTCCCTGACATTAACCACTGTATCCTGTACTTCAATTTGTAATTTCTTTTAAATGGTGGCTATGATCAGGTTGTTGTTGTAGTTGATGAATATGTCTATAACCCAAACAAGTGGTTGTTGGAGGTTTCTGGTTGTCGCCGGGTGAAATAGGTCTCAGAGGGTGTGCTGCAACAAAAACCTCCTTGTGATTGCTTTGGTTGTTAGAAAATCGCTGCAGTTCCCTTATGTTGGTGTGAAAGACTTGTCTGCAAACACTTGCTAACTAACCACTTTCAACATAAAAGTACTGCCTTACCACTAAAGACAGAGCTTTTATCTTGAAAGTGAACAGTGTCTTTTCCCAGTTTGTGTTGCACTCTTTGAAGTTTCACTACTGCATAGGGAATAGTTGGTGAGTGTTTGAAGATAAGTCATTATCTTACATACAAGCTTTGGGGGATTGAAGCAACCTGGTCATAACGAAAGTAACTGCATGGTAACTGCTTTATAACCAATTTTACTTAGTGACAGCAAGCAACCATTTGCCAAGTGGAATATACACATTTTTCCCAAGTGATCAGTAGTTGCGAGGGGCTGAGTGACCAGTCTCTAGTAGTTTTAGCAACTGATTTCACAACAACTGCCAGCAACCACTTTTTTTTTTCTAGTGACCTGTGGTTGCCAAGCAGTCACCAATCAAACTCTAGGCCTATGTGACTGGGGCCAAAGTAAGGCACTGTGATGCCACTGGGGGACTTGGCATCGTCAGCTTGCACATCTGTGAAGGCTCCATTAACGCTAGTCAGGTTACACAGACATTGGAGTAAAAAGATTTGGTGTTTATGAAACATGACAACGGACAATGGAAGCCCAGAACTGCTTAACTGGCTGTAAACCAGTATAAAGAAAGACAGAGGAAATATTATCCTTTTACAACTACAGTAACCGGTCTCTTTAGTCTTGTTTACAAACCACATTGGTTGTGTCCCACACCGACTGTGACGTCACCACAACCCTGACACTGTTCATACTGACACTTGAGGGCAGGCTGCAGCCTTCGTCTGAACTATAGGTGTCAGCACTCAGAAAAACGTTCCACATCAGCTGGTAAATGATTAGGAAAAGTCAAAACAAGAAACAAACTAGCCAGAAAGTCTCATCATTTCAAGCTGCTGCAGTATCTCTGTCTGTATAACCTGGGGCTCTCTTCAAGTCAGCTGCATCAACTGTGTCACTTGACAGATTAAAAAAAATGACAACCCTAAATGACACACAGTTATGAGATGACTTTTCATCACAACTGTTCGCAAAGATGTCCGGGGCCAAGCATAAATATGTCAGTTCTCAAAACCTGACAAAAAAAAGGTGGAAAACATGAACTATTTTCAAGTTTTCATTATTTACAAGTCATTGCATTCTCTTAATAGTTACACATTTTTTTGTTTTTTACTAATATTAAGATGTAAAAATTATGATAGCAGAGCATAGTATATAGTGCAGATTAGTAGTTTGTGACATTATATGACATAATGACCAAAGGCAATGTTTGATTTTGATTGGAAGGAGGATGGTCTTTATTTTTTTTTTATTAGTAATTATACAAACTGATTACTGCTATTTTTCTGTGAACATCTATAAACACATTCATCAATTGCTGCAAAGAAATGAATGATGGATTGTTGTATGAAAGTCAGTTTAAGAGGGATGAACTGAGGGTCAAGGAAAAGATGGTTAGTCTGAGGTTAAATGAAGATAATGAGCTGATGAGAGAGCTGAAATTAGAAGTTGACATTCAGTGGGTGATATTGTATTTTCTCTTTACATCGCTCTAATGAAAGAGATTAAAAGAAAAAAAATGAGAGGATTCTACAAAAAAAAGGAAATTAAAAAAAGAAAACAAAGCAGGTGCCAAAACTTTAGTAGCGTACTTGTAGGCTACCACATGAAAAGTGACTGCAGGATTATTTGTGTTAAATGCTCTTTACTTTGCCAGACCTCTCTGAGTTGATCCCTATATATCTACAGCAAACACCGAGTGTCTGGTTGCTATGGCAGCTGCTCCCTCAGATGCTGGATGAGGCTGTGTTTTTATAGATAACTAATTTTGCTCTGGCAGGTTCCAAGATCATTAGAACATAAAGCAGCAGATCCAAAGTCTGCTTTGGTATTTCCACTAAAGGTCACTGGACATACGGTGTGTTTTATTATGGGAGGTAGATGAAATGCGAACAGTGTGTCTGATGTATGACTGCCTTTGCAAAATCAATACAGCTAAAGAATTCTGTATTGTGCTTCATGAAATAGACCGGTGTGCGTGTGCAGTAATACAACACAGTAGTTTTCTGTCTTTAGATCTAAATGTAGCCAGTTTTTAACAGTAGAAGTATTTAAAGATTTTTTAATCAGGGTGCTCCATGATTAATGTGAATGAGGTACAAATTAGTCTTTAGAGAGAGCAGGTTGAGCTATGGAATTTTCTTTGATCTTTGTGCAAGATAAACATTCATTATGTAGGATTTCTTTGAAGAATATGTCTTGCAGAATGGGTATTTGTAAATGGTTGCACATGTAATTGATTGCTGAATTGTATCTAGCTGTTGTAATGCAGTTAATTCAGGGTGACCAACACTGAATTCTAGATAATGTAAAGGCAAAGTGGATTGTTCTGTTTGTTATTTTTGCTCTTTTTTAATGGGGATCCTCTTTTCAAAAAGATGATTCTGAAAGTGTTATGTGTGGTTGTTAAAAATGACTCATGAGGCAAGTAAAGTGAACAAAAAGTCAGCTTTAATTCCAAACACAAAAAACTGGGAACATGCTCAGGCTTAGAAAAATTAAGGCTGGTAAACAAAAAGGCTGGGTAATCACAAATAGCAGAAAAATAACATAACATGGCACGGGAAAAAGTGGCAAGTCACCTAGGAGATGAACACGTAGCAAGCAGGCAGATATGGGACAGACTGAAAACTAACAAGGGAAACATAACTAACGAGAGCTTTGTAAACCAGTAGAAAGGAGGGAATCAGATCAGAGAAACATGATCAGTCAAAAAAAAGTGATTAACAAATAAAAACAGGAAAATACTAAAACAGAGATATCGAGAGCATACAATGCATTCGTAATAATCACATTTCGTTGTCTAGAACATGGACTGTAAATAAAAGATGGCTTTCTAAACTTTGCCATGATAATCATGGATTCTGTCTGAAGTCTTGATTGTTGCATTTTTCCCAATACCATGTTGTCTTGTAGCAACTAGAAATTAAATTTGGACAAGAAGTAGAACTTTATTGCCAGCTAATGCTAGGAAGCCTTGTTCACAATTAGCTATAGAGAATGAAACCATTTCTGTACCCTTCACCTGTCTGTAAAGATTTTCCTTTATTCTAGTCTTTGGTGGCTGACTCACTGTCTATTTTAGAAGCTTTTTTACCTCTTATTTGTTTCAATTTTAAGCTTTAGAAGGATAGTAGGTAATATAATGCTCAAAATATGGATTTTGAGCATTATTTGAAAATCTCACCTTTATTCCATGAAACATGCCACTTGTCATTAAGGCCAACTAGAATGAATTTTGTCTTGTCTGACCATAAAACTTCCCTCCTGTTCAAGCAAGCATCTGCAAATTTCAGTCGAGCTTATAGGGTTAGACATCAAGGCTTCTTTTTTTGGTCTGTTGGTTAGCCAGCACTGCCTCAGTGATGTAAAACTTCATGGTGGATAGTGAGACTGGTACTCTTGAGCCTTGGTGGTTCCTGGGTTGATGGTGAACATCCTATTGGAATTTATTTATTTAAAAGGGACAGTGCAGTTTATCATAGTCCAAGTACAAAACATGAAACTGACGTAATGCACATAAGTTTATAGCTATTGCTAATTTTCAACAATTGTCCCTTTTCAACAATTTCATCTGATCCGATGGTGGGAAAGGTGTTAACACATCCAGATCACTTGTGCTTACATACAGTTGTTTGATAATCTTGAAATCTGCAGTTGTTTAGAAACGAGTCTCTCCCAAGTCAAATCAATCAATCAATCTGTGAAAGTTCTTTGGATTTTCACAGGTTCTGTTGGCCAATCCGATGAGTGCTGCCAAACAAATCCTTTGCTGGCAAAGAACTACCAGTTGTAGTAAATTATGAACACTAATAAGAAGTTAATACGCATTAGTGTTGTAAAGTTTAAAGACTGTAAAACTTTCAGCTCCATTTATTAAAAGATTTAAGTGAATGTATGCATACATTAGAGCCTATATGTATGATTTTTTGACCCTGTGTGGATTGGAGAAAATCCCAAATGAATTCAAACGTGTCCACCCAGTTCCTGTTTTTTACTCATTAAAGATGTACACTATACGGTCCTTTCACCCTGGAAAAGAAGAGTTTAAACAATGCATTAAAAGCCCCAAATTACCATCACATTCAGGAGCACGATGAGTGTATGTAAACTTCTGACCACAACTGTACTTCATTGAAAGATGCTTAGAAAGCAACAAAAGTCAGAGTGTACATCATGCTCAGGACACTGCGGATTCTTTACTAAGATCACACACTGGGTGTTTAGTATAGGGGCATTCAGCAATCTCTGTTCTTGTGAAAACTACATCTATCCACGGCAGAAAGCCTGCAGGAAACAGGTCAGTGAACAAAAGCAGGGAGAGAGAAAGAGAGGAGACAGAGAGAAATAGGATGGGAGATGGGAGGAGGCGGGTCAGAAGTTGATAAGAACTGAGCTGTACTGTTCTAGTAGAGACCAGCTGCCGGAAGAGCTGCTCAAAGGCAGACAAAAACACTTCCCAGTCCTATCGGCCACTCAAAAGCATGACTGAGAGCTGTCACCACGGCAACAGCCTACGGAGATTTACTGCATGTATATCCACATCAGCAATAAACAAAGTGAGATTTTTCACATACAAGTTTGGTCATATAGGAAATATGAGTTTATGAGTTTATGTAACTATAACAAGAAGAACAATTTCTGCATGCATAAAAATTTGTTGAAATAATTGGTGCAGGGATCTTACCCATAGTTCTAATTCACATATTCCAGAGGTTTTCAGAAAGATTTTAGAGTCTAAACACTACATTTAACTGTGTGCTGTGTTTCCTGCTATGTGGAGAGAGAACATGGCTGAAATACGTTACCCTGGCAACAGTCTACAGAGGGAATTAAACCAGATCACGCCTTTATGGGCTGCAGACAAGTCATAAAGCACACGCAGTACATATTAATATTTTGCTTTCTACAAGTGTTGTACGTTTTACAGTCTATAGTCTTAAGTTGCAGATGAATAGACATTTTTGCCTAAGAATGTAACCTAAGTATTAGGATGATAACCATAATAAGACCATGTCAAATTCTCTATTTACCAAAAAAAATAATTCAGTGCTTCCTTTTTTTCCTCTTTCAGCAAAGGATACACTAGACCATCCCTTACAAAAGGGAACGAGCTAATGCTGTCCCACATTTTAAAGTTGCACGTCATCCATTCATTCAGGAAACCATAATATCAGCATAACTGATGCAGATCATCATATGAATTACTTTTGTGCTTTAAGGCTTGTGCCGTAACTTGCTAATATTTTGATATGTTTTGAACCGTCAACATGTTAAATAGGCAAATTCTGTTTTTTTGTCACATGCTGTATATCAAAGATGGACGTTTTATTGGATACCCTGCTTTACTGGCTTTGGGAAACAAATGGTGACCGCAATGTGCAAAATCATATTTTCAGTAAAACTTGAAACTAGTAATTGAGACCATTAACTCACCAGGATCCACAGTGATTGAAGGAGACTGCAGTGAGTTCTCTTAGATTTTTATACAGTCAGAATATCTGTGTAGGTTCTCAGTCATCCAGGTCATTGTAGTTTAAGGAGCTTGGAAAGAAAGCACCTGGACTTCTTTATGTTTCATCCGAGAAGCTTAGAAGATTCTCGGATAAGAGGTGAAACATCTTCAAGAAACTATACAGTCAGAAATATTTTTGAAACAAGAGGACCAGGCTCATGCTGATCTTTTGAAACAATGCCATTTCAAGGCACTTCTTCACTGGATTCTTCTTTCAGACGTGGAAGCTGCATCCATCTTTCTTTGCAAAGTCTCTTGCTGGTCAAATTGTTGCTTTGTGTAAGACATTTTGCATTATGGATTTAGAAAGGGCTCTCCATTTATAAACATCAGTGTTAAAATAATGTTATGGTAGAATAAGTCACTTGGGCTTCATTAGGTCTTCATTTTGAGAGTTGTTGCCAGCATGTAACACTGAAATTCATAAATTTTACTTCAATCAAATGATGAAAGCCTTAATAAAAGGAATAATTCAACTAGAGTAACTACAAAGGGAAGAAAAATTAAGAATTTTTCTAGCCTGCATTAAACAGCACAATAAGAAAGGGGGAAGTATGTCATATTGTACGTTCTTAATCCTCCCTTCACTTACTTCCATGAATTCATATTGTTTGCCACTGAGGAGAAGTGTCTAGGAAAAAAAAACCATGAGGTCATTTGTTTGACTCATCAACCACAACCACAGGCTTCAACTTAAAGAAAACGTCTGGGAATCAAAAGAATAGGAATTCTGTTCTGCACTAAAGTGTGTGTTAATTGAGAAAAAATGCAATCTCAAAATTGTTCCTGTGTCAGAGCCTTAAGTTAGAAACCTCTTTCCCATTTTCTATATCTGAGCCGCAGTGATAAGGATGCAAATACTTACAAAAATCCAGTACTACAAGAGCATTTAGGAGCACAGCAATAAATTTAGTTAAAAAAGCTGCTTGTAGCTGTCCTTACATCACCTACAGCACTGTTGAACACACAGGAGGACTGTGCAAGGGCCTAAAAGGATTGAGTTCACCCAGGAGAGCCAATGAAGATGTTTTTTTAGGTGCTTAAAAAGCATCTCTTGTCTAGAGTGAAGAGGAAAATGAAAATGCTATTTTTATTTGAACCCTGCTAATTGTAGTTGGAAACCACATTCTTTCCGGTAACAGTGAATGGTTCTTATGCAATTTAGTAGTTATTTGGTTTGTTGATCAGTTAAACACTGATTCAGATTTGGTTTGTTGATCAGATTAACACTGGTTTACACATCTTTATCTCTTAAGCTTAGCTTATCATAAAGTCTGCAGTCTGTTAGTTTGGCAGCTTTTCTGAGCAAGAGTTACTTAGTTGAGTTGTTGCATGCATTATATAAACCAATCCTTTTAAAATAGACTTTAAAGGTGCTTTTAGCCAAGTTCTGTTTTGCTCTGTACTACAGTGGAGCCTTTGATTTTGATTGTTCCCATGTTGTTTTCTTGAAATCAGATGACCCGAATTTAACTTAATATCTGGGGACAATGGATAAGGTAGACAACCCCTAATGCACTGGATGCTTTTTTCTTCTATTTTATGCTTAGTTGTACCACCATTTACAAGGTAAAATTAATGCTTTATAAAATACAATTTGAAACTCACCATAAACCCACAAACAAGAACATGTTTACTGAGGGTATAAAACAAGTGAAAAACTAAATTTTGTCACAGATGTCTAAAAAAACGTTTTACTTGCCATCTACATCTAATATGTTATATATGCTTTGCACAGCTGTCCACTGCTTTGCTAAGCTAACCAGCTGCTGGATTCGGCTACATACTTATATATTAAATAAACTGATCATCAGTTAAAGCACATGGCTTATGAATTTTAATTTTCTAACCTGTATGCAATGGAGTTTTATATTAATGACAAGCATCACAGACAGAAATATAAACAAATTTCTAAAAAAACCAAACAACAACAACCTTATCAGACATCTTTACAAAATGAGTGGAGTTAATGTTGTGATCTAATACACAACAGTAAAGTGAATGCATATAGCATATAGCACGAGAATTAACCAGTGAAATATGATGAACAATATGAAAATGTAACTCCCCATATATGTCCCATGAACCTTATTGTTTGATTATTTGTCAATGAATATTATGTTTATTAAATATTTCATTTCCATTTACTGGCAAAACTTGCCTTTGTTTATTTACAGCAGTCAAAATATCATAAATAAAGAAAATAAACCTGAAAAAGGTTATCAAAACAACATAGCAAAAAGGGAATAAAATTAAATTTAGTTTTTATTTGCTGAGAGTAAAACATATTAGAAGTTATAAAAAGCCTCCCTACACTCTATAGATTTGATAAAAAAAAATATTTTCTTCCCACAAGTGCTGTGAATTCTAGCTTGATGAAGCATGTCCTTCACTGTAGTCCTTTCTCATCTTATCCTTTTTTCATGATTAAAATAATACAAAAAATCCCTTCCATGTTCCAATATCACTTTCACATAACAGTAGCATGACCATTGGGTTGTTTTGGGAAGGCAGAGACAAGCCACCAGGTTTCTCCAGCGTTTTGTAGACATCCAAGGTCAAAATTTTTGCAACAACTATATCAGTGACAAATTTCCTCGGGGTGCCTTTATGCTGTGCAAACTGGTGACATATCAGTTCTACATAAAAGCCCTAAGGTCTCGAGGCATTTTTTTATGTGGTGAGAACAGAAGTGTTGGAGATGCTGAGATATATAACAGTGAGTTCTGTTAGATGTGACTAGACTGCTGATGATTATCACCACAGTGACGTGGCATGTGCGAATGCATGCATGTGCATTACACTGATTCATCAGTTTGCTGAAGTACTTTGCCAATTTTGGCCTTCTGTTACCAGATGGTTTTGTCAAATTTGGATGCCTGTTTTTGTCCGTTTTTTCTACTGAATGGGAAATTGTGTATTTTCTTTATGTAGATATTAATAAAAAGCACCAATATGCCAAAGATTTCAGATATTTTCAAAATAAAATACATTGAAACTATGTTGAAGCTTCATCTCTTCTGATTAGATACTTATCACTTTTAAAATGCTGACAATATTAAAAAAATAATAGCTTTACCATGTTATTATTATTATTATTATTATTATTATTATTGGCATACTTTGATAGACTTAAGTATGTTTTGATGAGATTAACTGAATTTGCAGTATTCATCCATGTTGTTTGGACAATTTCAAGGCATTTATTAGATGTCAGCTGAAGTTGCAAATTTATGCAGGTTTAATCTTTGATCAGTGACGGAGCAGTCGTGTAAACAGTGGCTGAGCAGCGAAGATGCCTTCAGTGCCACAGTGGTGAAAATGAGGTCAGCTAATTGGGACGACTAAATATATTTCAAAGGGTACACCTTCTCTTTGGAAGGTGATAGACTGTGCCAGAGTCACTACTGCAGCACATTTAACATCATCCTGTAATGAGGGGATTAGAACCTTCTGATGACCACAGAGTGCCTGATGAGTGTTTATGTAGCTGTAGCACAAATAATGTGGAGCAACTGCTGGGTGAACTAATGGAGATGTTACAAGAAATGGCATATTCTATCCATTAGATTAACCCAACTTCAGGCAAAACAAATCAAACAAAATACAAAAATAAAAACAAAACAGTAATAACCCATGCTGTTTTCTGCTTAATGTGCCTGCGCATCTGCTGCATCTGCTGTGGATATCAAATTGGTCAATTAATCAGCATCAAATTACTACAGATAATGTACTGTATATGAAATAATAACTGAATCTCGATAGAAAAAATATCTAACTAACTGTGTTCTGAGAAAACTCACATTTAATCATTAAATTAAAATGTAGAAAAATTTGAAATGCACACAGATGCAACAGTGTTGCGTTGGCATGTCTTGATATACAGTGAAGCTCAAATTTAAGAAAACCGTGTTTGAAATGTGGTGAAGAGTCTAAATATTAAGATCTCAGTGTTTCAGTGTATATTTGTGTAATCTCTACGATGATAGATGTGTCATTTTCTGTCCAAATTGTCCAATACAGAATGTGCAAATGTATAGCGATCCTCTGTTCAGCACTTTAAGGAAGCAATTTTCTTGTTATTGTTCCCTTCTGCTCTTTTCTTTCTGTTTTGTATAAATATTTAGGACATTTCAGAGGCAGATGGATATATCAGAAGCATACAGCAACATGCTTAATTATTGTTTTTATGTAAAGATTAATATAACCACTGCCATATGTTTGACGTTAACTTGATCAAATTTTTGTTTTTTATTTGACACTACTGGTTCATAGATGAACGACTTAAAACTAAATGAATAAATAAGTGGGATTTTGTGACAAACCAGATCACACATGCATAACCAAATGCAAATAACCCAGATAAACACGCACAAGCACAGACACATACATAGAGAGATATATTATTTATATTATACACTATTGTCTGTAACAACAATATTAGGATTACAAGTCCCCAAATCAACAGTCTGTTTATCTTGCTGAAACATTCCCAAATTTAGTGAGAACTGAATTTTTTCCCCTTGTTATCTTCAAAAACAGAATGATAGAGAAGGAAAACTGGCACCGTGCTATAACTTACAGACACAGCAGTGAGCAATAATAAGATTTGTTTCAACATTTTGCTCATGGTGCCTAATTAGGGTGACCTCGAGAACACTAGAAAACACTAGAAAAAGAGATTTACCCAATCACTCCTTTTTTCTGCGTTTGGAGGGGGATTTCTGAGGGTGAATACTTGCTGGTTTCACTGAAAAGCAGTCAGATGTGACAGAGGCTTAATGGCTTTTCCAAAATCCCCAGTGTTTCTAAGAGTTACTGTTTGTGGCTGGCTTTTCTTTCTTAATTAAACATTTCTAAATTCCTTATTGAACAAGTGCACGTAGAAGTCTCACCCATTAAAAACCTTACTTTTCATTCTTTTTCTGTCACATTTCACAGACGGCAAAGTCCTTTGAACAGTCCCTGCACAGACAAATAGATAGCGCATTGCTTCTGGATGTGAATTTCCATATTTGGTAATAAAGTAACATGTTGTCAAACTGTTCTCCCTGGCATAAGCTGCAGCACAGTCATGGGGATATCCAGTTTCTAAGCATGAGCTCAGTGAGTTTTAATCCTGGGCAAACTCAGCAAGCTCACCAGCAAGAGTGTCAGCACAGAAAGCCTAGAAACAGGACAATGGACAGATGTGACACAACGACAGGAAAAAAGAGCAGCAACTCTCTTAGCTGCTATAAGTGCCAGGAGACCTAGAATATGTTACATTTTTAAGAAATATGGTGCCATGGTGAGCTATAGAGTGGGTTGTAAGTCTTACAATTATCATGCCTTGGAACAAAAATATGGCATATACTTACAAATCTATTTCATCAGCTATTCTGAAATAGGAAAGGGGGTGTAAAGGAAAAGAAAAAAGGAGGCTGCAAAGTGAAACATATATGGCATTCTCTTTGTGTGAACTGTAATTGTCTAGAATATGATCAGTATTTTATCTTATTTAAGAAAATATCTGAAACAGAAAATAAGAAAAGAATATAAGTAATACAAAAATTCAGATTTAACAGCAAAGGCCTAAAATTAACAATCCAGCAGCAACTTAAAAAAGCAGTTTTTTAAGAATTTAATGGAAGATACTTACTGTGAACTACAGTGGCTAGCATCTCCATGTACCCACAGTTTCACACTTGCACATTATCTGCATGTTACAAGTATATTTACCTTATCTCAAATGTAATTCAAAGCTCTCCACTGGTGTCATATTTTCAGACTTTCTTCCTTTAAATTACCTTGACTTATTTAACATGTAACCTAACTTCTTTTGTGAGAGACATTTAATTTTACTTCATTGACCTGTACACTATCATTCTCAGGTTAGACTGTGACAGTTAACAGTCAACGCACTTTAGGTTCTGTTAGCTTGCATGGAGACAAAAATGAAATTAGATTAGTGAGGTCTAATCTCTCTGTGGCCACATTACTGGCCAGTGTCATCTGCTAAAAAGATTAGAAATGCTGTCACAGACTGATGGAGGTGATTGGACTGCTGTTAACAGTTCGGCTCCGGTGGCTGTGATGAACATTTAATTGCTCATGTCAATGGATTGTTAAAGATATTTGAAGCGCATGAATAATGGCGGTGGATGAAAGCGAGTCGCTGGTATTCTAGCCAGTTTTTAAAGGGCTGTGTGTGCATTTGACTATGGGGTGAATGTTTTCCAAGGAACTCTAAACAAACTTAAAAACAAAAAGGTTTGATAAGTAAACAAGTAATGTTTTCATTGCCTCATAAAAAATTCATTTGGTATACATCACTGAGCAATTAATCTACTGTTAAATATTTCAACTCACTTACCAAAAGATGAGGAAAAACTACTAAAATGATATTTTCCAGGAAAAAAATAAACAGGAAGTCACCACCGTGAAAATCTAGTTTCTATAGACCTCCAGTGGTTTAATGAGGTATAAATTAAATTTAGGCTGTGTCAGTGCACCGTGACATTAGTGTTGGCCATATTTTGAAATACACAAGCAAACTTCAAGCACTTTAAGCACACGAGCAAACGTCTCTGAAGTTTTGAGTCATGCTCAATCTTATTTGTTTTAAAAAAGCTTATTTTAATGTGTTTTCCATGTTTGGCATTGTGATTGTTTTAAATATTCCAGTAACCTGAAAACAAAAGTACTGATGCAGATGGTAAAAATAGAGGTGTCATCTATATTTACTTCATTTAGGATGGAAACTGTCTCATCAGTTTGCTAAAATAGACAATTCTTTGGACTCTATTTGTTGTTTCATATAACTGAATCATGGAAGATAAGAGACTTTTGAGCTATAAGCTTGGTAATGAGGCTTTCCTTCGCAAAATCCACACTGAAAATAGTAATTTACTTTTCATTTGCCAGAGACAAAATTAGTTAAATTAATTTCAGCTGAGATTTCATTAATGAAGCTGGTAATATTTAAAAATATGAAAAAGTGGCTAAAGAATACTCCCTGTGGGGATACATATATAAAGCATTACAGCAGAAATGAAGTAAACCTTTACAAACACCTAGTAGCCTACAGAAGTCACAGATCAAACTGATACTCACACCATGTATCTGTTACACAGACTCCAGTTCCCTTTGTCAGTGAGGCACCTCAGAATGATACTGGTCAGAAAAGCAAATCACCAGATTAATTACACTGAAAGAAACATGACAAAAGTCAATAACCCTCATTAACTTACATTTGATCAATACACATTTACAAGGAGCATGCCAATCTGTCTACTCCAGTAAAATGTTTAAAAAACACTGCAAAAAGCAACCAAAGGATTAGATAGACATTTAGCATTTATGTTTACAGTCCACTGAGTTTTCAGTACTCTCTTCTGATGTTTGCATAATGAATGTTAGAAGGCAGTAACATCACTGGTGTTATGTGGACCAGAACATATGTCCTATATTATTGAATACAGTGCTTTTGGAGAGTCAGGAGAATGAGGATGAAATACAAGTAATCTAATATAAACACAGAGTAATCACATATTAATAATCAGTATATAATTAAATGGTTGTTAACAAAGGCAAACATTAAAATGTAATGGCATCTAACAATATATTGTGGATATTAAGCAGTGCACTGAAGCATATTTGGATACCCCATAATCATACACCTGTGAATATGCGGAATAGTTATATTTATACCATACAACACAGAGAACATTTAAAAAGTTGATATAGAGTTTTAAAGATTCCTTAAGTCATACAGAATACCAATCACAGTCATAATCACTATATCAAATAAAGCCATAGGTCATTTCATAAAAGTTTCACAAAGTGACTCGCTCAGATTGGAACTGCTGCTGTTGAACACAAGCGCTCCCCTGACAGAACTTATGGGAAACTATCCATTAATCAGCTGAAAAAGAAACTAAAAGAGATGTCCCTTAATGGTTGTGTCTGGCCCTAATGTGCACTAACTGAGGGTAATAAAGGTCTTGGTTATATACATTGGTATGAATTATAGCAGGGAGTACGTATACTTTCCAAATAAATGTCAGAAGAGTTTGTTTCAAATGAGATATGACATTACGCTGGCAAATCATTCCTGGCATAAAAGAGAGCAATATGTTTTCTGCTAAATAGTGAAAAAGAAGTTTGCAATTTAATTCAATCAGGAAGCAAATGAAGTAAATATTCAGTATCATGTCCTAACACAACTTTTTTTTCTTCAGTCTGTTCACAGTTCTCTAGAGGAGTGTATGCCATTTTTGGATTCTATGACAAGAAGTCTGTAAACACCATCACCTCGTTTTGTGGGACGCTACATGTCTCCTTCATAACACCCAGCTTCCCTCTGGATGGAAGTCATCAGTTCATTATCCAGATGCGACCAGATATCAAGGGCCCCCTCCTCAGCCTTATTGAGTACTACAAGTGGGACAAGTTTGCCTATCTCTACGACAGTGATCGAGGTAAGAAGTGAACACTTCTATAGCTTTCAAAGTGTGATTTGAGTGGATTTTCATCATGAAATTCTCTAAAGAAAATCTGCCACTGTGGTCAGCTGGTTATCTTGCAGCCTTGGAAGCTTTATATGGAGCGCTAATCCTATGGCTATTTGTAAAACATGTATGCGAAATTATTAAAATTTGAAAACTGCATTATTGGCCATTTATACTATATTATTATATGCCTTGCCACAAGGGAGTGCAGAAGGGTAATCTATCCATCCTAAACTCTGACCCTCATAGTAAGACAATTTGTTGGTTTTGTTAAGCTGTAGGAGGCTTTTTGT
The DNA here is from genome assembly GCF_001858045.2 of Oreochromis niloticus. Classification (NCBI taxonomy): domain Eukaryota; kingdom Metazoa; phylum Chordata; class Actinopteri; order Cichliformes; family Cichlidae; genus Oreochromis; species Oreochromis niloticus. The sequence goes on along the minus strand of NC_031966.2, from coordinate 12,948,734 downwards.
TAGCGTAGCTTTTGGGTCCACTGGTCCTCTTAGAGGAAAGGCTCGCATTCCCCCCTTAGTGAGCTTTCCTCTTGGGGGATAAGAGGACCCAAACTTTGCCCATTCCCCCTGACCGACATTTTGTTGATACGCTTTTGGTCCACTTGTCCACTTACATGGAAGCGGTTGATCAAATTAACACAGAATCCTGAGTGACTGCTTTTATCCTGTGATAAAACATTTCTATCCCACTGTGTGCAACACAGGTGAAGCTAGGTAAAGGGCATTTTGGCTCATTACAAACAGCTTGTCACATACAATCAACTATAGCACCTCCTGCATTTGAGTGTAATGTAATATCAAGGCGAGGTTAGAGGAGAGGCAGTCAGAGTCATCTCTGGCATACAGTGGAGATGATATGGCCTAAAGCTGTTGATTTCCACACTTGTTCTACATAGAGATGTGACGTCAGCAATGGTGTGACCATCCTAATTGAGAGGAAAAGTTGTACCATGCTTAGTTCACTTTTTGTTCTTTTTCAGCTCCACTTCACAATCAAACAACAGACTCACGGATACATACACATATACAAATACACACATCCAGTTGCTTTTCTGGTTCCAACTTTATCTAAAATTCAAGCCATACCCTTTTTGGTCTATCAGTCAGTTAGACAGGCAGGCTTTTTCCAAGATTAAGAAACACAGAATCTGAAGACTGTCACCATAGCGCTCATGTGTTTTTTCCAGTCTGCAGTTAAAACAAACATTCACTAATACAGCAGTAGTGGTGCCCTTAATTATATAAACTAGCTTTTTTAGAGAATAAGTGAAATTATTTAGTCAGAAATAAAGTATCTCTATGCTGTGCACCTGTGGTTAGAATCCTGGATAAGATCAAGGGCTGAATTTATCCTACATGAAATATTATCTACCCTCAAACTATAATATCCCAGCTTATTTCATATTCAAATCTATTCTGTCCCTTTTCTTTGATCCCTTTCATAAGTGATTCTTCAAAATTCGACACTGATAATGTCGAAGTCTGGAAATAAGATTTTATATCTTCCCTTTTCTCTCACTGCCTGAAACGTCGAACACACTATACGCTTTATAAGCATGACAATTGTATTTTTTAATTGAGCTAGCAGCATATGAGTTGGTAAAATGGAAGATGGCTGCGGCTGAATTCGAGAAGAATGGTTAATATAGCAATTAATAATAAGGTGTAATAAAGGCGATGGCAGCCAAAAAGGTTCAAGACCAATCTACTCCTGCTTTTGCGTTATCTCACTTTGCTGCGTCATGTAATTCATTTTATGCTGTCACCTGCTAATTGTGATTCTGTGACTTTTGCCCTTGATGCAATGCAGTCTTCAGGAGCAACTGACACTGAAAAGAAAATCTCCTCCACAGATAGAGTTCCATTCTCTATTAACACTCTTACTGCAATGAAAAACCAGAATTAAAAGCTCAGTACTATCTAGTTACAGTGGAATAACAGTATTAAGTCTTCTATCCTAACAGGAATACTCAGTGTTTAGATTACACATCAAATTATTCTTTTAGCTCATAGAATAACATTTTTATTTTCAGCACGCTAAAAGAGACAATGTTCAGATCAATTTTAGAAATCATTTTGAAGGTATGAAACATTGATAAATTCCCAAAGATAGCTTTATATGTAAGTATTTATATGAAGCACTAAGTGGTTTATTGTAACAGAAGTGAATCAACATAGAGATGTGGAACTGCTGCTGTCTACACACAGAGTTTGGAGTGGATACACAGTGGATGGATTAGGAGGGATTTAGAGCATTTCTGCTCTGTATTACCTTTAACTTCCTATAGTGTTACATCTCTTAAAGTCTCCCACTGCACCTTTTCCCAAGACATATCCTGCCTGCTCTTTATATACTAACTTTATCTTCCCATTTGTCCTGTCTGCTTTACAAATCATCTCTTGTGTTTGCTATGCTTTTCTTCCTTTTGCCAGCATGCTAAGTTTTACCAGTCAGCCTTTCTGACTGACAGCAGAATCAAATACTGTTCCTCTCTAAAATCAGAAGCACCAGCTGTTTCACAGTGTCCCCATGCTAATGCTAGGAGTGACCTGCTGTCCTTACTGTACGTCCGCTGTGGCACTAAGGGGCCTGTTGTGCATATTTCATCATTGCATGGCTGTCTAATTAGGTCAGTGTGATCCACTCATTCCCATGGCAACCCAAAGTGTAGAGGGAAGAGGAAAGAGAGAGACTGTAAGTGACTGAGCTTGTTGGTAAATGATGCAAGGATGTGTGGGGGTGTTTCTCAGGGAGTCGAAAGAAAGGAAGCAATGGAGTTGCCACTGGTTATGATGAATTCTATTAGCACACTGAGTCTAATGCATGAACCAGCAAATACCTTGTCAGCTATGGCCAGTAACTTGGTTTAAACAATGGATCAAGATAGATTAAAGAGTAGGTTAAAGAGAAGACCAATATTATATACCGATAGTACGCTGTGTGATCGGCTAACACTAATTAGCAGGTCTAATTGTTTAGGCAGTTAACCTACACAGTCTATGGATGCAACTTGCTAACTAAGCATGCCAGCATTTGCTAATATATTAGAAATCCACGGTGTTTTGTCTAAATATGGTCGCATACTCGTGCTTGGAGACTTTATGCTTAATTAATCAAAGTCAAATAAAAGCACTGTCTACAGCAGTGATAAGCACTAAAATAGCTATTGCTGCTGTCAGATATTACAATTGTACCAGTGTGGTTTTTTATAATTTTCATATTTTTATCTAAACATCATTTAAACATTTACATGTTTGAATCTAAATTAAAATAAACAAAAAATAAACCCAAATAAAAGTTATTGACACCTTTTGTTCATTTGCAGATTCAAGTTCTGTTATAGCAGACCTGCAGGCAATCGCAACCCCTGCTATTTCTTCCTAAAACAAAGCCTTTAAACACTTGCAATTGATTTAAGTGGTGCTTCAATAGGCATTAAGCAAAGAATAACAGGTTCACTCTGGGGAAGGATGTTGGACTTTAAGCACAGTAGATATATGGGAACACAATTTGTTAAACAGATTATAGCTAATGTGAGGATGAATTTGTAGGAATCGAATCAATATCCTCTATTTAATCTGAGCCTATTTGGCCCTTATTTAAACATTTTACGTTATATTTTACATGTTCTCATGTATTTGGAGTCATGATTGAATATAATTTAAAAAAATTGTCAAATGTAAAAGATATTAAAGGAAAGATTTAACTTAAGTGCTGCTTTAGACCACTGAAAGAGGAGTTTGTTGTTCATTGCAAAACATGCAAAAATCATGGGTTTGTGAATAACCGAAAAAGTCACATATATTCTTACATTATATACAACATTGAATGACTTAAAGTGAATGTATCAAAATGCAAGATGTTGTTCTTTTTTATGAAATAATTACATTTACAAATGTCATTGAACTGGTAACAAAAGCAAAATACTAAATATATATTTTAACACTAAATGCACAGGATCAAACTTGTATTACATGGTGATATAGTCTTTCAGTTGGAGAGAGTGTAGGGTGGGATGAGATCAAGTTATAAAGTTAAAGGGTAACTTTAGCAGATCTAAACAGATTTTAATTTGAATTAATATACAGTGTTAACACTGGGGTGGACAATATATTTTAATACATTTAATTACTCATTAATGAAAATATTTAATCAGCTAATTTGATGGCCACAGAAAAGGTGATAAAATTGACTTTGAATGCGGGACATTTGTTTTTGTCACATGTTGGTCCGAGTCTTCCAGAAACCGCTGGTCTAGTGTGATTTTTCTAGGCATAAATGCATTGTTGATGCCAGAGGTCAGAGGAGAATGGCCCGATTTCTTCACGCTGATACCAACAGCAGCTCAAATAACCACTTACATACAAGGTGTGCAGAAAAAGCATCTTTGAATACAAAATATATTAAACATTCAAGCACATGGCTACAGTAGCAGAAGACCACAACAGAAGGCCATTTCTGTCAGCTTAAATAGGAAAATGACGCTACAGTGGAGTGGGTATAGTTTTTTGGCATGCTTTGGGCTTCTTGTTACTAAATGAATATTGTTTAAAATGCATAACCTATCTGAGTATATTTGCGCACGTCCATGTCTTTATGACCATAGTGTACCCATTTTATGATAGTTGCTTCCAGTAGGATAACACAAGATTTTACAGAGCAAAGATAATTTCACACTTGTTTCTCAAACATGACAATGAATTCACTGTACTCAAACGGCCACAGTTTCAATCCAATATGGATGTTCATCTGACAAAGATGCAGGAAGTGCATGATGCCATCAGGTTAACATGGACCAACATCTCTGAGAATGGTTTTCAGCAACTTGTTGAATCTATGCCACAAAGAAATAAGGCAGATGTGAATGCAAAAGGTTTTATTAGTAAGGTGTGCCCAACAAAGCAGCTACTGACTATAAGTACAGTCCACAGAGATCTAGATTATATTTGACTTCAGCCAATGCTAACTAGCATTTTGCCTTTGTTCTTTAATTATTTTCACTGCATATTACTCAGAACTTAAATTTCATTTCATTTATCTATTTTCTTAAGTATCAATAAAACACATTTAACCACTACGCTGACCTTAATGCAGCTATGATGAATAGTTCATTCAGATAAAACTGCAAGTCTCCATTTTCCTCAAAGCCGTGTCGCATGAAATTGATTACATCTGTAATTCACCGGCAAGTTAGAATGAAACACTCAACCTTTTTATTAAACCACTTTCTAACTGCCCTCAGCAGACCAGTGATCAATAACAGCAACGATTCAACAGTGAAACCAGACAGAGAGGATGATGCGAATATAATCTGAAACAGACACGATATCTTTGCCTTCACCAGACTACACTTCACACTGACTGACCAATGCTACAGCTAACTGCACCAGCCGTGTCAGTTATTCACTGAACATTTTGTTTGTATTATATATTGGAATAAACAGTACGGTCAAAATAAGTGATCACATACTGTAAGAGATTTTGCTGAAGACACTTATTTTTCAAGGTTTTCTGAAGGTCTTGCAGTTTAAAATACCAGACAAAGACTATGAGTGGACGTTCAGGATAGTGTTGTTAATCAAACTGTGAAAATAATAAGCAAAATACTAAATTACTCCTTTAAAACATACAGTAATAGAGCAGAAATGAAATCTGAAATGTTGATATTGATGCAGTCAAGTGTATTGTTAGACCCACTTTCCTCCCACATGTTGGTCAGGTTCATGCCAGAATACCTGTGACTCATCTTGATGAGCTCTTTACATAAGGCACTGAGTCGCTGTAAAACCTTCACTGGGTTTCAACAAGCAGACGACAATGTTTTTGAACGGGTCTTGTCTGCTCGTGTGTAGATTTTTTTCGTCAAACTTTGTCTGCTTCTGCTAGGTTTTTGCATTTCTTATTTGTTTTTCTGCGTCCGACATTTTTGTTTTTGCTTGTTGCTGTGACTTCTTGAAATTTGAGGTTTGAAATCTGCATATGGTGTTTACTGCATTAAGCCTTCAAAATGCCATAGGGCCAAAAATATCTCAGAGACTTGAAGACTAAAGAGAATGTGCAGTTCTACATATTGCAGGAACAGGTTATTGTACCTTACCATTGTTCAAAAGAATCATTTAAAGCCATTATAAAACACAGGCATATGTTAAGCATAAAGAGACACAACATGATTAACATTTTAACTCTGTATCAATCTTTTCTTCAGGCCTGACAACACTGCAAATTGTTCTGGACACTGCAGCAGAGAAAAAGTGGCAGGTAACTGCCATCAATGTGGGAAACCTTAAAGATGAGAGAAAGGATGAGGCCTACCGCTCACTGTTCCAAGATCTGGAGAACAAAAAAGAGAGGAGGGTGATACTGGACTGTGAACAGGATAAAGTGAAGGACATTATGGAACAGGTACATTGTAGATTATTATTATTATTATTATTATTATTATTTTTTGGTAGTCTTTCTCGTAAGTAATTTCTGGGTAAAGTAATTACATGCAATAGGCTTCATCGGTATAATGATCAGTGGCTTGTTTTTTGTAAAATAAGCTAAAAAAAAATGTAAGTTTACAAAAAACTGAAAGCAAAAAACAAATGTTTTTACTATTTTGTGCTTAAATTATATATGATATTAGAACTAATAGAGTCCAAATATGTAAAAACTCTACTGGGAAGTGTAAATAGCACTGGGAAGGGATCTGTGGTGATTAAAAAAGGGGGATGCAGGAAATGCTAACAACCTTGTTGTCCTTTAATTACTCCTGTAGGAGAAAAGTAAGATCCAGTTGAAATATGTGTATCTGACAAAGCACTTACAAAAGCAGCCTTGTCACATGGACCATGCAGTCCAGCAGATGTAGAAAGGCCCCATAACAATTATGCTAATTGTTCATTTAGGCTGTAAACAAAACTGCAATTAAAGGAAAAACAAATGCACATAAGCAGACTATTTTTACTCAACCTTTTTCTCACGAGGGAGGCATATTGATTAGCATTTAAAGCATGCAGACGTCTGTTTAACTGAATGCTGGCTGAAATCAATGTCTACAGCCTCGTTGCCTCTTTATCGGGGAAAAACAGAGACTGTCGAGGTGGAGGTTTCTTGCTTTATGTCAAAGCCATTTACATAGGAGATACAAGACGTTATTATTCAAATCTGCATCAAGTAGCAGCCCTGACAAACGGAGGTGTCAGTCAAGCAGCTGGATTAGTTTCAGGTGTGTCATTTATATGAGGTACTGAAAAGGGGTATGGTTGAGATATGTTAGTTTTTTGCTTTTTTCTTTTCTGATAAGAAAACTGGCTTTGGAACTTGATATCTCTGTCTAGCAATATCTGCGACTATAAGTGACAGTGTTTTTTCAAGTGATAATGGCCAAGACTGTCAGACATGTGAGGCTCGATTGAAACAAATTAATAATGTCTGAATAAATATGTGGCAGATTTAGATTGTACTTTTTATAAGTGTAGTTGTCAAACAGTGTAAAATGACATACAAGAGGAACTTCAATCAAGCATTTTATTAAGCTGTTTTTCTCACCTAAGAATTATTTTTTCCTTCACGAGGTGTCCTGTATGTTTTTTTAATGCATATGTGTTTCACAACCCTGTAGGTCATCACAATTGGCAGACATGTTAAAGGCTACCACTACATTATAGCCAATCTGGTGAGTGTAAATAACATTTACACCTTTTTTTTAAGAGTTTATTAATTGATGGAATAATTAATTTTGATCTGTTTTTTTTAGGGTTTCATTGATGGAGACCTGTCCAAAATTCAGTATGGTGGAGCAAATGTTTCAGGCTTTCAGATTGTTGATTTTGATGACCCCTTGGTTTCCAAATTTGATCAGCGATGGGAGGCACTAGAAGAAAAAGAATATCCTGGAGCTGACAGCAAAATAAGGGTGAGTTTTAACATGCACATATGAGGCGATATAATACTGAAATTATCAATAATTATTCTGTTTAGTTTACTTTACTATACCAGCCCACATGAAGTGAGCTTTTAGGAAATTGCAACGGCATGTTCAGTTTTGACAAACACAGAAATCAGATAAATTTACATTAAAATGTAACCACAGCTGCATAGTCATTGCCAAAAGTAGCCTTCGTTTTTTTGTAACTGGGAAAGCTCTTTTTAAGGCCACACTGATTAAAAAAAAGCACTCTGACATTTACAAAACAGAACAAAGAAAGCACCAACATCAAACATATGATATATTATATGCTGTCTAATTAGGGAAAGACAGTGGATAAAGGATAATGAGCTGTGCATGTCTAGTGCAGAATGTCAGATAAATATCATTTATTTATTTGATCAACTATATTTATTCAATGCGTGAATATGGAGCTTACAGTTAAAGCCTTTTTTGTCAACTAGTTATATTATGTTTAACCAGATAATAATACCGTCCTTCATCTATATATAATATATAATTCATGTATAATCTCATCCTATTTTCTGCCATAGTATACATCTGCGCTGACCTATGACGCCGTTCAGGTGATGACAGAAGCTTTCCGATACCTTCATAAACAACGCATTGATTTTACCAGGAGGGCCAACACTGGTGACTGCTTGGCTAATCCTGCTGTGCCGTGGGCTCAGGGTGTGGAGATTGAGCGAGCACTGAAACAGGTAACTCACCTCTTTTGCTGGTGACGATTCATTGCAGTGGTGACAGTCGATACATTAAAAGAATAGCATTTTAAAACGCATCAAGGTAGAAAGTACTTGTCAAAGATTGATTTTTACAGTGCATATGCACACAGAGAAATATGCTCTCAGAAGAAGAAGAAACACACTAAATAGAGATTAGTTTGATGGTAAACTATGATGCTGCATCAGTTATTCATGGTTATCACGTTGAGTTTCCGAAAGATCAATAACATGGTCCTAAAATATTTTTTCTTTTCTTTTTATCTCTTTATCTGTACCACACTGACTTGTCCATCTACACTCTTTCTTAAAGCAGAGCAGAAAAAAGTGTCCAAAACAGCTTTTAGGATGAGATTCTTTTAATGATAAAGGTATCAGTTGGAAATGTCTCAGAAAGCTTTTCCAAAATTGATCAGTTCTTGCCTTTGATGTCTTTTTGTCTGGCACCCTGGAAGTCAGGATACACTTATACAAGATCAAGATTAGCTGCCTTTAACCACCCCATGAAGACAGAGAGATGCTGTCCTGGGTTGTGATCAAACATGTCAGAAGATAAGCCGATCCAAGGGTGTTGGATCTCTTCCAAATCAATTTATGTTGCTCTCAAAACCTGTTCAGTGATGTTTAGTTTCCCAAGATCACATGGCTCTTACCTTCAAATGTCCCCCAAAGTGAGGTGAAAGTGAAAGTAAAGCAAACTTTATATAATGCTACCTATTTTTATCTAATATTTTAACTTTAATATTTCCCTAAGAGGGGGTTCTACAGCAAGATGAATATCACAGTATTAACACAGTGTGTGACAAGATGAGTGAAAATCTGTTTTTGTTTTTTTCCCCTCTCTCGTTGAAAGAAAGTTTCAATTTGTTGTTCATTTTTAGCGTTTCCATCCATCCATCAATCATCCATCCATCCATCCATCCATCAATCATCCATCCATCCATCTATCCATCCATCCATCCATCCATCCATCCATCCATCCATCTTCTTCTGCTTATCCAGTTCAGGAGGTTTCTTCTCGGTCTCAAATCAACTTAACTAAACAAATAACCTGTGAGTTTGATTGAACACTATGACAGACTTTGTAACATGTAATGTTACAAAGTCATAGTCACTGTACTGACGTGCCATCCATATAGGAAACAACTAGTTACACATCAGCACTCAAGTCTAGACCTATGCAACAGCTATCATACAATACAATGACTTGCCAACTGAAAATGGAACTTAAACTTTAGTGATTTTTCAAGTTTGTCCACTAAATGAGAAGATGTATGTCAAAAAACTGAGTTTACATGTTATGAAATCCACTCTGCCAAATGCATTTTAGAAATGCTGCTTTTTCCTGAAAAAAATCAAGAGGATCCTTCCCAGTCTTTCTACTTTGGTTCCTTTGTTTAATGAATGTTCTCTGAATACATGCTGAGGCTGCCTCGTAGCTCAGCACAAAGGAGTATTTGAAGTCATTAGGTATCATGGTAAAAACACTCAAGAAAAGGGGAGTCATAGGAAGCAAAGAGCAAAGTACACTTCCCACTTAACCGATCCAAATGGATGTCATTTTGGAGAACTTGGATGAGGTTGTGACAACATCACCATGCACTGATCTTTGGGCAATCAAACTCTGGGTGAAGAGGTTGTTGAGGACTGTATTACTTCAGATGAGTAAAAAGACACGTAAAAAAGATCCTTATTAGCACATTAGTATTTTACTTCTCTAAAACTGTCCCAATCATCTCCTGATGACTTAGCTAAGAGCATTTCATCCTTGTTGCTCAAATTGGCAGCTATTTACGGATTAAGCCCCGAAAGGATTTATGAGACATTTATTACCTATTCATCCTGACAAAACTGCATTTGCATGACCCAGACAACATCAAGAATTAATTTAACTTTGAAAATCTCAACTTTTAACCTGCAAATGAATGGTAAACCCATGTATTGTGTTACTTGACTGATCATAATTAATAAGAACAACAATGATAGCTTCCATGTTTTTAATTATTGCCTTCCACATAAGCCCACTACCACTGTTTGCTCGTCACATAGATTTATTCATGCCAAAGCAGTCTTACACACGTCTGATCTTGTGTTTCCAAGGTTCGAGTGGAAGGCCTGACAGGAAACATCCAGTTTGACCAGCATGGCAAGAGAGTCAATTACTCAGTGAATATAATGGAATTAAAGAGTAATGGTCCTGTAAAAGTAAGTCTCTTGATATCCAATTTGAATAGAAGATGAATATCTATATATGAGACTATATAATATGAGACTATATAGTTTGAGTTCAAGGCTCAAGTTGTCCATTAAAGCAGCACTTGCTTTTTCTTGAATTTGTTGCTTATTTTTTCCAACAGATTGGATACTGGAATGAAATGGATAAAATGGCTGTCACCAAATCAGATGTCTTTACAAATGACACAACAGGAATGGAAAACAAAACCGTTATTGTGACCACCATTTTGGTATGTTTAATAATGAGTCCATAAGTAATTGCATACTTTTAATTGTGGTTTTAGTGTCTAAGTTCTTGAACCACTGGGTACCTTATTTTATAAATAGATGTCTTAGCACTTTAATTTAGACACTTTTCCCTTTAAGGAGAGCAGTGTTTTTTTTGTTTTTTGTTTGTTAAATATATGTAGAATAACACCAGACCACTAATTTCATGCTACAAGGCTATAATATGTTTCACAAGGTAATTCATATGTGCTGAATTCATGTGCGCTGCCCTTTTTTCCTGTCCTTCAGGAAGCTCCGTATGTAATGCTGAAAAAGAACGCTGACCTTTTTGTAGACAATGAGCGCTACGAGGGTTACTGTGTAGATCTTGCTGCTGAGATAGCGAAGCACTGTGGCTTCAAATATCAACTGAAAATAGTGGGGGATGGAAAATATGGAGCAAGAGATGCAGAGACCAAAATCTGGAATGGGATGGTTGGAGAGTTGGTATATGGGGTGAGTTGATCTACTCAAATGCATGCTTTAAAGGTTTTCAATGAGATAACTTTGATTGAGACCCCCTCTAATCTCAAGTGGTATTTCTTAAACCTTTTTTGTGTCTTTTTTTGCCTTCTGGTTTGATAGAAAGCAGACATCGCAGTGGCTCCTCTGACCATCACATTGGTGCGAGAGGAAGTGATTGACTTCTCCAAACCTTTCATGTCACTGGGCATTTCCATCATGATCAAGAAGCCTCAGAAGTCCAAGCCTGGAGTTTTCTCATTCTTGGATCCATTGGCTTATGAGATTTGGATGTGTATAGTTTTTGCTTACATTGGTGTCAGCGTGGTGCTGTTCCTCGTCAGCCGCTTCAGCCCCTATGAGTGGCACACTGAGGAGTATGAAGACGGGCAGATCCAGACCAATGAGTCTACTAATGAGTTTGGCATATTCAACAGCCTGTGGTTCTCCCTTGGAGCCTTTATGCGACAAGGCTGTGACATCTCTCCTAGGTAAGTCAGAAAAATCAGTGACTTCTATATTGCTTTAATTTAAGAAAATTTATACTGTAAGTATAAGTAAATAACAAATGCAACAAAAAACTTTAAACCAGAACTACCTAAATATGAGAAAAAACTGGTTTTAGAACTTCAAATTATTCATCAACCAAGTGTATTTTTTAGCTCTGCTAGCAATATAGGCTTAGGGGTTGTAATATTGTTGGGTTTATAACTTAGAGGTCCAGAGTGAAGCACTGTAGCATAGTTTCTCAATTGAAAAGAGGATGACGAGGATGGAGAATATTCGTTAGTTACATGTTATGTTTGAGCATGTAACCAAACAATCCACTTTGTTATATTCTTCATACATTCTATATGTCTTGGCTTTATTTGGTTTTATTTACTTTTGCTTAGATGAAAAGTTATAAAATTATTCTTTTTACAGAATTTAGTGTAAAATTAAGTTTTTAACTGTAGATTTACTATCTTGTGAGTAGACACTTGTGTTCAGCAGTGAAGCCAGTAGGGTTAGAGTCATGTGCTCTTCAGAGATTATTCATTATGTATTTTGACCTATCCTTTTCATCCCACACCTCATCCCAAACATGTTTTATGT